>NC_090810.1:58253690-58901813 GCF_036512215.1 Solanum lycopersicum | reverse complement strand
TTCCAAATATCTCGCTCGCCACTCTCCTCCAATCTCTCGCTCGCTTCCTCATATTTTATACAAACACAAGTGTGTAAAAATTGTTTCTAATTGTATAAAACAGAGAAAATTATATAAATACATATATTTTTGTTCCTCTCTCTCCTCTCTTCCAAGTCTCGCTTGCCACTCTCCCAAATCTCGCTCGCCACCCTCGCCTTTCTCACTTATACAAACAGAAGCGAAATGTATAAATTGCGTTTTTGTTTGTATAAAGCGTGAGAAAATTGTATATACACATGCAAGTACATATATTTTCGTCCTATACACTTATAATTATATAATAAAAATACTCCCCTGCCCAGCTTCTTTTGTCTTTCTCTCTTTCTCGTTATATACAATTTTCAAATTGTATCTAATTTCTCTCTTTCTCGTTTCATACAATTCGATTCAATTGTATATTCTTTGTCAAGTCTCTTTTGTCTTTCTCTCTTTCTCATTATATACAAATTCAAATTGTATATAATTGTTCTATACACTTATAATAATACAATTCGTTTTATACACTGCGAATTTAAACAGTTCTCTGCCCAAGTGTCTTTCTCTTTCTTGTTTTATACATTTCGTTTTATACAATTTGCTTCAATAGTATATGTATAGCGAATTATACAGTTTTTATGTTTGCTATGGAGCACAATTATGCAAACTTTGCTATAACATACAAATATGAAATTTTTTATTTGCTATATGTGAATGTTATCCTATAAAATATGATTTTTCGGGGATTTTCATAATATGATGTCCATATTGACCTTATAGATACAACTAGCCATTGTACTATGAAAATCGTGTATGTTGGATTTGATTGATTCATTTTTTCTAACATGATTTATTAAATTTATTAAGCTACTTCAAAAGATCAAACGGTCAGTTTTTAATGAAATCTGTAAAAATACTCGTTTATATCGACTTCGAGAACGTACCTTCAATGTAGCTTATATCTAATTGTTGTGAAATATTTGATTTTAAATCAAACTATTTCTTCTACTTACCTCATGAAAAATTGGGCCTATCTCATAATTGCAAAATTAATATAAAGTTTATTATTTTTGACCATTCTAAACTATATATAGGTTTCTTGATTTGGTCCATAACAAAGTTAATGGTTCCACCTATCTAAATTAATTTTGATGGTCCAAAGAATTGACAATTATTAATATAGAGAAAGTTTCCTTCCTAATTATTTCATAATTTTTTTTAAATATTTAATTTCTTGCTTTACTTATTGAAATATTTTATTAAGTAACGGTCAAGTAATTAGTAAAAACTTCAAGATTAAGTTTGATGTTTTCTAAAGATATTAATGAGATAAGTAAATTATGTTAGAAGTATTCTCATGGAAAATTAATTAAGTCAAAATACAAACCCTAGGTTAGAAATAAATAAATAAAAATTAGCAGCTTGTTTGAAGGGGTACCTTTGATAAACTAATAATTAAACACAACCCCTGAATGGTAAATAAAGTCAAAAAACAATTTGAGAATTGACAAAAATCTCGTTAGTTTAGAAGTTAATTACTTAAATATATTCTAATTTGTAATGCTATGTATCTTACCATATTTTGGTGCGTCCAGATATATTTATCTCAGATACAAGGGTCAAAATTATATGTAACTTATTCTAGATATATTGTATTCAAATAGATTCGTATGAATTTAGAATGCATAACAAAACTCGCTTGTCTTCCTGGCTTCTGTCATATCTATCTCGCCACTCTATCACGTATATGATACCCCAGATACATGCGGCTCACCCCATATACATACAAATACATGTAGATAGTAGCATAAATACGTGTATAATAGTGTATTTTTATTTTTCAAAATATATGATAAGATATACAATATTTCGAAAATGTATATTATAATGGAGTATGTCTAATTATATAGTTTTTCCTTCCTTTAACCATCTGATTTTCGGCGCTTACTAATTAATTTGGATTAACGCCGCATAACACTTAGTTAAGAAAGAAGCGCTCGATCTCTTTTTAAAAAATTCTATACCTATTTTGAGACGTGATCAAATCAAATTTGTCCTAGAAATAGGGCTGTTCAAAATAGAATCAAAATCAATAAAAAAGTTATTGGTTTACAGTATTGGGTTATTGGTTTAGCGATTTTGATAACGGTTTTGATTTTTTTATGTTATCGGGTTATCGGTTTTTAACGGTCTGAAGTTTTTTGTTAACGCGTTAACCGCTAACTCGATAGTAAATTAAATCATTATATGTATATATATATATATATATATATATTATTGTATGTAAAGTCCTTGACTTTTCATACTTTTATTTTTGGTTGTCTCAAACATGACTTGGTTATTCTACAACGTAAAAGTGTTTTCTTTTGAGCAAAATGTAACTTGTGAACTCAAGTGCATGGTTTATTTGGTTTTCACCTTCTTTATAAGTGATTTTCAATGTTTTTTCTTTTGTTTTAAAAATGTTAACGGTTAAACCAATAACCGAACTGATAACGATCAAAAACCAATAACCGATAAGCCAATATTATAATTATTTTATAACAGTTTAGCATCTATACAAACCAATAACCAATAAGCCAATCTGATAAACTTTAAAATCGAACCGAACCGACCAAAACACAGCCCTACCTAGAAATGTCCACTTAAGAAGATAAAATACTCTCTATAGACCAGTTTTCAAACTCGAGACCTCCTAACGAGAAAAAACCTATTATTTAGGTACTAAAATACAATGAAGTAGTTGACATTGAGAAATTTACAAAATTCTTGGTTGTAATTGTAGGAGTTTGAATTTTTCAGAAAGTCTTTTGCAATTACTAGTAAATTACATATTTTGTCATTTTAAGTTGTTGTAAAATAGGGTAGCATATCACAAAAACAAAGTCTCACCACAAATTGGTACAACATTAATTAGACAATCAAATCAAGTTTGACTTACTCTTAACTCTTAACGAACCACAAAATTCTCATGGACGTTCTCATAAAAATACAATAAAAAAATATGAAATTTTCAATGAAAAAATAATCGAATATTAATTATTTTTTTTAAAAAAAAAATAGTGCTCCTATAATATATAACATTTACAAATTTGAATAATTAAGTTCATTTAATTATCTACTTAAAAATCTAATAGATTCTTTTCTGTATCAACTTAACTTTTTAATAATTTTTAGGGAAAATGCATAAGTACCTCCTTAACCTATGCCTGAAATCTCAGAGACACACTTATCTTATTTTATAAATAATTTTCTATCCTTTTCGTCCTACGTGACACTAGTTTGAAAAAAAATGTCAGCACACGCTGGGCACACTAGATAGTGTCATGTAGACCAAAAAGGGGTAGAAAATTATTTATAAAATAAGTTCAAGAGGGTATTAGGACCTTAGTATAGTATAAGTGTGTCTCCGGGATTTCGGGCATAGGTTGAGGGGGTACTTGTGCATTATTCTTAATTTTTATTGTACATTTAATTAAGAGGACTATAATACGAAAATCAACTTAATATTATGAAATGTTGTGTTCGTTAGATAATGTCACATAAATTCAAGTTAAAGTTAGTCTTTGGCTACACGATTTCGAAATTCAGTTACAATTTCTACTCAAAACACGAAAAAATAATTTTTGAATACAAGTCAAATGAATTGAAACAAGCAACTCCAACTCAATTCAGTGGGACTATTATTTTATTTTTGAATTTTCTGAATTTAAAAATTAATTTATTGAAAAGCTTCATTGACAATCATAAAAATGTTATGAAGATTTAAGTTCGAAGTGATTTTTTCTTCGAAAATATTATGTATCTGAGAATATCTTTTGGAGCTTATACATCAATTTTGAGGGAGTTCGCTGAAGATCAGAGTTGATTTTGATTTCAAGTTTAAATTTTAATCAAATACATACGAGCAACATACAAATGACGTAATGATATACACAAACATATCAAATACATATAAACAACATACAAAATGTTCTAACGGAGAATATAATTGTATCATGTAGGCGAGTTGTATATATCATTTGAATGTGTATACAATAGAATTTTTGTAAGTAAGTAGTTATCTTGATCGATTTGTATACAATTATAAAATTGTATACAAGTTAACTTGATTCTATGCAACATAAAATTGTATAGAAATTAAAGTGTATATATATATATATATATATATATATATATATATATATATATATATATATATATTGTAAAACATAATGATATATTGGTTTTCTAATAACAAATTTAAGATTTATGCTTTATTTCGATTTATATAAAATATCTTTTTACTATTTTTTTAAAAAAAACCTAATTTACTTATATACATATGACATGTATTTTTAACTGTTTGATTCCTGATACATATAATATACACTTTATATATCTTCTACATACGATTAACTTGCACGAACCATTCGAAAACACATACATTGGATCTAGTTGGTGGCACATACAATCAACGTATTCACATACATATGTGTACATCCAATTTTGACTTTGAAAACACATACATATTGTTATGAATAAAATACGACCTAATATTGATACGTATACGGGGTGCCACATAACTAGTTATCGGGCCGAATAGAAGCACAAAATTAGAAGGCCTTCACAAAGATTGATCTGAGACTAGGGGTGGGCAAAAATATCGAAAAAATCGAACCGAATCAAAAAATTTTGATTTTTCGGTGTCAGTTCTTTTGTTTTTTGGTTCGGTGTCGATTTTTTTTCGGAACTTCGATTCTTCGGTTTGAAGTTCAGTGCAAGGGTCCCGAAACTTCAGTGCACCGAAGAACCGAAGTTTTATTTAATAAATTTAAAAATAATTAATTTATATTACCTATATTATATATTTTTGAATTTTACTCAAAATATTTTTAATTTTAAAATGAAATAATGAATTGACCACACACTACAGTCAACATTTAACTAATTTTTACTAAAATTTCAAATCACTAAGACACTAACAATTAAAATATAATATGTAAACCCTAAGCCCCAAATTAAACTTTTGAGTTTTGAGTCGTCTTTAGTCTTCACTCTTCAAGCTTTTGGCTTTTTGTCATCTTTCTCCATTTCTCGTTGTCTTGAAACTTTCTTCATCTTTCTCGTCGTCTTCAAGCTTTAACCGAGAGCGTCGTCGACCGCTTTCCGTCTTCTCGTCGTCTCGTCTGAGAGCGACGACTCTGAGCCGCCGACCGCCTTCTCGTCGTCAGAGAAATGAAAGAAGAAAGTGAAAGGTGTGGGAATGGAGATGAGTTTAAAAGTATTGCAGAGGTGTGGGGGATGTATGGAGATGAGTTTAAAAGATTGAAATTTGAATGAGTAGTTAATCAAATGTCTGGAGGTGAACCTTTATATAATTGTATTGAAATATGGCAATTGGGATGAGTATTGCAGAGGATGTATGGAACGTGAAAATTGCAGAGGATTAGGATTTAGGAGTGTATGGAACGTGGATCGTGGGATAAGTATTGCAGAGGATGAAACTATTAGCACTTTGACAGATTGTTCTTACTTCTTAGCAGTTAGCAATATGGCAATTGGCAGCCATTCAACTATCTATGCTAAGAAACCATTTGGCATGTAAAGAAAATAAAAATCATCTTATTTTTAATTAATACATGATGAAACTATTAACACTTTATTTTATTCCCTCTTTATTTTTATTTACACTGAAAAATTGATTAAAAAATACCGAACTATACCGAACCGAACCGATCTAGTTTGGTATAAACTATGGTTCACACTTTTCTAAAACCGAATACCGAATCGAAATTTGATTAAACTAAACCGATGAAGCGAACGCCCACCCTTATCTGAGACCCAAGTCCAATTAACAACTAACGAAAATGACGACAGATGAAAAAGAACTGTTAATGCAAATTATTAAGAAAACTGTTTAGTCCTCTCATCCACTTTCTCTGAGTCGGTCTCTTGTCTCCTTCTAATTATCTTCTACAATAATTTTCTTTGTTAAGTTCCATTTTTTGTTATAATTTTGATTTTTGTAATTATAATATGTGAATATTTTTATTGTGAAACCGAATTTGTTTCACGTACATACATATTATGTTTCACTTAAGATTAAATAATATATATGCTCATACATTAGCCGATTACTCATTAACAACATTTTGTAGATCATCTAATTTTCTAAGTTTTGAAAAACAAATAAAATGAGCACTAAATAAAGCTATTTATTAAAGATCCCCTTTTAATTAACTAAAAGGGAATATAATAGATCCTAAATCTTCGTTTAAATTATAAAAATAAGTTGATCGGACTTTAACTAAATAATTCCAATTTAGTTAAGGAAAATAATCTGACGTCCGTTGTTACATTTTCCCTATTTATTTTCCCAATTCGAAAATTTCCCCTTTTTGTCTGTTTACAAATTTCATTCTGAGCGGGAAAATCTTCAAAGTTTTTTTTTTCCAGTTTCAGAAATGGAGAACAAAGATGTCGCCGTGGAGAAAACCGACGCCGGTCCGATCGAATTACCTGCTCCTCCTGGCTGGAAGAAGAGAGTTTGTACTCTTTGATACTTTTTTCGCTGTTAAAATTTCGATTCAGCTGTTTTTTATTTAGTGATTTCTGTAATTATTCGTTGCTTAGTTGCGTGTTTGTGGTTGAAAAAAAATGGAGATGTAACTTTTGTTGCTGTTAGTGTGCGGATTTAGGTTTTCATGAGGTTTCTGATTTGGTGATTAAATTTCGATTTAGCTGGTTTTTGTTGCTTTGAATTAATGATATGTTAAGTGTGTTAATTGTGATCTAGATTTGATTATGTGTGATATGTGAAGCTCTGAAACAAGTAGATGATTATGCTTTTGTTAGCTTCCTAGCTAAAACTTATGCAATTTAAGTATATTCAGTATGTGTTTCCTGTATGAACTTGATAGAGTTCAACTTTTATCTGAAAATAATTATGAGTGATGTAAGGTGGAACTCGAACAAGTACCTGTATTATGATTTAGTTAGCTTCATAGCAGAAGTTCTATGAATAGGTGTATGCAGTTTGTTTTATGAACTTAATAGAATTAATGATTTTCATAACTGTCGGGATTGTCTCCTAGCTAATCTGGATGATTTCAAAATTAAGATGTTGTGGTTTAGTTTGTTTATTTTATCACCTCTTTTCAGTCATATAGCTTCCAGGTTATTTGTTGAAAAAGGGAGAGCTGTTTCAGTATTGACAATGAAAGATGTATACTACTTGAAATAAATGCTTATTTAGGAGAGGTATTTATACCAGCATTTAGGATGTAGGCGGAATTGTCTCCTAGCTAATCTGTATAAGATCATAATTAAGATGTTGTGGTGTTAGTCGGTTGATTTAATCACCTTTTTTAAGTCATATGGTTTCCAAGCCATTTTTCGAAAGACATAAGATAGTCACTGCACAGCTCTTTATGTAATTGAGGGTGCAAGCTGTTCCAGTATTGACCATGAAACATCCGGAGTACTCATAGATTCCTATTTAGGAGAGGTATTTATACCAGTACTCAGGACTAACTTGGAAACTAATGCTACTAGTCTGCCCTAGTACAGAAACTTTTTTGTTGTTCGAAATATTTCTTAAGATTGTCAGAAGCTTGAATCAACTTCAACTTTGAAGGTTACTTAATTAAGTTTGTTGAATGTGTGGCACTAACTATATTTACCTGTGTGGAACATATATGAAAAATATCACTGTATCTGAACTTTTCTACTTTTTGATGGATCTGTGGCCTATCTGACGTGGCTTAAATTTCTGAAGTGAATTTCCCCTAGAGGGTTGTATACAAAAGTTGAGTCTCTATTTAGAATGCCGACTTGTAGAAGTATTTTTTTATTTTAATCAGTTTGTATTTTGTTGGTAGTAAGTATTTGTTCGTCTTTCCAGTTCACTCCGGGAAAGAGCAGTACCCCTAGAAGGTATGCTATTGTATTTGTTTCACCTGACGGCGACGAAATTAAGAACAAGAAGCAATTAGACAAGTATCTGAAATCTCATCCAGGAGGACCTCCTGCCTCTGAATTTAATTGGGGTACAGGTATATCTTCTCTAATCACCTTTTGTTTGTTTGTGCATATCTGGAATGCATTTCTCCCAATGAAATATCCAGTAAATTCTTCGGATGCGATGTTGCAGATTCATCTCTGGGAGGTTTGTTTAAATTCCTTATTGATTGGATGAATCCTCTACTTTCTGACTTATTCAGGTGACACTCCTAGACGATCAAGTAGATTGGGTGGAAAATCTGAAGCAATGGAGACACCAGAAAGTGATACTCCCAGTACGAAGAGACAAAGGAAATCAAGTTCCAAAAAAGAAGCCAAGGAAGATGGTAGCGAGCGAAAAGCTGAGGGTGCTACTGAGAAAGAAACTAAGGCAAATGATGAACCTGCTTTGCCTGATGCAGAGGATCTGGAAGCCCAAGATGTAGAGATGGCATCTAAGAATCTCACTGATGGAGATAACACAAAGGATGAGAAGGAGAAGACCAATGATGGCGAGATTGTCCCCAAGGAGCCTCTGGCAAGTGAAGATAAGATGGAAATTGTGCATGAAAAAGAAGAAACAAAGGATGAGAAGGAGAAGACTGATGATGGTGAGATTGTCCCCAAGGAGCCTCTGGCAAGTGAAGATAAGATGGAAATTGTGCAAGAAAAAGAAGAAACAAAGGATGAGGAGGAGAAGACCAATGATGGTGAGATTGTCCCTGAGGAGCCATCGGAAAGTGAAGATAAGATGGAAATTGTGCAAGAAAAAGAAGAAATATTGGATGAGGGAAACATTGAGAAAATGAAAAATCGAGAAGCGGAAGATAAGCCTCTGGATAACAGCCTTAAGACTGACAATAAAACACTACCGTTGAATGTGTTGGAAGAAAATAAGATTGAGAGTAAACCAGCTGGGACAGATGCCTCATCTCTTTCTGTTGAACACAGCAAGTCAACCTCAGGTAGCCAAGAAGAAATTGCAGAAGAAGCTCCTGCAGCTGAAGATGCACTGGATGCGCTTGAGGAAAATAAAATAGAGAGTAAACCAGCTGGGGCAGATGCCTCATCTCATTCTGCAGAACTCAGCAAGGCAACCTCAGTTAGCCAAGAAGAAGCTCCAGCCGCTGCAGATCCACTGGTTCAGAATTCTAATGATGGTAAAGTACACGAAAATGAGCAGATTGTCAGGGAGATTCCAATTGAGGAGATCAATGGTACAGAATCCGCTGCAGCATGTGTTAACAATTCTGTGCAGCAAGAAGCCACCGTAATCAACCAAGCCACCTCAAGTTAACTTTTTTATATCTTAGTAGAATACCGTATCATCTGGCCTTCATTTCTTCTTGGCCCTGATTTAGGTAACTGACAAACAGCATCAAGCATGCTCTGCATATTTTAAGAATTCTTAGCTGCTTATTTTGTGTTAAACTGTACTGCTGCTGTCATCTTCGACATTGATCAACTTATATTCTATTAAGGTGTCAGGATTTCTTGCATTTTGACAAAATGTTGGCCCATTTCTCTATTAATAAATATATACAGTTATGATGTTTTCTGGAAAGGTGGCTACTAAAATCAAGAGTAGTTGTCTTCAAATTGTGGTAGCACCTCTCCTTTTCAGTTCAAGTCAGCGAGGTACTTCACAGTTTGCTTAAAGTTGCAATAATGAGTAGTTTCATCACTTTTTCTGATAATGCTAACTGTGCAGCGGTTGAAGATTTAAAAGTTCTTCAACTTTGAGTGAAGATCTTTGATAAGGCATTGGTTGTACTTCACGTATACATCGAACTCTCCATGAAACTGTAAGTTCCTTCCCTCTAGTTTCAGTTTTTGTTTCTCGATATCATTTTTTTTCAATACTTGGATTACAGTTCTGAACTGAATTGAATAGTCTTGACTTTTGACGTATGCCATAATGTGATCTTCTAGCTACTTATATCGATGTTTTTCACTCAGTTTGAACTGATTACTTATATATACAATGATTCTTTATCTCCATCTCTGATGAATGATCATATAAGAACTTAATCACAAGTTTTATTTTGCTTTAAGTTTTATCGAAATGATGCTGTTGGAAGTTAATTTTAACTTCAGTTAATATGATTATGTTTTTTTCTGCTGAAAATTGATCTTGTTGGTGAAATGTTGTTAATATTTTTAGATATGGGATATTGATTTTGTGTGTGCTATGTAATATTTTGTTATTCTCACTACTTTTTACTCACTTTTAATTGCTTCTAAGTTAAAAAAAGGGAGAGTAAGTTGGTGCATTTTTTACTTCAATCATATGTTCTTTCGTGTTATTCTTTACTTAGTTTGAGAAACTTTGTCCACATGCATAATATTGCTCATGGTATTAGTTTAATATTTAAATATATTTTATTTTTATAATAATAATATTGTAGAGGGGTAATAATGAACTTCTATACCTAAGAACACGATGATATGTGCTCCCATCGTGTTTTTTTTTATGTATTTTTATGAAAATATTAATTAGAAGAAGATCTTAGCCATTTTATTTTTATTTTTGTTTAAAATATCAAAAAAATTATGAAATATTTATTCTATTAAGGTGTTAAAAGTTTTCAAAAAACAATTTGAAAAAATATAATTAATTTTATCTCGAATTCCTAAAAAACAATAATCTGCATAATCACACGGTAAATTTCGGAAGAATGAATGTATACATATAATTTCTAAAATAATAAATAATTTGAGAAAATTATTTTTAAGAATAGTACTAAAGAACAGTGTGCTTTCCCAGATGACCTTTCTAGAACAATGTATAAAGTATCTAACAAAATACTCATAAAACAATTTTTTTAAAAAAAGATGAGTGAGCATGGAGTTGTCCATTAGGAAAACTGCTGTTTAGAAACATGGATTTTGTGGGAAACAAAAATGGTGGTTATGATATTTATCTTAATTTAGTAAATTTATATTTTCATCCTTCTAATTTGGTTTTTAAAAAACATACAGTCCTCATGTTTTAGTAAATACATAACTAGAAGACCATTGGATTATTATTATTATGAAAAATTTTATTCATTTAATCATAATCATAATATCTTTATTTCTAAAACAAAATTATTGTAAACAATAGCCAAAATTTAGATATTATTTGTGAATCTTCTAATAAAGAGATTAATTAATTGTACAAAGTAAAAATTATCTGGCTAATCCTAAAAATAAATAAATAATGATGGAAGAAATATTTCACGATGCAAGTCATGTGCCTACTTAAGCACTTAATTTTATTTTTTCTTAACTTATAAGAAATTGAAAATATTAATTAGAGATGTCATTTACATATCAACTCCAACCTTTTCATAATATCAAAATTCACCCTCCTAGTCCACTTAATTCAAGATAAAACTTAATAAAACTTCATTCAGAAATTTGAATAGTCCCTTCTGTATTTTCTAACTATTTGTTTTTCATTGAATGAATCACAGTTTTTTCAAAGCATTACTATTTCTAGTATAGATTCGATAATTCATGCCATGTTAGATTTCATTTGCTAATTGAAATTTTATTCCGAAGATAAATTGAAGAATAAAAAAGTTGTGGACATTATTACTTATTAGCCCCCAAACTTCTTAAAATGTCAAAAAACAACCCCTAAAGTGTGTATTTTATTGTTTTTGTTTCAAAAAGAAGTATCATTGCCGACTTACTGCAGCATTCCGTTTCACTATAAAACTTGGCAATTCTCCGCGTTTTATGCTACCAAAAATTCTCCGCCATGAACGACCCAAATCGGCCAGTTACCGGTTACCCTGCCGCCGGAGCACCGCCGCCAAACCCTAATGGTTACGGAGGTGCTGCTCAGCAGCAACCACCGATAGGCACCGGTTACCCATATGCAGCACCGCCACCTGGCTCCGCGGTGTACTATCAAAACAACCCGTACTACCAACCTAATCACTACGATGCCCAACGCAACACCTTGCTCCGCCGAGTGATCGGTATGGCTATAGCTTGTATGGTCATCGCTGGTACCTTTGTTTTCATTCTCTGGCTGATATTTCGTCCTCGAATCCCCGAGTTCAGAGTTGATTCACTGTCTGTATCGAATCTTAATCTGACTAATTCGCTGATTTCTGGTAAATGGGACCTTCGTTTTACTGTGAGAAACCCAAATAAGAAGATGACCCTTTACTATGATGACGTCGCCGCTGCAGTTTTCTATGATGACGTGTCGCTTTCCGATACAACGGTTCCGCCTTTCTTTCAAGAGAAGAGGGCTGAGACGGCCCGGCAAGCAAGTTTTGCTACTGCGGGCGCTTACGTGAATAATCGGGCTTTTGATCAGATGAACAAAGAAAGGTCGCAAAAAGGTGCAATTGGGTTTAATGTGAGGATCGTGGCTAGGGTTAGGTTTAGGTCTGGGGCTTGGAGAGCGAGGAGGAGGTTTATAAGGGTGTACTGTAAGGATTTGTCAGTGGGGGTTGGGTCGAACAATTCATCGGGTACCTTGCTTGGTGGTGCACGACAGTGCCGGGTTGGCCTCTGACGGTGATCTTTGGTTGTATTAAGGTGAAAATCTATCGTTATTGGCAAATGCAATGTGGTTAATTTTGGTCTAAGTTATTATAAGAAAGACTGTTTATAAGGGCTCAATTGGTTACATTGTGTATAATTTTATGAGTAGTTGTTTTTCTGAGGTACATTGCTTATCAAGCTAAGCTAATAGCTTTTCCTTGGTTGTTCTTGCATTTATTAGTTCATAGCATAATGAATGAAGTTGACATGAATGTTAAACTTGACTGTTTATAAGTGTTCATTGGCTTACATTGTGTATAATTTTATTAGTAGTTGTTTTTCTGAGGTACATTGCTTATAAGCTAATAGCTTTTCCTTGTTTGTTCTTGCATTTATAGCATAACATATGAAGTTGACATGAATGTTAACTTGACACTTTATGTTAAAAAGTAAATATGAATTAAGAGTAGGTATATACATCACTGATCTTGAGGTAAATCGAGATGTAGAAAGGCCCTTTAGTTCAATTATGGAATTTGCTTCTGGATCATTCTGTTATCAGCCTGTATATCTTAATTTTTTTGTCCCGGTGCTCTGAGATGTTTGTTTTCCAAGTCCAGCAGAACTCTTTTTGGAATATAATTAACTAGAAAGTGATACCTAATAGTTCCAAGGAGAGTAGGATTTGTTTAGTTCATGTGCATTTTTTGTTAATATTGCTTTGTTCAGTACTAGCTGCTGGTAAAAGTTCACGACGATTGAAACGTGTTCATCTCTTGGTAGATAATAAGTAGACTGACCAGTTGTTGATGTGTTCAACACCACCTAGTTTTTGCTGAAATAGAGGAAATCACCTTTCTTTGCGTCTGTATTCTGATCTGGTTTGGTAACAGACAGCTCGGTGTGTGTCTGTGTCACAAACTTGAAGGTTTAGATTGATGGTCCTAAAGAATCCTAATCATGGCTGTTACTGATGACTTCGGCTTACTCTTAAAAGTTGCCTGATCTCCACACTTGATAACGTGTGGATAGAGAAGAAGAGTGAATAATACTAGAGGATAGGATAGGGAATGACTTTGGCTATTAGAGATGAAATTAGAGTTAAGATGAGTCAGTTTCAGTGGTTTAAGAATTCGAAGGTCTGTGGGTACTTTGGTCATAATGGTAAGGTTAAACAATTAGTTAAGCTGTAGTGCGTTTTTCTACATTTGCAAATATATCACTGCTTGTATGATTGCATACTCTTCCCATCTATCTCAGAATGTTACTTGTCCGGTAATTGTCCCAATATATTCTCGCTTTACGGTGTAATGACAAAAAGCGTTGGGTGTGATATCACAAAATGTACTTTTAGGTTGGATCGATCATAAATGTTTAGGCAGGTTTTGAGTCACGATTTGTGGCTAAGTAGATACCATCATTGCTTCAATCTTTTTAAGTTTGAAAGATATCATATGGCTTCATTCACTATGTATCATTGAATTCGGGTGGGATCGACGTGCTTTCCTTTTAATAAATTGTGACTAATAATGATTTTTTCCATACAAGTTCGATGTTAGATCTCCTTTGCTAATTGAAATTTTATTCGCACAAATATAATCTTATACGTATAAATCGGGGGGAAAACCATAATTACTTATTATTAAAATGTCGAAAACAAAAAAATCCCGTATTTTACTTTTTTTTTTTAAGTGCCGGCTTACTGTTGCATTCCATTCAGTGTAAAACTTATGAACGACCCAGTTACGGGTTACCCTGCCGCTGGAGCACTACCGCAAAACACTGACGGTTATGGAGGTGCTGCTTACCAACAACCACCGAGAGACACAGCTTACCCATGTGAAGCACCGCCACCTGCCTCCGCGGTGTACAACCAACCTAATATCCACGATCCCATACGCAAAGCCCCCATGCTTCAAGTGCTCGGTGTGTATGCTATTGCGGTCATCGGCATTTCAATTATTTATATTTTCGTTTATATACTTGATGATAGAGAGCCCGTGTTCAGAGTTGATTCACTGTCAGTGTCGAATCTTAATCTCACCAATTCGCTGATTTCTGGTAAATGGGACCTTCGTTTTATTGTGAAAAATCCGACCAAGGAGATGGCCATTTTCTATAATGATATCGCTGCTGCGGTTTTCTATGATGATGCGTCGCTTTCCGATACAACGGTTCCGCCTCTTTTTCAGGTGGATACGACTCAGACGGCCCGGCAAGTGAGTTTTGCTACTGCTGGCGCATACATGGATAATCAGGCTTTTGATAAGATGAACAAAGAAAGGTCGCAAAAAGGTGCAATTGGGTTCAATGTGAGGATAGTGGCTGGGTTTAGGGTTAGTTCTGGGGTTTATTGGAATCGGATGAGGACGTTTGTAATGGTCTATTGTAAGGATTTGTCAGTCGGGGTTGGTTCGAATAATTCATCGGGCACCTTGCTTGGTGGTGCGCGACAGTGCCAGGTTGAACTCTGACGGTGATTTTTGCTTGTTTCAAGGTGAATATCTATTGTTATTGGCAAATGCAATGTGGTATTGGTTAACATTTATCTAGCTAATAGTTTTTTTGGTTGTTGTTGCTAGTCCATTGCATAACGAATGAAGTGGACATGAAAGTTGTTTTAAAAAGTAAATATGATCTGAGAGTAGTTATATACATCACTCATCTAGATTATGGAATTTGCTTGTTGATCATTTATCAATTGATACCTGTTTAGTTGATGTGCATTTTTTTTGCTAATATTGCTTTCTTCTCTACTGGTATAGGATTGAAACTTGTTCATATCTTGGTAGAGTGGCCAGTTTCTGATGTGTTCAACACCACCTAATCATGGCTGTTACTTGATAATGTGTGGATAGATAATTTCTGTGAATATAGAAAAGCAATGAGTTTTGGGGCAAGTGTGCTGAAAATTAAGTTCCATGTTAGGTTTCCTTTGCTAATTGAAAATAATCTTATACGTATAAATCGGGGGAAATCATAATTACTTATATATTAAAATGTTTTAAAAAAAAAAAACACTATATATTACTCTTATTTGTTTAAAAAGTGCCGACTTACTGCAGCATTCCATTCTCTATAAAACTTAACAATTCTCCGCCATGAACGACCCCGTCACTGGTCACTCTTCCGCTGGAGCACCACCGGTAACTCTAACGGTTTTGGAGGTGCTGCGGTCGAACAACCACCGAGAGGCACTGCTTACCTATGTGGAGCACCGCCACCTGTCTACAACCAACCTAATCCCTACGATACCAAAGGCAAAGCCTCCATCATTGTATTGATCGGTATGACTATAATTGGTGTAGCCTACGCCGGTGCAATTATATTTATTCTCTTGAGTGCACTTGATGATGGAAACCCCGAGTTCAGAGTTGATTCACTGTCAGTATCGAATCTTAATCACACCAATTCGCTGATTTCTGGTAAATGGGACCTTCGTTTTACTGTGACAAATCCATCTAAGAAGATCATTTACTATAACGATATCACCACTACGGTTCTCTATGATGATGTGTCGCTTTCCGATACAACAGTTCCGCCTTTCTTTCAGGTTAAGAAGACTGAGACGGCCCGGCAAGCAAGTTTTGTTACTGCGGGCGCATATATGGATGATCAGGCTTTTGATAAGATGAACAAAGAAAGGTGCAATCGGGTTCAATATGAGGGTGGTCGCTGGGGCTAGGTTTAGGGATGGGTCTTGGAGTAAGAGTAGGACGTTTATAATGGTCTATTGTAAGGATTTGTCCGTCGGGGTTGGGTCAAATAATTCATCGGGTACGTTGCTTGGTGGTGCGCAACAGTGCAAGGTTGAACTCTGATGGTGATCTTTGCTTGTTTTAAGGTGAAAAAATCTGTTGTTATTGGCTAATGCAATGTGGTTAATCACTGATTATTGGTTTCCATTGTGTATAATTTTATAGCTAGGTACATTGCTTATCAAGCTAATAGCTTTTGTTCTTGATTTTTATAGTCCATTGCATAACGAATGAAGTGGAATTTGATACATTATGTTAAAAAGTAAATATGAATTGAGAGTAGTCATATACATCACTGATCTTGAGGTAAATGGAGATGTAGAAATGCCCTTTAGTTCAATTATGGTTATTTACATCTTCATGTCCAATGTCCCTGTGTTTTATACTTGATAGGTATATTCTTCACACATTTTCTATTTCTAAATTGCTTAATTGAAATGTTGGCATGCGATAGCAGTAGTTTCTACTATACATGTGGTGTTTGTAGCGTTAATATTTCCTTATATTGCCCTTCTTCTGTGTGGAAGGGAGAAAACTTACTTTAGGACTTGCCTGCCATGCTATGCTTTCATAGAGGTTTTCCTTTTAAAAGTTTTGAACTAATAATGATCGTTTATTTTTCCATATTAGTAGTCGTAGTATTACTATAAGAACTTCTTGTTCTTCCATTTATATTACTATTTAATGTTTCCTGCACTTTGATTAGCGTATTATTTATAGTAGTGACTGCTCCTTTATATGTATGCTTAGCGTTTTGTCTTGGCTTCTTCATTCCCATTGTTTCGTTTTTCAAACTTCTTTGTGATGCTGCTTTTACTTGAGCCAAGGGTCTATCGAGAACATCCTCTCTACGCCTAAGGTAAGGCTAATGTTTGTATACATGCATAGCCTTGTTTCCAGATGTGGTATAGACATCTCTGCAGCTGTAAGTGAATTTAAGTCCTGGCTTGAAATTTTCTAGTGATTATTTTCTACGTGGATCGAGTGGCATTATTAATCTCAAAGAGATCTACCTGTTACATTTGTTACTTTTCCACAACTACCTGTTGTTGTTTGTTTGATCATTTGATTTGGTGCTGCATTTATAGTTCAGGTTTTGTTCTGCAGTCAAAGTATATTCCGTCTTATATACAGAAACAATACAGTTCTATGTTGCATAGGCTCTCTCATGTGTACGTAGTGTATATTTGGAGAAACCGACATGGACAAGTTGTTGCATATGATGTTTTTGTGATTTTGGTTATGAAGCTAACAAAGTCTCCTGTGTTTTACAGGGGTACGCGGTGTTTTTGTCAGTCTTAGTTGCCGCGTCTCTACCAAAACGACTTCAGAGGCTTCTGCTGATGTTGCTGTTTCATCTAGGAATAACTTTGTAGGTTTCTTCAATGAGTAATTGCTAGTAAGTTTCAGTTACATTGACAACTTAGTTGTCTCTAGATATTTTTTTTATTAATGGCAATAGCTTTTGGGGTATCTTAATAATTTGTTGGATCTCTAAACTTGAGTTAGATTAGTAGACTAATATGGTTATTTCTGTTTTGATACGTTTCTATATTGAGAAACAATTAAGCTATAAAGAACATCTAAACATCGATTTCTTTGTAAATGTTTATCGACGCATACATTAACTTTGTGCTCTGATTTGCATATATGACTTCATTTACCAAGTTACTCTGTTTATGGTGGAGCTATTTTTTATTTAAGGTTTCGGATACGAACTTTGAGTATGAAATTATTTGTTATTGAAAATGCACCTTCGCAATATAAATTCAGATTAGTTGGATTCCGAATTGATTGTGGACAGCATGAGGGTGGAACAACTTTTTTAACAAAGTTACTAAAGGTCCTTAGTCTCAAAAAGTATTCTTTTCTTATCCTCTCTCTCCTTTTTTATCCTTTAGAATTTTAACTCAGAGATGAGAAAAGAGGTGACCGTACAAGTTTCAAGTTCGAAATTTCTTGCTATCCAAAAGTAAGAGGTTTGTCTTTTGGCTTGAGTTGCGGTTTATTTTTCTAGTATAATTTACGAGCTATTACATAGTTACATGTGAGCATCTAAAGAAATAGCGATCGTTGTTTTCCTTGTCATCATATATAGAAAGGTGGTGATATTATGATATTAATATTTGCTTTGAATATTTCTCTCGGAATTCGGAGCCTAAAGGGTATAAAATATTAACAAAAATTCTAAATCGGTAAATAAAATTTTATATTAACCAAAATGGCAAAATCGCTGGAACAATGGCGATTTCTTCCACCGGAAAAAGCAAAATTGCAGTTAATTTTGCAAAATGTGATTTTTTTTAAAAAAAAATTGAAAAACGCTACCTAGTTTCAATTTTCAATTTGGTTAATATAAAATTTTATATATCGTTTTGAAATTTTTGTTAATATTTTATACATTTTAGGCTCCAGATTCATTTCTGTTGTTCCCTCCACCTTTTGTTTCTTTATTCTCTGCTAGGAATTAAAGGAAATTAATTATTTTTATCCACATTAAATATTTACATCAAATTAATATATTATAAATAATCTTTATAAACATATTCGTTTCTTAACCATAATCATCAAATCATAAATCATAATATGTATAGAGTGCGAATAAATAATTAAACGATAGATGTTTCTATCATATTTCTAAAATTGTGTTGCAGCTTCGTGTTTATTATGGAATAATTTTCTTTTCTTTTAGTAAAAAATATTTCGAGTTTAACTTATGAATACAGAAAATATCCTAGTAATAGAGAGCATTTCTCACGAGGATTAGGTTAAAAGACAAGATTTCTATCATTTGTAGAAAAAGATAAAATAAAAATTTGAATACCTTATTATTAAAAAAATAAAACAATGTCAGATATAAATATTAATAGTTACTCCCTTCCTATAAAACTATGGAGTATGATAAAAATATGATAATATGCCATAACACTTATTAAGTTTGTTTACCCATTGTATGGTTAAAACAAGATATTAATTAATTTAATGTAATCTAAACCTAAATTAATTGAACCAATAATAAATTTTGATAGATAACTACTTGACAAAAGAATGTCTTTATATTATATGAAAAATGTGTATTATAATCTTTTGCTGGTTCATTTGTATTTTATTATTTTGTTGTTAAATTTTATTTTAATATTTATTCCATGAACCCTTTTCTTTTCTTCTCTTCTCTTCTCTAATTTTTTGAATCGGAAAATCTATTGAAAATGATCTATTTATCTCAATAAAATTCCTAAAATTGTACGAAATATGTTATCAGTATTGTTATTGTTATCGTCTTTAATTATCAAAATTTATATATATGTATAACTTTTTGGTATAATTCTTGTATCTCTATAACATTTTAACCCTTTTTTTGTGTGTATGTAGAAGCATCTATCCCTAAAAGATAAGGTTGTACCAAACAAAACTTTAATTACCATCACCAAACTTCATTTTCCACCATTCACTTTCAATATCATATAATTCTTCATAAGTAATTGTTGAGGTACATTTTTGGCTTTTGTATTGGTCTTAAGCACAATTTATCATTAACTAAAGTATATATAACAAGATAGATGAGATTATTTCACGCTTAGTTAAATGTATACGTCCTTTGTAATAAGAAGATACGGATTTCATATGATAACATGAATCTAAATTAATCATGTTAATATGTTATAATTCTTTCTTTACGGATAGTAATTGGAGTTTAAGTTATATACATCATCAGTTTAATAATGTGATTTTACTCCATCAAGTTAATTTTACGTATAATTTTACAAGTGGGATACGTAAAGAATAAAATGCACATAAATCTTATTTCTGTATCGTAAAAATAAAGAGATTGTCTCGATAAACGCTCGAAAAAACACCGCAACAAATATAGAAAGAAAAAAAAAACTCTACCAAATTCTTCTATATTAGGGAGCCACTCTCTCATAATCTTGAAAACTCAACAAATACTCTCTCAAACAACCAAAAAATCTCACCACCACCATCCACCACCATCATGACGGAAAAGGACTGCGGCCACCACGTCGAGGATGAGCGGCACAACCTCCAACGCCGCCTAATCACCGCCTTGATCGTGTTCGTAACCCTAATCCTCTTCACAATCCTCCTCATTTTTCTCATCCTACGTCCAACAAAACCACATTTCATCCTCCAAGACGCGACCGTGTACGCGTTCAACACCTCTACCCCCTTTAATTTCCTCACTACCAACATACAAATCACGATCGCCTCTCGTAACCCTAACGATAAAATTGGAATTTACTACGATAGGCTCGACGTCTACGCCACTTATCGTGGCCAACAAGTTACACTACCAACATTGATGCCACAAACGTACCAAGGTCACAAAGATGTGTCGATATGGTCACCTTTTGTGTATGGTAATAATGTACCAATTGCACCTTACTTAGGTAATGAAATTAGTCAAGATATAATTTTTGGTACAATTTTATTAAATGTTAGAATTGATGGAAGAGTTAGGTGGAAAGTTGGGAATTTTATTTCAAGTAAATATCATTTGGATGTTAATTGTCCTGCTTATGTTGGTATTGGTGGAAAATTTCTTGGGAATAGTGTTGTTGTTGGGAAGTATCAATTGGTGCAAAGTTGTAATGTTGATGTTTGAAGAAGAATTCAAGAATTTCTCATATTTTCCTTCTCTCTCTACAAGACCTTTTTTCTTTCGTGAAATCATCTGATATTTGGTATTCAGTATTATTAGTCTTACTAAATAGAGTAATGCATTTTCGTATCAAAAGTTTTTTCATTTCGAGAGTTCATTTCTAGTTAATTTCGTGTATGCTTAATTATTATGAAGATTCGAATTCGAAACTTCTGAGTTAGGTAAAATGATTTAATTACGGTTTCTTCATTTAGAATGTATGGTTTGTTGATCATACACTTTCCTTTTTAATTTTTGTAATTTATTGGTCTAAAGAGAAAAATGTTTCCTATATCTTATAAGTTTTTCCATTTTAAGAGTGTAAACTCGAAATCTATAATTAACAATCGCGTAGTGTCTAGCTATTAAAAAGGGAACCACTTCTTACTGGTGTGTTTGCCATTTTATAGTTATGAACCCGAAACTTCTATATAAGGTAAAAAAAAATTAACCTCGATTTTTTCATCTAGATTTTATCGTATATCATTTTATTTTATTTTTTCGAGATCATCACCAATTGGTTGTAAGTCACTAATGTGGGGGTTAGACCTGATCCGTGCCATGTCCATTAATTCAGAAAGTGTAATCGGAGGGGAACATGAACCTTACCTCAAACAAGAACCGTGTAGCATACACACTTCCCTTTTTAATACTCTTTCCGTTTAAAAAAAACGTTCCTATTTTCTTTTTAGTATGTTTCAAAAAGAATGTCCTCTTTTTTTTTTTTGGCAATTTTTTAACTTTATCTTTCCACGTAGCATGCTTAAAACCACAAGATTAAAGGACATTTTGATACATTTGACAAACTTTAATTTTAAATCACAAGATTACTTAAAC
Source organism: Solanum lycopersicum (assembly GCF_036512215.1). Taxonomy (NCBI): domain Eukaryota; kingdom Viridiplantae; phylum Streptophyta; class Magnoliopsida; order Solanales; family Solanaceae; genus Solanum; species Solanum lycopersicum. Next base: position 58,880,069 of record NC_090810.1, on the reverse strand, counting down.
TCCGTTTCAAGTCAAACTACTTCATCCTTTTTGAAACGAAGGAGGGAGTATATGTTTTGAATTTTTGTAATTTAAATATTACTGTTTTAGACCTTTAATAAAATAGAAAATAGTGTAAAGTTTTAGTGGGGATTGTTTTATTTTGGTGTTAAATTTTTTTTCTCTCTCTTTTTATTTCTTTGGGTAGTGAATATTTGTAGAATGCATAACCTTTTTATTAGTGATATAAGAAAATGTTCAAAGAATCGAGTTAAAAAGACATCGAATAATTTAATGCACAAAATATTTTAGTCGATTTATTTCGAACCTCGAAAAAAGGATTTACCAAGAAGTGTGATGTAATCTTAAAAAATATTCATGTTTTTCACGAGTTAGATATGGCATGATACTAGGATCTTGTTATAAGGGTGCAAGACATTCACCAACAACTTCCTAGTATCTACAACACTATTTTATGGATTCACACAAAGAATATATATCCTTAATAGATACAAGTGAATCCTTGTTCTAATGTGTATAATAATATTTCGTATTCGTGTAGAATTCGAGAAAAAAAAGTATAGATATAAGCAACCTATGATATATCAATAGTTGATTCCATAAATCTTATCTAAATAGGGGATGTATCATGTACCGAGTTTCAATAAATAGGTTTAACAATAATATATTTTTTTTCTCATTTATTTTTGTTTTTCTTGGTTCGAGTCATGCAAAGAACTTTGGACATGCAACACGTGTCACTAAAGGTAGAGTAGTCTCTAAAACTTCTTTTTGTTTTCGAAACTTAAACTCAAACTCAAAAAAATTAATTTAAAATAAAAGAATCGTATTCATCCAATATCATCATAAAAGAGAGGAAAGGTAAATGTTGATTCCCACTCGTGAAAAAAAGGTGGGTGTGCGCTTTTGAAAAAGCTTTTTATCATCAACATGGTTGAATTTATTTCGATCGTTCGGAATTTCTTCACTCTTAAATTTTAATCAGATGTCTAGGATGACCATTATTTTAAGAAATGAATTTCATAATGCGTCAATTCAAATTCTATCAAACTTCAATACAAATATCAGATATTGAGTGAAAAAAAAATGAAAAAGCTTTTTATTGATTATTACATTAGTCGTAACAAATTGATATAATTTTTCACAACATCTGTTAAATGGTCCATATAAAGAACTACACTTTAAAGGGTGTGACATAGTTCGTATATTCTAATTAATTGTTATTTTTACGACTCAATTTATATAATTAATTTATAAATCATATAAAAAAAATAATTTTATCATTGCTCCAACGTACACTCGAAAAAAAATAATGAATAGAAGCTTTTGTTTTTTTGTGGGCAGAATTGAACAGAAGGATCTGTCTTTGTTATATTCAATGGATGGCTACTTGACAAACACAAGTTTAATACTTGTTAATAATTGAACTGACTCACTTCTCTATTAGAAGAAAAAAATAAAAAAATATAAGCAATTAGTATTTTTCTAAAATTAAAAAAGAAAAAGGGTAAAGTAAAAAATTAATAAATACATTTATAACGATCGGATTTGTTTTTTCGAATAATTCATTATTTTGCTATAAAAAGTTTCTAAAAAAATATTAAAATCCTAGACATTATTGTTTACGGAAATAAAAAATATTTTGAAGGTGTGAGGGTATATAGTTTGTTTTTTCTTTTTTTATTTAGTAACGGAAAAAAGTTGGATAAGAATACATCGGAGAAGCAGAAGTCTTCAGCAAACGTGACTTCTAGCATATTCAATTGAGAAGAAATATATTTCAACAAATAATATTTTTATATCAAATTATATGAAAAAGAACTATCAAATTAAAAGATCTTTCGTAATGCTAAACTCAATTACCGAACAAGTCTGCAATAGAATTTTTGGCGTTTCGAAGAATAACTATTACGAAGAGATGACTTGATTTTTGTGTGATCTATTATTTTTCTCATAAATTTAAATAGACGGATGAAAATGGTTCATTTTTAAATACTTGACTGGTGTTTTCTGCTAAAAATGATACTTAACCAAAAACTCCAGCTTTGACATCGACACGATGAAATATCTCATCAAGTAATTCTTTAGATAAATTTGTTTTTCATACATTTGAATTTTGTTTGTATTATCTAGTATATAGACAAATAAATATGACACAAAATATATATTTGGAGTGTTTTATGTCATAATTAATTAATAGCAATGAGGACTTCTAGTCTCAAACAATTAGGTGTCGACTATATAAATCTTCAAGATTATACTTTTTTAACTCAAAAAACTTTATTTGAGAAATAATATTATGCAAAATTATCTTGAAAAAAATCTAAGACTAGATCAAGCAGTTTGAAAACTAAAGGTAGCAAAATGTATCATTCCTTCAAAAAATAATTATTCATGAGTAATCTTTTATAAATCGTGGTGTTTACATAAATTTTAATCGATAAAAAAAGATTGTTTTCGAAAAACTCAAAAAATTGTATTTGGGCTGTCCAATGAATTTCTTAAGAGATTGGATTAATGGGTTGGACCACGTAACATAAAATAATAGTTCAAACTCTAGAATATTTTTCTCTATTTTCACTCGCAAAGTTATCGTTTAATATGTGAAATGAGATAAATGATAATACTTTTTTACTTGAACAAAACATCATTTGTTGTTATTTTTTATCTTATATTCTAAAGTTCAAGGAAAAGAACTACACAAAAGCTGAAGTCTTTCAAGCACTTTTCACCTAACTATACTGTTCAGACTCTTAAAAAAACGTCGACTAGAACATAGCACATCCAACACTTAACCTTGCTCGTACTCTTTGAAAAAGCATTCGAGCAACATAACCTGATAACGTTTTTAGAGATTCTGAGCAACATCGTTCTCATTACTCATTAGCACACTTGATGCCTGAACCCAAACATGTCATTTTTGAGATCAAACTCGAGAAAAAAGTTCTGCATTTGAAAATTTCCAAGAATTATCGATGGTCCAGTAGACGATTCGAGCCTAAAATCACTCACCAATGTCAAACAAATCACATCATTTTCACCAACAATAGAGAAGTAATTTACCAATGGCAATACCATCTCTGATCCTCCTTTGAAATGAAACTTCATCTCTGGCAGTGACACTGTTTTATGCCCTGAAACATTGAAACATGGCTTTAAATTTGTCAATCTTTCGATTTTCTCAGTTCTTGAGAACCGCTTTACCTGGTTCACAAATGCATTCATCACAGACACAAATATATCATGATTCAAGAAAGTGAACGTCGTGCCTGAATCCACAATCGTTCCACCGTTCCCTAATGAATTCGGTGCCAGATATCGATATGGTACCTTCACTATCTGATCGCCAACTGTGATTTCTGTCAATTCAACATAGTAGTACCCTGCTAATGCATTTGTTCCAACAACAAATGGAGGTCTTAGCAATGGGGTACGGGTTAAATTTTTCGACTTTTCATATACAGTATCCAAAACAAGCATGCTACTTTTAGGAATATCATCAAACATATGAGATACAAGACAATAAGACAGTTTCTTGGCTCTTAATTGGTTTGGCAATGATGACATTCCCCTCCCAAACCCCGCGATTCCCGCGGGTTGTTGAGAGGAGAGTAAAGAACAACCAACAAGGAAATTGGGTGTTTTCTTGTTTGGTAAGTTCAGTGTTTCAACTAGGCCAATTCCAGCTGTGGAACCTGAACCATAAAGAATCATATAAGGTGGACAAGCATGTTTACAGTTTGTTCTATTACGCGATTCGCAAGCATGGCAAAGAGATTCGGGCTGTTTTTTTGGGTGAATCCAACTGCATTTTGGGTTCAAACATCCAAGAACTCTAGCTGAAGATGACAATCTTGGAATAAAAGTTGGATTTTTTTGTGAAGAAACAGGACATTTTGAGCATTGGTACTTTTTAGTACATGGGAACCAAACAAAGCTACTACCAGTGTCCATTACAAATGGGATTTTTTGAGGAGGAGTACCAAATGGAAGAGTAATTGAGTAGCCTCCATAGCTATGAGGATATAAAGGGATGTTGGAAATTGAAGAATCTTGAGGATTCTTGATATGATGAGCTCTAGCTAAAGAGAAAGAAGCTAAATGAGTGAGTTTTTGGTAGAAATCTTGGTTTGTGTTGGTGTTGAGAAATGAAAGAGGGATTGTTGTGGAGGATTTTGATGAAGAAATGAAGGGAAAGAGGAAAGAAATGATAGAGAGGAAAAGGAGTAAAGAAGAAGAAGCCATGGTTCTTGGGAACTTTGGAGATAATAGTATGTTGAAGGAAGTTAAGAGTGTCTTAAATATCAAACGGTTTTCGTGGTGGGGTGATAAGTACTTTATTAGAGGTTTCAGGTTCGAGATTTGAGAATGAAATCGTTTTAAGCAAGGAGTCCTTTTCTCCAAAATGAGACTTATTTGGCGCCACTCTTAGTTTAGTCAGGCTCCAATGAGACACCAAGTGAAAAAAACTAAAAAGAGAAATTGAATGTCTTTCCCATAAAAGATGGTTGTGGCATGTGATTCAACAATCAACAATCAACAATTAATAATCAACAAACTTCCAAAGAAATTTATATTTTGCACCGCAAATTTAAATGATAAAGGAACGGTGGAGTTTCATAAAATCCAAAAAACCTTGCTGCAACACATTTTTGTTTTGGATACTAACCATTACACAAGCATTTGTTTGCTACTATATATATATATATATATATATATATATATATATATATATATATATATATATATATATATATATATATATATATATATATATATATATATATATATATATATATATATATATGTATATATGCACCCAAGTTTCAGTGCAACCATAGAAGATGACAAGACTATGTATATATATATATATACATATATATATATATATATGTATATATGCACCCAAGTTTCAGTGCAACCATAGAAGATGACAAGACTATGTATATATATACACATATATATATATATGTATATATGCACCCAAGTTTCAGTGCAACCATAGAAGATGACAAGACTATGGGATGCTATGCAAAAGGGATAGGTACAACTAGGGGTGCAGTACAATGGTCAATGAAATGGATCGAGAAATCTATAATTTCTATAGCCTATGAGTCATGAATTTGAAATGGATTTTGTGAACCCAACCAATATTTAATAGACTTGTATGAAAATGTGATTATAGGATAAACATATAGCCCTCATTTTTTCTGCTCCAACATTAATGTATAAACTGCCATTCAATAGTGAGAAAATTCACAAAATAAATCACTTTTCAGCCCCAATAAATGAAAAAATAGTTATTATCTTTTAGTTTCAAAGTCAATTTGGAATATTTCATGATAATATCTGAGGGTTCCAGTTTCTAGAATTTTAAAAATCATTACAATAGCTATTATTCAAAAGCGGGAACCAAAAAGTGACTTGTGGGCACTATTTCTACTTTTAAGACAACAACGATAAACCCAATTTAATCCCACAAGTGGACAGGAGAGTTAAGATGTTTATGCAACCTCACCCCAACCTTTACGGGATAGAGAGGCGATTTCTGGTTGATCCTTGACAACCCTACTCCATTATCCAGAAGTTTTCAAAAACAAGGAAGCTATGCAGCTTTGATCAGAGCCCTGTTCAATAGAAAGTAAGAAAATGTGCATTCAAACGTCGGAAATCATGAAAAAGATTGTTACAACAATGTGAGTGTGTGTATATAACAGGAGTAAATCTTAATCGTAGAAAGATAAGATATCAGCTTCAACCAAAAGAACAAGAGCAGCAGCTGGAACCTTATTGTTCCTTCGCCTTCTTCCTAGCCAAGAACCGTTCCTTAGCTGCAGCAACAGCGTCCAGACTTCTTTTATGATGGTCAACTTTTGGTTGATCACTTGCCGCAGGTTCAGTGGTAGTAGTTGGTACATTGTCGGAAGTTAGTTTTTCAGCCCTCTTTTCAGACAAACCAGCTGAAGGAGGTTTCATATCTGCGGCTCCATCAGTCCTTTCCTTACAAGGAGGAGAAACAGAAGGTTCATGATCTTGTGTCTTTATCTCCCTAGACATGTGTGAATGTACATCCGCTGATGATGAAGGGTTTTCTTCTGTCTGAACTGCTTCTGGTTCATGATGATTCACAGCCTTCTTGGACTTGCCCTCGCCTCCAAAGGCAACATTTTTCTGAAGACTGAAGTAAAAATCACTGATGTCGGTCTTCTTAGTAACCTGTCAATATATTTCACATTATTAGAACATAAAAGGATTACGTGCTGACAGGGTCACTTTCAGATCAAATAGAAAAACTAATGCATGCAACAGACAACCATAGCTTCTTTCTATTTTCCACAAACTGATTAACAGCGTCAACTGACACAGTATTTCTGTTTAGTGGTGATTATCTCTTGTGAAATGATCGGTGTTAAACCAACAAGGAAAGTAAGATCACAAGCTTATGCCCATAAATTAAGTATAATTAGCAGTTCTAGTCTTTCCTTTTGACATTATTAGTCGTATGGTGGCTTCAGTACTTCTGCTCAGGGATAACTAGAGCAGTTGAAACTGTCCGCATCTGAGATATAGATGCTTTGGTATGAAGAAAACGTCCTCCAGTATTAGATAAATTTTACTACTGCATTTAGTCTGACAAAATTGGAACTTATAAAACTGTTTTTGGACCTGCAATTCAGATATCAGGTGCTAGTTTAAAAGACACAAACACAGCCCACTTATCACACTGTATGAAGTAATTATCTAAAATTTGGGAATGTTTTTAAGAATTATCCGAAAATGTTCTCTAAAAAATAATATACTCCAAAACGGACCCTTACTATTGATAAAGTAATTTTCTCTCATTCAGTTATATTATACCTTCATACGAGTTTCAATATCACTATTGAGATTTTAGTACGTGAGGCCAAACTTTTCAAATGAGCTTGACAATCATCAATGACTTTTATGCAGAAATTAACTTAAGATCTTGCTAGAACATGCTCGGTCATCAGGTGGTTATGATGTAAAACTAAATTATGACTATCCATAATTTTTACATAAATACCTTGAGTATAAAGATAAGCAAGCAAAGAACAAAAGAGAAATGAGAAGATTTCACTTACATCATCTCTCTCCTCTCGTAGCTCACGAAGACGCTCTTCCTCCAACCACTTAGCCTGCTCTTGAAGTTTCCTTTTATAAGCAGCAGTGACGAACTTGTCTTTGTCTGCAAAAAGATGATCATCTTTACTCCTCTCTTTTGCTATTTTCCTCTCATAAATGACCTCATGCTCCCGTTCTCGTTGTTTTGCCTTCTCCATTAGCATCTGGATATACTTTGGCTGGAACAAGCATAACAGTTCAAAAATGTGCAAAAATTGTGGAAGTAATTTTCATTTCCTTCAAGTAAAAAGTGCAGATATTAATGCTATCATCTCATGCAGAAAGAGTAATAAGTAATAACACGTTCTAGATATTATTGAAAAGGAAGAAATAAATAAGGAAAGTTGCAATAATATATGGCGCCAGTTTCGCAGGAAAAAAATTTGAGGAAAGAGAACTACTGTGCATATTTCAAGAGACCTTCAGGAAGAAGATAATGCAACCAGACAAAAGCAGATTAGTATAATCACTGCGAAAAGAGAGCTATCTCCTATTTATTTTTTTTGTAGCATAAATCGATCAGGAAAAAAAAACAAATTCCTTAATTTTAGTTTCTCTAATGTAAAAGAAACTTTACCTCAGTATGAAAATAGTTAAAAGAGCAGCTTACTTGGCCCTTGAATTAAGCATAACAAATCAAAGAATGAGACTCTCAAAAATTAACAGTTGCAGAATCTACCCATAATTCGTTTCACTCGGAAAATGCTCCTATCCTAACATCTTACTGACAAAGCCACCATAACATATCGGTCTCAGGTTCAAGAGCTGAATCAGGATATATCTTCTTTTTTTAAAGAAGTGAGGTATTTTATTAAAAAGCATCAAGCAGAAGCAGAATTACAGAATAGACAAAAGGGCTCACAGAGAGCATAAGCAAAAGCTGTCAGCTCCTTTACAATCTTCAAACTAGTACAAGAGAGCTAACAAAGTCAAGAAATAGTCCAGTACTAAATACAGGGGTTAAATAACCCAACTGAACTGCATAAATTTAAACAATTAGCTTTAAACAAGGTAAAAAGTAACGTCCCAAAATCCAAATTCACTTATAGTCTACCACAACAGAAGTTTTTATACAAATTACTTCAACCAAGTGATTCATGGCTAAAAGGTCTGTTAGCCTACTCAGCATAGCAAGTGATTCCCGGCTAAAAGGTCTGTTAGCCTACTCAGCATAGCAACTACTTTCACATGGTTTTAACAATTAATTGCAGAAACAATCATGAGTATCCCCTCCAAACTTTTGAAATGTTTTCATTTATTTTGCTTCATCAAATCACACTGAATATCTAAATATAAACTGGAAAAAATGCAACGTAAAACAATACCTTCCTCTCTTCGCGATCCTGAGCTCGAGGTTGGACAGCCTTCACTTTCATATCATCATACACTCCATCATAATCAAATACTGAAGGGTCCTCTTCTAAAGCCTTCTTATGCTGTTCTTCAATCTGCCCAAAAAAAATGGAGTTACACCCCTAGTTAGTCACTTCCCCTTCTTGAGTCATAACCCGTTTGCTTTTTCTTGGGACAAACAAAATCAGTATAAAAGGTTCAGGACAATGTATAGCAACCTAGTAGTCAATGAAGTGAGTTGAGACTAGGCACTAGGCGATTCCTTCTCATAAGCACCTGGGACAAAGTTTTCAGTAGCAGGTGCTCCATGAAGTTAGTCAAGGTGCACACAAGCTAAGCCCGGACACCAACAACATACCCAGTAAAATCCCACAAGTGAGGTCTGGATAGGGTAGAATGTATACGCAGACCTTACCACTACCTTGTGGAGGTAGAGAGGCTCTTTTCGAAAGACCCTCGGCTCAAGTGCAATAAATCCCGATATAACGAAGAAAGAGCCAATGAAGAATATAGCAAATAACAAGGAAACAATGCATAAGTTCACCAGAGAGGAGCCAAAACAACAATAAAATCATGTGATATATGAAACACCATAAAAACATACTAATTACTAAGATAGATTAATAAAAAAGCAAATAACAAACAATGATAAAACTACAGTAATAGGACTATCATGCCAAACACCAGCCACCCTAAAAAAAACAAATGTGAAATTTGAAATAACAGATAAATCTAAAGCTTAGTAGCAGGTACAGCGTGGAATTGGAATTAGTCAAGTTGCACACAAGCTACCACAAACACCATGATTATCAGAAAACTTTCAGAAGAATTTATAAAAAAAAATGGGAAATTGTGAGATAAGAGCTACAGCTTACATCTTTGAGAGCCTTATTCTTCGAGGCATGACGAGAAATCTCTTTCTCAACATCATCATCATCACCATCCCCAAAACCAAGTGCTTTAGGAGGCGGAGGCCTCGCCGGCTGTTTCTTCTTCTGCTGCGATGGTGGAACTCTTAATTGTAAACCATATCCCGATTTTTTCATGATTCACTATCAACTTCAAAATCTTCAGGTGCTATCATATGAAACACAATAGCAATACAGATACGATAAATTTTCTATATATTAATTTGAATTTACAAGTTTAAAGCTTGTTTTTGATTACTTACAGTACAGGTCCTTTGATTTGTAGCTGACGCTACCAAACCCTAAAACACTGCGGCAAGTTTTGTTCTCGATCAACAGTACAAAATTAGAGCCGTCGGAAGAAAGCGGTGGTCCCGCGGCAGAGACGCGGTGGCGGAATGCAGTACCGGCGACGATAGTGAACTGGGCCGGTTTGGATCCAATGAGCTCACTGGTTTCTTATTTATGTATATAAGAAAATTCAATTTCTTAAAATGAGAATAGATAATAGAAAATACTTTTACATTATTAGATAACAATGAAAAGACCGATTTTATGTAACACTATCGTTAGGTAACAATTAAAAGATCGACTGATTTAATGTAACACTAATTCGGTGTGATAGTGTGTACCTACATGATATTAAAATACAATAATAATATTATAAGAAAATTGCATGTAAGAGTTGGAAACCTAAATAAGCCACAAAAGTGTAAAAATGACCAAAATAAGTCTCTATTTTAGTTAGAAACTAAAATAAGCTTAGTGGAAAAAAAAGTTTCACTTTATCTAATTTTTTAAACGTTTTCCGTTAGTGTCATAACGTTTATTTTTAATATATAACGAAATTTTTTCTTACACTTTATAAAGTGTAAGTAAAAATTACACTTCATAAAGTGGAATTTTTTCTTCCACTTTATAAAGTGGAACTTTTTCTTCCACTTCATAAAGAGGAACTTTTTCTTCCACTTTATAAAGTGGAGCTTTTTCTTTCACTTTCTAAAATGGAACTTTTTATTACAGTTTATAAGAGAAATATTTTTCACGTTTCGAAAAAGCTTTTTCAGTGTTGTCATACAATTATGTTGATTTGACATGTTATAAAAGGGGAAAAAAATATTACACTATGTATTTTTATTTTTTTTATTCTGAAAAAATTTTCAATCTCTATTTAAGGTCGTTTAAAATGATTGAAATCACCTACAACAAAAAATCTTCTATATTTTGTTCATTCAATCTCAAAAAAAAATGTCTTCTACGCCTAAAGTTAAAGTTTCAATTTATTGGGATGGAGAAATTATACATGACGGAAATACCGTTTAGTATAATTGTCCTTCCAAACACAATGCTAAATATCCAATTAATGTTCGATATCATAAATTCATTTCATCAATTTATAAAAGAATGAGTATAAACAGTACTGATTATAATTTGATTATAGTCAGAAAATACCCTACTTCATTTTTATCACAAGGACAAGTTAATTTTGGAGAGTGGATTATCTATAATGACGAATCGTTGACCGAATTTTTGAGGGTTCCAAATGACTACATAGATCAAATCAAGTTAACAGTACTTGAAATCTATGTTAGGAAGGAGCCTAAGATTAGTCAACAACGTTCTCATTTATCAGTCGATGTCAATCCCTAATTAGAAAATCGTAATAGCGTTGATGAATTTCCAATAACTCAATCTGTTGATTTTCCTAACATGACTCATTATCAAAATATTCTTACTAGTCGATATGATTTTGATTTAAATGAAACTATCAATGAAAGTGATCGGTAATGCTCAATAATTATATTTCAATCATTATTTGTTGATTTTGTCGATTATTTATTATTTTATATGATTTATTTTTCTTATTATTATATATTTTGTAGCGGTTTACCTCAGCAAGATAGGAATATTGCTCCAAGTTATGGATTAGATAATTATTTTGGTCAGTCATCACACTTTGAAATGACGGAAAATGTTGGGACATCCTCAAATTTTCATGTCTCGCCTACTTTTGGTGCAGATGATTTTCAGTATGTTCAACGTTTGATTTTTTTATTTAAGTAAGTAAATTGCATGAGCGAAATATTTCTACTTTTTTACATATATAGGGAAAACATTACACAAAATGAACCCATTGATCCTGTGAATATCGATGATCGTGACCTTCCTAATTATGGCTCACCTTCAGCTAGTGATAGTGATGATTTGCCTAATGCTGAGGAATCAGGAGATAATGTTCCATTTGAGGCATCATCTAGTGATGATGATTTTTCGACTCTCAATCGATCGCCAAGACCAATGTCCATGAGCCCGTTTCATAATCATGAAATTCCTTATCTTGATCATCTCCTGAATGGTTCAGATATCTTTGGTGATACATATGATGAGTATACATCACAACGTACGTGGCATGAACCAAAAGATTTCATGAATGGTGCTATTTATATTGAAAAAGGCATGTTATTCAATTCAAAGAAGCAGTTGCAAAGAGCAGTTAAACTTCTACATTTGAAAGTAGCAAGGGAGTACTTTGTTATTAAATCGACAAAAAAATCATGGCGACTTGTTTGCAGGCGTGTAGAACAAGGATGCCGATTTAGGTTGACTTCTTTTATTGATAAACATACTAACATGTGGAAAGTTGGAAGATACATTGAAGAACATACATGTGATATGGGTACATGTCGCGAAGGACATTTCAACTTGGATGTTGAGATGATTGCTAACGTCCTCCGTGTTGATATAGAAAGAATGCCAAGGTACTATTTTATCTTTAGATGATTCCTATTTAATAAGAAAATATTCATTTTTATTTGATAATTAATATTATTATTACTTTTCAGGTTTCCCATCAAAGACTGTCAAACAGCCGTTCTTAAAGCATATGGCATTTCGATAAGTAGAAGAAAAGTCTATCTTGGTCGCAAGCGGGCTTTTTAAAAAGTCTATGGTACTTGGGAGAGTTCTTTTGCCGAGTTACCGAGGTTCATGGAAGCTTTGAAACACTTCAATCCTGGAACAATATTAGAATGGAAAACAGAGCGGCGTGTCGATGTTATTGAACATGTATTCAACTATGTGTTTTGGGCTTTTAAACCATGCATTGATGGGTTTGTGCATTGTCGTCCTGTTATATCGATCGATGGAACACATGTCTATGGAAAATATGATATCAAGTTGTTGATTGCGATTACAATAGATGGTAACGGCTCTATATTACCTTTGGCATTTGCAATAGTTGCAAATGAGAGCATAGAGATATGGACTTTATTTTTGGATCATTTGCATTTGCACGTTGTCAAGGGTCGTAGAGGGGTCACATTGATATCAGATAGGCATCACGGAATACTCTCATCCGTGTATAATTCTCCGAATTGGCAGGCTCCATTTGGGTTTCATCGTTTTTGTTTAAGACATTTGAAGGCCAATTTTCAAAAAAAATTCAAAAATATCACTTTGAACAACCTATTATGGGCAGCTGCAAATCACTGTCAGGAGAAATTTTTTTTTGGAAAAAATGGAAATGATCAAGGAGATTAATGCGGAAGCATATGTGTGGCTAATGAAGAACGATCTTGACAAATGGACATTGCACAGGGATGGAGGTAAGAGATGGGGCATGCTGACCACAAATAGTTCTGAATCATTCAATGGTCTTCTCAAATCAGCAAGGGGTCTGTCAGTTACTGCAATGGTAAAACTCACTTACAATCAAGTTGTGAATCGATTTGTTACAAGATCAAAATTTGTTAATCATCTAGTACAGGAAAAGCAACAATGGATGCCTAAACCATTCAAGATTTTTGAGGATAATCGAAAAAAGTCACAACGTCACACACTGATCAACTATCACCAACAAAGGGAAAACATATTTGAGGTGCAAACACATATGCATCATGGTCGTGGTGGTAATAAGCACATTGTAAATGCATCACAAGGAAAATGTCAATGTGGTAAATGGCAATCATACCATATTCCATGTTCTCATGCAATAAAGGGATTTGATCAAATTGGATATCAAGCATGGGAGCATATGACACCAGAATTCACTGTGCGTAGCTACAAAAATGCCTACTTTGGACAATTCAATCCACTCGGCGGTGAAAAGTATTGGCCTGATAGTCCCTTCCTTATGATAGCAAATAAAAATTATTTACGAAAAGTGGGCGTAAATAAAACCACCCGTATACAAAATGAAATGGATGTTCCTAGAAGTACACTCACTCGCAAGTGCTCAACGTGCAAACAAATAGGCCATGATAAGCGCAACTGTCATTCACGAACTCGAAACGCCTCATATGGTGGTAGTAGGTAGAGAAAGATGTTTAATTGTGTAAATTTAATAACAGATTGTATTAAATAAATAGTATTAAATAATATTAGTATTTACTGTGTACTAATCCTAGTCCTATCAGGATTAGTACTCCTTAATCCTAGTCCTATTAGGATTAGTTTTCCTTCCTATATCCCCTATATATATCTCCCATGTATTCCTTTATTAGGTTAACACTTCAATACAATCAATATTCTTTCATGGTATTCTTGTATCAATTTTTATGCAACTTTTTGTTCGAACTTTTGATCATCTTCAAGTCATGTTTAAATTTTAAAAAAAATTTATTCACTTTTTAAAAGAAAATAATGCATACACAAAATAATAATAATAATATATATAACTAAACCAATAATACTATACACCACAAAAAAAAAAGATACATACACCAAAATAAAACTATATATGATTAGAATAATTACTATATACCCTCAAAAAAAGATTCATACACAAATATAATAATATTATGTTCCACAACCCTTTTTTGAAATCCGTAAAACATCTCGCGGTCTAAGTCCCGTATATCCATCTTCATCTTCATTGTTCCTCTTCCTCTTTTTGGCCGGAAGATCCTTTATGTTCATATTCTTTACAATTCTTTTAACAAGTTTTTTTCTTCCGGGTGTTTGCGGCATATCATCCACTGGCATAATGAACGTAACATCTGGAGACGAGAGTGGTGATAAGGTGGTCTGCAAATACAAAGTTAGATAGTAAACATTAAAAAATAAAAGTATAAATGATAGGAATATGCAATGTGGTGCAAAATAAAAGTCAACAATGAGGCAGTGTATGTAAAATTTCATTGTACGGTGTCCATCGAAACTATTTTTAAAATATAACAATTAAATAAAATCAACATTAACTGATTAGTAATGATAGGTTTGCAAATAACATAATAATTAATAATAAATAACTTTTCGTGAATTTATAACATGAAATAAGCAACACAAAGTTTGGCTAGCTTAATGCTGCAATTTTATTTATTTATTTTAAATAAAATAAAATAGTAAAACTATTTATAGTCCAATTCATGTGGACTACTAGAGTCAGCAAAATATCATTTTTTGTTGTATATTTATTATTATATGTGTATTATTTTATTTAATATTTAGCAATCATATATAATGAAATTTATTTTATGTACCTGATCCTCCGTCATGCGGTCTAACTGGTCTCTAATCGGGATAAGAACATGATGTGACTCGGTATCCCTATCAATTTCACGCGTCCAACGCCTAGCATATGGAAGTAACATGTCACCATCATGTTGAGGAGGAGCTGATGGTTGTACAGGCAAGATCCTCTCCCAACACCAAACCTTGATGTGACAAACAAAATAATTAAATTATCATCATTAACAAAAAAAAATAGATAATCACATATATATATTTTTATCTCTGTAGGAAAATGTATGTGAATCTTTTTTTAAAACTATGTAGGTTTTATAATAATTATTCATATTTATTATGAAGTAAGTTTCAACCTTTGGTTGGACCCTTTTTTTAAAACTATGTAGTTTTTCTAATAGAATAACATTGTGTGTTTTATCAATGCAAGTTTCTATCGAAAGAAGCAGGCAAAGAAAATAAACTATTTGTATGTAATTTAAATATTTAAAAAAATTGAATATAGAAAAAATATTCTTGTACGGTATAATGTTAAAGATTTTTACATTTGAATAAATCCGCAAATGTCAATCACATTACCGATAGATGCTCGACAAAGTGCACGGTACAAGTAGGCTAGCACTGCACTGCCCCAACTGTACTTACCTACATCGTGGATAGGATCTAGGAATGCCAAGTATTGTAAACTAATAAGGTTTCCTGAAGTGTTCGGAAATAGGATGCCCCCTAATATAACAAGCATGTAAAGTCTAGCAATCCTCTCCACTCGTTCCACTGGAGTAGCATCTCTTATCGGATCTACTTGTAACTGATCTCGCAAGTAGCTGGTAATGCTATGTATCCTCACCCGACTCGCACCATCCATATCAGTAGGTGCTATGGTACATTCTGTGAGTGTCTCTAATAAAGTACGCCATGGACGAATTCTCCGGGTAGCATCCTAAATGTACACAGCATAACCATTGATGCGCAAACCAAACAAGACCTGCACATCCTGCAATGTAATCGTGACCTCACCAAAAGGTAAGTGGAAGCAATGAGTCTCTGGCATCCAACACTCAACCATAGTTGTAACAAGGGCACGATCATACTGCATCCTGCCCACACAAACTACATCATACAGTCCAGACTTACGTAAGATCTCCTCAACACGTTCATGAGGTCGGTGCAAACGAAATAAATTCCAGGCATCATTCATGTGCACCGTCCTCATAAGGTTACTATATGGTATCTCACCTTTCCATAACAATTCTGATTTATGCTCATGCTGAGAGAGAAGAAGTGTACGATCAATCGGTCCAGGATTCACAACACGCTCCATTATATACTGTAAGAAAAATTATATTAATTCGTGTAATTATATTTTGACATATTAATGCCTAGACAGTTCTGCTCTTTATTTACTTTTATAGTTTTGTTGGACCTCTACGGTAAAAGTGAAATTCTATATTATACCTCTTATTATTTGTCGAGGTTTTAGCTTTTGAATTGTGAAGGGGAGTAAAAGAAAAAAATACTAATTGAGTAAGTAGTGAGAACATATATGATGATCGAGAATATTTTAACTAAATAATGTTTAAAATTCTTAGTTATTAACTATGAGATAATCATGAAGAATGCTTCCTATTATTAATCAAAATCTAACAAAGAATAACGATATAACTCTCTTGGCTTTCAGCTCAAGTTGGTGAAATAACTTGAGTCTGCTAACTCCAAAAGAAATTACTAAAACAAAATCACAGAAATAGTAATTATCCTCATTTAGAAAGAGGGAAAATAAGTGTTATCATTCCAATTAGAAATCTAAATTAGTTATTTGCATTTATTTGCGATCAATTGAGCACTATTAGCTGACTAGATATCAAGAACATAATCGATATGAAAATTAGTCATTATGATATTTTTTTGTTTGAATAATGAAGCGAGATGAACAATGAAGATTAATGATATAGCCGATCCAACTTGCTTGATTTTGAAGTATGGCAGGAGTTATTGTTGTATGAAACCTCTATATTTTAGTATAGTATTCCAATCGAAGCATAACGGAGATTGAGATAACATATACTACAAAGTCGAACCTATATATTTTAGTATAGTATCCACATGTGCAAGTTTTCAGCTGGCATGTGATGCTGCATCAGAAAAGGGGTAGAGAAATGCGCGCTTTAATGTTCATATGTGTGCCTACTAAGCTTCTCTTGTTTCTAAACAATTTTTTTGTTTTTTTTTAAAAAAAAAAAATTAAGCAAACAATCCCTTGCCGGTAAATGAAGCAGCTTCTCGCCGGAAAATAAAGCATCTTACAAACCTCGCCGGAAAATGAAGCAGCTTCTCGCCGGAAAATATTTCAAGAACATTAAAAAAAATATATATCATTCTAAAAAATGTTTAATGTTCCACTAACAAGCAGAAATTAAGAGAATGCTAAATCAAAAATACTATACTAACACAAGATGAGATAAATGAAACACATTTTAAATAAAGAAAATATGAGATGTTAAAGAAATACCTAATTTATATAATTTGTAGGGACAAATTGTTATGTTGTCGGGTTGTGCTACTCCGAATTTTTGATTTATTTATTGTGGGGCCGCTTCATTTGTCGGATTGGGACCATCAATGTTCATCTTCAAGTAACATAAAAGCCATTAAAGTGAAAGAAAGAAGGAGAAGGTGAAAAGATGAAAGTAATTTTCTATAAAGTAACTTTTTCTTTCACTTTATAAAGTGGAAGAAAAAGTTTCGTTATACATTAAAATACACGTTGACACTAACGGAAAACGTTTAGAAAATTTGATAAAGTGGAACTTTTTTTTCCACTAAGCTTATTTTAGTTACTAACTAAAATAGTGGCTTATTTTGGTCATTTTTATATTTTGGTGGCTTATTTTGGTTCTCAACTCTGCATGTAATGACAAATTAATAAATTAAAAAATGTTATCCACTCATTTAATTTTGCCTTGTAGCAAATTGTTTGTCAGTCACCACTCTTCCTCGAACTTTAGCTCGCCACTTTCCCTCTCTCGCTCGCTTCCTCTCACTTTTATACAAAAACAAGTATATAAAATGTGTTTCTGTTTGTATAAAGTGAGAAAAAATTGTATAATATACATATATTTTCGTTCCCCTCTCCCAAATTTCGCTCGTCACTCTCGCTTATAAAAACAGAGACGAATTGTATAAATACGTTTCTGTTCGTATAAAGTGAGAAAATTATATATATATATCTTCGTCCTATACATTTCTAATTATACAATAAAAATATTCTCCTGCCCGATTTTCTTTTGTCTTTCTCTCTTTCTCGTTTTATACATATACAAATTATACAATTGATTTGTATACAACTACTTTCTTTTGTATATGTATAACGTCATCTCTTGAGTTATATGGATATAGTTAAAGGACTCAAGTTTGATGGATCCGAGCTATGAAAATATTTATAAATTATTTTATGCATGATTGGATATAGAATACGTAGTACCTAAACAATTTATAATTTATGAATAATTAATACCTATATACAATAATACACAATCGGATTAAAACTTCTCTTCTTCTTTTTTCCCACAATTGATTTCTTTGTATATATATAGCGAATAACACATACTTATATTTGCTATGGAACGCAATCATACAAACTTTACTATAACATACAAATATAAATTTTGTGTTTGCTATACGTAAAAGTTGCTCTATATATATATTGACTAGCCACTGGTGAAACTAACAGATGATCTCCACATTATACATAGTTTTCTATATGATCAATCTTTCCTCCAACCTCCATATGCAATTGTAGGAAGCACTTTTACCCCGAACAATTTTAGTCGGGCTCCAGTGTGGATATCGTATAGGAAAACCAAACACACAAAAAAAGATGTATCATTCATCCAAACTCATTGTATTTCAATGCATCTAGTTATTCAAATCATCAGAGATGGAAAATGGTAGTCTAGAAAGCACACATCTAGAATCAACACTCAATTTCGAGCCCCAACTGGCTGTGGAAGGGCGAAAAAGGCGTGATCAAAAGGAAAAACAAAAAACTGGAAGGAACTCCTGGCTCGAAAGCCCCCCGTCGTCCTCCCTACTACTACAACTGACTCTTACTTGGTGTTAACCAAATATGCATCCCAACCTTGAAGCCGGTATTCACGAGCTGCTTCTGCAGGGTTAGCAGCCTTTATAATTCCACGGCCAACAATAATAATGTCACTGCCTCTATCACCAATTACCTGAAACAACAATTTTCTCACAGTGAACAGCTAGCTAATACAATTCTATCTATGTCGCGTTAAAACTAGAGCAGTTCTAATAAAACCAGCTTGAAGGTCTACAATTTCCTTATTCGTACTGATAAAGCTGCAGTTGAGGCAACTGCAGGTGCAAGTTGTTGTTCTTGCAACAAGCAGGGCGTCTTGCCACACAATCACAAATGTCAATCTGCTGGCTCATCCATGATACCAAATTATATATCAAGAAAGGGCAGTTGGTCATATAAAAATGAGAAGGAAAAATAAAAGGAATGGACAAACTATTCAGCTCTTCTGACAAACTTACAGAACTTATATTCCATTTTAATTTTTAATTCTTTGATAACTATGGTATCCGGGCCAGCATGCGCTAACCTAATAATTTCGTAATAGACCATCTAATTCAATGTAAGGTATGAAGACTGAAATGTAAGAAATGAAAAATAAGACGCGGTAGCAAATGTGACTTACTGAATTTGGAGTGTTATATTGTTGGCCTAGGGCATCTCCTCCTTTTACCAATTGAACACCAGGTGTAGCGTGGATGAAGGATGGGTTTCCAGGTCCATTGGGCCATGAAGCAGGATTCACAGAGATGAACCCAATGACAAAATCCGAGTGATCCTCGGCAATTTTTACTGCTGCTGCTGTGTAATCCCCTGTGGCTAGGTTACCCGCAGAACTCATTTCAGCAAGAAGCAGCAGGCCCCTTCCACGCGGCAATCCCTAAGTACAGGAGAACCAAATCAGATCTTAACAAAATGTTCTGTAGCTCAATAGCTAGGGTATCAGTAATAGTAAAATAAAACGAACCTTCAGTTTCAGACCATCAACAATTCCTGGACCAGAAATAATGTGTGCATTAATTACATCAGCCCAATCTAAAATGCGGAAGATACCTCTGCAGACAAACAGATCATATTAGATCAACTTGAACAACAAAAAAATAAGAATGTTAAAGAAAGCTGGCATTCCCTCACCCTTCAGCTTGCATTGTCACTGTATTTCCAATGTCAGCAAATTTACGATCTTCAAATATTAAGAAGTTGTGCTTGTCTGCAATCTACAGAAGAAAAAAAACAATAGAAAGGACTCAGATAAACTTTAAAATCCCTTTACCTTGGGGAAAACAAGCATTATTTTTAAGCCCCGTTCAATATCATCTTCTTTTCAACTTGCAAAAAGTGTCAATTAAACCCAATGTCGGCATACATTATTATTTAAGTCAACAAATACTTCCAACACGTAGTACCCTTTTATTTGGTCCATTGCTCTAGCTATCAGCTACCGCAAAACCCAGTAGGTTTGGCTCGAACACTAATTGTGTTGAAATTTTGTTGAAATTTTCATATAATATGCAGAAATAATCTATTTAGAACCCAGTAAGCAAAATGGTCCAGAACCCATAAACTAAAGATCTTAGCTTCATCACTAGCTATCAGCCTAGGAAACTAAGTCAGTTTTCAGATTAATACCTAAACACAAGTTACTCCTTGGATGCAATAGTTGAACTCTTTAAGATTAAATTTGTAATCATGCACATGTTGAAGGAATAAAGAAATACAGAAATACGGTAAACATGATCCAAAATTTTCTGCCCTGGAGCAAAATGAAGCACAAATTGCATCATCATCCACCAGAGCAGATCAATGAGCACTAGTAACTTACCGATCTAAGCTTAGAACCAAAGTCAGGAGTAAAATCAGGCAATATATCAACATGTGTTTTTAACATGCAGATTTCAGGTCCAACCTGCATAGAAAATTTGCAATAAACTTGTCAAATTATTAAACATGAAAGGCACTGACATAAATTATCGGACAAAGATCAAATAGGAAAGGAGGAAAACAGCATGATTTCCTTGTGTCACACCAAAACAAAGGAGATTTAGCACAATTCATATGCTAAATACAGCTACTGGTTGTTAACTTTATTATTCGTAAACCTCAAATGTATGATTTTTTCAGTTAATTTGAGACCCAATAGACAAGGTAATAGGGTTTCTACAACTCCTGTGACACAAATTCAAATATAACAAGAAAGAACAGCAGAGGTGCAGTGATTATTATATCTCGCCAGCACTGATCCTTGTTCGCAGAAACTATTTTACACATACAAGTTGCCTAATGCCTACTTGTATTGTTTCCTATACCTTATTCATGAACGATAACAGATAAAAGAACAAAGGTACTATTCATCACCTTGTCAGCAATATCCAGTAGTTCAGCAGCTGTGGCCACATCGGCAGCCAAACACAAATTAGTGTTCTTCTGCACCATGATTTCAAACAACTTCTTCCCAGTAGGGTTCTTTGCAGTCTTTGCCCGCTCGTCATATGGTAATCTGGTCTTGACCTTTGTTTCCTTCACTGGTGCAGGAACCGCAACCTTGCGATTCTCCTCCAAGAATTTCTTCACCATTTTTTCTGTTTCCTCTGAAACCCTACCCTTTTCCTTTAGTATCCTCACCATCTCAGTAAGTTTCACCATTGAATGCAATGTGATTCCATTATCAGCCAAATTTTCCCTTCCTCCTTGCTCTCTATCCAAGAGAATCACCAAACAAGCCACAGTCAGGGAAAAAAAATTAGCTCCAATTTCGCCAATATATCACAAATCGGTGCTAATTGAATTTCTTAAATGACACACTAACACCAAATAAGACTTGAGGCACCGAACAATCCTCTTATCCTATACAGCAATAAGTACAAACAGGGAAAAGAAAATTGACAAAGTTAACAAGTACAAACCAACAATTATACGTCACCATTTTCTTTTCACTTGTGTTAATCATGTTCATGCTTATCTCTGAACTTGACTTCTACAAACATTACGCTTGTTTTAAAATTCAATACACCTTACATTTCCATTAGTTTGACATATCATTTTGATCTAATCACACACCTCTTTTAAAATGATAAAAGTTTTCCCAATAGTTCAATCTAATATAAACTACTAGTAATTCTTTATAGTATTTCAGATTTTGATACTGAAATTATCAACTAATTTCCCCATCATCACATATTTTAAGTTATCAATTCCTTTAGATTAAGATCTTATCAAACATACTAAATATTTAAAGTTCTTAATAAAAAGTTACTTATAGAACATGTCAAACCCTGTCAAACTCTGTGAAGATCAGATTCACTTGATGTTTAAATGTATAGTGAGAGCAGGCATGATAGTAGTTGTAATAAATTATTGTCTCTGATCTATCAGACACAGAGAAATGAATAAAATAATATTCCAACCTTTTACCCTTACAATTCTTGAAAGCTTATAGCGGCATTAATGATATCAGATTTTGCCCAAAAAAAGAAGGCATATTACATAAATATGCCCTTTAACTTGGCTTCAAATCACATTTATGCCCTTCAATTTTGAATGTGCACAAATAGACACTTAAACTTGTATAAATTTGAACAAATAGACACAAATGTCATATATGTCATCCTACATGTCATTTTTTGTCCTACATGGTGTCCTACGTGTATTGTACCATGTAGGACACATGTGTTTATTTATTTAAAAGTTGAATAGTTAAAGTGTTTGTTTGTGCATTATGAAAGTTGGAGGTCAAAGTTAAAATTTGACGCCAAGTTTAGGGTCCAGTATATGTATTATGCCAAAAAAGAAACTTGTCCAGACAATGCTGACCTCAAAGCCTTACAAAATCTTTCAGCAAATTTTGGCATGATGATTTCAACTTGAAATATCCCATTTTCTTGTTTATTAACTTGACTATTTACATTGAAAGTTCAAACAGTGACTATTAGACACCCAAATGAACACCACCATCGAAGCTGCTTTTGCCCAAAAATTACTATGGAAGGTCTAAAATCTTTTGAAAATAAACATTTTTATAACCCTGGTGTCACTAAGGCCAGAACATATGCAAAAAAATCACCTAGTTGGGATTCAAACCGTGCCCGCGTAGTTATCAACCCACTTCATTAACCCATAAGCCAAAAAATGTGACTTTTGCAAAACTCTTTGGAATAAAGTTAGCTACTTTATTATTTTTCTCGGTAAGAAATCGTCCAAACACCACAAAACTGATCGACAGAGCACAAATTCAACTGTATGAGTACGGAAAAAAAAAGAAAATGGACTACCTGTCAATCATGACAACAGCATCAGTAACCTTCAATCCAACAGCACGAAGAGGAGCAGCAGTCTCAAGTACCGAAGCACCACTAGTAACCAAATCCTCAACAATAAGACAAGCTTGACCCGGTTCAAAAGCACCTTCAATAGCCTTAGCAGTTCCATAATCCTTAACCTCTTTCCTCCGCATTACCATCGGCAAGTCATGTGCAGTTGAGATACACGTCGCAATAGGCAACGCCGTGTACGGTACACCGCAAACAACATCGTATTTGGTAGATTCCGGCAGTGAACCAACCAGAATTTGTGAAATCTGACGGAGAATCGAAGGGTATGAAACGATTAACCGGAGGTCAATGTAGATTGGGGAAAAGATACCGGATTTGAGCTTGAATTCGCCGAATTTAACGGCGGCGATGTCGTGAAGCTGAAGGATTATCGACTCCATTGTTTCCGACACCATTTTCTTTGAGCTTTTAGATTGAAGGTGGCTACTGGGTAGAGTTCAAAGTTTGAAGAAAACAGCACTTTTTATAGTTACTTACTTTCATGTTGGGAAAGTAGGTAGAGGTTTTGTCTAGGGCAAATATGATACACTCTCCGAATATAATTTAGACAAATATTATAATATTAAATTAAAAAATATTGTAATCGAAAGTCGAATTAAGGTTAAAATCAAGAGTTATCATATTAAGTTACGACCTCAAACTCAAAAGTCGGAATCAAGGTTAAGAGTCAGGTTAAGGTACGGTTAGGTTCGGGAGATCGCAAGTTCAACCCATGACTTGACTCGACCTTTGAGACTAGGGTGGAGGAGGGCTGGGCTAGGAGTGAGATAATTGTATAGAATGAAAAACTAATAATAAAAAATAAATATAGTAGCTATCGTTTAATTTATTTGTGTTTCATAACAAATTACTTATCAGTCCCATATCCTAGCAAATACATGTATATTTGTCATATACACTTATAATTATATAGTAAAATTACTCTCCTGTCCAAGTCTCTTTTGTCTTTCTCTTTTTCTCTCGTTTTATACTAATTCAAATTGTATATAATTTATCTCTTTCTCGTTTTATACAGTTTGATTCAATTGTGTATTTCCTGCCCAAATCTCTTTTGTCTTTTTCGTTTTATATAAAATTCAAATTTTATGTAATCGTCATGTACACTTGTAATTATACAATTCTCTGCCAGTTCTCTTTCTTTTTTTCGTTCTTTACGCTTTGTTTTATACAATTCGCTTCAACTGTATATGTATAGCGAATTATACATATATATATTTACTATGGAACATAATTATACAAACTTTGATATAGTATACAAATATGAATTTTATGTTTGATATATGTAAAATTTACCCTAAATTATTACTGTTATTTTGATAAATTATTTTATTAGAATAATTGAAAAATAGTTCGGCTTTTACTAAGATGATTTTAATTGGAACAATATTTCACGTAATAATATTATGAATTTCATCTCTCAACAAATTAAATAATACTAATACATTTAGAACATAAAGAAAAAAAGTGACCACCAAAGTAGGGTTTTATTTTTTATTTTTTAAAAAAGTGATTGCGGTTTATCTAGTTGATATATTTTCTATAGTCATTTATTTTTATATTTGAATTCATAGTACTTAACTTGAATATTTTTTAAAAATAATCTCTTTACGCTTATAAAAAAGTAACAAATCTACTTATATTTTATCTTTTTTAATTCTATTTATAAAATTTTACTAAATATATTATTATAAATCGTAGACCAATTAAATCAACCAATCAATTATTAAAAGAAGGAAAGTGCTAATTGAGAAAAAGCACACTATTAACTTTCGGCGATTAAGGGTCCCTTTGGTCGTGTTTTAAATTAATTTGATTATTAATTAATTTAATGAAAAATCAATTTGATTTAAAATTAAAAATATAAATAATTAGTTAACTTTTAATATGATTATTTCGTAAGGTATAAATAATTTATTTACACAGTGAGTATATAGTGTATTTATTTATTTATAAAATATTCATTTATGAATTAAGTTTTTTTTTAAATTGAAGTTGAAGTTTTGTTCAAAATAATTTTTAGAGAAAAACTATGATAAATTTAATTAGTATTTTATGCATATTTGTATTGAGTCTGATTAAAATTCAATTTCGTATATTGTATAAATCATTTTTGAAAGTCAATATTTGTAATTAAAATAATCATTCACAAAGGATTGTATTTGCAATCTCTAACTAAAAATGGTGAAATTCTGAATTATTTTAATTTTCCATCACAATCTTTATCGGTATTTTACTATTACATGTTAAAACCATTGATGTATTTGCACATATAGATTATATAGCATGATGTTGGATTTAATTATTTTATTGTATTAATTTTATATATTGAAATTTAGATATATTTAAAATGTTCACCTAATATTATTTTTTAACCAATAAATATATTTATTCTTTGAAAGAATTAGGTTCATGGCATTTATATTCTCCACTTGTTCTTGTCCTATAAAAGTAAATAAATTAAACAATCTATTTTACTTTAAATATTCTTCTTTTAAATCCTTTAATTTACCAACACAACTTTTGACTCGAGCAATCAATTCCACTAACTAGTTCAAGAAGCATAATATGAGCAATTTTCAAGAATAATGTGGCATTATTGTAGGTCGGCGTGTTAAATAATCGGGTTGAATTAAAATTTAAAATATTAAAATGAGTTCAAATAAAATTTAAGTCGAATCATAACCTCTTCAAATTATGTTAGGCTCAAATAGGATAAACATTGGATTGGATCATGACCTGTGCGATTTGACATGTTTAATCTCAATAATTTAAACATATTGTTATTTTCCTTTAATAACTATTATTTGAATTTTAATTCAATAAAAACAGTTATAAAATTGATATATAAATCATAAAAAATATAAAATAGATTCTAATTTATGCATTCAATATGAGAACATAAATTACACCAATACAAAAAATACTCTTAAAACATGTTGAAATTAGAGATTACATTGGACACAATTAAAAATTATTTTAAAATGGGCTAAAACGTAAATAAGTTGAGATTGATCCAATTCAAAATATCTAGAGCTCCCGCCTATAAAATTTTAAATGAGTTAGACGAGTTATATATATTTAGGCTCATTTTGACATTCTTAACCGTACTTGTATGGAGGTATGCAAAAAAAAATTATTCTTATACTTTTTATCGAAAAATCATATTATATATGCCCGTAAGTAGGAGTATGAAATTTTCTCGATAAAAATTAAATTAAAAATTTTTAAATATGATTTCATTTTTTGAAAATACTTTTCGCAGAATATCAATTTGAGATTAAAAAACGTTTTCAAAAATATAAAAACAATCACTTGGATTTTAGTTTCGAAGAAAAGATATCTGAAAAAACATTTTATTTTACTAATTAAAATCATATTATTCCCCTTTACAAGTTCGATAAAAATATTTACAACTTCAATATTTATAAGCAAAATTAATTTATGTCCATAACTTATGTTCGATAAACGAAACCATTAAACTTAACCCGAAAACAAGCTAAAAAAAGCCCAATTCAAAACGGGTCAAGTATATTATAAAAAGGATGGCTGACATTTCTCTTATCTTTTTATCTCGAAGATTTTGCCATTGTGGCTCCATAATCCCCTCGGTGAGTTCATCTCTTTTCCCCTCTTCTGTAAATTCAATGTTTTTTTCTTGTACTATGTTTAATTGGGTGTTCGAAAATGTATTTAATTTTAGCTGACTCGCAAATCTTGGTTTACTATTCTCTCCATTTCAATTTGTTTGTGTGGTTCGACTTTGGCAAATAATATAAGAAAGTAAAGATTTTTTTTTAATCAAGTGGGGTTGAAGTAAAACTAATGTTATGTCGAATGTATCAAAATGTTGTTTAATGTGAAAAGTTAGAATTGAAGAGTTGCTATTGGAAATTGAAATGGAGGGGGTTAGTATTTATGCTTCACTAGGATTTGAACTTGAGACGTTATGGTTATCAATCTACTTTATTGACCGCTACTAATATTTTAGGTGGACTGCAATCTTGATGAACATACTAGTGTTTATTTTGTTGTTGATACTGGTTTCCTTTGATTCCTCTTTGTTTTGTGGTTTAAAGACTTGTCCTTTATGATTAAATATGGTTCTTTTATGACCAATTGCTTGCGTAAGGACTTATTTGCGGAATATTTTGTGGTGTAGAGTTTGCGAAATGCGTTTGTGGTGGAGGGGGGTTGATGTTTGGTGTAATTTTGAAAAGAAAAACAATGAGTGGAAGTAATGTGTATTGAAATGCAAGAGATATATAATGGAGTAAAGATAGTTGTAATGAGGACTTAAGGTACTTCTATTGTTAGGAGTGTGTGTTTTGTATTTTTTTTGAAGATTGATAATAAGCTCAGCAAATTGGTTTTATATTTTGATAAAGCTGAGTATTAAGAAATGACAATATTATCTAAACAGTGGTTGGAGCGAGCGATAAGGAGAAAGAGCTGAAATCGTAGTAAAAGGAAATGACTTATCTCATAAGTGAGAGTAGTTATTTCCCCCTTTTGATGGAAAACTTTTTTTCTTAGGAAATATGTTTAGGACCATTTTTATCACTCTTCTACTGTTTTAGTCATACCGAGCAGTGTTAAAGTCAGAGTCAAACCTTCTGTAGACTTACTATCAAAAATATATTTCTCCAATTTGTGTTCGCGATGATCCGGGGAAATTTTAGATTGGCGATTAAGATCCTTGGTAGTTGTTATGGTAATAGTTTTGTCCTCTTAGTAGTTCTATGCTCATATTTTTCCCATTGTTAAATATCACTTCCTTTCCTTTAGGCCTCTCATCTCTGATAGTAAGTACCACGAGAGGCTACTGAATTTCTTTGTTTTCTTTGCAGCGTATAAATGGCAGTGAGTTTGAGTCTTGTTTCCTCATTCAAAGGACTCTCCTTATCTTCCAATTCTCTCCTTGGGGTTTCTCTTCCCATTGCCCCTAAGTTCTCCGTTTCCTTCCCGTTGAAATCTCCATTGACAATTGAGTCTGCACACAAGAAAGGAGCTGGTAGCACTAAGAATGGTCGAGATTCTCCTGGACAGAGGCTTGGTGTCAAGATTTATGGTGACCAAGTCGCCAAGCCCGGTTCTATAATCGTTCGCCAGCGCGGTACAAAGGTTTCAATTTTACTTCTTCTGGATCTCCTCTCTCTTTTTTATTTTTGCCTAAAACTCGTATTTGCTGTGGAAGTTCTGATAGTTCTTTTGATTAATTAATAGTGCTTGAAATGAATTCGGATGAACCCACCCAAGTAGAGTGTAATTCCAGTTTTTTTGCTCAATACCTCACAAACATACTAGGTCCTGGCATCTTGTCAATAACTCTGCTCCATTCGTCTGGCTTTCTTCGTTTGGTTTGTATATTATTTGTTAGAAATATGTGGATTGTCTAGAGGGCGTTAGATTGAGTACAAAACAAGGTACTAGAGGGATACATATCTTGTCATTTGAAGTAACAGATTGCTATAAGGTTTAAGGTTTTGAGCTCGTGTCGTGAAGACATAGTTGGAAGTTCTCTTTAAGAAATGCACATTTGTTATAATCCGACTTGAGTTTTTTTTCTTTGCCGAAAGTGTCAGTTTCTGACAGTATGATGCTATGAGTAGATGTCGTCTTCTATCAGTTAGATAGTAAAAGGGTTTATGCCAGAGGTTGGTATTAGTTTTACTTTTTTTCGGCTCTGATATGATCCTGTTATCGTCTGTTTGTTTGCTCTAAGAGTAGTTCAAAAGTTGCATTCTCCGTTTAGCATTGCCATATATTCTGTTCCCTAATCGTTCTCGTGGTGATATTTCCAGTTCCACCCAGGAAAGAATGTTGGACTTGGCAAAGATCACACAATATTTTCTTTGATTGATGGACTAGTCAAATTTGAAAAGTTTGGACCTGACAGGAAAAAGGTTGAGTTCTTTAGCTTACTGCTTGTAGATATGTGGTACACGAGTGTTATTAACGTATACTGACTGTGCAGATAAGTGTTTATCCACGCGAGGTGCAACCTGAAAACCCCAACAGCTATAGAAACCGAAAGAGAGAGTCCTTCAGATTACAACGTGAACGTAGAAAGGCACGAAGAGAAGGTGTCATCCCTGAGCCTCAGTTGATAGTTGCTTCTGCTGCTGAATCCTCTGAAGATAATCCCATCACCACTTGCTGATAATGGTCTTTCGATTTTTCAAACATTCTGTTGTCGTTTTGGTTATTGCTAGTAGCTACTTGGGAACACATTTGCAGGCACATTTTCTAAACTGTGTTTCTGCCATTGTTGTCTTTTTTTGTTTGTAAATTGTGTTACTGAAAGCATGAGTCTTTGTCACAGTTTGTATGAGTACAGAATGAAATGTATGATTCAGAAGATGCAGCTTTGCACAATAGCACAACCAAAAGAGTTTTGAGTTTTCATTCGGTTTAAGTGTTCAGTTGGTAAAATCACAACTAAAATAATCCAATTTCAGAGACCTTCCACGTTATTCCGCCGCAGAAGCTAGTAGTAAGAGAAATCTTCTAATTTTAAGGAAATTTGAAGATTTTATCAGCAAATTTATGATCAAATTTAAACTGTTTAACAACCGTTTCATATAAATTAGGAGGATGAGAGTATATTTAAAAGAATAATGAGTAGTACATAAAAGGGTTCATTTGATATTAGAAGGAATATTAAATTTGGAATAATCTGTGGTCATATGATAAGTTATCTTATTATATATACCATAGAAAATTAATCCAATAGGATAAATTTGTTTATCTCATCTCTCGTATAAAAATAGTGACTGTGAAAACAATTAAGTGTAATTATAATTAATTTTAAAATAAAATATTTCATCCCTTTTAGTGGTTATCTTATTAAAAATAAGTTAATTTGAAAAAAAGTTATTCCATCAGCCATACGACATAACTTATTTCGTCAGCCCAGGGACGAAAATAGTAGGATAAATAATCCAAAAGAAAAAAAAACAAACTATGTAATACCCTATATCAAAATTGAAATAAAATAATCTTACATTTTATGGCGAGTTTATTATACGATCCCAAAACAAATACTCCGACCCGGAACCCGACTCTGGTGCTGAACAAATTTGTGGCAGCCATTTCTCTGTTCTCTTTGTAGAGGATTTTGTGATTCTGGTTGTTCTTCATCTTGCGATTTGCGACCCTCGGTGAGTTCATCTATTTATTTTATTTAATTTTTCTCATGTTTAAGTTTAGTTGTAATATGTGTCAAATCGCACTAGGCAAGCCCTGTGCCAAATTTTAGCTGACTGCAATCTTGATGAACAAACTAGAGTTGGTACTGTGATTTTTTCTGATTTCTCTGTGTTTGTGGTTTAAAGACTTGTCCTTTTTGGTTAAATTGTGAACCCTTTATCACCAATTGTTTGGTTAATGCTTTATTTGCGGAATTATTTTTTTGATGTAGAGTTTGAGAATGAGACTATGGAGGAAGGTAGATGATGTTAGGCGTTATCTTGAAAAGAAGAGTAAATGTGAATGTGATGTGTATTGCTAAGGAGCAAGAGATAGTTGTAATGAGGACTAAAGGTGATTTTTCCATTTAGGTGTGTTAGGCATGAAGGAAAATGCTTTTCCGAAAAATAAGTTGTGAGTATTATATGTGAGCATTGGTTGGAGCTAGCCGAGGAAGTGGTGAACTCTGCGTTCACTCTACCCTCCCCAGACCCCACTTAGCGGGATTGTCACTGGGTATGTTGTTGTGTTGGTTGGAGCTAGCGATATGGAGTAAGAATTGAAATAGCAGTAAAAGGACATGACTTGTGAGATAAGTGAGGAGAAGTCATTTTCCTCTTTTGGTGGAAAACATTTTCAGCAACCAAACACGAAAAAATAACTTCTTATATTTGAAGTTAACTAATTTTAACATGTATTTGTGGAAAATGATTCTAGTCACAGACTGAACAGTGCCAAAATCACAATCAGACTTTTCTAGACTTACTATTAAAAATGTATTTTTCCGATTTGTGTTGGTGATGATCGGAGTATATTTTGGATTGGTTATAATATTCTTCTTGGTTGTTTTTTTATGTCAATCGTTAGTTCTATGGTCATCTTTTTCCCCATTTTATACTTGGTACGCTTTGGCATATCCTAATACGGTGAAATAGAAATGCGCCTTAGTCTTGAATTCCTTTATGATATTCATCTTGTTACCTTTATTTAAACTTCCAAGATATTTCAGGCTGTTATTGATACTGTGCTATTATGACATTAGATTCTACTATAGTCCTAATTGGTATGCTTGGGTTGTTCCCGAGTTTTGAAACTCTTTTTACTAGTAAAAGTTACATAACCTTTTTCATTCCATGGGCAAATGCTAAGAGGGTAACCTAAAACCATCTGTATATTGAACATACTAATCAAATAAAAGAAGGTACTGGACTGCAAATTAAATAGCACTAGACGTTTAAATTAGGAAAAATGATGCAATTGTAGAATTTATCAGTGCAAGATGCCTTTTGTGGCGTACATAATCCAAACCTGTACTGATGATATCTTTGAACAGCAGGTTAATTGAACTGCTCTTGAGTCCTAAAGTCATTTGTACCTATTTATGTTTGATGCATATTTCAGTTTGTATTTAGATTGAGAGGAACCAAATAATGCAGTCACTGGTAGCCATATCAGCCATTGCTTATCAAGTTTTTATGCTTTTTCGATCTTTTGGCATTTTATTTGTAGAATTATTTGCCATCTGTCCGTGTCCGAGCTTTGGTAGACCGTAGATAAGAGTTACATGATACTTGTTGCTGGTGGGTTCTTGATTCTAGTACACTACAACGACTGGTTTCGGGATAGATATCTTATTTACACATATTAAGTGAATTATTAACATAATTACAAAGTTTGGGCCAAACTTCTCTGGATTCTGTGAACCCGTAGCTTGTGGTGTAGATCCGCCCCAAGGGAGAAAACTGTTGAATGAAAATTTGTTAGTAAATTTACTCCAAAGCAAGAATAAAAATGGAAAACTCTTAACAATTTCTGTGAATTATGAATCTAGTGCCTGTTGGCTGCAAAGTGACTCAGAATTTATGGAATGGTACTCACGAGAACCATAAGACCGGCAAGCTATCCAAGATGATATTTGGAAGCCTATCTCGCTCTTAGTGTTATATAATAGGTCTGTTAGACCATGTTCTGTATATGCTTGATCAAGTTGTTCTCAAAAGTCATTACACACAGCCAGTAGAAAAGTGCTGATTGCTGAAAGTGAAATAGAGTGACTGTTGCTGCATGGGTGATGAATCATATTGGTGCGCATGAAGCTTAGACTCTCCAAAAATGTTATTGAACTTGTGTTGAATCCTCCAAAAATGCTACTTTTGAAGGATCTGGCTCGCACTTGTTGGCATTTTTGAAGAGTCGGAGCAACTTAGTTTTGTCCAGTCATCCTACTTATAGACATCTATATTGATTATCTCACACTCTCGCTCTGAACTTTAAGCATTTCTATCCTTGAAGCCTTTGATTTGTTTCGTTGAGAAAAAAGAAAGTTGATAATGATCATATGCTACCAAGATGTTCTTACTTTCTATACTGCTCCTGAAAGTATTGACACACAGCTCCTCCTTCCGCGTGTTTATTGTCCATTTTATCTTCAGATTATTGAGATGCCTTTCTATTTGTGGTTTAGTGTTTGTTAAACTTCAGCATATCCATTTTCGTCTTGCCACATTCTCTTGTTTGCATCAGTCATCAGGTTCTTGAAGTTGACCAGTGATGGGAAATAGGCCAGCAAAGCCGGAGAGAGATGAGGTGCTTTTGAAGATTGTGCCTCCTCTAGATCAAGCATACGTTAGATGGCTTGCTCGTGATCTCGAGAGAATTCATGGCTTCACTCCAAGAAACCCTCGTGCTGTAAGGCCACCCGATCATTACATAGAATACATGCGTTTACAGGGATGGTTGGATGTCAGCTTAGATGACCCCGACCTTGCTCATCTACTTAAATAGTGAAGTATATCAACTGCAATACTCTTAAGAACATGTATAAACTTCAAATTGATGTTTAGTTTTCTGTACTGGTACATTGAGATTCAGATCCTGTGTATGATTTTATGAAATGGAAATCTTGTGAAATATCACTTGTTTGCTTGAGCTATGTGACTTTATTAGTATGAGTTTGCAATTATTTTCCCCTAGAGGGTCGCGGCGCGATCCTATCGGATCACTTTACCCTTAATCATAACTCTCGTGTTCGAACCATGGAATAGAAAAAACTTGTAGAAAATGCTCCCCCTTCTAATGACCTTTCAGTAGTTTGGGGTCTTCGAAAACAACCTTTCTATCTTGTATCTCCACGAGATAAAAGATAAACTCTGGATATATTTTACTCTCCACTAGGTTTCAATGATAACGTTGAAAATTTCTTTTTATCTAGTAGTGTGACTTTTGATTTAAAATCTCACTAGCGATTAAAACGA
This sequence comes from Solanum lycopersicum, assembly GCF_036512215.1. Classification (NCBI taxonomy): domain Eukaryota; kingdom Viridiplantae; phylum Streptophyta; class Magnoliopsida; order Solanales; family Solanaceae; genus Solanum; species Solanum lycopersicum. Next base: position 58,846,333 of record NC_090810.1, on the reverse strand, counting down.
CAACCTGATCTATAATGAATAGTGATTGATTATACATATCTGCAAATCGATAAGTCGAATCGAACCACATCCCTAATCGAATAGACCCTTAATATATATTTTTTACAATAACACAAATATTGTTATTTGTTTAACATAATACGTCTCAAAAGTTATATGACTATATAAGTACTATCATGTTGTACACTAACTAATATACATGGTCGATGACTAGATATGATTATTACTTTGCAAGTAATTTTTCTTCAACCGATTGATTAAACATATTAAAGTTTTTATCAATAATTTTTTTTTTCATGGAGCCCATAGAATTCAATTTGACATGTGAAAATGGAGGGTGCAAACTAAATCCAAACTTTATCATTAAACTATAATTGCATAATCATATTATTAAAAAAAAAAAACATAGTACTAAAGTACCATTTATTTACTTTGATTAATTAATTTTTATAATATATAGTATTTTTTTATTTACAAATAACTGCAAATTCCCTCCACCTATATATCCGAACCAAATTCCCTCTCTTTCTTCTTCTTGTTCTTCCCTTTCTCTCTCTTCCCGCTATTTTTTTTTCCCTTTTCCCAATTTCAGATCTCATCTTTTTCCACTCAATTCTCCTTTTTTTCCCATCAATTCTCACTTTTTTGACAAACCCCTTATGCCTAAAACTTCAAGAATCGAAAAGGGTTTTCAATTTTATCTCTTGTTTTGTCACTGAAAACAAAAAGATCGATTTTTTTGGGAATTTTGGGAGTTTTTAGCAGGTGGGGTTGTTTAAAAACGAAGGTTTTAGCAGATCATGAAACCCCAACAGCAGCAGCAGCAGCAACAATCTTTGAAGCGTCAGCTTCAGTTTTCGTCGATTAAACCGGTATTTGGTGACTACCACCGGTTTTCCACAGAACCAGTTGATTGTTCCACTCAAGAACCCCCTGGAATTGTTGTGAAGACTCCGGTGAGCTTTTTTTTTTTTTTACTGTTATTTTAGCGTCTTACTGATGTAATATAGGTGTGTGGTGTAAATTGAACAGTGTTATGTAAAATTTGCTGTTGGAGTTTGGGTATTTATGGTGAAAATTGCTGGTTAAGATGTTCGAATGGAAAATTTGAGGTTTTGTGTTGTTTAAGTGAAGCTTTGAGGTGGGTTTGACTTGAATTGTAGTTTTATTGTTAAGGCTGTAGTGAGCTCTCCAATTTTTGTAATGCTATCCTGTGTATCTTTCTGTGATGTAATTTGCTTTATTGATGAATGATAGTGGTTGAAATGGATCAAGGAACTGGTTGTGTTAAATGTTGTTGAATTTGGATATCGAGACTAGTGAGCTTTCTTTGTGATTCTTTAGTGCCTTACTGATGCACTATAGGTGTGTTTATGGGATAAATGAACAGTTTTATGTACAATCTGTTGTTGGCGTCTGGATATTAAATGGTGAAAGATGCTTTATTGTTTGTTCGTTAAGATTTTCGACCAGAAAAATTGAGGTTTTATGTTGTTTAATGAAGTTTTGAGGTGGGTTTGACTGGAATTCTTGCTTTACAATTCAGGCTCTTGTAAGTTCTTCATTTTCCTCAACGCTATGCTGTATATCATTCTGTGATGTAGTTTACTTTATTGTTGGGTGCCAGTGGTATAAAATGGATCAAGGAACTGGCTGTGTTAAATGTGCTGTTGAATTTTGGATATATAGTGGTCATACTAGCTTTATTTAGCCCAATTGTTTCTCCACTCGGAAAAGCATTTGAGAAATGTTTCAAAGGGACTATACACAAGTATCTGAGAAATGTTTCAGATGTAGCACACTATTTATTAGGTTTTATAGGACATATTCTTTATCATACGAGTCTCGAGAACCTTGATCTAGTGGAAGATTTGGAAGTATTTAACTACTACCAAACTCAAGGAAGACTAATTTATCGGGCACATTCTCTAATTTAATTTTTCTCTTTCCTTTTATTGGTTTTGTGGAATGTTTAAACCAATGAACTCATGGTCTTATTAACATCCTCGCACTGAGCAGCTATTTGATGGTTGTTCATCTGCTTTTTCCATAAGAATACATCCGTCTTCAGCTATCCAAACTATGAACTGTTCGTATGACCATCAGTAAGGAATTTTTGTCTAAGTAGGATTAACCCAATAATAAGTGTTGTATGACTAATTTTCACTTATTATTCGGAGTGTTGATAGTATGTGATTAATTTGTCATTGTGCATGCTAAAATGAAAATTGCACTTAACCTATGCTGATTCAAAGGAGATGCATGCGGTTGACAAGTTCACATTTATGTACCAATTTCATTTTCAGACACAATTTAGGTTAAATCTTAAAAATATAATTTGCTGATAGCGCTTGGGGTACTCAATTGTCTTTTTCAGCCACTGAAGCGGAAGAGTGCAGCAGCAAATTATGGACAGGTGGTTGGTGACCGGAATCCAGCTTGTGGATATGCTAATGTCAACAGTCCTTTACAAACGACACCAGTATCTGGAAAAGATGCACAGAAAGTTCCTAGGACTTCAAAGGCCAGATCTGCTTCTCAAGCTGTTACCTCCAATGTTGGTGAGGATTTTTGAGAAAAATGTTTCATTCAAAATGTTAAAGTACTTCATTTACTTTCAATGAAGCATTCAGTATAGCAATCTTACTTCTGCAAGCCAGTAAATTGTAGATTATCTGCTGATGCTTCTTTTCCTCCCCTTCTCTCTCTCTCGATCCTTATCTTTGTAATTCACTTTTTCTGAGACCGACCTTATTTATACAAGCAGAGAATTACTAGCTCTAACTTTTGGTTATTGAATTTACAGGATCCCCTTCAGGCAATAATGTTACTCCAGTTGGTCCTTGTCGATATGATAGCTCCCTGGGTAAGTTAAAACTTTGATGACATAATTGTTGATTTGTCCTTCAATGTATTATTTCTCTGATGTCTGAGTTGTTCTCAAGTGTTACATATTTGTGGTTTATTGGATACTCCTCCGGCAATTACCTGTTAAATGGAAGAGCTATAGTAAACTAGTACTTATAACAGCATCTCTTGATTCCCATTCAGGTCTTCTAACGAAAAAGTTCATCAATCTAATCAAACATGCAGAAGACGGTATGCTTGATCTAAATAAAGCTGCTGATACATTAGAGGTGAAGTTCAATTTATGTAAACGATGCAGAAGACAGTATTCTTGAATCTTGATGCTACTATGCTTGATGAGGTCTTACCAGTTTAAGGTGGTTATTTCTTATAACAGGTGCAGAAAAGGCGTATATATGATATCACAAATGTCCTGGAAGGCATTGGGCTGATAGAAAAGAAACTCAAGAACAGGATCCAGTGGAAGTATGGGCAGATATACTTATCCAAGTTGAATAAATTTCTCAATTATTTATCATGAATATTTATAATGTGATTCGGGATAATTCAGAGAAAAAATAAGTTAAAATATGATTTTAAATATTATTATGTAGGGGTCAAGGTGTCTCGAAACCAGGAGAAGCTGACGAGAGTGTTGCAAGTTTACAGGTAAGGACCATTACTCCAACGCCTGTTGTATTTCTTAATGTTTTTTTTAGTTTACACATTTGTCCTCTAGAAGTGAAGTAACTTGAGCAAAAGGGGCTCGTACTGATGAAAAGATCCTCTATTCTCTTGAAAAATGTGTGGGATTTTTTTTTTCACAAAACAACAGTTTTAAGCATTCCAATGCTCTTAATTTTAGCCTGTGCTTCCTCTGCTGAAGGCTGCTAACAACATAGACCTGCCAGTATCAGTTTTAATGGTATTCTCTTATCGAGAGTTTGCACTCTTGCAGGCAGAAGTGGATAAGTTGACGATTGAAGAGCATAGATTAGATGACCAGATAAGGTAGCTTCTTAACTAGTAATAAAAAATCCAACAGTGCTTTGCTTCATCTCTGACCTTAGATTGTGTTATTGTTGGCTTCTTTCAGAGAAATGCAGGAAAGTTTAAGGGACCTAAGTGAAGATGAAAATAATCAAAGGTAGCATCTTTGGCTTAAATAAGAACAACATTCTGCTCATGCGATTTCTGATGGATTTAACTGCTCACCATTTTCTTATTCATTCTTAAATACTGATATCCTGAAAAATTCTTTTCAAAGATGGCTTTTCGTCACTGAAGACGATATCAAGAGCTTACCTTGTTTCCAGGTAATATTTTAGCCCTCCTTCCAATTTTTCCATTCCCTTTATTTCTAAATGCAACCTTCAATAACTGACCGCTTAGTCTAAAAATTGATTGGTTCGATCAGAATGAAACATTGATAGCAATTAAAGCTCCACATGGCACCACTTTAGAAGTCCCAGACCCTGACGAGGTAACCTATATCTCCTTATTACAGAAAAAATATTGTTCCATTTCTTGCCCTTTCACTACCACATTTCTTAGCATGTCCTTCTTGCCTCTAATAGGCTGTTGATTATCCACAAAGGAGATACAGAATAGTGTTACGGAGCACCATGGGCCCCATTGATGTTTACCTAGTCAGGTATTTTGCTGCTTCTTAGCACAATATGAATCCCAGGATGGAGAGAAGGGGAGGGGTGTTTCTAATCTTTTTACATTATATGGGGTATAATGGATATATTTCAATATTTGAAACTAGAGTTGTGTTTTATTTAGTCAATTTGAGGAGAAGTTTGAGGAGGTAAATGCTGTTGAGGCACCCCCAAGTGTGCCTTCAACGTCAGGTCTGAATGAGAATGAAACTCCAACATTGGCTACTGAGGAGAATGAAGAAGTTGATATTGGCATGGAGGGAAAAGAAAATCAAAGTGTGCGCTCAGAAGTTGGCACTTCACAGGACTTTATGACTGGAATAATGAAGATTGTTCCAGATGTTGATGTAAGTTACTGTTTACGAGCATTGCATTAACCTCTCATTACAAGCATTACATTAATTGTTCATGGGCATTACATAATTGCAGTGCTATTGAATGCCAGGCAAAAGTAAGAAAGTACGACCCATAAAGCATTTGCATTTTGCCATTCCTAGAAGAATAGATGTTTCAGACACGATCTTATTTATTATGAAAAGATATAGGATTTGAATAACTATGGTTTTCAGTTGCTAATTATTTTCAATCTTCAGAACGAAGCAGATTACTGGCTTTTGTCAGATGCAGATGTTAGCATCACTGACATGTGGAGGACAGAATGTATCCTTCTGAAATCTGTTTTCTGTTTTTATCAAAAGGATTTAACTTTATATATATTGATTCTAACACTATCGATGTATTATGGACGGTTACATGTAGTTACCATTTTAGGCAACCTGTTTTGTGCATAGAAGTTGAACTTTCATTGACATTACTTCTCCGAATGTAACATCCATAACTCGCAAATAGCTGCTATTGACTGGAACGAGTTGGATGTAATTCAAGAAGATTATTCAATCGCTAATGTCAGTACCCCAAGAGCCCAAACTCCGCCACCTGCTACAACTGAAGTACCTTCTGCAGCTAATACTTCCGGGTGCTAAATGGTATTTGCTGGTGCTTGTGTGGATGCTGTCGTTTAGTTTTCTAAAAGATGAATGGTCGCTCCATTTGCCGGATGATGCTTATATATTATTGGTTGAACAAAAGCTTCTACATTAGATTCATTCCCCTGTACATCCATTTCAACTCTATAAAGGAAAGAACAAGTGCATCCAGGGCTGTTGCATTTGAGGCTCAAGATATTGCAAGACTCGAGCCGATTGTTCATTGTACAGTTTAGATATACTTAGATTGCACTTGTAATAGCAACAGTCAGTAGGTTAAGCTGTCGATATCTTGCCTCGTGTATCGTCTAGCTCATTGCTTTCTATGATCTTAGCTCTAACAATATAATTAGGTTGATGCTTTAGCCTAGATTATTCTCATACTTTAGGACAAGTTTTATTTAGTTGCTGCAGTTCTTTTTACATTTGAATGTGTCTGGAGTTTGCTTTTCTGCTATTCAAGTTCTCGAATTGCATCTATTGAGAAAGGGTGACTTGGAGCAAACAGTAAACTGTTTGAGTCGTGGAATCAACCATTGATGCTTGCTTTTATCTGTGTACACTACAACCCCTCGGGGTACAGAACTTTCCCAATCCTTGCACGAACATGAGATACTTTGTGGACTGAGGCTAAATTGAGAAGAACGATAGAAACATCGATGAACACCTGTATTTCCAGTTATATACTGAGCTAAAATCTTGCAGTTATCAACAGTGTTGTTATACTTGACAATAACAATTAAATAGTAGTAAATATAATTAACCTGTAGTATTTACTAACACATATATTACATCTGCAGCAAAATTGTGTCCAAAATCAACCTAGTTTTACTTCTCTTTATCAACTTTCTTTCCAATCCAAGTAGCAACAATTGGTGTTAAAGCAACAGTAGGGGGAAATCTAATAGGTGATGCGGCTTTGTGAGCGGCATAAGCCAATGCAAAAGTTCCCACTTTCTCACCAGTCTCATCAGTAGAAATACCAACCTGCAAAATATATATATGAGTTTCTATTAGATAAAAATATTGGAGTGAGATGAGTTTAAATGGAGCAATATGGCCGACGAGAACTCATACTAGCTGATCCTAACTTGTTTGAAATTGAGACGTAGTTATAACAGTTGTAGCATGCCAACCTATGCTTCACATGTTGAGTGACTTGAATTGAAAATCATAGTTCAGAGAAAAAAAAAACTCATTGTTGAGTGACTTTCTAATAGATAAGTGACTTGAATTGAAAATCATAGTTCAGAGAAGAAAAAAACTCATAGTTGAGTGACTTTCTGATAGATAAGTTCAAAGTTGAGTGACCATTTGAGATATTATTTCAATTTTCATTGACTGTCAGACTATATTACTCGAACTCTTCAAAACCTTATTGCTATATTTTAAAAAATGCACTGCTTTTGGGAATCCAACACACTCAACAACAATTTTGAAGAAGCGGAGCAACATAGACAACCATGCCAACATCACCATTCTTTTGGAGGATCTGACTAACATTTTCGAAGAATCCGAGCAACATAACTGTCAAGCCACAAACCTCGGAGGTGCAAGAACTCTTTTTGTGTTAGAAAAAGTGTACCTTTTGTAGCAAGGATTGAACATCAACACCAGAATTGATGAGAGCATAACAGAGACCAAATGATATCAATGAGAGAGTAATTGAAGTTGCTAAATAAGCTCCTCCATATTTTGCCAAAAGCTCTTTTGCTTGATCCCCTTTTGATTTCTTATCCTTGTTCTCTTCATCTCTATCCTCTTTTGAGCTAAATATCTGAAATCATTTAATATATTATAAAAGATAATCTTTTCAATGTATTACTTGAATCGATCGTGTATCGAAAACAGTCTTTCTATCTCCACGAGGTAGGGTACTGTTAAGGTCTGCATATGTTCTACCCTCTCCAAACCCTACCTTATGAGATTATACTCGATACATTGTTATTTGTAAAAGATGATATTTGCTATGCATTACTTGAGCCGATGATCTTTCGAAAACTGTCTCTCTATCTCCACAAAATAAGGTTAAGGTTTGGATACGTTATACCATCTCCATACCTCATCTTATGATATTATACTCGATATATTATTATTTATAAAAGATAATCTTTTTTGAAGTTTTCTTGAACGGGGTAAGTAATAGGCAAAATAGAACGATAGAAACTTATTTGCGATCAACTTTTTATATCAAAGCAATAAATATACAATACATGTTTGTACACTTAATCAACAACAATTTATTAACATATTTTTCCACCTCTTTCTTTCACTTAACCATAGTAAATTTAATCAATCAATTAAGCATTGACACGTGTTTGCACATACATTTATCTTATTTAACCAACTACGCGAATTTTAATTAGTCAGACCATTGAAATTTATATACCAAGAAAATAAAATATTATAATTCCCAAATTCCAAACACCCTCCCTTCGAATTTACTTGTCAAATACTTACTAATTCAATTTCGACTTTGGACAATTATTTTTCAACATTATACCAACAATTTATTAATATCGAACTAATATCATTTAAAAAAAAGTGTTTGACATCGTATCAATTAATTAATAGAGGTAAAATAATAAATCGGAACAGAAGAGTACCTTCCATAGGCCAGCTTCTAAACCAAATTTCTTTGTAATTTCCTCAGCAGATTTAACTTCTTCTGTTGTTTTCTCCTTCAATGCTCTAATTTTAAACTTTTTATTGGAATTTGAGGTAACTGAATTTAGTGCCTTGTTTGGTTTTCTTAAATTTGGAAAAACAGGAAATAAAGAACAAAGAGCAATTTTACTGTACTGAGAAGAAATTTGTAAAGCAGAAGCCATATTTTTTTTTGAGTTTATCCAAACGCGGCGTTAATTCTCTTCTTCTTTGAGGAGTGGACTCAAATGGAGAATTAAATAAACAAACAAAAAATCAGATGGAGAGAATGACAAGTTTCATTATTTTTGGCCTTTCTTTATTTTAACAAATAAAAAATGTAGGTATTCTATATTCCCTACTATTGGGCTTCCTACTTTTTTGGGCCTACTAGTCTAATCATAAATTTTTGGAATTTAAAATTGTATATAATAATAAACTATTAATTTAAATAAAATATTATAAAAATACTTTGATTTTGTATCCTATAGCAAGTTATTGCTATTTTCGCCACTCTCCCTAGTGGAAGCTCGCTTGCCACTCTCGTTTGGTAGCAGTTTCGCTCGCCTCTCTCGCTCTTTAAACACAACACAAATGTATAAAATGTGTTTGTGTTTGTATAAAGCAAGAGGAAATTGTATAAATAAATATATTTTCGTTTCACTCTCTCTCCTACCAGATCTTGCTCGTCACACTCCCTAATCTTGCTCGCCACTCTCGTTTGGTGGCAGTTTCGCTCGCCTCTCTCGCTTTTTATACACAACACAAATGTATAAAATGCGTCTGTGTTTGTATAAAGTAAGAGAAAATTGTATAAATACATATATTTTCGTTCTCCTCTCTCAGATCTCGCTCGCTACTCTTCCTAATCTTGCTCGCCTCTCTCGCTTATACAAACAGAAACAAAAATGTATAAATTGTGTTTCTGTTTGTATAAAGCGAGAGAAAATTGTATATTCACCATGCAAATATATATATCTTCGTCCTATGCACTCATAATTATACGATACAAATATTTTTCTGCCCGATTTTCTTTTGTCTTTCTCTCTTTCTCGTTTTATACATACACAGATTATACAATTGTTTTTTGTATATGTACAGTGAAATATACATATTTGTGTTTGGTATGAAGTGCAATTTTATAAACTTTACTATAACATACAAATATGAATTTTGTGTTTGCTATATGTAAAAGTTACTCAAATTTTTAAAAAAATATTGGACGTGGCAAATGTTTATTGTATTTATGATAACTAGTTATAATTTTAAAAAATTATGAACAATAGCTATGTTTTGGATTATGTAGTAAATACATAATATACATAAAATTGATACTTGATGTCAAAATACAATTCTTTCGCCTGATACGAATAATATTCAACTAATATACAATGATTGTTGCTAATTATAATTATGTTCGTAATTACCTCTTTAAATTACCGTTAGTTTATAAAATTTTCTCAAATAATCAGGTGGTAGGGGGCGGAGTCAGCATTCTGTTAGGGGTTCATTCGATGAAAGATATTATTATTTATACATAATTAATTATTTTTTTTATGTATATATAATAAATATCAATCCGCCTTCAATTAATTCGTATGCTTAACTCTTCGAATTTTAAACCTCTTTTTTGGTTTTGAACTTACATAAACATATAAACTTTTTGAATAGTTAGTTATACCTTCATTATTATAACTTACTAATTTATTTTTCATAATTATCAGTGGACCTGATAATTTTGAATTGTTTTTTTTTTCTTTTAATAAATATCAAACATTGCTTAGTAATGAAGGGAACTACATTTTGCTATTTTCTTGAAGTGAAAATTTTAGAGTGACTAAATTACTCTATATTATTTTTATTATGCTCTTTTATTTTATACAATTAAATGAATAAATTGATAGCAATTTGGAAGACAACTTAGCTCTTAATTGATGCATTACTTGAAATTGAAAATGAAAACTAATCTAAAAATTTCTAAAACAGAAGTAAATTAACTATTAAGAAAGAAAACAAATCTTGAAAATATTCCAAAGATTATAGTGCAATAGCAAGTACTTTTCAATTTTTAATTAGAAATCTCGATCGAATTTGAATGGTGAGTATGGAGTCGGTCATCTTTATTAGAAGCGTTTTACCTGAAACTTTTCGACGTGAATTTAAATTAATTGAATCTTAAAATAAACGTTCAATAGTTGTTGTTCCTTGTAGCAAAATTTTGGTAATAGGTTAAGCTCATTCACCAACTAATTAATGATATATGGACATGAAAATGTAGAAAAATGTTTTTTTTTTTAAAGAAAAAAATTTATGTTTATAAGTAAGTATAACAATATTATCTCAACAACAATTATATATAATCGAATAAAATATTATAAGGATGAAATAAGATAAAGTACAAATTCAAAGACAGCAAAAGAGAGACGAAACACTAAACTTAAAAGGTCAGTAATGAATTTTTTTCACAATTTTAATTATGTAAATCATTTTTCTCATTTTTAAGTTTTTTTTTTTAAAAAAAGGTATAATATAATTTGATAAACAGAAACAATTGAAAAAATATATTAGAAAGCATTTTTCAAAAAATATTTCCCCTCACCAAACACTCCCCTATTCTCATTTTATATATTTATATATATATATATATATATATATATATTCCTATAAAAAATGCACATTTCGATAGAATAATAAAAAGACCTATCAGTGGGCTCTTCAAATCATGTATTACTTGTAATTTACTTCACTCTTCATTGGGGCGGAGCTAGCTTATTACGGGGTTTATTCGAATCTTCTTTGATAAAAAACTATATTATTTATACATGATTAAAATAATTTTTTAAGTATATATAATGGATACCGAACCCCCTTAAGCTACTTGCTGTGTTTATTTCTTCAGATTGAGCTTTCTTATTGAAAATATTGACTTCGCCACTGCTCTTCATATTTTTCTTTTTATACTGTATGACGTTTATTGATATTTCGATGATGTCTTTTAAAAAAAATCCAATTTCAAATAGTTTAAGGAGGCAACAGATTAATTTTTTAAATTTTATTTTGAAACCAGCTATACGTTAGAAAGTTTCTTCTTTTTTTTTTGAGTTACTTGACTAATTAACTAAATGATATTTTTAAGCTAGTTAACTAATAACAAGACTTATATATTATCAAAAAATATAACGAAAAATAAAATTGACCTATTTAAAATTGTTCAAAAAATTTTTAGTCCTTCTCCTAGTTCACAAATAACCACATTTCAATCCATACAATAAAAAATAATCAATCATTATCTTAAAATTTTATACTAATCTCAAAATTTCAAAATTTTAAATACTGGATAGTTGAAAATTGCGTGTGTATAATCAAATACCATTTACATGCCTAACCTAAAAAAAAAATTGTGTTTACACATATATGTGACAAAAATATACTATATAATTAATATGAGCATTCAGGGTTGACTCGTTAAAAATTTTAAAGTTATATTTTTCTTAAATCAAATGTATATCGAAATCGACTTTATTTCATATAAGATATATTCTGTTTTTTTTTTCCAACCTTTATTTTTTAAAATTACTTCAAAATAAGTTATTATCATAAGCACTTTAATATTTATTGAGAGTATAAATAAATAAGCTTAGCTAAATATGTATTTTCCATCTTACCTTTAAAGAGTCAACTACCTAGCTCTACACAATTATTATACACGTCTATCTTCCTTGTTATCTACGGCAAATTAATTGGATAATCTAATTTTTTTAAATAAAATTGACACAAATTTATCAAAAATAATTTATATTAGATTTAATTTAATTATAATAAAAATTATTTCAGTAAATATATTTTGTCGAAATAATTTTTTCTTTTAAAATTGAGAATTTATCCAAAATAAAATCTAAAAAAATGATGCGTTTAAATCAATATAAAGGAGAATATAAATAACAACAAATAATATGATAATTAAAAAAAACATCAGATAATATTTAAGTACTTGAAAATTCAAACAATATTTTATACTTGACAAAACGTAAACGAAAGAGACCAGAAAAAAAGCAAAAAAATCCTCAATATAATCCCTCTTTTTCCTCCAATATGGATCAAATAAATAAATGAAAATGACAAATATACATAATCTTATAATTAAACTCTGGTGAGAGCAGAAGCGGCGTTAAAATTTTTAATAAGAAGGTCGAAAATTTGTAAAAATAGATAGTCGAAGGGGGTTCGACATCTATTATATATACCTATAAATTTATTTTAATCATGTATAAATAATATAATTTTCCGCCGAAGGGGGTTCGGATAAACATCATTGTATGAAGGTAGGTCCGCCCCCGGGTGAGAGTACAATATTACGTATTCTTACTCCTATCTTACGGTAGAAAGACAGTTCTCAAAAAATTCTTAGTTCAAAGAAAATCAAAATTGACCATCAACAATAAATCAGATATAGAATATAAAAAAATTATCTAAATACACAATTTACTTAACAAAATTCCTTAAAATTTCCTCTAATTTTAAAGTTACAAAAACTCCCATTCTTTTATTCTTGAATATACTACTTTACAGCGATATATCGATCATATATATCACTTTATGGAATGTATAAAGACATATGCTATGTACCGATACCGTTGATTGATACAATCTTAAACTGAGACGTTTTGAATGTGTCTAAATTTCACCAAATTAAAAGAATTTTTATAATACCGAAAAAACCAAATATTAAAAGTAATTAACTTTTAGCACTATATATTTTATGTTTAAAAACATTAAAATATGACATATTTTATCTCTTTCTTTTTTTCTGGTCAATTATTATTAAACAGTCAGAAAAAAATAAAATCTTTGACCATAATATTTTCTAAAATATTAATTAATTTGACCAAATAAAAATTGGAACATTATATCACACGTTAACTCATTTATTTCCTTCTATATATATATATTAAACTTCTTCTTCTTCAAAAATATATTCAAAAATGTCTTCAAAAAATAAAAAAATTTGGAATTGCATTACTTCCAATGGAACAGCAGGTTGTGGTTGCAGCAAGCCCAAATTATCAGAAATCATTCAGCCCAAGCCCAAGCCCAGGCCCGAACCCGAGCCCAATGCGCACTCATCTTCAACCTCTAATTCAGATTCACCATCTCCGACGATTATGCCGGCGAAGATCGTCGGAAGTGTGGCGGTGGTGAAGGATTCCGACGATCCGTTTGGGGATTTCCGGCGATCGATGTTGCAGATGATAATGGAGAAGGAGATTTACTCCTACGATGATTTGAATGAGCTTTTGAATTGTTTTTTACAGCTGAATTCGCCTTCTCATCATGATATTATTCTTCAAGCTTTCATGGAGATCTGGAATAATGGCAAAAATTATATCGCAAATTGATGCTCAATTGCTCGAATTCTTCGAAAATGTTTAGACGATAACAGGTTGGGATAGTAGAATGTTATATGACTTATATATGCTTTATATTTTAAGTTAGTCGAATTCTTTAAAAATCTCATTTCCGAAAAATTAGTATTCAATAATTATTATAAATAATATGTTTTTTTTTTGTTTGATAGATCTTTAATTACGATGAACTTTTATATGTTTTTTTTTCGCAAAAAAATAATTAAAAAAGCTATATTGAAAAGGGAAAATTATATATAATGATAAATTAAAAAGCTATATTTTTTTTTCTCAAAAAAATAATGATGAATTATTCTCCCTCAAATTCTCGCTCGCCACCATCCCTATGTCGCTCGCTCCCTCTGTCGCTGTCTCTCTCGTTCTATACAATTAGAAATATATAAATTGTATTTCTGTTTGTATAAAGCGAAATAAAATTGTATATACACATGCAAATATATATATCTTCGTTCTATACACTTATAATTATACATATATATCTTCGTTCTATACACTTATAATTATACAATACAAGTAGTTTCCTGTCCAGTTTTCTTTTGCCTTTTTCTCTTCCTCGTACAATTTATAATTGTGTTTGTATAAAGCGCGCGAGAGAGAGAGAGTGATATTTGATATACAAATATTTTATTTCGATTCAATTGTATACAAATTCAAATTTTATACATATATACAAACACATGAAATTGAATTGAAAAGATGCCAACGATTTATACAAACGAGAGACTGACAACCATTTATACGAAAGATCTGCCAGCGAAATTATATAAATCTGAAAGAGGAACCAGCGAATTATACAATTGCTTCTCTTGTATATATGTATAGGGAAATAGCCTAATCATAACATGTTTGCTGTGAAATACAATTATGCAAGCTTTGTTATAATATACAAATATGAATTTTGTGTTTGGTATAGGTGAAAGTTGTTCTATTAAAAAACCAAATAAAATTGTATTAAACAGAGTGTATATTTATATATATATAAAATTTTCCTAATATTTTGAGGTAAATAAGTAATATACTATGGATCAATTTGATTTTATGTGTTATTGTTTTGATTTTTAATTTAATATCTATATTAATAAATAAACTAATGAGATGTTTTTTTATTCATTTTTTATTTTTAACGATTTGATTTTCGATTCAATCAATAAAAAAATAGATATAAAATAATATATGACTTCTCTAATAACAATTATATTACTTTACAGAATGCTCATAAAATATAAACAATAGTAACTAAAATGAAAAGAATTATTTAAGTGTAACACAAATAAAAGAGCTAGAACAATACTTCACCCGTCCAATTTTATTTATCATGTTATGCTTTTTTCGAAAGTCAATTGACTAATTTTCAAAGTTAAGTTAGATTACATCAATTCTATATTTTAAATAAAAAATATATAGTAAAATATTAGTCAAAATTCTTATAGTCTGACTTTAAAAAAGGAAATATGAATTGAAGACTAAAGGACAAACGTAGTAATTAATAAGGTATTGATATTAATATATAGTAATATTTACGTAGGGGTAAAATAGTAAATTACTATTATCTTGACGAATTTTGATTTGTCAATAACCCAACATCAAAAAATCAATATCGAATCAATACCTAGAAAATTCTTTTTATATATATATATAAAACAATTAAAACAATTAACTCAATAACTCAATGATAATTTTTATATATTTAATTAATTAGTCGATTCGACTTTTATACGCTCCAAATCTCCAAATATACCAATATTTTTTGTTGATTTTTTTTTAAAAAAAATTATCTTTTCTATATATATGGTGTACATTTGTTGTGAAGACCGTGGTCCTAATTTTTTCAAATTAATAAATAGTAGTTGTATGTCTAAGAGCCTGTTTGGCTCAGCTTAAAAGTTGGTCAAACTGACTTAAAAGCTGATTTTTGACTTATTTAATTGTTTGGCAATACTCAAAATAGCTTATTTTAAGTTAAAAAAAACTTATTTTAAGCCAAAAGTTAAAAGTTGGGGTAGGGGTGTTTTTTTTTTTTTAGCTTATAAGCTGTTTTAAGTTGACCACATTTTTATGTTTTTTCCCTTAATATTTTTATACAATCTTCAAATTACCCATATAACCCTAACATCTCTTTCTTCTATTTTTCCCTTTTCACGTTTGGCATAACAACTTTAGCACTTTTATCCAAACGCATAACTGCTTATTTTAAAAATAAGTTTCAGCACTTTCAAAAGTACTTTTTTAAAGCTGCTTTTATTAGGCCCATCCAAACGGGCCCTAAGTTTCATAATTTATTTCTTCATTTATTTTGCTGTTATGTTTCATTTTCATATGCATCATATTCCTTCTGAACTGTCACTTACATTAACCATGAAAAAATGTGGGACATTGGGTTTAATTCTTTTTTACCCATAAAAGGGTGTGTTTTTTAGGATTTTTTTTTTCATAAAAAAAATTAGTAAGAATATAAATAAAATATTAGTTTTAGAATATTTATATATAGTGTATCAAAATATTATAGCAGTGAGATTGAGGAGAAGATAATAAAATTGAAATGTCATTTATAGAACTTGTTTACATACTTCTATTAGAAAAAAAAATATTTTTTTATGAAATTCGTTATCTTATCGAACAAAATCAAAACATCAAGAGCTTTCCTTAAATGCATATTATAAAAAAAACAAAACATTTATACTACTTTTTGTTTGTTTTACTTGACACAATTCTTAAGAAATTATTTATTAGTTTCTTTTAAAAAAAAAAAAATTATCCTTATTAATACCATGCTTTGGAAAACAAATTTTAATTACTAGTGTTATTAAACCATAAGGGTAATACCGTAAGAATTTCTCTAATTGCTAAAATAAAAAAGTAAATAAGAAAAAAATTACTTTACTAAAAAATATCAATTAAAATGAAACGAAGTGAGTAATAATTAATAATGTGAAGGTATTTTTTTTCAGGTAAAATTGAAAATCTATTTATAATGTTAGTTATAAATGTAACCAAACAATCTCGATTCAATTTTGCAAAATGTCGCCTAAATTGTAGTATCGCGATTACATCTGGCTCTACATGATTGAGAATTTAGGTTGGAAGGTCTCCTTCGCAATAGAAGACAGCTTCTCGTAGTGACCTGTAAACGTTATTTCTATTTTTCTTTTCGTAGACCGATGTGCTATACTGGGCTTCTTTATGACCACAAAATATTGGGCTTTTCCTAAGGAGCCTATCAAGCCCAAACCTCATACTAATAGAAGCTAAAAAGCCCATTTATAAAAAGTCCGACCCGGGGATGGCCCAACCAAGCCCAGTTTATTTTTTCTTTTTAATTTTTTTTTCGGTTAAAAAAATTCATTTGATGGCATTTAACAAGGAGATAATCGTTTCAATTTGTTTGACGTAATTCGAAGTATAAGTATCAAACTAATTGATGTTCTTTATAAATTCAAACATAAAATCCACATATTTATATACTACAGTAATATGATAATAGTATTGCGTCAAAATAATTAATAATTTGAGATTTTTTTCAAAAAAATAATTTATCCTTTGAAGCCACATAATAATTAAAACAAATAAATTAAAACGGAACAAGTATATTTTACCTTATCCATGGGCTATAGACTATAGTGCATGTCATTGTCAATCTAATTTATTCATGTGAGTATCATGGAATTTTAACTAAATGTCCCCGTTTCAATTAATATTTATGTCAAATCATATCAATAAGTTTAATTATTCATCGAATATATCTATACGACTAGACATCTCATGATTTTATTATAAATTTAATTCCAATTGTTTATTTTGTCACATTACTTAAAGATAATATTTTCAAAATAGAAATTATAATTTTAAAATATTAAATATCACGATATTTAATTTGATCACTTAAAAAAATATTAAATTAACGATATATATAATTTAAACTCGAAAATCTATTGCGTGGTGCGAAAAGGAAAGACAAAATCAAGCACCACTTGCACTATTCTCAACAACTCAAAGAAAGTTGAAGTCTCCCAAACTTTTACTTTTGTTTAACAATAATTTTAGTTCCTTGAACTTTGTTCTAATTGGAGTTGATTGATAATTATACTCGCTCAATTTTAAATTATTTATTGTATTTTTCTCTTATATGCTTCTTAGATAAATATAAATTATTTTTAAAAAATTACGACATATAATTCGAGACAAAAAATGATTAATAATACCAACAATATTGGTGGCTGGTAATATATGATCTATAAGTACTAACAAACGTGAAGCGCTTTTTACCTCTCTAAATTTAATCGAATTCATAGTATCATGTTTATTTTTGATATATGTGTTTTTTCTACATGAATTAAAATTTAATCGAATTTAAAATATCAAATTTAAATTTAATCTATTAATTAGATATTGAGCAAAAAAAAAAAAACCCTACTATATTAACCATAGATAATTAATTCATATTTTGACTTTAAACAAATTTCTTTGCATTAATTCGATATAACTATTTGGTGTCGTTATTATGTCTTTAAATCTTAAGATTATCAAAATATTAGATATCACAATTTAGTAAATTTAATCAAACAAATTTTATTTAACTAACATTTTAAAAAAAAATTAGTATACACTAATTCCTAATTAATACACTTCTAATCCAAACAAAACGCCGGCGTATTTCTCCGGTCCGTCATTTACAAAATACACGTCTCTCATTTTTTGAAATGCGTGCCAAGTCAATAAACTATCTGAACCGGCCTGATGACACTTTCCGACCGCCCGGTTCACCTCTAAAACCGCCGCAATCCGGTCTAAACCGCCGTAAAGTTTCTCACAAAACCTCATCAAATGCTTCACATCATAAACATTGTCACCGAAGAACACCCTGAAAATCTCCAGAAAATCATCTAACTCGCCGGGAAGTTCCCGGCGGGTGAGGATTTTTAAGAGGTATGCGAAATCGTAAGCGCTGTGGAACGTAACCCAGCTTACGGTTTCGTTGCATACAAGCCCCGACGACATCATCAGCTCGGCGAAGCGATAAGAGTCGATTCCGTTCACCTTGTTCTTCTCGAAATCGATGCCGTGACGCCGGAGTAGCTCGATTGAGTCCGGCGCGTGTCTATCACGCTCCACGTCGAAATCGGAGAAGTTGAACTGCCAGATGTATCGATTCACACCGGCGGTACCCAGATCCGGTAAGTTCCCGTCGGAGTCGGACAATGTAAGTCCTACTTGAATTATGTTCAGAACGTCGACGTTTGATTTTAACATCTTGTAATGCTCCGATGGTAACAGCGGCACATATCGCCGGCGATTTTTCCGGGATGAAACAACCTCCGGCTTAAAAATGACTCCCGGAAACTCTGTATCCATTGAGATGAATGGGTAGTGATCAATTACTCTTCGTATAAGCTCAAACTCCGATTCCAGATTATCCGACCAAACTTCCCGGATCTTAATCGGGTTTTCATCCGAATCAACAATTTCAACAGCCATAACTCAAAATTCAGCAAGATTTTCAGATGGGTCGTCGTAAAAACTTAAATAAATTATGGGTTTCCAGTGAATTCCAGATCTGAATCCAAAAAATTTTGCTTTTTTGCCTTGATGTTGAAGAGAATTGGTTGTTTTATAGAAAAAAAAGAGAAAAAGTACAAGAAAAAGAACAGAAAACAAAATAAATAAAGAAAAAGTTAATAAAAAAGATTCATTTAATGGGCCAAAGTAGAGTTTTTAATTCAGTTTTATTTTCTTTTTCTAAAAAAAGATTTGTTTTTTAGCTAAAGGAAAAAGAATTAAAGAAGGATTCTTGTTTTTCTTTTTTATGTCTAAGTTCAACGCGTCTAGATTGTTTATTTAAATCAACAAGTCGACATTATCGATATTCACATTAAAAATTTGACTCGTATTAAAAAAATTTACATTAAAAATTCAAACGTTTTTAAACAATAATAATTACATAATCATAAAAACTTGAATTTGAGACTTTATAAAAGAATATTTATTGTTCCGTACCATCATCAAGACGGCTTTATGTATGAGTTACGCTACAAATTGTTTGTTGCGTGTGATAAGTGTGTTGTTATTGGAAGTGACCAGATTCTGTTGTAAGTATGGTACAGAGTTGACATAAGGTGTGTATAGCTTGGGTACTACTAATTCTAGATTCGGGAATTGAATTCGAGATTTTTGATTAATGATAAAAAGTCAATAATTTGGGTGCTCTTGTTTGTGCTTTTTTGGTGTATGTGATCGTTTGAACATGTGATATGAAATTAAATGTATGTAAAATTGAAGTTTAATTAAAGATACTACTCACGTCGTCTAAATTATGTATAGTTTGATTTGATGTAAAATGTAATTTTTACTTTCTTAGGTATTTATATGGTTGTGATTCATTTCGTTAGGGGTAAAAGAGTAATTTTAAAGTTAAATTATTCCCGATTATAAAAAATATCATTCTTTACATAAAAGATTAAAAAAATATGAGACAATATTACATAAATCTTTTTGAATCTTATATTATTAAATTAAATATTTATTAAATCTATCAAAGTGATTATTTAATTTTATGCACATTTTGTAACACATATTATTGGTTATTATTACATATAGTGCTTCTACTCAAATTAATATATGTTTTTCATGTTATATTTCGATATATATATATTATTCTATTAGTTGAAAAATTCTCTAAAAGAAGAAGACATTTAAATAAGAAAAAAAAAATAACAATTACGTACTAAAATCTACAACAAAATTACTTTATGAGACAAGGCCTAAGGTTTAAGAAATATGTAAATACCTTATTATATACACATTTCCCAATGTTTATTATTTCAAATATTCGAATTAAAATGGAATAAATTTTAATAGGAACACGCTTCATTCAATTGCTATTTTTATCTATTCAAGCTTTAATAAATAGAATTATTTGATATTATATTGATAAAAAATAATAAATATCCGTTAAATAATTAATATATGCATAAAATTTTGAGAAACTTACATGAATATATTATAATAAAAAAATATTTACCATTTATAACAATAATTTCTTTCACTTTATCAGTTTTAATTTATTTATAATATAAGTTTAATACATATTACAAAGAATAATTTATTATTCACATATAATACAAATTTTAATGATAGATAGTATATTTATAATGCAATGTTTCAATATTTTTACCAAACAAACATAATATATTTTTAAAAACAATTATAATTCATATATATTGTATATAATTCACTTTTAATTCATATAGCATATTTAACAGAATATTACTAAAATAATAATAAATAAAAAACATTACTAAAATCAGTAATTATTTATTAAAATATAATTTTTCCTAAAATTATACCAAGGCATGTCGTCTAAGAAATTAATATAAAAAGGCCGACTCTAAGTTTTTTTTTTTTACCACACGTGAAATGAATTTCTTAATATGATATTTATAAATTATAATATATTAATTAAAAAAATATGACCCCTTTAAAGTTTAATAATTCATTGATATTATTGCAAACGTGACTAAAAACTAAAATAATTAAGTGAAGAAGAAAGAGAAGTCAACAAGTTGGCATATGTTGAATACACATTCTTTTATTATGGAGATAAATTAATATTCCTTTAGTCTCAATTTATTTATCATTTTTCAAATTTTAATATTTTAATAAATTATTATTTAATCACAAGATTTTATATTGTTAATTTTAATAATTAATATAATAATTATAAATATATAAATTTTATGTCTGAAAATTTAAAAAATTCATGCTTAAATTTAAAGTAAAAATAATCTTTTAATTTTTGAAATTCAAACAATATCATATAAATTGAGACAGAAAAAATATAAATTTACTATATTATCCTTCCCATTTATTTTGACTCAACTAGATTAGTTGACTTTAAGTCGATTTCTGGTCAATTCTGTGTACTCATGGAGACCAAGTAAAACTCTTATTTATTTATTTTTAATACAATTATCACTTAATTTTCCATTTACATTTAATTTATTCATTAAAATAAATATTCAATATAGTTTTCTTGTGCAAATTATGTCAATTTTGTTTTTGTTGAAGTATATATACTATATATATAACCACATTGTCCATAGGCTTTGGTGTTGAACTTGAGTTGAACTCGATCAAATTGATTTATTATAAGGTTGAGTTCAAATCAAATTAAATAAAATTTAAATTACAATAGAATGAAGATCAGTTGAGCTCAAGCAAGTGTATGTAGGCTGGATGACGAGTAGAATCTGAGTCAATCTCAATCAAATTCGATATAATATCGAGTTTAAGTTGAGACAAATCAAACTGATTAGCAACAGTTGCGTTAAATATCAATTTAGTTCAAGTAAACACTTTTTTTTTGTTTTCACGTGTTTTACTTAAAAGTAACGAGTATCACCTTGTACAACTAGGGTAAAATCATCACCAAAGTTTGTGATAGATATGATAGTAAGTATATATCCTTCTTTAACCAGTTGTTTCAAGTTCGAATTTTAGGAAATGAGACATCATTGATAGAGAAAACTTGATCCGTTAAAGTTGGAGTTTTTTTGGTCCTTGCATTATATTGTTAATATTCATAGGCCAAAAACACATATGGGCTTTGCACAATTTAAGGCCTATTTGTAAAAAATACTATCACGCCTATATTAAAAATGCATTATTTTTGAAAAATTAGGCACACACTCATCGACTTATTTCCTTTTCTTTAAGAGTTTGAACAACATAATCTCAAAGTGCTCAAAGTTAACAATGTTATTTAATAATCCAATCTCCAAACGACAAATTAAATTTTATTATTCAGCTCCTGAATACATGTCTAATTTTTTTTAACATATCAATACAATGAAAATAAAATAAATCGTTAAGATATTAATCTAAATTCATATAATTTTATTCTAAAAAAATCATAACAATTATAAAAAAAAGGGAGAAAGTAAATATTTGTAAATCTCTTAACAATAAAATATTGAATGAATTCTTTAATACCAACCATAGAAGGTTAATTCTATTTGGGTCATGTGACTCATATTCCCAGAAATTGTACACTTGATATGAGCCCTCTACTAATGGCTAGCTATTAATGTAATATTATTATTATTAATCAGATATTGTACAATTTGATATTTATGTATATATTTTCTTCAAGAGAAATTTGTTTGAAAATTACATATAAGTGGTAGGGGTCTAATTGTTGATGTGAAGTGGATTCAAAAAGTCCAAACAAAGTTTTAATGTCAGGAAAATGTCTTAACCTATGTCTGAAATTTTAGAGACACATTTATATTATATTAAGGTTCTATTACGTCCCTGAAACTATTTTATAAGTAATTTTCTATCCCTTTTAAGTCGACGTGGAACTAGCTTGAAAAAAAAATCAATCAGCGTTGAACCCACAAAATACTGCCACGTAGGTCGAAAAGGGACATAAAATTATTAATAAAATAACTTCAGGGAGGTAATAGGACTTCAATATAGTATAAGTGTGTCTCTGAGATTTCAAGCATAGTTTGAGGGGATACTTGTGTGTTATCCCTTTTAATGTCTTTTCCGTATTCAATATTTCAGTTAAAATTTTATGTAATAGTCCAATCTATTAATGATATTGACAGTTTTAGATCTTAGTTCAATCACATCATTTTAAAATGTGTTGCTAGAGTCTAAAGTTTGCTTGAGTACGTATACATCCCTTTCAGTAATTCAACATTTTGATTGATGGTTTTTTTTTTCCATCATCGCAAAGTGATTTTGATATTATATTTTGTACTTCATCCTGCTAGTAATAGTGTTCGCTTTAAAATGTATCACTAAAAAATAACGCTTGTTTTGTTATAATCTTTATTATGATCTCTTGAGTTTTATTGATGTGAGATTCACCTATAGAAAAGTTATGATAGCATATACCCCCACTTCCTCTCTAGGGATTCAATATTTTCCTTGAGATTTGTCCTATCCTCATTTAAGGCTGCGGTACGCAAAGTAATTTTGGTATTATATGTTATAAATCACCCTGCTAGTAATATTGTTCGCTTAAATATGCATCACTAAAAAATAAGACTTTTTTTTTAAAGACATTATACATAAACATGACCCTTAACTTGACGTCAACTGATAACTATGACCCTTGACTTTAGGCATGCACAAGTAGACATTTAAACTTGTATAAAATTGAACAAATAAACACATTCGTCCTACATAACATCCTACATGGCGATTTTTTGTCCTACTTGGCGTCCTACATGTATTATGTCATGTAGGACACGTGTGTGCATACTCAAAGTTGGAGGGCGTAATGGTCATGTTTATGTATTATATCATTCTTAAAATATCCAATATGATCTCTCGTGTTTTGTTGATGTAGGATTCACCCATAGGAAAGTCATAATAGCATGGACCAGTAGCATAGCCAGAATTTTCAATAAGGGGATTCAAAATTTGAAGAAATTGACTCACAAAATATCCGGAGGGAGTTCGACATCTACTAATTAGACAGAGTTTATATTGTGAAAGGCTTATTTGGAAGTGTTTATTAACCATCATGACTTTTCTATATCCAAAGCCAACTCAATTTCTTTAATTGAAAATATAAAAATCATATTCATCTCATCTCAATACTCGATAATTTTTCGTTCGAGGTTGAATAAAACATATTTATGACTTAAAAACATTCCACATGCAATGAGATTGATTTTTAATTAAAAGAAGAAGAAGAGAAAATAACCTCCATTGATAAAGATGTAAAACAACTTATTTAATGGTCACTCTTTTGATAATGTGATAAACTAATTGACTTTAATATTGCCCATTTAATTAACTAACAGCTGCAATAAATATCATTAATGAATATAGAAGGCTCTATAATATTAATTGCTTTCGAAAACTACAATTATATTTAGGGAAAAACGTTGATATACTTCTCAATTTTGTCATTTGAAGTTGATATACCTCTCGTTATGAAAATGACTCATATATGCCCTTATCGTTATACAAACGACTCACGTATACCCCTGCCGTTACAAAATGAGCTCACATATATCCTTCATTTAACAGAAGTTAAAAAATTAGTTTTAAATTTATATTTTTTACTTCTAATTTTTTAAAAAAAATTTATTTAGGGGTATATATGATTCTTCTATCAAAGTTCAAGGTATATTTAAATTTTTCTCATACATACATTATTTTTTGACTTCTTTTATTATAATTATTTGAGTTTCTTATTCTTATTCTTATTTTTTTCTTTCATTCTTAGTTTACAGAAAAAAAATTTAAACTATTTTTTTTGTCTATATTGTAATTTAATTTTTTATTCGAAGAAAAAAGTTTTGTCATCTACGATAAGTTTTAGAAGAATATTAGTGAAACATAAATAAATTTGATAATCAAAATAATAATTCTAAATTAGTCATTGAAACAAAAAAAAGTCAAAAAAAAAAGTTTGACGAGGATTAAATTTACTCATATGGAATTATATTTTTTAGAAAAAAAATTAAAAAATAGATTGAAATTATTATTTTTTTATTTCCGTTAGAGGAAAAGGGCATATGTGAGCCATTTATTTATAAGTAGAAGTATATATGAGTCACTTTCATAACAAGGGGTATATCAGCTCTAAGGGAATTGAGATATAATAATTGATAGACTTAATTTTATCAAGTCACTCTTATTAAAATAAGTCATCTTAAAAAATAAAAAAAGAATAATTTTTAATTGGTCGGGTAAAAATAAATATAAAATAATAAATTATTTATTAATTTTATAAACTGATCAAATATTATTTGGCATTTCAAAATAATATAATGGACAAGTAAAGATGAATGAACTGATTAATAAAAAAAAAATCATGTTCCAACAAACCATGTGAAGCATCTACAAGATTAAATTAGAAAACTTTTTTTTTTTTTGTAATTATTGAAGGTAATAACAAGGGATGTTGCAACAAAAATGTAATTGCATTTATAGTAAAGATAACAACTATACATGAACTACTAACAACAAAATATTAATTTGATTAACCAAACTATATAGTATAGTAGGTTTCATTGGGTTGCAAATTAATATGACTTGTTACTATAGCACTAGTTGTAATACAAAATTTCCAAATTTTCATGATCACACATTAATCCAATAATATCAAGATAATCAAAACTCAATAAAAGCTACTATAATCTAATATTGATAAAATATAAGGAAAATACATAAGCACCTCCAATATTAAGGTCCTATTATTCCCTGAACTTATTTTATAACTAATTTTATACCCCTTTTCGGCCTACATGATACTAACTTGAAAAAAAATGTCAACACGCGCAGGGCCCACAAGATAGTGCCACGTACGCCGAGAAAGGGTAGAAAATTATTTATAGTATAAGCGTGTCTCTGAGATTTCGGGCTTAGGTTGAGGGGGTACTCGTGCATTTTCCCGTATTATTACAACATGCTTGATCCTTGATTACTTTGAGTTGTTGATTCTTTCTTCATGGAATAAATCAAGCAAAACAGTGCTCTTGCATTTAGGGCATTTTGGTTTATTTACTGATAACATAACATACATCAAACATCTAGGGCATCCCACAAGCATCATTGAGGTTGTCTCTGAGCTACTAGGGCAATCGGAAAATGATCGATCATCGATAGGGCTTGGCTCTTGAGAAACACAAGAGGAGGTTGGTGATCTTATGATCTCCATTGAAGAAGAAGAAGAAGAAGATGATGATGATGATCTTCTTGGTGGTGAAAGTTCATTTCTTGCCCTTGGTAGTGGTAAGTTTAGCTTCAAGTCAACTTTTGCATGTGTTTTCTCCTTAGTATGGTTCATTTTTTTTATTATTATTATTTTGAAATTTATCCCAATAATTCTGCATATATAATATAAATAAAAATTAGAAAAACAATAAAAAAAAATAAAAAAGAGTTGTGAACATAAAAATTAAGAAGAAATAATAAATTACCTTTGATGAGAAGAGTTGAAAATTGCCTAATTGTGTAGATCAAAAACAAGATAAGTGAAAATTGAGAGAAGAAAGAATTGGTGTAGGAGGAAAATAGCCTAAGTTAGGATAAGATTTATATAATAAGTTAGATGAAAGAGAATTTATGAGGTTTATTTAGTGCAAAATTAATTGTGATTGCAACTTTTATATATATATATATATATATATATATATATATTAAATTACGGGTGAATGTGTATCCTCACGATATTATATGGGTCTGACTGTGGGTCTAATAACTTCAATGTATGTGAGTCTGTATTTGGGTCCAATAATTTCATTGTAGTAAAAGAAATAATTATACAGAACGACAATATAAAAAAAATTTGTACATCAATATATTTTGATTTTGAAAATAGAGTTATCACGATTAATTTCTTGTGTACTTAACTATTTCAAGGTCTTATTTAATTATATTTTAAATTACATTTTATTAGCGCAAAATAAAAAAAAAACTTACTATATCAATTTAGTTACGATTATTATCATATATTAAATAAGTAATATTTATCATAAAAATACATACATAATTGGCTTAATAAATGATCTAGTTTTGGAAAATTTTGTACATTATTTTAGTGAATACAACATAAACTCATTTTGTTAAAGAGAAAAATATCTCTAATTAAAACACAAAATAACTCCAATAAAAATTGTTGAATTCGAAGGATTAACAAGTTTGTGGAACTGAAAAAATGACTTATAAAGTTCAAACCTTATAATTATAAGTTTAAAACCCAAAAAGAAAACGATTCATGAATAAATTCAAATATATATACATACGATAAAATAATTTTATATTTTATCCTTATTTTACCGACAAAACGACCAATATTGTACTCTCTTACATGAAAATATGGTATTAATTTTTTTTGTATTTTTGTAAAACTATTTTAGTACTCCTATATGACAAATTGACAATGTAGTACTTCTTGCTATAAATGAGAAATAATATTTTTTTCTAAAAAAAAAAAACTATGCCAACCAGCTGACAATACCGATTTAGTTAAAGTTATTTAAAGTACCTTCAATGAAAGGGGAATATATATTATTCTTTTCATGAAACTATACGATAATAATATATCGTCAATTTTACAAAGTAATGATTAATAATTACACTATCATATAAGGTATAGTGTTGATCAGTCAAGAATGTTCATATTCAAAGATAAAGGTAACATAGATCGATGATGATTAAGAACGGTTATATGAGACAAGGTGAAAGTATCTCTATAACAGACAAGATGAGAAAAGTGAGAGTAAAATGGATCATACACGTGAAGAGGAAGTGCGGGATTCACTATTGAGAAGGTTAGATGTCGTAGGAATTATGAAAGGTAGAAATAGAGCAAAGAAGAACCGGAGGGAGGTGATTAGACTCACCACATGACACAATTTCAGTTGATTGAAGACATGACATTAGATAAAAAGTTACCGAATCGAGAATTAAGGTAGAAGATCAGCGGGCAATCAATAGTTGTCGTACTCTAATAGTATACGTAATTTCTTTTTTTTTTCCTCCAATGTATATTAACATTTGTTGCTACACTTTTTTTTTATTTATACATTGCTATTTTATTGTCTTTTTTTTTCTCTTAAATTTCTTGTTACGTTTTTTTTGAGCTGATGATGATCTATCAAAAACATTTTTTTTAACTCAAAAGAAAATTGCACATACGCTGAAAAATAATAATCATTCTAATCTTTACGCTTCTAGGAAAAAAAAATAAACTACGTAAAAAGTATCGAGAAAAAATAAAATAACACTCTTATTGATACTAACACAATTCTTAATCTTTTGGAAAAGATTAAACATCGTATATGTTGCTTACGTTTAATCCCTAAATAATTTTTCATTCATTTCATGTAAGAATATCCTTCATCGTCGACCATGCCCCTACCTCGAGGTTGTTCCTGATGGACCCTCAACTCGGAAAAAGCAAAAACACAATATTTATGAAGACATAAGCGGTAACAACAGAATAGTAAGAAAAAATCGAGGTATAAGAGACAACAAATAGTAATAGAAAACTAAGAATGAGTAAAATAATGAAAATATCAAAAAATTATACTAATACTACTTAAGTGGAGAGACTTCATCATATAGTATATAGGTATAGAAAACAATTTGATGTATCGATATACAACATAATTTTCCGAGGAAGAGGTATCAATTAACTCGTATTAAACAAGGGCAGCTCCGCGGCGGGCTAGAGGCCGGGTGCTGTGCAGAATTGTAGTAAAACACATTCAGACAATATGAAAGTTTCTCCTCCTTTTTTTCACACTAGTATTGCAATATGAATTAGTGTTATGATTTATGACACTTAAATTGCAGAGTTACAACAAAAACACACACAAAATAAGCAGAAAATAGTTACAGATAGTACAGAGAATTTAGTAATATGATGTCAACTGACTAATCCTCAAGAATTTGCTGTTTTTCAAATTCAGCAATGTCAGCAAGTGAGCTAAGACTGTTGCTTATTGTTTCATTGCTACTTCTGCACTGAAGCAATTGTTCCCTGAGGTTCCGCACGAGCTCGTTAAGCCTTTGGATGTTCTTCTCCTGTGATAATATAATCTGCAAATTTTTTAACAGTAGGGTAAGACTGCGTACATTAGACACTTGTGGTTCAGCCCTTACATAGCAAGAGCTTAGTGCACTAGGGGCTGCCCTTCAGAGCAAGGCCAAAGAGTTTGTATTTGAGGCAGAGGTCGAACTTGTGGCCTAAGTCCCTCCACCTTTACCAATTGAACCGTCATTAAAAACGCAAGTTGAGCTGCCAGCAGAACTCTGGCCAGTGACAGAGCCAACTTGGTGCATACAATAAGTTGGCTACAGTCCCACTGGTTCAGTCACAACTACTCTCTCTCTCTTTGCTGATCTACAATTACTTTCAATTCTTTTAGTCCTTATCTGTCAAAACTGCTACTACAGATTCTTTAATGCATTCATTTGCTTGTGTCATTCTCAAGAGGACAATACCTCCATCTGCAGAGAGAAGGTTGGGGGAGAGGGGAGTTATGGCCACAACAATCAAATATTGGTACAGTGTTAATTTTACCTAACCTTACTAATTTAACATTCATACGTCATTTATTCTAATTTTTTTAAATAACCGTGGTGTTCCGGACCAGCTAGCGCACACCTCGACTAATTCCAGGAGATACTTTGACTCCCACCACCAAGTAACAAGTGACTCTATCCACCAAGGTTAGGACGCATAGGAAGAAATCACCCAGTACTTTTTTTGTCTCGGCTGGAATTTGAACTTAAGACCTCATGGTTCTCAACTCACTAGGCTACACACTTGGGTGCGTCATTTGTTCTAATTTCATATTAACATTTATATAGATTAGTTCAAAACCTTAAAATATTTCTTTGATCTTCAAATATAACTCAAATTTTTCTTTTTTAATCTTGTTTAAGAAATAGGAAATCTAAGCACAATTACAATAGCATCTATAAGAATGAAGTATGTCAAATGAAAACTAGTAAAAGGCACTATAGACACCAAGAACCAAATAAATCAAACTTTTTTGCGCCAAAACAACCATGTATCTTTGAACCCACGGTTGTGGCCAAGTGGTTAATATAATAGGGGAGAACGATAAGATTTCGGGTTCAAATCCCATCAAACGACAAAAAAAACTAGGTGATCTCTTCTCATCTGCCCAAGCTTTGGTGAGCAGAGATACATGGTGAACTTTGCTAATGGGAGGTAGTGATACCAAGGGAGATTAGTCGAAATGCACACAAGCTGACCCAGACACCAGCGTCATTAAAAGAAGTACAATAATATTTGGTGCAACGCATAATTTTTGCTCTTGAAGGAAGAAAATCCTACTGCACTTCTATTGTTAT
Source organism: Solanum lycopersicum (assembly GCF_036512215.1). NCBI lineage: Eukaryota > Viridiplantae > Streptophyta > Magnoliopsida > Solanales > Solanaceae > Solanum > Solanum lycopersicum. The sequence continues at coordinate 58,815,913 of NC_090810.1, read as the reverse complement.
ATTTAGATGGTACTTTTTACACTCAGTTTCTGGTCCATATGCTTTTGAATTACTTTCCCCAAAAAGAGCACCTATGGGAATATGTAGATCTGGAACGAATTCAACCTGTCTGCATTTAAGCAGCGCAGTCCGCATTTAAGCACAGCGGTCCTGTCTAGTTTGACATTAACTTCATTTGTCTAATGCTGGCTAAAATTGATATTGTTAGTCTCACTTTTACCTATTCTAATGATATAACATTAAATAATTTGATTCTAACCTTTTCCAAGACAATTTCATACATTTATATATAAGCAGACAAAACTAGAAAAGGTTCCCTATTAGTTGTTTTGTCAGAAAACAGATATACAATTGTAGTCCTATTGGTCTCACTAACTTCTTTTCTTATATTTTCATGCTGGATCAGCCATTTTTATTTGCAGATAAGATTTAAGAAAAATAATCAAAATTGTATTTTTATCACTATTAAGAAAAAATTCAACATGTTAGTCATTGTTAAGAAACAAGCAATATATATTTTAATCACTGTGCGAAAAAATAATTCAACAACATATAATTTGAATATTCTCACTTTCCTGAACACTGCGAGCAACAGGTAGCTCTGTCCACCAAGGGCTAGGACAGCTGAGAAGAAATCACCAAGTGTTTCCATCTAGTGCTTTATCTTAAGCATTACTAGCATCCCTCTTAGTTTTCCTATTAGCTCTCTTATACTCTTCCAAAGCATCTCCAAATTCGACTCCCATATCTTTCTATATTATTCTCCATTTGCATTAGTAGCTCTCTACACCTCTTCTTTCCGTTACCACGATTCTTGTGCTCAAGGTCCTAGACCTTTTCTAGATAACCCAAGAACTTCACCTGGTACTATCATAATGTAAGTCGCCAATTTCATATCCACTACCACTTCTAAGTGTCATGCTCTGTAAGGTATTTGGTTTATATCATTTAGCCCCCACCACCGACTCAATTGCATGCACCTCTTCTCCTTTTTCTCTCTACTATTTCACTTCACATCCATAAATATAAAGTATGTTGGTACAACCTTAAAGTCTGGACATGCAACTGTTACCTTTTCTGGTAAGAATGAAGTCTATTTAGCTACGGTTACTTTCACTCTTGAATGTGATGAAGTGTGACTCCCTTTTCTAAAAATATTTGTTAGCCAAAACATCATACCCAAAGTAATCGCACAAGTGGGGTCTTGAGAGAGTGATACCCCCTACCTTGTGAAGGTAGAGAGGTTGTTTCGGATAGACCCTCAGCTCAAGTTATTGTTAGCCAAAACTAAATCATAAACCAACATGAACTCCACAGACGCTTTCCCTTCTTCAGTGTTTGTACCATAACCATATCTTCCATGTACTTGGTCGAAACAGTCACTATATCTAACCAACGTCCATTTAGATCTCTCCCACTAAATATTAATTGGTTATTCCAAATCCATTGGACCAAAATATTTATAACTCCCCAAAATTTAATTTTGGTTTCCTCATCTAATCTAGTCTTAACAAGACAATTCTATCATCAACTCTCTTTATCTTTACAATATTATACTTTAGTCATGGTTCTACAAATGATTCCTATCTTGTTGCTATTTAATCTATCCATGTATCCCACAATACTACAATTTATAACTTGTATCGCCAATCTCTCCAAATTTCCCCCCTCTACTTAAGTCTGGTAAATTATGTTGCTTGGACTTGTTGAAAATGTCGATGGGTGAGTGTTGGTCCTTCAAAAGTAGTGTATTTTTGGAAGATCCGACACGGATGCAGCAACATTTTTGGAGAGTCCGAACTAAGCTTGTAAACACACAAAATCCACAATTCAATTCATTTGAGAATAACATTACTAATTTCATCATGTTCAATTGTTGAGATGATAACTTTAATTTGCTGACGGAAAAATAAGTAATGATACAGACTACCATTACTTTGTTTATCATGTGAAGGTGGAACCTCATAATAATGAGAGGATACTCTGTTACATACCTAACAGTTGATTTACTAGTGAAAATAGAGAGAAAACCTACACTAAGGGTGTATTTATGCAGTTCATGTAAAAACATGTTTCATATTTCTTCGCTATAAAAGGGAAACCCGGAACACTAAGTTTCCGCTATACGGGGTTCAGGAAAGGCCGGACCTTACCCTGCATTTCTACAAGAGGTTGTCTATAGCTTAAACCCATGAATTTCACATTTAAAAGGCTTTATTCTTTTGACATTTCTTTTTGTTTATTTATTTTGTTACCAGAGTCTACTTCTGAAAGTTTCTCAGAAATTTCAATGACATAAGCAGAAGAAGAGATGACCACCTTGAAGTCAGAAATCGAGCCAAGTGCAACTTTTTTCTGTTTAACACTTTAGTGTATGAGCTATTTTGATTATTTTAGCGAGGCCCAGGTATTATGTTATGTTTTAGGGAATTGCTGGCATAGAGAAGGACCTTAGAAAGGCATGGCACCCTCTAAATACGTCACCTAGCTTGAGGAGGTTTAGAAAAGATTCATGAAAGAGATGCTACAAAACTGGAAGGGAACTTGTAAGACTATAAACAACTGATTCAATACATGCCATAAAAGGAATAACGCGCCAGCCCTATTCTAGTTTCAAGTCTTCCCTTGTTTTGTCCTTACAACCCTTTTTCCTATAATTATGCACTTTCAAGGCCCAAAAATGTGTAACTTAGTACTTGGGTATTTATTCTTGATTGGCAACATACATTGGCTAAAGCTTCATAAGATGTGAAACTTATGCTCCTTTGATACAGCTCAAAGGTAGATAGATCTACTTAAAGCCAACATGAAAAAATTGGGACTTCATGGAACTAAGAGCCTGTTTGATTGGCTTTTGGCTTCTAACTAATGGTTTTGGCTTACTTTTATCATTTTAGCGAAAAACTAAGTGCTTATAAGCATTTTTTAAATTTATCCAAACACTCCAAAATGCTTAAAAGCTATTTTGTCTTAAAAGAACTTACAACAAGCCAACCCTATTAGGCTCTAACTCTATGATTAATGAGAAGTTTACTGATAATGGCTTTTTTTTAAAAATGAAGTAAGGTGTTATATATAGTTGGCATCAACAAGATGCAATGATTACAAAACTAGAGCAGTTTACAGATATTTAACCCTCATAACATATATAACATGGTTTAAACTATGTACAAGTTCTCGCGATGACAACCATGAAAACTGAGGCACACTTCATTCAAAGCGAGATAACGGAAAACTTTACAGTGTAAAGCAAGTCGTGAGCAATGCAACAAAAAGGCCAAAATAAACCAACTATGTGTACGATTGATTCTATCCAAGAATTTCATGGCATTTGAGGTGCTTGAAGCATCACAAGTTGATAAGAGATAAGTTGGACGCTGGTTTTTATTCTTCACTCTCATATTAGATAACTTGGTTCACTACATTCTTGGAGATGAGAAGAATCCAAAGGAAAGACAATAGTATCTCCAGCCAAAGGAAAGAATAACATGGAAGTAACTGGTTGGACAGCAATATGTGAAGGTATCAAATAGTAAGCTATGTTGCGGACTCTTCAATAATGCCTTTGGGTGCGTGTTGGATCCTCCAAAAAAAGTGCATTTTTCAAGGATCCGTCACGATTTGACAGTATATTCGGAGAATCTGAGCAACGTAGATCGTAAGTACAATTCCGTTCATAATCTCATCTTACACAAATCAAATGATCCTCAAGGATTTCAGATATCATCTCTGACCAATCAACTCCTAATCGCATTACTAACTCTACCCCTGTAGAGTCCATATCTCATCTTGTTGCTAGGACTTTTACAAGTTTAAAACCTCAGTAAGATGCGGTCATGCAGACTCCCTTTAATTTTATACTTGTAATTAACGCAGAATCTTGAAATAAAGTATCAAAGTGCAAAGGACTTTAAAATCAACCTAGAGAAGAAACGACGGAAAAACTAAAAATCAAGATGCAAGAGGTCAACAAGTGCCTTAAAATTAGCCAATGCCTATTATGTCACTTTTTCACTAAGAAATTGTCAGCGAAATATCAGATGCACATTTAATGATGTAAATATATATCAGCAAGATAAAATGACTTATTTAAATACCCATATTCCGAGGTCATTAACCATAAGCAAGAAAAAGAAAAAGCTAAGCAATTCATTCACAATATCATATAATATCCAACCAAAACATGATCAGATGATTACCTTCTCTTTAACAGCTTCTTCTCTCTTTGAGATCTGCTGCTGCTTCTGAGATATACTAGGACTCGGTTCGACATCACTCACCAGCTGCTGCTTCCATTCAAATTGAGATGTGATTATGAGTACAATCAACAGAAAAACAAGCAGCATTGGTCTTGACATCATTACAAACTACTTTCACACAACCTGCCAGCAAATCCCACAAACGAAACGAAACACATATTATCATCAAAAACTGGATCATCCTAACAAAAATCATAACAGAACCCACCTTCACTATAAACTAGCTAACATAATGCAGTAATGTCCTCATTTATATTTTATTCAATAGATTATTGTAGTGCCTTCACTTATTCAATATGGGAGGCACAGCCAAAGCAAGCATCTTGGATGGTTCAGAAGATTCTCCAAGCTAAAAAGTACTATGAGGAGGTTGGATGGAAAGAAGAGGAGATCTTGAGATGGCCAATCTTCTCTGTAAAGAAGATGTATATGAGGATGAGAGGGGAGTTCCCGAAAGTAGATTGGAGAAGATTAACATGCAACAATGCAGCACCACGTGGACTTCATACTATACTTGGCCCTAAATGAGAGACTACAAACTAGAGAAACGCTAGCTGCTTGGGGAATAGTGGATGACTCGAGATGTGTATTGTGCAGCTCAGGGAAGGATAGTAGTGAGCATCTGTTCTTTGTATGTGGATATTCTGCAACATTATGGAGGAAGATCTTGCAATGGATGCACATAGACAACCAGGTATTAGGGTGGAAAGAGGAAATAACATGGGCACTGAGACATTTTAAAGGAAAACATGCATTAGCAGAAATATTTCGGACGGCTCTACCAGCAAGTATTTATGCAGTGCGGCAGGAGAGGAACAAAAGAATATTTCAGAACAAAATGAGGCTAGTTGGTGCTCTTATACGAATGATTATGCAGGAAATTCACATTAGAGGATGGAGGACGGCAAAACTAGTTGATGCTTTGAGTAGTCTAGACTCTAGATTACTATCCATAGGTAGTTTGAATGGTTGAATGATTTGATCTGCAAGGCTGGGGCTGTCCAGATTTGCATTTTCTTTGTGCTTACATGGCTCTTTGGTAATAATATGTTATTTACGAAAAAAGAAAAAAGTGCTCCCAAACCTACAAGTTTACATCATATAAGCTGACTTTTGGCAATTCATATGAACCTAAAGAGAAAAAAAAAAAAAACAATTACAGTGCTCCACACTAAAACTCCAAGTCGCATACTAAAACTCTAAGTAGCACACTAGAACTCCAAGTAGCAAAGCATTTACAAAAAAGATAGAATTTAAAGAAAACCAGTAACCCTGTTGTAGCAAGTAGACCTTAATTTCAAATTCCACACATTTCCAAGAGAACCTTAATACAGGGTAACCCCAAAATAATTAGAATGCTCCATGACTAAAACCACAAGTAACAGAACAGTTTAAAACATGGAAAGAATTTCAAACAGAACCAGTTGTAGCAACAAAGAACTTATCTTTTTCTCTTTTAGTTTGAAAATTCCACAAATTTCCTAGATACAGAAAGAACCAAATAACTTAGAATGCTTCATCACTAAAAACCCAAATAACAGAACAATCTACAACAGGGATAGAAACTTTAGGGGGGGAGAGAAACCCAAAAGCCTATTATTGTGACAACAAAGACTAATCTTTTTCAGTTTTAACTTCACATTCCACAAACTTCCTAGACACCCAAATGGAGACTACATAAATTAGCCAAGTAACTTAAGGATACTCCATTACTTAAAAAAACAAGTGAAAAAAACAGTTTTGAACATGTATAGAATCTCAAAAAAGCCAATTATAGCAATCAAGAAGTGATCTTTTTCACTTTTAATTTGACATTCCATAAATTCCCTAGAGACCCAAATGGAGAAAACAGAAATCAACCAAATAACTTAGAATGCTCCATGACAAAAACAACCCAAGTAACAAAACAGTCTAAAACATGGATACAATCTCAAAGAAAGCCAGTTGTAGAAACAAAAAACTGATCGTTTCACCTCTATTTTGAAGTTCCACAAATTTCCTAGAAACCCAAATGAAGAACACAGAAATTAACCAAATAACTTAGGATACACCATGACTAAAAAAAAACCCAAGTGACAAAACAATTTAAAACATGGATACAATCTCAAAAAAAATCAGTTGTAGCAAGTAAAAAACTGATCTTTTTCCACTTTTGAATTGAAATTCCACAAATCTCCCAAACACCCAAATGGAGAATACATAAAAAAAATTGACCAAATAACTTACAAGATCTAAACTTGAAGTGGAGTTCAACTAACCATAGGTCCTGTAATTGTGAAGAACAAAAAGGGGTCTTCTTGGATTACACTCTTTGTTTCTTTTTTCTACTTTTTTTGTTGTTTTGTTTTTGAGTTTGGTGTTGAACTTCTGGGAGTTTCAAACTGCTTCCACTGAGAAAAATTCAAATAGTGAAAATTTGAGATTTGAGAGCAAAAATGATAGATTATGAATTTATGATGATGGTTAATTTGGAGAATTATTGGGGAAAATTCAACTGCAGCTAACTTCCCTTTTTATTACAAGTTTGAGAGTGATGGATTATATTCTGTGAGAGAAAAAGATTTATTGAAATTACAATAAGGTTATCTTAAGTTTCATAAAAGATAATTTTGGCACAACTTTCCTTTTCCGAAAATTCGCAGTTGTTATTGTTGGATGCAAGGTAAAAATCTCGTTCTTATGTGATAGCTCATCAACATGTAACCTTTGTGCGACGAGCTCGACCAAAATTAAAATCCTTACTGTCGCTGACAAGAAGTTTTGAACTTAGAATATCAAATATGAAAGTTTTTTTTTCTTTTTTGATTTGGTAGGAGTTGTTAGGCTCGTAGTGCTATTTCTTCACCTTCTCTCACATGAAATTATTGCTTCTATAAAACAAAAAAAACAACTAAACATTTCATATACTAAATTGTGTACAAATCAAGGTTTAAAATAGGTGAAAGTTTGGGAGAGAACAAAAACATTTCAATATTGCAAACACGAGAGACTATTAGTACTTCATGCGAAATAATAAGAAAGACTTTTGAATCTCGACATAGAGGGACCTGTATGTATTTTGTCTAGTATACACAATCACCATCTTGGCACCAAACAAGTTGTGAATTTATGCTCACAAAGTTGAGACATTTCAAACTTGGGTCTTGATATTCATCTTCATTTAATTTATTTCATATCATTTGTTTGTCAAGATGAGCTATGTTTGACAATGAATAATGATGTAACATATTTTCCCTCAAAGGACTATTATAACCATCAATCAAGAGGCAAATTCAGGATTTTAAAATAACGCAAGCACTACTGGTTCTGTGACTACAAACCTAAGTATACACACAAGGATCATTTGTACACCCTTTATCAGTCAGTGCAGCTACCAGACCATTGTGATCTGTGAATGATGGTACCAATCAAAATATATAACTCATATTAAAGATATACACACATACATATATATATATATATACATATATTTCCAAAGCACGAGATTCAACCTACTCTTAAGGGTAGCTCCGCCTCTGACTATGACTAGATCATCATCAAAGCGTCATGTGATCTGAACATGCCAAGTTGGTTAACAAACCCGAGGACAAAACCAGACTGACAAAACAAGAAAACACAAAAATATGGTAATGTAACTTGAACTTCCCTTTGGCAAATCCAGATTAGGATTTCTTTCTAAGGGCTCACAAAACAAGCCTTCCCAACATGTGAACCAGAGTTGAAATGTTCCTGCAAAAAATTATGAACAACCGCCGCGCAAATTATATAGCTACATATCTTTACAAACTACAAGGTATTATACAACTATGTAAAGTTAAAAGACACCAAAACCTTAAGTTCTATTTCTATAATACAACTCTACAAAATTTACAAGGTGTCATCATGTACGTTGCTGGTAAAGTACAGATCTTGGACATAAGCAAAGCCTACTTAGAATGCATCAAAAGCTGAAATAACTTTCTCTGAACTACCAGTCTAAATACTACAAAAGACACCTATGCTGGCGCGAGATTAGCTTCAGCTGGAGTAATGCCATTTTACTGGTTGTGGAACACCGAACAAACAAAGAAGCACGATCAGTAACATCAAGGAAATGAGAAGTAGAGGTATTGACCATTGCTTCATCCTTTTAACTGGAGCTATGTTTATCAACCGTCTGCTGATGCCCCGAGCATGGATATTCTTCTTATTGGCTTCATGCAGTTCAAGTGTCTCTACTCCACGGGGTACTTTTTCCGTTTGTAGTTTTAGTCTTCGATTTGCAGTGCCCTGGAAAGGAAGCCTATTAGACATCAGATTTTGGGCTTCCTGAGACGTCGGCGACTTTGTGGAGGATTCAAGCTTCCTAGTGATGGTTGGTAACAGATTGTGTTTTGCCTTGTATGAAGAATCATCTAGCTTAATGATATCATCTTTCATTATATCAGCAAAGCAATCCTCTTCATCACAATCCTGGAATTTGATACAGCAAGACATTAGGACCAGAAAGTTAAACATGTTTATTTTAAAGGATTTTTAAAAAAAAAATTGATACGTTCGACCTCAAGAGTACTAAGTCATCAAATTCGGAGAATAGAGATAAACAGAAAGAACTGCTTAGAGATAACTCGAAGGAGCTGACTGCTCTATCACCTGATCGGCTGATCCTACTTCTAAAGATAAAGAAAGAAAGAAATGGAAGGATTGTCCCTACGAAACTGAGGAAATGCCAATGTCATGACGAGGGACGGCTATTGAGTTATACTTTAACAGATTTAGCTTCATAATCATATAGTAAAAAAAGAAGGCAAAAAATACAAAGACAAAGTTGTTAGTTGATTTAACATCATACTGTTCCTCAAGAAACTATCTCAAAATATGTAAACCAACAAATATAAGGCTGACACTAGTTAAAAGCCGAGCTGTATAGAAGGGAGGCAGAAGCAGAACCTTCCAGTGACTAGAAGAATGATGCTGAGGCAACTCTTTATTCAGCTTATCGGATTCTGATCCAGATTCAATCTGCTCGACTGAATGAGAACTAAAACTGCTACTAGCCTCTTTTGAACAGCACTCCCCTCCATTTATCAAGCCCAAACCATTCAACTGTACTGCCCTAGACAAATCAACGGTGCCATTAGTTACAGCCAGATCATTCCGTTGATTTCCTGGAGTGTCGTTCAAATGAAACTCGTTATTCTTCCGTAGGCGGCAAACAACCATTGAATCCTGTACAAGACATGGAAACAGAACATTAAATAAATTCCTTCATGTAGAAAATGATATATTTCAACCGACTGCAACAAACAGATTGTTTTCATTGAGCAAATAATATCGTAACACACTCTGTACAATACTAGACGCCATAGATTGCAGTAAACTAATGAATTCTTGAAATATCATGTGAGCTCTTTGATCAATGTTAACATAGACATGTAATATCTAGCAACTACTGATTAACAACAGTAATCCCTGATTTATCTATGATGCTTGCTAGTATTCTACCACTTCAATGCCTTGAAACAAAGCTCAACAATCCAGTAGCAAATATATTTAATCTTTCGTCAATTGCGTTTTAAATAATAAGCAAATCAGTTACCAGATTAAACCAATTGATCAGTCTAAACTAAGCTAAATGCAGCCTCGAGTTCCTTTCTCACTTCAGAGAAAATATATTATTATGCTCTGACCTGCTAACACAAGTACTTTCCAGATGGCATAATAAAGAAGATAACACCAAAACCAAGAACTACATGATGAACATATGCTAGAACATTCACTTCCCTAAGTGACAGACTTATTAGCCAATCATTCAGCATCAAAATCCCAAAAGACACTATTAATGCCGAAAAATCGTGAGAAGTAGGTAGCTTCACAGTTTTTCTAGATCAGAAGTCATTTTAATAAAAGGATGACGGTTCAAGCCCTGTTACCTGATAAAGAGGGTTAGCCGTCATGCAATATTCATGCATTATCCACTGTGTCCTCTGTCCTTTAGGTGCCCGACCAATGTGGAACACCAGGGTTCTCTTTGTGCCAATTATATTAGTACCAGACTTCACATTACGTTCTTTTCCAGTGGCCTTCCAGTAACCAGACTCGGTTGCCCTTTTACTCTGTGAGCCATTTGGGTACTTCCTTCCACGAGGAGAGAAGAAGAACCATTCATTGTCAGACTGAACAATGGATTTACCTGGTAACATGCAAATAATGAAATGATCAATTGATGTATCAGACAGATAGGCAAGAATGATGCCAAGAAAATTACTAAGAAACACAGCCTTCTAAATATTTATATTGAAGCAAAGGAAGCGTGACGACTTCCAACTACCCTTCAGTACATTTGTTAATGACATATTCACTCAAGAATCTACAGTGTCAAATTTAAGCAGAACTTGTGTAAAAAGAAATTGTGATAATGGCAACATTTTGGTACTATATAGTTTATGATGACCCATCTCTAGCCATACCGCTGTATATGCACAAAGACCATCAACACATGGGTCCTTATCTGGAGTCGACAATGGCATAGACATGCTCATTCACTATTATCCCATTCAGCATTTGTGACCTTACTTATAACTTGGCAAGAACTTTTTAAGGTATTTAATATTCTCCCATCCTCGAGTATTCCACATGAAGAAGCATGGAGTCAGCACAGATGGTATCTTCCTTTTAGAAGATTGTTGAAAAGTTGGAAATTGAGACGGTGGCTGATACTCTGAATAGGAGGGTTTTCATGGAGTTAGCAACTCTGATGATTCTTTGGTATGGAATGGAAGCAACTACCAAACGTTAGTCAGCTCTGCCTATAATTATTTGTCAGAACTAAATACACTTGTTCAGTGTGGCCTTAGAAATCTATCTGGAAAACAAAGCTCCATTTAAAGTGATATGTTTCACTTGGATGGTGCTAGGAAAGCATGTCTGCCACACGAGAACCTACAGAAAAAGGGGATTCAGTTGACCTCCAGATGATTGTTTTTTTGTCAGGTAGGCAGAAAATAACAGCCATCTTTTTCCTTCACCGTAAGCTCACTAGTATCTTTTTTTTGAGGAACATAAGTTCATTTTGCTAGGGTCAAATTGGTCATGCCTAGAGATACAAAGGATCTTCTGTGGAGTTAAACGAGTGCAGCAGGTAGTAAGTATCTGACAGAAGAAGTAGTGGAAGGTTGTTCCAGCTTGCATATGATGGACTGTATGGAATGAAAGAAATGCTAGGTGCTTTGAAGACAACTCATGCTCCATAAACAAAACCAAGACGAAGTCATCTTTTCCCTTACTCTTCTGGTGTAAAGAATATTATGTAGAGGATGCAGATAGTATCTTTGAATTTTTTGAATCATTGTGAGATAAACAAGGCCTTTTGTAATTGTAAACGTTGGATACCAGTAACACCTTGATGCTGATGAATATACATGTTACCTTTCTCAAAAATAATCTAAGGAAGAAGTTAGAATGTGGAGAAGTTGGTGGACTTTGAATTATCATATAGGACAGAGAATTATTCTTGTTGTTCAAATTGAACAATTGACGAAAACAGCATTCACATCTCTCCTTGCTCTCATTATCTTCTATCAATAATTCTTGAGGAATTTCTTTGATACAATTCACTTGGTTTAAGTGTTTACTGTGCTTCTCTCGCAGTTGTTCTAGTTTTAAACATTTCTTTTTTCTTTTTTTTTTGGATTAAGTAAAGTAAACATTTCTCTCTCTTTGTTCTTTTAACATTTTGTACAAATCATCTAGGGCTTCTCTCCAGCTATACCAATAGCCTCTTTACCTTCCCTCTTATCTCTCTTATACTCTTTAAAGGCTTCATCATCTTTTGTTTTTGGTAACTTTTTATAGTTTTCTTCTTTTAGTTATAGTAACTCTTTGCACCTCATCGTTCCACTACCAAGATTCTTGCAATCATAGGTTTTCTTGAAAATTTAATTGGTTAGCGCCCTTTAATGCCCACCATTGAATGCTTTGTATCTCTTCTCACTATGCACTCAGGCTTTACCTCCAAGACCATCAACCTATGTTTGGTGGTCATGGCTTCTCCTGGTATAACCTTACAGTCCTTGCATGTGGTTTATCACAACTTCTAGTAAGAGTTAAGTCATTTGACTATAGTTTATGGTACCAAATTTACACATGAGGATGGAAGTTGTATAAATCTTTACTTTTATAAGTATATTTTAAATATCTTATAACAATAACATAACCAGTGTAATCCCACAAATGGAGTCTAGAGAGTAGAGTGTATGCAGATTTTACTTCTACCTCGTAGAGATGTTGTTTCTGATAGACCCTCCAATTAGAAAGCATAGCAAAAATTTCGAAAAATGGAATACAAAAATGGAAGCAAAAACAAAAACAAAATAATGTGAAAAGAAGAATAGAAAACAACATCCAGATGAAAGAACAATAGCGACAATGAAATGATGCAACAACCGAAGCAAAAAAGCACAGGTGACAAATTGAAATCGAAAGACAAGAAACTATGAGAATAGTGCTAATACTACTGGTAAGAAAGTAGGTACATGTAGAGAAGCGAGAGAACGTCGAACTACCAATTCTCTCCCAATCCACGCCCAACAAACCGTCCTATTTAAAACCATATCCCCGATAATCAAAAGACGCAAGAGTACACTCAACTACCAACAAACATTTTAACCTAATTTGTGACTACAACTACCAAATCCTCCTATCTAAGTTCATATACCCGGTAAGCACATGATGCACAAGTATGCTCAACTAATATTCTACCTTAACCTACCTCCAAACCCCCCTATCTAAGGTCATATCCTTCGTAAGTTATGAGTAAGCTCCATATACAATAACACATATTAACACTACAACAACAATCAACATACGCAGTATAATCCCACAAGTAAAGCCTAGTGATGATAAGATATACACAAACCTTACCCATACAATAGTCAATAACCCATATTAACACAAGTAAATTGGAAAAAAAAAATGGGAAAGTGAGTACCTGGGAGATCCCAAGGTTCATGTTTCCAAATCTCAACTTCAGAAATAACTTCAACACATTTATCAGAGCCTTCAACTTTCTTCTTCAAGTAATAGGATATAAGTTCTTCATCAGTTGGACAAAATCTAAACCCAGGAAACATAGTTGAAGCTGTAGCTACTGAAATCTCTACACCATTACTATTACTAATTTTAGTTTTCTCAATTATTTCTCCATTTTTCTTCTCACTGTTACAACCTAACAAATCTTCATCTTCCATAACACCAAACACAAACTTTTTCTCCAATTTCTTCAGCCCTAGAAAATAGCAATACTTTAGAAGTTTGTATAAATCACTTTGTCTTGTTAAAAAAAAATATTTAAAAAATTTAAAAGGATGTATCATGTATATATAAATTAAAAAAAAAATAAAAAAATAACAAAATGGTTCCTTATCTATGGTAAATAAGTTCAAAGTTATTTGAAAGTGATATAGAAGAGAGAAAATTAATTGAATGATATGATTATATTGTTAGTTAAATTATGATTTTTAGATTTAATAAGAATTGTGAAATAAAAAATATTTGATAAAGTTTTTTATACTTAAATGTATAACTATAGTTTATGATATAATTTCTTGTTATGATCTACTTTTTGTATTTAGTATAATCATATCAACTTCTTCATTTTTCATCGAAGGTCTCAGAAATATTAGTATATCTCCCACCCCCTCCAAAAATTGTGACTAAATTTAACAACTAGAGTTATTTTAGTTTTTCTTTAGCAAAATTTGACGTTTTTCTAATTAATATCGTTATCTTTAGCTTATTCATCGAAAAGTCCAAGCTAACTACACTATTCCAACTAAATGACTTAAAAATTTTAATAGATTTTATAAAATCAAACGATCGTAATTGTATTACGATAAAATATCTCAAATATAATTTTAAAAATATGAAGTAATACTTAAAAAGAATTACTTCCGGTTAGAAAAAGATAAAAATAGTGAGTGAGTCAGCTGCTTTATTTTAGGGCAAAAGACATCTTCACGTGAGAAATGGAGTGCTACTTGTATGTGATTTGTGTATTTATGGACTTTGCCTTTCTTCATCACATGGGGGACCATATCCTTACTTTTTCCTCCCTTTTTTAAGGTAAGAAAGAAGCACCAAAAATTAGAATTATTTAGTATCTCGTATTTACGTAGGATTTAAAAAAACGTCACCCCTCAAGGGAGATGTAATATAGATTATCTACTTAATTAATGACTGTTTTCACGGTTCAAATATGCAATCTGATGCAAAGCTTCACAAGCATTAAGATAAAGTCTACTTAATTAATGACTGTTTTCACGGTTCAAATCTCTAATTTGATGCAAAGCTTCACAAGCATTAAGATAAAGTCTACTTAATTAATGACTGTTTTCACGGTTCAAATCTCTAATTTGATGCAAAGCTTCACAAGCATTAAGATAAAGTCTACTTAATTAATGACTATTTTCACAGTTCAAATCTGTAATCTGATGCAAAGCTTTACAAGCATTAAGATAAAGACCACATATGGCAATACTATGATAAAAGGCTTCAAATTTATTGGTTTTGAAACTAATTTATTTTGAAATAAGAGTTTAAATGGAACCAAAACATCATGAACAAACTTTAGGTGAAGCAATATTTGCAAAAAAACAAGAAGTTCTCAAGAGCTATTATGAGATCCCTTTGTGAAAACCAAAAAAAAGTAAGGCAAATTCATATGGCATTTGACACATTATCTAGTTCTAGATAGATAGTGAGAAGAGTTCAGATAGCTGCCTATTTTTCCCTGTTTGTTTTTTCTCATCTCTACAGCTTCGATACGCTTTGAGAAGACAGCATCCCGTTCTTGTTTTTTGGGTTTCAAGAACCTTGATGCCATCAATTCCATGTATCTTCATTAGAATCAGTCTGAACCAAGCGCGCACTCTCTGGTGGATTGGTAGAGTCGAGGTAGAAAGGAGTAACCTCCTTTGTTGTCGAGCCACTCTTCTTCTGTTTTTTGCTTTGCGGAGTCTCAGATGGCTGAAAAAGAAATTGTACCATTAAAACACGCAAGAAGATGTATGTTTCTGTGAAGCAAAGGGAGGGAAGAAAGATACAAACATCGAGGTGATAGGTTATAATCAATGTTTTGATTCACTCAGAGTAGCATCACTGCCACTGCCAGTGTTTCCCTTCTTGCGCCTTGCCACCCGTAGATTCTCTCACCCCATGGTCGACATTCCATTCCCCTTAGTTCTAGGTGCTCGTTCTATTTTGATTTGAATGGGCCACAGAAATAGAGCACCTTGTTCTTTTGACGGAAATATACCCCCCGGAAACTGGTTCATAATAGTACTGCAGACTAGCTATTTTTCACTTGATAAGACGTTTATATCTTTGTCACGTTCCAGCCACCATTTCGCTATTTATCCCTGTAATATATCTATCATGTACATTCTAATAATTTCAATAGACAAGAAACTTGTAGACTTAATAGCTTATCATTTGTTCATAGTCAAAACACGACAGTCTCTGCTTCTATTAAACACGGCAAACAAATAAAAATCATTCATGCTCTAGTTTCTGAAAATGATTTCTAATTCAAACTCCAATATCAAAAGTAAAAACTAGAGAAAATAACCACAGTTTCAGATGCATTTGCTATAACGCGCAGCAACCAACAACAACATATCCAGTGTAATCCCACAAGTGGTGTTTTGGGAGGATAGAATAAACACATACCTTGCTCCTACCTCCTAAGAGGTAAAGAGGTTATTTCCGAATGACCCTTGCATGAAGTAACACATATCAACGCATTTTCAAAAATACAGACACAAAACACAGAAGAAAGGCATGTATAACACATAATAAGAGAAATAATTACATAGCATTCAGATACAGTGATGAATAAAAAATAGACCTAGATTTTATTTATTTTTTGTTGAATAAAGGATAAAGAGGCAAAATAATCCAAAATTTAGCACAAGTTTAGTCCAACACTATTTGCATATGTAGTTTAGAGACAGATTTTTACCCTATCAACATGGCAGATTCTTGTTTCAAACTTCCAATCCCCCGGACAAGCTTGGCCTCTCAACATTCACCAGATGCACCGGCATAACCATCTCAGCCGCCGACACGGTCTTCTGCATCTCCAGAGTAGCCCCGCCAGCGCCAGAGTCAGATTGGGCACATTTCCTTCATTTGGCAGTACGCCTCTGTTTGGTGAGGTGGTTCCTCTGCTAACATTCGACTCAGCGCCGATGTAGGTTCCAGACTGTAACAGCGGATCCGTCTGTAAGGAGTCATTACAATTCACCGTCAGTAACTGTTACCAGCGGGATGGATGAGACGGCAGCGGCTTCAGTCATCTTATGGAGTTATTAGTGCGGGGAAGATTTGAAAGATTCAATAGAGAGAAGAAAATCAATTGAACAATGTGAAATGACAGTATATTTCTGATTGTACTTTCTAAGTAAATTTTCATAATCTATAAATAACACTTCTCTTTTTTACTCTAGAAACATATTTCATTTTGTTTTTAGTACAACCTCCACCCCCCACAGTAGCCAAGTGATGTGGCAGCATGTGATTGGTTAATTTTTAATTACTTTTTTGATCATTTTGAATAATACAGAAATATTTTTACAGTTATAAATTATTTTATTGAAGATAAAACAAAAAAAAAATATATGTCGTCTTTTCTATAACAAACTCGAGGTCGTCTTCATCGGCAGAGGGTCTATCGGAAACAATCTCTATACCTTCACGAGGTAGGGGTAAGCTACACACCACCCTCCCCAGACCCCACTCGTGGGATTACACTGGGTATCTTGTTGTGTCATGTATTATCTAACACCCACAAAGGTCCTTTTTTGGAACTCGTATCACATTTTTTGTCTAGGTCAATGACCACCATAGATACCTGTCGACTTCTCAAGAAAAAATCAGATTAATCTTCATAATAAGAATATGACCTCCATTATAGATATGCAAGGCATACATCCATTCTCTCACTTTTGTGATGTCCCCAAGTCTACGTTCTATAATTCTCATAGTTTCATCACATGACTCACAAGTTTGATGACATGATAATCCGTACAACTTTGAATATCTCCTTTACTTTTGTAAATTGGAATAAATATACTCTTTCTTCACTCCTCGAGCATCCTACACTTGTTAGCAAAGCATAAAATAGCTTGGTATCAGACTTCAACCTCTCCAAAGACATTTCCGAACTCTATTGGGATACCATTCAGACTGTGCGCTTTTTTAGTCCTCGTATTCTTCATGGTCTCAAATACCTTTGTCGGCCTAATTCTACAAGTGTAGCTATAATCTCTATTGTGCGCAAAGCTATGGAGATACAAAATGTTGATCTTGTACCTTGAACTGAACAATTGATCAAAACAACATTCACACCTCTCCTTGATCTCATTATCTTCTATCAATAATTCTTGAGGACTATCATTTAATACAAATTTCACTCGGTTTAAGTGCTTATTGTGCTCCTCTCTCAATCATTCTAGTTTGTAAACATTTCTCTCTCTCTTTGTCCTTTAACATCGTGTACAAGTCATCTAGGGCTTCTCCCTAACTTTACCAATAGCCTCCTTACCTTCCCTCTTAACTCTCTTATACTCTTCAAAGGTTTCATTATCTTTTGTTTTTGGTAACTTTTAACAGCATTCTTCTTTTAGTTATAGTAAATCTTTGCAGTTTGTTGCACTTTCATCATTCCACCACCAAGATTCTTGCAATCATAGTCTTTCTTGAAACGCTAATTGGTACACGCCCTTTAATGCCCACCATCAAATACTTCACATCTCTTCTGACTCTACACTCATGTTTTACCAATGTTTGGCGGTCATGGCTTCTTTTGGTATAACCATACCATCCTTACATGTGGTTCTATCACAACTTCTAGTAAGGGTTAAGTCCATTTGACTATAGTTTATGGTGCCAAATTTATCAATGAGGATAAAAATTGTATAGGTATCTTTACTTTTATAAGTAAATTTTAAATATCATTCAACAACAATATACCAAGTGCAATCCTACAAGTGAAGTATAGGAATAGAGTGTACGCAGATTTTACCCTTACCTTTGTAAAGATAGAGAGGTTGTTTCTGATAGAAACTCAAATTAGAAAGCATAGCAAAGTATTTCAAAAAAGGGAATACAGAAACGGAAGCACTAACAACGAAAAGTAGAAAACAACATACAAAAGAAAGAACAATAGCGACAATGAAATGATAGGATAACCGAAGCACAAAAGCACAAGGGATAATTGAAATCGAAGGACAAGAAACTACAACAATAATGCTAATACGACTGGTAAGAAAGTAGATACATGTACGACCATCAAGCTTATCTCGCACTACCAACTAACCTTCTATCCTAATCCGCGACCAACAAACCCTCTAAGCAATAAGCATAAGATGCAACAGAATGTTCAACTACCAACTAACCTTATATCCCAATTCACGACGAACTTAAGGTTATGTTCCCAGTAAGCACAAGATGCAAGCGCTAAATCGTTCAATCTAAGGTCATGTCCGCGGTAAGGACAAGATGCGAGAGCATACTCTACTACCGACTAACCTTCTAACCAAATCCGTGACCTTCAAACACTCTTATCTAAGGTCATGTCATCGGTAAGCTCAAGATGCATCATATCCTTGTAAAAGTTAAAAGAGGTTGTTTACAATAACACACATTAACACTACAACAACAACAACATATCCAGTATAATCCCACGAGTGGGGTTCGGTGAAGGTAAGATGTACCCTGACCATACATGTACATAGACAATAACCATATTCACAAAAGCAAAAATAAAATAAAAGGGGGGAACAAAGTACCTGTGAGATCCCAAGGCTAATAAATCTCGATCTTCCATTAATCAGACCCTTGAACCTTCATCTTCATCCGTCAGACAAAATCGAAACCCAAGAGACATAGTAGAATACTAAATCTCTACATTCTTCTCACTGCCATAACTACTATTAATTTTAATTTTCTTTCTCTCATCTATTTCTCCATATTTTTTTTTCTTGCTTTTTGTGTTGTCTAGAAAAAAATAAAGGAAAAGTTGACAAGTTTGTATAAACTAGTTGTTCCAAAAACAACAATTAGATGAGAAAACAACAAAATGATACCTTACCTATGTATATGTACAAAATAGTCCCTTTTTAAGTCTTTAGCATTTTTATTCTTTTCAAGTTTGAAATATTTATTAAACTATGATAATTATTAGATTTTAATAGAAACTAGAAAATATTTGATGCAAAGAAAATATTTTATGAGAAATCATATTTGAGTGATTGATATATGTAGTCTTTTTGGTAAGTATATTGTAAATTTTTTGCGATACGTCTTTTGTGGTTAATTATGTTCGTGATTTTTGTTTGATCCAAAAGAAAAAGTTAATCGATATATTTGATAAATTTACCCACAATAAGTTTGAGAGAAGCTCTACAAATATGTAATGGAATAAAATGAAATTACACTACAATACACCAAGAATAAATCAACCTATATGAGTGATCTAATCATCTATGCATATATAATATAGTGTAGTTAATAATTAATATAAAAAAATCATGCACAAAATATCTCATATTCATAGTTGTAATGTGGATCGTCTACCTAATTAGTAAAAATTGCTTCTACCAAACTTCACAAACAGTAACACAAGTCCTCATCATACTCAATAACTACAATATTTTCACAATTGCAACAATATCATGTCAATCCTACTAAAATGCTTCAAATTCATTGGTATTTTACTTAATACGGAAGGTCTTGAAACTAATTAATTCCAAAATACCATAAGATTACATGATGAACAGATATAGGTGAAGCAACTTTTGCCTATTCCATGAGGCCAAAACAAGAAGTTATCAACACCTATGAGAGCCCTTAGCTAAAACCAAAAGAAGTAAGGCAAATTCAGGCGGGCATTTGACATACTATCTAGTCTAGATAGATCCAGAAAAAGGTTTGTTCACTGTTAGTGTATAGTACACATTAGAGCCGCCTATCTCCCTGTTTGTGTGTTCCTTCGCTTCAGCTTTGATACACTTAAGAACACAGCATCCCATTCTTGCTTCCGGGTTCCAGGAACCACGCTGCCATTACATGAAGGTGTCCAAGTGTCTGCGGAAGTATCTGTTTGAACCCAGCACACGCTCTGGGGCGGATTCCCAGAATCAAAGTAGAAAGAAGTAACCTTCTTTGTTTTCGAGATACTCTTCTTCTGTTTTTTGATTGGGGGAGTCTCAGATGGCTGCAAAAGAAATTGTACCATCAAAACACGTAAGAAGGTGTACATTTCTTTGTAGCAAAGGGCAGACTGGTACAAACATAAAGGTAATAGGTTATTATTATTAATGTTTTGATTCACTCACTGTAGCATCAGTGCCACTGCCAGTAGTTCCAGTAATTGCCTTCTTGCGCTTGCCACCAGTTTCTAGGAAATAAAGCACCTCAGTCTTTGACCGGAATTTACTCCCGGTGACTGGTTCATAATAGTACTGCAGAATCCAGGATACAAACAATTAGACACCAAGCCGAATGATATACAACTCAGTTTGTATGTCAATGACTTCAATTACAATAAGAATGCAAATAGAAAGTGCATGACATATTGATTTGGTAATATTTTCAACTAAACCAACTCAATAATGCTCAACCACCTGCAACTGGAAGGAAAAAAGGAAAAAACAACAACCCACACATAAAGAAAGTGAAACAACAAACATGAAGGGACAAAACACAGAAAAGAGTGGAAGTGAAAGAGGGAGAGAGCAGATGAGGTTCTATCCACCATCTACCTAAAGAGGCGAGGCAATGAAGAGTATATGTACAACAAAGCAACATCATATAGCATCAAAAGAAGGATGCTTTTTCTTTTGGGAATAACAGTAGTACACTTGGCAGTTGGCCGCATGTCAAAGGTTCAACTTGCCTCCTATCACTACTATAGATATTGGATAACTTTGGGCATTAAGGAGAGATGGATGATCATCACCTTTATTGCCTCGTACACTTCCAGAAATTTTCTGCAATTGCCTTCAATAAACACATTTTTTTAATAATGATGCCTTCAATAAGCACTTACCATCATTTGCTCTTGCTTCTAGAGCACATCAGCTCATCAAACTGAACTTTTCGTTACTCTACCTCAATTTCCTTCTGATTACTTCAACAGAACAGGGCCAAAATTGTCCAGCTATTCAACAAGCACTTTTGCCATCCATTAGTATAATGGCAGTTTTAAGACCCTCGCTGTGACGAAAGTGGGGCATTCATTCCCTTGACTAACCCACCATTAGTCCCTACTAAACCTGGTTCAACCCTACTGTTTCAGGGTTCAAACACAATTAACCCCAAACTGAATCCCCGTTGATTTTTCCCGATTCATCCCTTTTTATCCCCCCCCCCACCCTTCCTTTTGACCCATAAACAAAACAAAATCAAGTCCAGAAAGTTCCCACACTTTCAGAAACAGAGTAGAATAAATTCTCACTTCAATTGAGTAAAACACAGCATATAACTAGAGGTCAAGGTGATTTGCTAATCTTATCCCTCAGTTTCACCTGCTCTTCCTGCAAATAAATTCTAATTCTTACACACAAGGTTTCAAGATCATCTAAACTTCAACCTTTCACACGCAAGATTTAAAACCCCAGATCCCGGAAGTGCATAAATTAGCCAAGATTCACAGAGAAAGGATTTGAATTTCAAAATTGAAGAGACCGAAATGGAGTTCCACTACTACATTAAGAGTAAAATTTCAAAATCCAATTCCAGAATCGTTTAATTAGCCTAGGTACCAGAACAATATTTTGAATTCCGAATTGAAGAAAACGCAGATGAAGTTATGCTACTGCAATACAACCCCTTAAATGATTGAACTCCTCAACTAATTAAAAAAAACAAGATATCTCGATGCTTTTTGATTGTGAACTATGAATCAAGAGAACAGGAAACAGAGAAATTGTTGAATTAGGAAAGCTGAGCTAAATTAGAAAGTGAAATTGATAGAAATAGGAAAATGGAATGGGGCTGGTAAAAAAATCTCTGCGGGGTGGGGTGGGGGTGGGGGGGGGGGGGTAATATCATTTCGTTTATGGGGAAAAAAGAGGAATGTGTCAGGTAAAACTAAAGGGGATTGATTTAATTTGGGGGTTTAATTGGGTTTGAACCTGAACTGGAAGAGTTGGACCTGGTTTAGTAGAGACTAATGGCCACTTAGTCCATTAAGGGAATAAATGACCTGCTTTTGTGGCAGCAAGGGCTTACGGAGGGCAAAAGTGCTCCTTATTGAATAGTAGAGGGATAATTTTGGCTCTTTTCCATTACTTCAATAGGTTGAGCAAAGAAGTTTCATGTTTTACCTAAAGGCACAAGTACCACATTGGAGCTCTATAGGAAAGATTTTCTTACAACTGAAAAAGCTTAAAGAAATGAGAAGTTTGTTTAAAGAATAACAGTATTAACAAACTACTATGATCATAATTTGTATTAATAGTTGTAGTTATGATTAGGAAGACAAATATTTGCTTGTATAGATGCCTTATGATTCACTAGCCAAAAAGCAAAGGAGGATCATACTAGATAGACTATAATAAAGGACTTCAATTGGTCTATTGATTGGAGTCGGAAAACAGGAAATGACAAAGAAACTACTACGGATATCAAAACGTATACATTGCTGTAGAATACCACAAACTTGTTGTTTGTTGTTTCCTACAGTTAGTAGTTTATAAACTTGTGGGGGAGAGGCTAACAAATAATTTTATATAAACGGTCAGAAAATGTCTAATCTTCTTGACCTCCTTGCTGTAAAAATAACACCCGAGCATGAAGAAGACAATGGTATGGTACTATGATTGAAGGTTTTTAGGAGAGAGTGCTTCTATTCTTTCTTTTTGGCGACATTTTTTTTAAAAGTGCTTTTCAGCCGATGCCAATAAAAAAAAAACGCTTCTGCAACGCCTTTAAAAGTAACTGTTCTCACAGAAAAAGCTATAAATGTTAAATCATACAGCAATTTAAGGTATATTGCCATACGACAAAAATTCGAACAGTCTAACAATATTTTCACTTGAAAAGACACTTATATCTTTGCCACATTCCGGAATCCAGCCACCATTTTAAAATTTATCCTTCTTATATATCTATCATCTACATTCTTATATTTGTTTTGTTAGCCTCCATATGGAGTCAAACTAAATTGGCCAAGGGAGTATTAATTTAATACAAACCATTCAATCTCTCTACACTACCACATTCCCAATGGCATATCAGCAACCTCAAGTTCACACTTCACTTCATAAAATCATGTAACTATTGCGAAAATTAGAAAGGCAAGAAAATTACTCAGCTCAACACATATGCACACAACCAACTGTTTCTACTTGCCCTTTCCACTTGAAAAACAATCATTCTTTTCAAAGAAAATAAATAAATAGTCTCCTGATCTAAATTATATATGAAATCTATAATTTCATCATAAGGTCCTCCAAACCAAAATCCTACTAACAGAACATGTTACACTAGTCCAGAAGAAACTTTTACTTTCCTCATGTAAATCATTTGTTTTGAGCTAGAAAAGAAAGAAAGATGATCAATCCACATAAAGGAGTTCAAAAGGAAGCAAAAGAGTCACTCTGATACTTGCTCCCAGCTCCCCTCATCTCCTCTAATGGAAAAATCATTCTCATCACCAGAGCTATATTCATTTCATCAAAGTTAAAACATTCTTGAAAGTTTGAAAGGAATACTATTTCCAGCTTCAACAGAAAACTAGCAATCTCACTAAAGCAAAGTTCTACAGATAAGAGTCAAATAGAAGAAACTAATAACTTCAATAGACAACAAACTAGAAGAATAACAGCATATCATTTGTTCATAATCAAAACACAACAGTCTCTGTTTCTATTGAACACGACAAACAAAATAAAAGTCTTTCATGCTCTAGTTTCTGAAATAACTTCAAATTCAAACTCCAATACCAAAAGTAAGAACCAGAGAGGGAAAAAATAACCACATTTTCAGATACATTTGATATAAAGCACAACAACCAACAATAACAAACATACCCAGTGTAATTCCGTATGTTGTGTTTTGTTTGAAAAGGTTAAAATGTACACAGTCGTTACTCCGCTAATTCCAAAAGACCCTTGGCAGTAACACATTTACAAAAATACAAACATAAAACACAGAAGTAAAGCAGACATAGCATATAATAGAGATATCAATACATAGCATTTAGAAACCATGACGAATAAAGTATAAACCTAGATTTCTTTTGTTAAATAGATGATAAGAGAGGCAAAATGGTCCAAATGTAGCACAAATTAATCCAACACTATATGTATATGTAGTTTAAGAGACGAAACTTACTCTATCAACAGTTCCAGCAGTAGCGCCAGAGGTACGAACTTTCGCTTCGAACCTCCAACTCTCCGGCAACCAGGTCGGTCTCTCTACACTCACCTCTGCCGATCTACTCCCATAACGCAGAGGCGTCACCGTCTGCGCCACCGTATCCACCGACTGAATCTCCTGAGTCCCCTCCGCCGGCGCCGGAGTTAGATCGGGCACATTACCTGCATTTGGCCTTACGCCTTTGTTCGGTGTAGTGTTAACATTCGACTCAGCGTCGATGTAGGTTCCGGACTGTAACAGTGGATCCCGCGGTAGAGAGTCATCACGGAAGTCGTCGCCGGTAACGGTTGCCGGCGGGATGGACGATACGGAGGCGGCCTCAGTCATCGGAAGCGTTGAGAGAGTCACTAGATAGAAAGAAAACAAAATCAATTCGAATAAAGTAAAATAACTGACAGTATATTTTGTGCTTGTACTTTTAGGTTAATCCTCTTGCTATCATAAACTATAGATAACATTCCTTTTTAACTCTTTACTCTAGAAACATAAGTATATTTTATTTATTCTGACAGAGTGTTTATATTAAATCAATATATATATTAAATCAATATATATATGTCATGTGTTTAAATTTATGATATAATTAATTTATATGTTATTTCATTAAACTTGTTTTTTTAAGGGTACACGACTACCCACCCGAAGTAAATAAGTGACGTGGCATCGTATTGATTAATTTTTTATAATTTTAAATTTTTATATAAATAATTATGTAATTATAAATTATTTTTATTGAAGATAAAAACAAAAATTAAATACATATGAGTCATTCTCATATGCAACATAATATGAAAACTTGATTTTTTTTACTGAATAAGCGAAATTTTTTTTCTTTATCTTTTATTAGTTGATGACGCCAATTGTCATCTAAAAACAATGTATATTAAAGATAGAAAATGCTTCAAAAGAAAATGAGTATTATAGTACTTACAACACAACAAAGAGGTTTTAGCATTCGACTATTGATTCTCGATGCTTCTTTTAAGTGCGCTAGAACATTTATTTTTTCATATTCAATTGACTAAAAAAAATTAATTGATTTGTTTTTTTCAATTTAATACCTAATAATGTGATTGATTTCGTCTTTGATCGATTTGAGACTTGACTAATGATCACCTTACATGAGATCTACGTCAACTCGAGTCTCAACCTCAACCTATCTTAACCCAGGATCTAACGCTCTGCCTATGCCCTGTTGGGTATGTAGCAAGAATTGATGGGAAATAGAGGGAACGAGAGGAATTTGAAAAGTTTAAAACTTGAAAGGCTGGGAACTTGAAAAGTCCTCTAATGCTTTAATAAAAAAGGCAATAGTCCCTCATCGGTAATGGAAATGAAAATAGGAGAGTTTAAATAAATAAACACTCCTATTAATTATTAAAAGGGTTGGAAAGAGGGACCCCCCTCGCGCCGTCGTCGTCGCTCGCTTCGGCTTCAGCTTTGGCAAATGATCGAGAGATAATTTTTTGGACAAATTTATTTTAATTATTCATTTAATTAATTAAATAACCGAATGTTTTCAACTTTTTAGTTAACCCGACTCGACTCGGATCCGCGCGCAACTTTCAGGAACAGTCAATACCATTTGAAAGTTTACCTATAAATACCATTCAGTCTTCAGAATATTTACTAACGAATTTTCTGATCTTCCTTCTTCTTAAAAACACATATATTTCTTCGTGTACTTTCCTGCTGTGGATTGATTCGCTGACAGTAGAGTTTTTGGTATCTATACTCTACTGATTAAGATCATTTTACCCTGGGAGGTTATATTCTAAATCAAACCTCGGATACTAGAGGAGAATAATTTCCTTAAGGGGACACTGTGAATTCAGTTGACTTGATTTTCTTCCTGAATTTTTCAAAAGAGTATTCCAGATTCTGGTAAGTTTTACAGATTAAATTATTTTTTACAAATAAATTTCTGTTCATCTTATTTACTGGTTCTAAAAATCTCAGTTACTTCGTGTTTCTGAATGATTTATTACAACCAGTAATTTCTGTTTTTCTTAACACAGATTGGCAACATGCCCAACCTTAAATTGACATAAGATCAAATCCCCAACCTTAAATTGACATAAGATCAAATCCCCAACCTTATTGAGACTTGATTAAGTTATATGTCGATGTTGAGATTGAAATTTGGAGTGAGCATCAAGACTTCGAGTCTCGAGATCAAATTTTGAGTAATAATCAAGTTAGGGTTGAATCTGAGGATTATAATCTCGATTTAGATCATGTGATTGCCGGGATTATAATTATTTTGAATTTTAAGGTTGAGATCTTTCTCTATTATGACTATATCTTGAATTTTAAGGTTGATATTTTTGTAATCAATTTTGATTTTATATCTCAGATCAATATCAAGGCTATTTATCTTCTTTTTTTTTAATATCAATAAGTTATTCAAGCTTTTTTCCTTAAATCATGCAAAATAAAAAGCAAACAAAATTTTACATCACTTATCACTTTTATCTTTCTCCATATTAAACAAATTTCACTCTTGTTAAATGTAATTATAGAAAAATAATTTAAACGCAATATATCTCATATTTACATAAAATTCAAATGAATTTGATTATAGAAAAATAATTTAAACGTAATATATCTCATATTTGCATAGAATTCAAAAGAATAATCAAATTCAGAAATGTTATGTAAATTGTGTATCATGATACAAACATTATTAGTAGGTGTGAGCATAAATATTAAATATTAGAAAATTAAAAGATCGAATTGAATCTAACTAATTGGATTTTTTGATATTTTGATTTAATATCGACGTTATTTTTCAAAAGTTCAACTCTTCGGTTTGGTACATTATGTAAAGGGACCCATCTTCTTTATTTCATGTTTTTTTTTCCACAAATAGTTAGAGCCACAATGTTCTTGACAAAGATAAATATAGTCTTTTAATTAGCACAATAAGTGTCCATACATTATCCTTTAGCATATTTTAAAAATTTTAAGCATCTATATTTTAATTTCGTTCTCATTTTATTTTTCATTCGCCTCGAAAAATTAATTTGAAAACACCTAACTAAAGTTAAAAAAACTGAATTAAACTAAATTAGTCGTATACTCTCCCGTTTCACAAAGAATGATCTAGTTTGACTTGGCACGGAGTTTAAGAGTATAAAGAAGACTTCTGAATCTTGTGGCTATAAATTAAAGTTAGATCAAATGTACAAAATTGCCCTTTAATTTTGTGGCCTTATACATGTCACGTGAAAAGTTATTATCAAAAAAATAAAAGATGTCATTTTTTAAAAATATACTTAAAAAAAGAAAAAGATATTCTTTTTTAAACGAAGAATGTACTATATACCGTACATACTTTTCTAAAATCAAAAAACAAAAAAAATCAAATAAAAATTTAATAAAATCGAAAAACATCCACCCTTAACATGTGACTCAAGAGGCTCCCCTTCTAAAAGGTTCTAGAAATCTCTTAACCCAATTATAGGAGATTAGTACAGAAAAACACTATCTGCAAATTGAGAAGCAGAAAATCCGATGGCTTTGGTCCCAAACCCAGTAGTGAACGAAGGGCCGTTGTTCGCGGAAGTAGAAATGGGTGGTGATTCCTCTTCCTCCACTGTCCGTGCTACCGTAGTTCAAGCTTCTACCGTCTTCTATGATACCCCTGCCACTCTTGGTTAGTCACTTCAAATCTTATTTAATCGATATTTGCTATGATTTGGTGTTGATATTTGTTACTACTTGTTTGGATGATTGTTAGTTATGTTATTTTGATCAGGATTTAAAGTTTTTCGCCATTGAATTTATTGTATTGTTCAAATTTAGTATTTGTTGAGATATTCGTGTTCATAAGCTACTTAATCATTGTAACTTTAAGTTAATGGTTGCACTAGTCGCAACAAAGGTCATAGAAGACTTTGATGAGAAGTGTGAACTGAGGGTATTATTATTTACAGAAAATGAATGGAGCAAGGAGTTTGAAAAGTTTATGACAACGACGACACCGACATACCTAATGTAGTCCACAAAATGGGATATGGGGAGGGTATAATGTACGCAGACGTTACCTCTACCTCAGAGGTAGAGAGGTTGCTTCCATTAGACCTTCCGTTCAAGAAAAACAGTCCAAAGCAGCCACAAAAAGGAAGTAACGTAAGTACAAGGAACAACAAACAATAATAGATAATAAAAGAACGGAAGTTGCGATAAAGCAAAACAATAATCGAGGTACAAGAAGAACAATATATTGTAACAAAAATTGATGAACAAGTAACTATGTCAGCAATATGAGTCTATGACTACTAATATGAACGGACAACAAGACAACACACTGCTACATACTAACCTTCTACCCTAATTTGTGTCTTCCACACCCTCCTATCTAAGGTCATGTCTTCAGTCGGAGGGAGATTTCTATGGTGTCCTTAATTAAAGAAAGGAACTTCTGACTTGGGACCTCATTTCATCTTACTTTTAAAGCCGTTCTATTGATGGTGCTTTACGTTGATTTATTGTCCTTCAAAAATTCAGTTCTTTTCAAAGGCATATTATTTAAGCTTTAGCATGTGGTTCACTTCATTTAGAATAAGTACATTTTAGTCCTCTAACTAGTGATGAGCTGAGTTTGTGAGCTCATCTGTTATATTGCAAGGTTTTACATGTTTCGTAGTAGTTGCTATCAGCTGAAGCAAGAAAGTATGAAAGTTCAGCATTTGACTGTTGCTGGGAGTGTGCACTGCCCTCAACCAATCTTGTCTTTGTCAAATAATCAAATTAAATCCTTTTTACTTACCTCCTTTACTCCAAACAATATCTGTCTTTTTAATCAAGAGGTCTTCTGGTTTGTTAAATTCTTGAATTGAGATAGTTACTGCTTGACATTTTCCAGATAAGGCTGAGAGGCTTCTTGCTGAAGCGGCTTCCTATGGTGCTCAGTTGGTGGTGTTTCCTGAAGCATTTATTGGTGGTTATCCACGTGGATCAACTTTTGGTGTGTCAATTGGGAATCGGACAGATAAGGGGAAGGAGGAGTTTCGCAAATATCATGCTTCTGCCATTGATGTGCCAGGTCTGGAACTCTTTGATTTCTTTACCAATTAACTATCTACCATGAAATCTTTTGACCGGATGTGATTTCAATTGTTCAAAACTCAAAGGATATGTATAATATATTACTTTTACAAAAAGCAATAAGAAGATGATGAAGACTTTGTGGCACATTCCTACGATTAAGCTATATATATATTTTAAAATTTTAACAGTATAAGACAGTTCCATTTTCTTGTTAATTGAGGTTAGAGGAAAACTGAAGGTATTCAATAGTAATTCAACATAAGTAGAAGGATTTTTGACTGAAAATTCAGAACATAGAGTTCAAAAATTGTTGATTTGGGATAGAAAGAGTCAACCAACATGCTGTAAAATCTGATATGTCTTTCTGGACTTCGTAGCTAAGGTAGCTCATGCTAAATTTACAAGGTCCTTTGAATTTCAGTAAACATATGTATGCTGTTTGTATGTGCTTTGCTCTAACCTTTCTTCCCACCTTTTTATTTCATCCCTTCAGAAACTTCCCATCTTTTCCGCTTCTTTCTTTCTCTTACAATTATTTGTTGCAGGCCCTGAGGTTGATCTCCTGGCAGCAATGGCTGGAAAATACAAGGTGTACTTGGTGATGGGTGTAATTGAGAGAGATGGATACACGCTATATTGCACAGTGCTTTTCTTCGACTCTCAGGGTCACTACCTTGGGAAGCATCGGAAGATAATGCCAACAGCGTTAGAGCGGATAATCTGGGGTTTTGGGGATGGATCAACAATTCCAGTTTATGACACTCCTGTTGGAAAAATAGGTGCTGCAATATGTTGGGAGAACAGAATGCCACTTCTAAGGACCGCAATGTATGCTAAAGGTCAGAGATGTGCTTCTTGATCTCTTAGGTTCATCTATTCCAACCGTTGAGTATCATAGGTTTTAGGGTACACTTTGATATTGCGCATTAGTTGTCTCTAAGTTCCTGGCGTTTTTTGGTAATAAAATTCATCTATGCTTGTGGCTGCTTTATTCCATTATATTGTAAAGACATATTTATCAAGTATCAAATAAATATGTCAGTACATAAAAAAAGGATCATTTGTGCTATTAAAGTAATGAACCCCTAGAGCATTAAAGTATATCAGATGCTTTTCTGGCTTGGTGCAGCTTTTGATAATAGAACAATGACATCAAATTTCATCCATAATTCATTGTGTTTGTTCATGCTGCAGTTGTTTCTGATTATAATGTCTTCAAACTACTGAATTACTTGATACATTGTGGGGAATTTTGCAAGACTTCTTGTAGGGTGGCATACCTGTTGTCTTCTAATATCTAAATACTTATATTGTGCTTTAGTTCATGAAGCTGAATTTCATTGTCACTGTTGATAGAAAGATACATTATTACTTTTGTGGATGCGCCTTTTGGAATGACCATTGTCACTGATGGCCTGTTTTGAGTTCCCTTAGTTTGGTTATATGGCAAATATAGTACATTACAAGATGTGTGCTAAGCGTATTTAAGTGGGGAAGGATAGTAAGGAAGACCTATCATCCCTGAGTTGGAAACTGAAACAACATGTTCTCTTGGTCATAAAAAAGGGGGCTTGTTTTGATTTGACAAGATTAATTAGAGAGAGAGTGATATTGATAGTGTAAATAAGAGAATCGAGCCACTATCTTGGTAGTTTTAGGAAAAAGAAAGGGGAAAAGTTGTATCTTGAATAACTTTACAGGGTGGTATGTGATTTCTTGTTTTTTTTCATTTTCTGTATAACATTTGTTTGAGAAATGGATATTACTTGAGGCGTCACGGAGAGCAAATGGATGCGCACATTTGCAATATGATCCTAAATAAGTTTCCACAGAACTTCTAAGCTCTTTCCTGTCGCAGGCATTGAGATATATTGTGCACCTACAGCTGATGCTAGGGAAGTGTGGCAGGCATCAATGACCCACATTGCATTGGAGGGGGGTTGTTTTGTTTTATCGGCCAATCAATTCTGTAGAAGGAAAGATTATCCACCTCCACCAGAATATGTTTTTTCTGGCACAGAAGAAGACCTTACACCAGATTCCGTTGTTTGTGCTGGTGGTAGTGTAATTATTTCACCATCAGGGGCAGTGCTAGCAGGACCAAATTATGACGGGGAGGCACTCATCTCAGCTGATCTAGGTACGTTAGTGAGCTGTCTAAAATTTGCATTCTCAAATAGACATTAAATAGGTAATGTGTGGAATTGTCATTAATCAATTGTTGAAATGTCCCTCAGCTTCTTTGTCAAAGTAGGAAGTAAGCAAGTCTTCTCATCCCCAAAAAGGTGAAAGAGAAAATTGCAAAAAGATTGGTGTTTGTTTTACTTGTCATCAATACTATTCCCGGTTACTTCTCCACATAACATGTATGCTTCTCACAAATTTCTCTACGGAATAAAATGTTTCTTCATGTTACATGTATATTTAGATATACGTGTCTATGCCCAAGATGCATATTTGTTGTGCATTGTTCTAATTAATCCTTTCGTTCCGACTATTTTGTGGTCTTTGAAGTTTGATCTATGTCAGACAGGTTGTGCAGTTCCTACATTTCATAGTAGTACTTTACTCATATTAGCGAAGTGCATTTAACCGCAGTTATACTCCGATTTCTAAATTCTGTATATGGTCAATGAAAACATAACTTAAAGAGTCTCTTCACACTATCACATCGCTGGTTCATTTGCCATGACATACTCATATAGTCATATTGAATGTATGTGGCATGTGTGATGTGGACACTTTGTACAGATTCTTTGTAGCGCACTACGAATTAGTGAACTGCATCTACTTGTACAGGATACTCATACACAACAACATGATTCACTTGCATTATTACATATTCACTTCTCCTCCCATCTCCTATTCGTATGAAGCTCGTGTTCACTAGCTCACTTCATCAACTATCATTTTTTTAACAGATCTTGGAGAAATTGTTCGAGCCAAGTTTGATTTTGATGTTGTTGGACACTACGCAAGACCTGAAATTCTTAGCTTGATCGTGAAGGATCATCCGGTGAGCCCTGTTAGTTTCACTTCGACATCTAGTACTAGTAAAACAGAGAGTTCTTCCACATGACGAAAGCCTCCTTACCTCTACATTTGCTACGTTAGAGAGGACAAATCGCCATCTTTACAGCGAAGGCTGTATAGTAGCTCTTTATTTTATAAGCCATGTATGTATATCATCACTTGAGACATTACCAATTGGCTAACTCAGTTTCTTTTAACTGTATGAAAAAAATGTTTGATATTCAATTGTGGTCTATGTATCTATTGTTAGAATTAATTGGAAATTTCTTGATAGTTTGTTGTCAATCTTTTACCAATCAATAGCCATATATTTTTAAATTTTTATTATTCATGTAATTATAATTAAAAGTTGTTGCCGTCTATGCAATTAAATTTATAAAAGTTGTTGCCATCTAGGCAATTAAATTTACACTTACTTTCTGCTTCTTAATTTGTCTAATTTACTTAATTTGAATCAATTTATTGAGGTGTCTCTTATACATTTCAAACTCAAGCTAATTAACTTATTAAATAATTAAATTTTAAAAGACATTATCTTAATTTTGAATCTTTGCCTTTAAAGCGTAACAATCACTATGGTTTAAAATTATTTTTGTAATTAAATGTAATACTATATATACACAAGTAAAAATGATATTTTAAATAGTACTAAATCGGTGAAGTCTCAATTTTTTTTAGAAATATTCCTATTGCTTTTAGAATATTTTGATAGATTATATAACAATTGATTCGATTGATAGAAACTTTAAAACTATAATCAATAAGAACGTAACCAAGATGTAAACATTTGTAGTGTTATACAACGTATAATAATTTATATATGCCTATTCATTTCTTATTGATTATTACAAGAAGATTATATCAACTATAAAAAATAATTATAATTAATTATCATGTATTTTAATATTAATGAGCATTATGTACATATTAAAGCATAACATCTCTTTTTTTAAAATTTAGAGGGTTTTATTTTTCGGATGGTAAAGCCAGAACCGACCTAATGATAACTTGACATAAACTATCAAGTTGTACAAACAAACGCGATTGCTTTTGTTTTATATTCTATTGCAATGTTATCCAATAAAATTTTTATTTCGTATAATAAAAAACACTTCTAAACAAATACCATCGCTTGTGAAAGTAGCAGTATGATTATATTACGTGTGACTCTTAATTTTCTCAAACATGCATATATTGAAAGTATTTGATATGTGTATTGGTTATTCGAATTGATTCTTCATATACTTTTACAGATTAATAATACACATCTGAA
Source organism: Solanum lycopersicum (assembly GCF_036512215.1). Classification (NCBI taxonomy): domain Eukaryota; kingdom Viridiplantae; phylum Streptophyta; class Magnoliopsida; order Solanales; family Solanaceae; genus Solanum; species Solanum lycopersicum. The sequence goes on along the minus strand of NC_090810.1, from coordinate 58,781,869 downwards.
ACTATAGTTATTCACAAGTCAATACAACTGAAACTTTTGTTCAACATGCACCACATTATATTATTTTCACTATCTCATATTTTTGCCTCATATGCAAAACTAACTTATGTATTCAAAAAGTTGCATTAAATATAACCACCAACTTATATATTATATTCTCTCCTAAGTTGTACTGTTGTTATTATTTAAACTATAATATATAAATAGGAAAAAAGCACAAGTATCCTTTAATCTATGTTCTTAGAGACATATTTATACTATATTAAGGTTTTATTACACTTTGAATTTATTTTATAAATAATTTTCTATCCCTTTCAACCTACGTGGCACTATCTTGTGGGCCCAGTGCGTGTTGACATTTTTTTAAAGCTACTACCACATAGGTCGAAAAAAAAATTATTTATAAAATAAGTTCGGGGGTGGGGGTGGGGGTAATGGGACCTTAGTATAGTATAAGAGTGTCTCTAAAAATTTCGGGCATAGGTTGGGGGATACTTATGCATTTTTCCTATATAAATATGTCATTTAACTTTGCCTCAACTTATATTTATGCCCTCAAAACTTTGACTTGCACAAATATACACTTAAACTTATATAAAGTTGAACAAATAGACACACACGTCCTACGTGATATCCTACCTAACAATTTGAATCTTATGAAGCATCCTACGTGTATTATGTCACGTGGGACTCATGTGTCTACTTGTTCAACTTTATACACACCCAAAATTGAAAGACGTAAATATAAAATGAGATCAAATTAAAGAGCGCATTTATATATTATGCCTTTAAACTATCATAAAGCCTGGAGATAATATTTTTAATTTACTTAGAAACTGAATAAGTAAAGTTTCAATATTTCCAAAACTGTTAATTGAATTTTAAAATTTTATTTTTCCTTTCTCTAATTTACAAGCCTAGTTAAAAGCAAGAAAAAACAATTAATTTCCAACTAATAATCACATTTCTCAAATCACTTTCCCTCTATATGTTTCATTAATCTCGTGATAAATATTAATCGAAGCAGATATTTTATTTCTTATTATCTGTCTGATTATTTGATATTTATGTTATTTAATAAAATAATTAAGGTGCATAAAAATTAATTCAGATATTACCATTAAATAAAAAAATGCACTAATTAGTTACTTGGTGAAATAAGTACAAGGTGTACAGATAAGTGATAATTGTTTATTATTTTAATCATATTATTATATCAATCGATAGCATTTTTCTTCTACGTGTCCATAAAATTTTTAAAATTTTAGACATTTTAGAAATAAATAGAGAGTAGAAATTTTTCGAACAAATCGCACTTCTTCGTATGCGTGAAGAAACCATTGATGAGATTTAAAATTTTAATATTTGATAGGTGAAGATCGGAGATTGCATTACAAAATAATAAATTTATTAACATAATACATCAACGTATTTTTCAATTTTAAATGTGCAAAAAACATATACTTATATTTATATAGAAAATGAATAGTGTGATTTAACATGTCTCATATACATACTCGCCTAAACAAAAGTAATTGTTAACAACAAAAAATTATCTGTATTCGATATTTATATTAAACTAACAGTACGTATAAAATTATGGGTGACAAAATCATTAACTTAATTCATTTCGACCCATTAAAAATTGGATTGATATGTAACTCAAATTGACTCATGAGAAATCTTGTTTAAGTGTTTTTTTTTTTTTAAAATTTGATATGTTAATCATTTGATCCAACTCATTTTGGGCTAAGGAAATGTGAATCGAATTGAATCTTGATCTGATTGTTGTTCTAACCCATTATGATCCGTCCAAATTCGACCTAATCCATTCAATTGTCACTCCTATACAAAACAAATGTCATTCATATACTTATATTAGTTATTACGAATTAAATTTTTCGATAAAAAAGTATTCGACTAGCCACCCTAAACTATATGTGGCTATGCCATTGCAGGTGTGGGTCTCTTGAAGCAAATGGAAGGTTCAGATATCAATAGAGGCAAAAAGATATTTAATTTGTTATCTTTTATTACGGTACAAAGTTAAAAAAGAAAAAGTGAAAATAAACTTGTAAATTTTATTCTGTTATTTTAAATGTCATATAAAAAGTTAAAATTAAAAAAATATTTTAAAAAATAATTTTTTTAAAAATAAATTTTAAAAATATATATGTAAATTAAAACAGATAGAGTAATAAGTATCATAAATATTTACTATATTTTATATTTAGTTTTTGAAACTCTGTGACAAAGTGAAGATCAAAGATTGCATTTTAAAGAGGGAATTGACAGTGGAAAAAGACAAGAATATCACATGAATTCTGGCAGCCCCTACCAAATTAAGTTTCAAATGTTTATCTTTTAACTTTACACACTGTCAAATATTGTCAATTATATAATAAAATATAACATTATTCATCGACATAATACGTAAATATATCTTTCAATTTTGAAAATATATAAATAAACAGTTAATTTTATATAAAGCATGATCAATCACGTGATTTAACATGCCTCATATAGATCAAAATAGATTGTGATGCACTGATGAGAGTATTTCACTTTTAACCAGAAAAATTTAAGCCCTGGATATGAAGAAGCTTCTGTTAGAATCGTCACCCTCAAAACAGACCCTACAGTGCGGGATCCAAATTTGTCGAAGCTTTAATGTGGACTTCGAACACCGAATGAAATATTTAGAAAAGTAAAAAATAACAACAAATTTATTGACATAATATATAAACGTATCTTTTAATTTTAAGTGTGCATAAACAAATACTTATTTTCATAGGGAAAATGAATCGTTTGATTTAACATGTCTCATATATAGACTTACCATATCAAAGTAATTGTTGACAACATAAATTTTGTATGTAGTTGATATTTATATTAAAATAATACATGCAAAACACATGTAACTCATATGCTTACATTATTTACTACGTATAAATTTAATTTTTTAAATATCAAGTGCGAGTAAATTTTTTCATATAATTAATTGGAAGACAAGAATGGAACATGTACATCGCACTATGTTTCTATTTATGTCCTTTTCTGGTCATGGAAGTTCGACATTTTGGTCCATACCATGCAAAAAATTAATAATTGTTTTTGTTTACTTTTAGTTACAAAGATCCAATAAAAAATAAATTATATAGAATTAAAATTTAAAAAGAAAAATCAATGAATTATTTGAAATGATGTATGCACATGACAATCATTCTAATGAATTAATAAATCCAACTTAACAAGAACCAAGTGAATTTAATATTATATAGTGTGCAATTGTTCCAAGAAACAAATAAATTTTTATATATATATATATATATATTTTTTTTTTTTGTAAAAATTATTTTTTTAAAAGTTTGTGAATTATTATTAGTTGAATCTTGAAATGATGAATGAGCATTGTATTACAACTGGACTTTGGCATTGAAATGATATATCAAAGTCATATGGTCTAAATAATACAAGATAAAGTCATTGTAATTGTTATGGAAATATTAATACATCAACCCTAGTTGCCACCCTCATAAAATAAGTCATTTTATTGGTGTTTTTCTTGACCAATTCTTTTTTTTTCCAATTAAAAAATAAAAAATAATTAGGGTGTGTTTTTGATAGGGAGGAAAATATATTCTTCTTCTAAAAATAAATAATTTTAAAGATTATTTTAATATCTAGTAATTAAGGATATATTATTATTTCAAAATCGTTTATATATAACTTAAACAAACATTATAAGAGGAGATATTTAAAGGGAAATTAGGGTGGCGAGTGGGGTTAGTAGTCGAGGGTTCGGGATGTGAGGGTAGAGGCGGAGGGGGGGGGGAGGGGAGTTCGAGGGGTCGAGGTAGGGAGGGGGCAAGGAGGGGTGGGGGTGGGGGGTAGAGGCGGGGGGGGAGACGATCAACAAGAAATTTGCTTTTTCTGACTTACTTTTATCATAAAAATTATTATTTTCTGACTTTTAAAATAATAATTTTCTAAGAGAAATATTTAAATCGAACGTGAAAAAATTTAGAAAATATTTTCCAAAAACACTCCTTTAATCAACTTGTAATTTCTTTTTGTTTTTTCTCTTTAGGTACAATATTATGTTAATTCTAGCTTTTTGGAAGAAAATTTTGAGTAATATACTCACTTAAGCAATATTATTAATGTCACAGAGTTTAATTAATCACTAATACTTTTTTTAATCAATCATCAATTTATCATATTAATTATTATTCCTTAGATTAGAGGATCTGATTTTTCAACTTTGGGCGGTGCTTTTTATATAATTATATAATACATGGTCATAATTTATATATATTAAATGATTATTATTAATAAAATATATATAATTTCTGATTTAATTTTAGTGTACCAAAAAAATCATTGCCATTTTCTCTTTTTTATTTCAATTTTTTTCCCAATAATTTAAAGGAATAAATGCTCGTGGTCTTGTCAGCTAATAATATATTTATTTATCACATGCCTTTATTCCTAGTAAATCCATTTTGTATTTTCCATATTCCTCAATAGTAAAAATAAATAATAAAATTAATAAATTGGGATGGTAATATCAATTTCACTATATTTAAAATATCAAACTGAGATTAATTAATATCTTTTTGTATGAACGAGTTGATTAGTGATTTTAAATAATAATCTTAAGCACATGGGAAGATTGGTATAATCTTAGATTAGGTGCTTTTAGAAATGATTTCACTAAAATAGGTAGTTGGTGAGAATTCGAAATTCGATGGATAATGATTTAAATTTTTTTTTTTTATCTTTTTTAATTTAAATATTCAGTTTTTTTTTTTACAAAAGAGTTCGAACTTATAATGTGTTTAATCAATATATCACGGTCGTGGACAAAGCTAGATTCGGAAGGTGGTTCATCCATCGAAAATTTACCGTATGTATATATAAGGTCAAGATTATTTTTTTATCTTCGTGAGTCTCTTGATGAAAATTTTGATTTCGCTACAAATTACTTTGTGCTCTCTTAATACTAACGAACATATATTCCCTTTTATTTCAATAAATGTGAACCTATTTAATTAACCATTACGATGTTCAAAAAAGAAGTAAAGAAACGATGAAGTGGAAAAGTTATGACAAAATACTTTAGAGAGCATGACAAAGCAATCTTAACATAGGAAGCAGTAACTAACGATAATCGAAATTATATAAATTATACTCATATGACCACCAAAAACACGATTTTTTTCTTGTCGAAAGCTTTTCAGATAAATATTTTGTCAGAACTCTGATATTTACGATAGATTTCCATAAAAAATTCACGTGTTTTAGGAGTACTATATAGATATCCAACTCGAAACCAACCAAGAGGATAAAAATGAATATATTGATAAAAGAATTTAAAGATGAACAAGTCATAGTACTATTGCAGCAACAACAACATATTCAGTGTAATATCACAAATAGAATCTGATAAAAAGTGGATGTACGCAACCTTATCCTTGTGAAGGTAGAGACGTTATTATTTCTGATGAACACTCTGAGTCATAGTAATATCAAAGATAAAAATGTTCACAAGATAGTAATATACTTAAAAGAACATATAACATCTTTGTTACCAAAAAAAGAGTAGCAAAAATTTGTACATTTTTATATAATCATACAAAGGGGCAAACCACAAAATTGTATTAACCTTAGATTTTTAACTATATTGCTTTAAGAAAAAAAGAAAAGAACAGTAGAAAATATTTCCATTTAATTATGTGAAAAACAATGTATCAAACATCATAAAATATTTCTTCAATTTGCACCTTGTAAGACAGCAAATGCCTCATTGATCACTCTTTCTGCATCACTAGAAGGCAAATTCTGTTGGTTCCAATTCTTAGTTGGACTCGAAAAGCTTTGTTGAGATGGCGTTTTCTGTGAAGCAGATACGATATGGTCTCGAAGATCCTTGATCATTTTGTACCTCTCTATCTCATCTTCGCAGTCTTTTTTCCAAACGTGAGAAGAGAAATCAAAGATTGGTCCGTTTTCATGAAAGTTTGATCTCCCTTTGTCGCATGTATCAAACGTGGACATGTTCTCCTTACCTCCTCCCGCGGAGAATTCCCATTCTATGCCATCTGATGTTTCCCTCTCTATGGAAATACTCTGTCTCGGGAACTTCTCTGAGATGGACCTCCTCCCTTTGCTTTTTTCAGAAACCGAAGACCTCTTTGGATCGTCTTGTAGAGTGCTGCACCATTGGTAGCTTTTGGTGTTATCGTCCATGTTTAGTTCGATTGAATGAAGATCGCTATCTGCTGAATCATTGTCATCGTCATCATCATCGAGGACTTCCCCGTTTTCCTTCTCTTTATCTTGGTAATAACATGTGCTTGGAAGTGTTTCTCTCAAATGCCTCTCGAGTTCCTTGATCCTTTCATAATTCGGAGACTCACCACCATGTTCTTGTCCATTTTTGGATCTCAAGTAGGCCTCGAGCTCATTCCTTAGCTTATCGACAACTGCATTTTTCTCCTCGAATTGATACTTGGCTTCTGATAGCTTCATTTGAACTCTTTCCTCGCGTAAAACATCAGCTAGTTGAAGCATTTCTCTTTCCTTCTCAACCTCCTCACGAACTTTAACCGATTGTCTCTTCAATTCCTCTACCTCAGCTCTGTCTTCTCCGATACCTCTAGCTAATTCATCACACACTTGCTCCAATATCTCTCTTGCCCTCTTTTCGCCTTCAAGCTCTTTCGTTGCCTTAGACAGAGAAGTTTTCGTGTCAGCCAATTCCTTACCGAGCTTCTTGTTTAGCCTCTCGGTTTGTTTCCTCAACTTCTTCTCTACCTTGAGCTCCTTGGCTATAGATGTAATAGCCGCGTAAATCTTGTCTTGCTCTTTCAACTTCCACGACGCCTTTTCTTCCTCAAACTGCTTCAACAGGACATCAACTTCACCATGGTAGTTACTATATCTTTGTTCATGAATCAACTTAGTCACCTGGATACACGAACGATCAAGCTCAGCCTTCATAGCTGAGAAGAGGGATAGACATACCGATTGATGCTCTTCAACACCCCACACACGATTCAAAACCTTCAACAACTCCTTAGACGCGGAGAGTCCATTCTTGACATCCTTCAACCGATGCCTATCGACACTCGATCCACGATTCTGTGTCTGATCAACCTGCATTTTTTTGTACTTTGTATCAAAAATTGCTAATGCAAAGTAAATAGATGGCAAAAGAACTTAGTTATAGCCTAAAACCAAAGATATTTTGTGACAATATTGTCACAAATAGCACATGACAAACAAAAGATAACAACATTATATCAATTCAAGATTTTAAGTGTTGGATATAAAAACATATGACATGTTGACTCTGATGGTACCTGAACTAGACACCAACTTACATTATTGGTCCCTTTCCATGACAATGAAAGAATTTGTCTATTTCCTAAATTGAAACATTGTAGTGGCCAAGATGCACACATCCAAGATGCCATTTATGTCATTTATTATGATAAAAATATGAAATGACTCTACTATTTTGTTTTTACAACAGCATAGTTTGAAACTCGATGGATAATAAGTTCGTTTTTTTGCCCTTCTTAGCTCAATACTGAATATCGGTTCAAACTAGAGGGGTTGTAGAATTATCGAAATTATTTTAAGTTGCTGTCATAAAAAAAACTGTACAGAGCAGTGTAGTTTGTGGTGGGGATGGATACGATCCGTTTATTCTTAATCAGAGGTCTATCAACCGTCTCCCCCTAATGGGCATTGTGTGACGCAAATTTAGATTAATCAAAATCGTTAATAAATATCGGACTCTGGGTGAAAAACCAAAAGAACAAATCAAAATGGAATTGTTTTATCAAAGAATAATATAAGAAAAAATGATACCTCAATCAAGCAACCATTTTGGAGAGAGAAATCAGTTTGCAGAATTCTATGAGAACCAATTGAAGTTCTTCTTCTATCACTGTCCAAGTTAGATCTCTCCATTCTCTGCCAAAATTCACCATTAAACACACAAAACAAACATCAGAATAAAACTTAAAAAAAAGAAACAATTTTTTTCAAGAAAATTTGAATCCCACTTCAGAAACAATGTTGTGAAACAAAAAAGAAGCAAATTTTCTCAAGAAAATTGGAACCCCACCTCAGAAACATAACAAGAATAACATATGTAATGTATTCTTACAAATGGAAAATACAGTATACACAAATCTTACCCTACCTCGTGGAGATAAGAGACTTGCTACTTCTGAAAAGACTCAACTCAAATAACACATACCAGAACAGTTAAAAAGGAAGAATGCAACACGAGGACTTCCGAGAAATCACCCATCCTAATACTATCCTCACTCAAGCATACTTTACTTCGAAATGCAGATGGGATCCAATGAATTAGTAAAAGTATGATCACCTACCTCAGAAACATGGCAATGAAAAGAAAAAAGAATCAACTTTTATCAAGAAAATTTGAACCCCACTTCAGAAACAGAACTATGGACACAACAATAAACATGAAAAAGAATCAATTTTTATCAAGAAAATATGAACCCCACTTCATAAAAAGAACAATGGACACAACAAAAACAGAAAAAAGATTCAATTTTTATCAAGAAAATTCAAACCCCACTTCATAAACAGAACTATGGACACAACAAAAACAGAAAAAGAATCAATTTTTATCAAAAAAAAATTGAACCCCACTTCATAAACAGAACTATGGAAACAAAACAACAGATAAACAATCAATTTTTATCAAGAAAATTAGAACCCCACTTCATCAAAAAAAATAAAGTATCAATTTTTCGCAAGAAAATTTGAACCTCACTTGATAAACAGAACTATGGAAACACAAAACCAGCAAAAAGAATCAATTTTTCTCAAGAAAATTTGAACCTCACTTCATAAACAGAACTATGGAAACACAAAACCAGCAAAAAAGAAACAATTTTTATCAAGAAAAACAGAACCCCACTTCACAAACAGAAAAAAGAATCAATTTTTATCAAGAAAAAATTGAACCCACCTCAGAAACTGGAGTAATTTGAGAAGCAAGAGCACCAAATTTTGATGATGACTTCTAATTCTCCTCCTTTTTAGGTATAGGAAGAACAACCCCATTGATTTCCCACAAAGTAGCACCAAGTTTTCTTGCTGAAACTGACAAATCAGAAACAGTTCCTTTTGCTGTTTGCTGCTGTAGATTCTTGAATATCTTACTACTATTTCCACTATCATTCTGCAATGATGGTGATCTTGAATTCATTTTCCACAATGGTACTGGTGTTGTACTATTTGACCCCCCTCCTCTTTTCCCTACCAAAACTGCCCTTTTTAGCCTATAACTTTGTACTAATGAAGATGAAGATGATGATGATCCACCCCTTTTCCTCACCTTATTGTTGCATTCTTCTCCATTCCAATTTTGCCTAATCATAATTTTTTTATTTTTTGAAGAAATTAATGAATCATAGTACTAAAAACCAAGAAAAAAGGCTTTGTTGGGAGACAATATTTTTACAGATCTAAAGTTAGAGAAATAGAGATATTTTACCCTTTTGTACTTTGAATATTTTCTTGGGAATGAAAAAAAATAGTCACTTTATCAGTCAAAAAGAGAAGAGAATAGGAAGAAGAAGAAGATCCAAGAAAAGAAAAAAAAATAGTTTTAAGTGTGTAATTTGAAGATATTAATAAATGATTGCCATGCAAATTAGAGCTCTTTATAAAGTTTTGGACTTTATTTTTGAAAATTCCAAAGAGGGAAGAAAAAAAATAATGAGAAGTGTTTAAAGGCAAAGAAAAAAAAAAAAACCAAAGGCAAAGACTTGATCTTGAAGAGTTCTTTTCTTGGAAAAGTGATGGAAACAAGAAGAGAGAGTTCAAGAGTGTAATGTTGTTTCTTTTTCATGTAAAAGGAGAACAGTTTTGTAAGGTGGGGTTGGGGTAGGGGGTAGGTAGAGGGGGTGGGGTAGGGGGTGAGGGGGTTGTATCATGTATGTATATATTCCGTATTAATCGGCATAATATATAAATATACATGTTCTTTAACTTAGTTTCAGCTTTTGTGGGATTTGTATCTCTTAGTGACGAATCATGCGGAGCAAGGGGTAGGATAGAGGAGGTGTGGTTTTTATTCAGCATATGATATAAACGTATTTTTTAACTTAGTTTTAATTCGGGTGAGATGTAAGTATCTTATGTTACAAATCAAGCGAGGTTTGTCATATAAAATGCATATATTTACGTACTCAAATTTACGATTGAATTGAAGAACATAAAAACTAGTTAAAAAGGAATTCATATGTTATACCTATTATGATATAATATCATATATATATAGAAAGTAATACTAAAATCCCTTATTTAACAAGATTGAGAAAACTCTTCTGTCCTTTTCTTTTTTCGTGTTTTAATAGACAAAATTATCTTAGATTATGTAGATTGAACTTTTAAAAAATTATTGTATTAATATCAAATTTTCATAACATAAAAAGATAAATTTGATATTTGATATTTATAGATTTCTACAATAATCTATCAAATTTCTATACAATATTTTCATAGTCTATCTTTGTTAGGTTAGGTTTGACTTACCATATTCCTTAAAAACATTATATAAAATAGTAATTTTACTATATTACATGTATCTAAGTTGTTTAAATATTGAAAATGAATAGTATTTAACAATAAAAATAAAATTGATATAAAAAATTAAATTATATTTTAATTTTTTAAATTAGATGAATAAAAATATTTATCTATTTTTAACACAGCAAACAAATAAATATACTAATACTCTGAATTCAACACTACAAAATACATTATCTTCAATGCAAAATATAGTATTTTTGAATAATTCGACTAACACGAATAATAGATAATCTATGAAATTAGTCGATACGTATAAAATGGGAACGTGACATGCACGTGAGCAGATTGTGTGAAGCAATCAGGGCCGTTAAAATCTGAATTGACGGCTAAAAATAATGGACTAAGTTCTCTGTATTTATGGTTACTTACACCAAAATTTTAGCATTGTTAATTTTGATTTAAATAAATATTTTTTTAAAAATATAATTGGATTCCTCTTATTTCTACTTTGCTTATAATTGGGGGTTTATATTTTTAAAAATTTCAAAAACATACCTTATAATTCTCATAAACTGATTTTCTTTTAAATTCCGCTTTTTTCAAATATTTTGAATGATATGAATTTGGAAAACAATTTATTTTATATTTTATATTTTAGTTTTGATGATTTCTTTTAATAATCGAACAAATGTAATAGTATGTTAAAAGGTTGCACTTTTCAAATTTTATAGTTATATAAATGAGATGATATGTTTTAGATCATAAGTTAAAAATATTATAATATTTTTAAACCTCGTATCAATTAAAATTATATTAAACAAATTGAAATGAATTGAAAAAGTATGACTTGTGATATTTTCATATAGTTTTCAAATTTGCAAATGTTATTTCCAAAAAATTGAAGAAGAAAAAAACTGTCTAAATTCTCACGTATAATAATAATAATAATAATAAGTAAATCTTCATTTCAAATATTATATAATAATGTATATTTACACAAAATTTATAGTGTTAGGAGCTAATTGCATCTTATTTTTATTCTTTTTCAGTCTATTAAATCTCTTAAATTTGGTGAAATTCGGATATATCTCAAACATTCCGTTCGCGTTTCAATTTCGAATACATCGATCAATGTTCTGATGCACTGTGTATCGGCTTTGAATACGTCACCCAATATTTCGATACATTGTGTAAAGTGATGTATCTGAAAATATGATAACGTAAGAATTTTAGTAATTTTTTCAAATGATAGAAACTTTTAAAAATTATGATAAAATAAGTTATGTATTTAGGTAATAACTCCTATAATGATTTTAAAAAATGATAATCATGGTATAATAATTATTTACAAATTTAATTTATATAAGATAAATATTACTATCATAACTAGTTTGTCCTACTTCAAATTATTGAAATGGGGATGAGTCAAATAGTTAGGAAAAAAACATGATGTGAAAGAAAATATGTTATATTCTTTTGTCAATTGTTGTCCAAAATTCTTAAAATTATTATAAATCCAACCTACTTCCACTTAGTATTAATCTTGTCCTTTAATAGAGACAATAAGTGATAGAAAATTAAGAAAACAAATTAGACTACTTAAATTAGATAGAATCATTAATTTTACAAATTAATATCCCCTACCCCACCTCCCACCCCCCACAAAAAAAACTATTAATTTATGTAATTATTATTTTTAAATAAAATAAAATTAGATCTCAGTATAACAATTTCGTATATTAAAAACCTTGTTATTATTCTATTTAGATATTATAAACAAAATTTATATAAAAATTAATATGAATAATAATTTTAATTTTCTTTTTATAAAATATGTGTGAATTAAAGAAATATTTAAGGAGGAAAATATGTCTAAATACAATAAATTTCGAATTTCATCTTTTAATATTTTTCAAAAAAAGATTTGCGTGTGTATTTGATAATTATAGGAATCAAACAAGAAAAAGTTAATACTTATATTGTAGGGTGAAAATTATCACCACAAGTCCACAACCACAAACAATGTAGTACATATGTACCTACATATATCATTGAAATTCATATATGTGTTGTGTTATACATCAATCAAGCTCATTGTTTTTTTTCATCCGACATTTGATATTTATTTTTAGATTTTCAATGATAATATAATTTACGAATTCAGTAAGAGGAAATTTTATAAATAATAACACTTATAAACATTTTTAAGAAAAGAAAAAAGAAAGAAAGTGTTTTTTTTGTTATATTTACAACACTGTGATTTTAAAATATCATAAAATATATATATCTGCGTGCATATAATATTTTACTTATATTCGCATCATGTAAGAATTATTAAAAATGAAAATCATTCTCTACCAGATTTCTTTTTCCACCCGTGACTCGATCATAAGACCTATCATTAAAAGTAAACAAATTATATTCATTCCACTATTTTATCATAATTTATAGTACTATAGTTTTAGAGATGTATATTAAAGTATAATGAGAAATAAAAATATATATCGATACTTGATATTATTTACATTGAACTAAATTATTTCATCATTTTCAATCATAAGCTAAAATGATAATATACAAAGTGAAATTATAATTTTAACCGTTGAGTCTATGAATACTGAATTTCAATAATATTATGTTATATTAGGAACATAAATATAAGATCAGAATTAAAAGTATTAAATTTTTATATATTTGATATATGTTAGGAATATTCAAATTTGGAGAATATCACAAAATTTTCAAATAACGAAATCCCAAATTTTAAAATTTACGTGGGACCCTCTCAACATGTGATCATAGTCAGCATATTTTTTTTCCTGATCAATTTTTAAATTTAAATTAAATAAAATAATTTTAAATTAAAATTTAGATATTTAAAAATTATAAAAATGGTTATGTTCTTTCCTCTTACAATATAATTTAAAAAATGTATCTTAAAATCTTAGTTAAAATTTATTTCGTTTAGTTTTGAAAAAAATATGAAAAGCATTTTGAAACGAAAAGAGTTGATAGAATATGGACTGGGACAAACCAAAAAGGACATATTTAATTAACATTGATCTAAAACCAAAATGAGAATCAATTTAGTATTGATTTATAGCATAATGGCAAGGGTGTTGTAAATAAATTTTACTAATGAAAAATTATAAACATTTCAAAGACATTATCTATAGTCAAATCTCATGATGAGTCATTAACTCCATAATACTTTAGTTAATTGACTAAAAAATTTGCATGATGTTATATGTTTTGTTTTTTTATAGTAATAAATAAAGATGGGTTGTCAAGAAAGTAGAGGCGGTAAGATGAGAATTGATCAGATCTAGTATGGATTGTACACGAACCACAGTTAGAGTCGGTGGCTCTCTCAGACCAGTTCCCTCATCTGAGATTTCTGGGTATCTTTTATTTTATTGATTTAGTATTATATACTCGAATTAGATTCGAATGAGATGTAAAATAAAGCATGTTTGCTTGCAGATACCCTATACGAAATAGGGCATATAGAACTAACTATTAATTAATTTTTTATCGTGAATACATATGTATCCTTAAGATATTGAAAGGACTACCATTATTGGTATTAACCAATAACGAATCATAAAAGCTAAATCTTAATAAATATTTAAATAAACGATATAGAAAGAAAAAAGATTTGATTCATAGCATAATGGTAAAGGTGTTGTACACAAATTGTACTAATGAAAATTTAGAAACATGTCAAGGTATAATATATAGTCAAATCCCTTAACGAGTCATTCTCTTAAATAAATTTTAGTTAATTAAGGGATAAATTTTCATAATGTTATAGTTTATGTTTACTATTTATAATAGCATTTTATTATAATAGTTAAAGATATTCAAATAAACAATATTGAATAAAAAGATTTGAAAGATCACATAATGGCAAAGGTGTTGTAGATAAATTCTACTAATAGAAAGTTAGAAACATGCATGTCAAGATATGATATATAGTTAATTAATAGATAAATTTTCATAATGTATATTTTATGTTTTTATAATAATATTCTATTAAAAAAATAAAAAATTATCACAATTCAAATCGTTGTGATTGTCACTCGCATTAATTTTTTGGTGGAAGAACAATTATTACAGCCCAAACTAAATAACTTAATCAAAAACTGTCCATTTAAAGATACGGAAGCAGGTTTAAATGACTATAAAAATACGGGATTCTCATAAATTCTGAACTTTTAAACAAAGTTTTTAACCAAAACTAATGAGGAAGTCTTAACCCTTAGAACCTAAAAATCATTGTACCAAAACTCTATTAACGACAAGTATAAGAACAAGGGGTACAACCCCAAAACTAAACACCTTAAGCAAATAGTCTGAGTTCGAAAAGAGTGGACTTAAACAATTCATGGCAACCTAGAAGAATTGACCCACCCTTGAATCAGGTCACGCTTAATAGTCACTTAGCTGAGGTCTATCAATAACTGCCTGAAGATGCCCTGTACTCAACAAAGAACAAGCAAGTGCAATATCAGTACACAACCAAAGTGTACTGGTAGGATCATGCGGCTATCCCAAAAGGTGAAACATATATAAGTCATTACAACAATAATAACCATGCATATTCTGAACATACGCAATATTAGTTATCACTTACAAACAAAGCACAACTTCACAATTCTCAAGATATATAGTTATGTCAAGTCAATGATCCTCTCATGAAACTCAATTCAATGGTTCTCTCATGGAACTCACACCCAAACTGATAGCATATCGGTATGTGGTATCCGATCCAATGTTTATGTTGAAACATGACAATCGATTCCATGTTTATGCCAGAACATGGCAACCTATCCAAGTTAGTGTGTCGGAACGTAACACTTGATCCATTCAACAAGTCACAATCACAATGTACATTCTCGTAGTCATACAATCAATTCATCATTTCATAGCATACAATTATTCAATTATCCTTATTTACGAATAGTGTGATCAATAATGAAACATTCGCATACATAGATGCATCATAATGAAGCAAGAACAAATATATATTCCACTAACATGAAATCACAATCATCACCTAACCTCAAATCCAAACTTGAATTCCCTAAGACACTTAAATCTTTCCTTTTCGAATTTTTTCTGCTTGTTCTAAGTCTACAAACAACAATTTACGCAATGATCGACAAGTAAATTTCTAATTACCCGAATTATAACGAACTCAATAGCCCTAGACCAAACCCATGATTTCCATACTCAGATTAGGTCTTTTTCCACCATAATTTCCAGATCAGAACTCTCTCCCATCGATAATTACCCTAGAAACTAAGTTCTACTAATCGAAATATGGATTCGTGGAGTAAAAACCTTACCTTTAGCCTCAAGAACTTTAAAAAACGGTAAAGAACTCGGCTCGGTCGTTCCTTAGCTCTCAAAGTTGAAAAGTGCATAATACAATATTTTTGGAATTTATTTTCGATTTAAATCGTGTCTGTCCCACTATGGCGGCCCCAATTCGCCCTGGCGGGAATAATCCCGCCGCAGCGACTTACACGGAAACATTGAGCAAATTTAAGAATTCTAAACTCCTATTTCATCCATGACACTCAAAAAATACATATTCACGCTAAGATCAATTTCGGGAGTTCTACTCACCCGAATTTAATTCCTTAAAGTCGTACGAAAAAATTTGAACTAGGTTGAAAAATCTCAAGTAACTACGAAAAAATTTTCTTGCTCCAATTCTTTCCCCATTAACTTTTTCCTAACGACAGAAATCAGATCATTACAAAATTATTTGAACAAAAAATATCAAATATTCAATGATGGCATAATGGCAAAGGTGTTATAGCCAAATTATACTATTAGAAATTTAGATATATTTAAAAATAAATATATTGTTACATCTCTTTATTATCGTTATTCTCTACTGTAATATCACAATAAATTATCAAATTATTTATGAAAATTATTTTTTTTCGTGTTATATTATATTGTATATTTTTTACAATAATTTATATTTTATTATAATAATCCAAAAATATTTAAATAAATAACATAGTTATTAAAAAATAATTATATAATTATTAATTAGCTACTAGCATACTAGCATATCTCTCTCATTATTTGATTGAGGATAGCCATGTGAAGATTCTTGTAACGCAGAGGAAATCATAATATTTTTTTTTGCAGATGATCTGTTTCCATTAAATCAATAAATTATATATTTTCAAAATATTTATATTCATCCATAAGTAATAAACTTTCTAAATTCTTTTAAAAACATGAAAAAATAATATTGTTAGTGATATTCAAGTACGTGAACGATAGTTTATTCAAAGTGTCTAAAATTATTATACTAAAATTACTTGTTATATCTAAAATGTCCAGTATATGTTATTTAATTACTTTATATATCGTTTTATTTATATATATGATATAAAAAGTTTATACCATTAATCACACCATCTAATTTAACAGCCAATAAAACAAAATTTATGACAAAAGAACCGTCAGAATACATTTTAATTCCACTTATAAAGTAATAAAAAATCCCCAACTTCAGTCGTACAATTTATTTTATTTTTATAACATAATAATTCAATTGTACCCTTGCAATAATTTACCTTATGAAATAAATGTGTGACACATATATATATACAATTATTATACTATCTTTAAAAAGATTAATTGAGAGAGAAAAAAAAAACATCAATAGTGAAATTTATTCGATATACTCCATTCATTTTAAATTATTTGTTCTATTTTATTTTTTACGTCTCTAAAAATATATTGATACAAAGATTTCTTTTTTTACTATTTTACTTTTATTTATTTCTTAAGGTATGATCTCTTTCCATAAACTGCTTACTCAATTAAAGTTATTATAATCCTTAAAAACAATTAGTACCAAAGATAAAACGAAAAAGATTTTGAGATTGTTATTTTTAAAAATTACGATAAATAATTTAATACATCATTTAAAGGTTCAAATATAGTTATGACTTTAATTCTAAGTACCTTTTTCTTCTTGCTGTTTATTGCATCAAAAGTTTTTTTTTTTTTAATTTTTTTCCCCACAAATGGACCACAATTAATAAACTACCAAAAATAATTGTACTAATTCATAATTAACATATTCATTTGTTACATATGGACCATACTAGTTTTATTTTCTTTGACCTACTTTACATAATCATAAACCATACTATATAAATGACAATTTATCCCCAAGAAAGTTTGTGCCTCCAGGACTAAGTTGTTTTTTTTACGGATTTGAGCTATGAAATAAGTCGTTGATGCTTGTGTGAAGAGGGAATCATTTATGACATTTTCTTGAAGTGCGATAATTTCTGTAATCTTAGGTGAATGTGGAGTATTCGAGTATTGGATGTCCTTTTATTCTTTAGGTTCATTTGTTGTTAGTAAATCGTCACATCATTTTAAGAAAAAAAGTTTAAATTTAACTATTTATATTTGACGATAGAAGTAAGGTCAGTGTATCTTCAATTCTTTTCATATCTCGTTGTGTAGAACTATACTGAATATGTTATTGCGTAAAAGTGCTTTTAACCTATGACTATAAGTTATGACCAAATTAGGTCAACCTTAAAATTAAAGCAATATAAAATTTTGTATATAGTATAGTTTGTGTATTTACAAAAGATGGTGATTGTTGCTTTTAATCATTTCTAGTTGTTATTTAAACTTTGATCTCATTTTAAAAACTTTATGCAAAAAAAAAAAAAAAAAAAGAAACTCAATGCTACACACTCAAAATAATAAATAATAGAAAATTATGTTTTCACAAGCTTCAATCTATCATGACTAAAGTCTCTTTTAGATAATAGAATGATGTTTTAATTAATTAAGCTATGTATGTTTCATCGGTAGAATTTATTCGTATCGGGTGGTTATATTCAGTCAATACATGCATGTCATGTGTTTAAATCTATAATTCATTTTACTTCATTAAATCACGTAATGATTTAAATTACATTAACTTGGCCTTAGTACCCGACGCGGATAAATTTTTTTCATGTTTGATCTCTTAATGCAAGAAAAATTGTTATAACTGAGTATTTATAACACTATTATTATCCTTAAGTATGGAGTAATAGTAAAAACATAACAAAACATGTGAATAATTAAGTAGTGAAATAATTAATACTAATTATGAAAAATATGTGAATATTCAAATAAAAAAAGCATAATACAGTTAATTAAAGATTTAATGCACTCAATTTAATATCATAATTCAAATCAAAATATATAAATACATGAGGGACCAAAAATGCAATTATTTCATATTTTAATTTTACCAAAACGAATTCAATACTTTAATTATTTTTTTATCGATATATATATATGAATTATACACTACTACAGATATGTTATACATAGATTATGTATATATCTATTAATTATTTTGAATTTAAGCGCTTATATCTTTATTGAATTGTTTTTATTTAATTTTTATTTATCATTTCCTTTTATTTATTTGTTTTGGTTTCTAATCAAAGCTTCTTCTCTTTTTTTTTTCCAACCAAAATGGACCACATTAATCAATTAGCAATGTTACTTTTGTAGTACTAAATCAAATTAGCAAATTTATTTATTTATTACAAAATGGACCATACTAAATTTTAGACTATTCCTACATAGTCAATTGACTATAAATGAAAACTTTATGATTTGTAAAATTTGTCAGGAGTTCGTACTATAAATTTCAATCGTGGGATTGACGAGAACTGAGTGTACGAAAATCTTATTTTTATTCAATAAAAATAAGAAAATTATTTTCAAAAGATCTTTAATTCAATTAATATGTGTTAAAATAATTTTCAAAAAACGTTATGTGGTATCTAGCAAAAAAAAAAAAGGAACAATATGAACAAACTAATTATGTGATAATTGAAGCACAAAAAATAATATATAATAATTATAATAATCGAAGGATCAAATACTATGAAAATAATACTAATACTATTGATGTAAAAGATGAAATAGATATTGTATATCAAATTACCAGAGCTCTCAATTTCTTATAATACCTTTTTTATTAATTTCTTAAATTAAAAATAATCGACGAATATATAATACGTATATAACCGTATACATGTTTAACTTAAAGTACATGTATCAAGGCTTAACTTTTCTTTTTTCATTTCACTAAAATGGATTAGCTTAACACAATGTGTTGTATACTATGCAACACAAATTATTATAATAATTTTCAATAAATCAAAATTGTACCTTATATTTATCACTATGCACGGAGTCTAAGAAAAAGTGGACTAAAACATATTGTTAACAATCTTACCTTATATTTACGTATATTTACGTAAGAGACTAGCTCCATAGTTTGATTTAATGCTAAAGTATAAATTTACAAATAATTTTTGGATTAATTACGAAAAATTTCCATATTTTAGTTTATTTATTACCACTATCTCCTATAAATTTAACAAATTTTCAAAATCCTTTATTTTTGTGCATCACATTAATATATATCGTACATCAAATTAATGTATCTCGTGCGTCACATTAGTGTATCTCGTGCATCAGATTAGTGTATCATGTATAAAATATACCTCGCGCATCAGATTAGTGTATATTACGCATTAGATTAAATGAATCAACGCTTATATTATTGTATTTGTTTTGAGGAATTTTTGTAATTATAATCTTTTAAGGATAGATTGTAGTTTTACGTTAAAGTATGTGATTTCTGTAATTAATTTTTCCTAGTTTCATACATAATTGGTTTTTTAGCAAGAGGCCCAAAAGTGTAATCACACAAGTGGGCTTCTAGCTAAACTCCTATATGAACCCAAGTTCTTGGCCCTCTTGAGTTCTCCTTTGATAGCAAGAGGCCCATACAAATAAATTAAAAAATTTAAATATTTCTAGGAAATATTTCTATCAAATAAAAAGGAAAATTTACATAAATTAATACATTTTAAAAAATAATTACTGATTTTAGTGATACTTTTTATTTATTACCATTATAGCAATGCTTTGTTAAATCTGTAAGATGTATTAAAAGTGAATTATGTATGCAATATATATGAATTATAAATATTTTTTTGAAATATATCATGTTTGTTTGATAAAAAAAATTATCACATTGTATTATAAATGTATTAAAATGTGTGATAAATGTATTATTCATCGTTAAAATTTGTATTATATGTGAATAATAAATTATTGTTTGTAATATGTATTAAACTTGTATTATAAATGAATTAAAAGTGATCAAGTAAAAAAAAATTATTGCTATAGATGGTAAATATTTTTTTATTATAATATATTTATTTAAGTTTCCTAAATAAAAATGTTTACCATCATGTTTATTTTTTTGATTAAAACACTTAACAGACTATCCATTTGGGCTAAATTTAATTTAATTATCATCCTTTATTTATTTAAACACAAATAGTTATCCCCCTTGCACACTAAGCTAGCTAATTAATTAATTTTCATCCTTTATTTAAACACAAAGTTAAAAAGAATTACAACTATTTTTGTGTATCAAAATAATTGGATACACAACTCATGCAGGCAAAAATTATTGAAATTTTGTAAAGCCGTAGATGAAATCCTAGATCCACCTCTATATGAAATAACAAAAGAGAAATAAATATGATGGTAAACATTTTTTCTTAGTTAGAGGTCTCAAATTTGAGTTATATGTATGAAGAAATCCTAATAGAGAAATGACTTTACATTTATTGAGTGTTACGCAATGTAAATTTAAATTAATTCGAGTTTTACAATGAACGACGAATATCAAATAGTATAAATTTTTAAATTTAAATTAATTAAATAATAAAATAAATATCAAACATCAAACAAAAAAGAATCGTAAATCTTTCTTTCTAGATGTGTGAGCTCCATTTTGGAGTCATTGGGTAAAAGTCAGATCACATTGGGCAGCCAAATTAAAGTACTTTAAAAAATATGTGGACTATATATATAGGTTAGATATTATTAGGTTATTAATTAATACTAATATGCTATTAACCCCATTTTTCTAATATATTTATTGCTGACCAAATTGCTAAAATAGTGTTACAAAAATCTTTGGGATAAAAATTAGGGAAAAAATTTGTATTTGAATTATTGCTCACTAAATTCAAATTCACATTGAATCCACCGAAAGGAACAAGAGTAAAATATTTCTATTAAAAAAAATTTATTATCAAGGCTTAAACTCGTATAGTAACATATAAATAAATCATTCAAGGTCTGTGTATTTATATTTTTTTTTTTTTAAAAAAAAGACTTGTATAAAGAGTTTAGACATGTTCCTATGTAATTGAGCAGGAAATCTTTCATGTAGAAATTTTAGACATATTCTTTCAGTCGAGTTCGTTAAACAGAATTCACCCAATATAATTTATATTTCTTTTATATAATTTACGAGTCATTATACTGAATGCTAACACCATTAGTGCCAAATGGTCTCACCAAATAAGGAAGATTTAGTACAAAAGATGCAAATAGAATTGGTAAATAGACACAAATACATTGTTATATAGCTTAATGATTTTTTTCCCTTCAAAAGTTTAATAGCATTATCATATATGATATATGACATAAATTTAATAGAATTAGGTTTGGTTCCTAATTATTTATTTCATTGCACTTATTTATCATATATGATATAAATTTAATAGAATTAGGTTTGGTTCCTAATTATTTTCAATGACTAAAACACTATTTTCTTTTAAATTATGTCTATTGACAAGCAAAGGTACACCTTAATAGTCAATGAAGTATAGTAAAAATTAAATAAAGTCGGACATTCAACTTTAGAATTTGAAACTCTGCGATAATACTGATCTCTAAAAAATATAACTATAAAAAGTGATTAGTAAACTCTATTTATCAAGGAAATAAAAACAAAAAACCATATTGACATAACTTAAAAGAGAAGATTTTCCATGCAATATTTCATTATGTATATAAAATTGTCTTTTCCTTTTTATTTGAGGGAAAAATTAATAAAATGAAATAATAATTAATTATCATTCTTTTTTTTTTTTCTAACTAAAATAACTACCATTACTTCTTGAACCAAATACAATTAAAGTCCAAAAAGAAATTAAAATTGTAATTCCACTTGCTATACACATCATATCCATTTTTTTTTCTTTTTTTTGTTTATTTTCCTTCCATTTTTTCTTTAATTCTAAAAAATTCTCATAATTTTCTTTTTCTTCATTTTCTTTTCTTTTTTTTCTTCCTCCTTCAATAACTTCTTGTAAAATGACCAAACTATCCTTCCCACACAATACTTTTCCATCCATATCCTCTATTTGCATGCTTACTTCTCGCACGTGTAATTCGCCTCCTTCTTTACCTTCGCACGTGACAACTATCCCGCACTGAACCAACCCTTCGCCGGCGCCGGAACCCATCACCGTCGAATACCGAACTTTCAATTCTCCGGTTAACCAGTGTCGTTGGACCGATACCGGGTTCAAACTCGAAACATTCACTGCTCTATTCCTCGATGGGTCAATTAAAATCCAGCTCAATTTCATCCTCTGTAGCTCCAATTTACAATTTCCATCCTCGCCGTCGAATTTTACCGGCGTCGGAACAAATTCTTTATGACCCAATAACTCAATTCTGAACGGCGAACTCATGAACCACCCACTCTCCGTTTCGTTAGTCAACACTTTCGAGTACAATAAGTTCCCCTCAAAGTGAACATCCACCGCCGATATCAACTCCGGCGACGGAAAATACTGATTTGAGTTGTTTCCGGTAATGGGCTTTGGCTTGTTGTGGGTTATAGACGGAAAGGAATCGGAAAAAAGTGAACGGTGACCGGCGGGGAACGTTCCAACGGTGTTTCTGATAAGTGGGTCGGAAGTAGAAGGCCAATAAGAATTACAAATTTTTCGCCAGAGTTCTTCGTCGGAGCAAAGATTTTGCAGCTGTGAAGAAGCGAAACTGGCGGAGATTAGAGTTGGGCCGTCGAGTTTCGTTAAAATTAAGGTTTGTATGATGTCGGAATGGACGGCAGTGATCGCCGTCCTTCCGCCGTCGTCCTCCGCCATAGTGGTGGTGGTGGAACAAGATGACATGAAACAATATAGTTTTGCGATAATTTTTTTTTGAAAAAAAAAGTATTGGTAAGTTTTTGGAGTTTGAATGAAGGTTTTATATAGAAATTTAAAATTTAATCGAAAAATTTTAATCTGTACGTACCTAAAGAATAATGATTACGTGTTTTCGAAGGTTTAAAATAAAATTATTAAAATAGAGTAAGAAATGCCTAGTCAAAATCGGCATTCTTATCACACGTACGTCTTTATCAAATTTATTTTTCAAAAGTTTATATGGTATAAATATCTTGAATTATCTAGCATGTGGAAATAAAGCGGAAGAAAATGTAAGGTTGCGCGTTAATATTTTTAAAAGATGATGAATATATTTAAAGATATAATAATTTTTCTGCAAATATATATTTAATTTTATCAAATTATATTTATGATATTATATTAATTATGATGTATATTTTCTTATCTAAGTGTTTTTTTTTTGAGTGTTATGGTTAAATTTAATTGATTATATTAAGAAAATTTAATTTTGCAATTATTTAATTATAATTTAGAGTGTTTTTTTTTTCAAAATTGAATTTAGTAAAAATATCAAACTTAACTAATGTAAAAAAGCGGCGAAGTTAGAATTTTTAACAAGGAATTTAAAATCTGAAGAACTAAATCACTAACTAATTGAATGAGCTTCGATATGATCTACTATATATACATAAAAAATAATATTAACTGTATATGAATAATAATATTTTCCGTTAAATAAAATTTAAATAAACTCTTAACTCTATGCTACCTTCGCTCTCGCATGTAAACTATGGTAGATGAGATGAAATTTGATATCAAAGGGTATTATGGTAATCAAAGGAGAGGTTGAAAAGGGAAATCTAATTATAAACAATATTAGAGTTTTTCTAATTTAAGCAATAATAATATATCAAAGAATAGTTAAAAAATTTATAAGCGAATGAAAATAAAAAAAAAAAAAGAAAGCTCTTATAATTTAGTGTATACAATAGTCTTAATTACTTTGATTTTTTTTTATATATGTATAGATCCATTAATTTTGATATTATATCTTTATAATAGTGATATAAAAATGACTAGTCAAAAGTGGCTAACTCATATTGTGTTACACATAAATTTTCCTTTTTTTTTTCCAAAATAAGTGTAAAATGATTTAGATATTTGCATATGGAA
The DNA here is from genome assembly GCF_036512215.1 of Solanum lycopersicum. Classification (NCBI taxonomy): domain Eukaryota; kingdom Viridiplantae; phylum Streptophyta; class Magnoliopsida; order Solanales; family Solanaceae; genus Solanum; species Solanum lycopersicum. The sequence goes on along the minus strand of NC_090810.1, from coordinate 58,757,033 downwards.
ATCATTCATGTTTTAATTTTATCCAAGGGCCAATATATTTGAAAAAATAATTAGTTATATAGCTTCTATAAAATCTAAATTTCCTTGTAATAAAAAAAATTGATTATGTTAATCATTAAAAGTAACACAAATTTTTAAAAATATAATACATAAAAATGTTTTTAATTTAACATCAGCACACATATATAACTTTCAACTTTTTGTGCGAATAATTAGACATTTTAAATCTTGTCATGTTTTTTTTAGAGTCAAACTATAAGAATTTTGACTAACATTTTGTGATGTATTTTTCATCATATTCATATGCAAGAAATTGTAATTTACAATATTTATCGTATTGTATACCTAAATGTTTTGTTTAAAACATCAAATTAATGTAATCTAATTAGTCAATTGACTTTCGAAAGTCTTGCAACATAACAAATAAAAATGAACGAAGATTGTATAAATTAATTTGTTTGATAAATTATTAAATTTGTCCCTAAACTTAATTAGAATTGTGAAAACACAATTTGGTCATGTTAATTGTTCTTTCATCGACCCGTAAATTAACAATTAAAGTTTATTAAATATTGACAATATAAAAAAAAACATGTATTTTAATATAATTTTAAAGGACTAAAACTGTTCAGACTATACCTATAAAGTTTTTTAAAACATAATTTCAAAAATATAAGTGATCAATTTATAATTTTCTCTTGTTTGATAAAAGTATTTTTCAAAAAGTATTATTTGAAAATACAATAATCACTTTTTGTAACCCTACCTATCCCTTTTTTCATAAATGAGAAAAATCAAATTGTTGTGTGTAGGTCCCAAAAAGAACAACAAGTTGAATATAGGATAGGATTTAATAAATAAAAGGATTTTTTAAAAAAATTATCTTTTTTTTTTGGGAAATATCTCTAAGTTTTTCTTTGATTTTTAGAAAATTTTTTATTATGTTTATCAAAAATATAAATAACGTTTACACAATCAGATTATATAAACAAACATTATTTGAAACTTACAAATAATTATCCGTGATAAAATTAAATTAAATGTTTTATCTAATATCATACCATTAAAATTAACTCATTATAAAAAAAGATCGCGTCACGTATTTATCATTGAATTTATAATAATTCCTAGATACCTAGTGGACAATATAATATAAAACTTGTATTAATTTATCACTTTTTAGCATTGACTTTGAAAAAAAGTATCATTAAATTTCAATTCTTACATGTGAAACTTTTACTATAGAAATTGCGTTCATGAATCGTTTTTTAGCATTGACTCAAAAAATAAATAGAAAATAGTCACTATAATAAAATTTAATGACAATCCAAATAATATCTATTAAACAATTTGTGATTAAAAAATATTGATCGTAGATTAATTTTCAATCATATCTTGTAAAAATAAATATTGTTTTATAATTTTTAAATTTCATAAGTAAAATTTTAGGATAACAAGTATTTTCCAACTACATATACTAAAATAGTCATTTATAAATTTACCCTAATTTATTTTATTTTTAAAAAAAAATGAGTGAGTCAAATAGAACTTGCTATGGGCTATGGTTGTCTTTATCAAATTAATTAGATGTGCAAATTGGAAAATTAGTATATATGAAGTCAAATATGGGGGCAATTAATTATTGATATTTTTCATGTGATACTCGTATTATATTGAAATTTGACTATTTAAAATTTACGATATGTAGGTCTTCATTTGTGAGTGCTTTTCAATATGATTTTTTTCATTTTTCTAGCGAATTCGAAACTTCAGATTAAGAGAGTTATAGTTTCATTTCTAAAAATAATCTTTAAATTGACATTAATAAGATAATTAACTTCCTTTTTAAATAAAAATTTTTATTGTGAAATAAAATGTAAATATTTTGAAATTAGGTAAAAACTAATAATTTAATAATTCATAATAATTTTTAAAAAGCAAATATAAATTATCGGCAAAGAAAGACATATAGATATTATTTTATTTTTGGTTAATATAAGATAATGTTATGCAAATTAAATAGACCATAGAATAAAATTAATTTATAAAGAAATAAATTGTGCCGGAAACTCTATCTGTAATTAATATGTTAATTTTAATCACAAAAACTAATTAGCTGTAATTAAGTGTATAATTTGTCATTAAATGAGTGTATCTTATCCATTAACCTAAGTGTTTGTCTCTATTTTATTTTATTTTTAAAAATAAGTTTTTGGCCGACCCTTCACCAGGAAATTAATATTATTTAATCTTTTTATGTACATTTTATTTTATAGATTGTAATTAAATAACAACTTTATAAGATAATGTTATTATAAATAGAATTTGGAAATTTAGAATCTTGTACTAGAAAAGATTCATAGATACATTCTATTTTTGGATTTATTTATAAAAAAAAAAAAGGTATTTAGTGTAATTCGATAAGTAAAGTCTGGAAAAGAAAATATATGCATATTTTATTTTTGAGCTCACTTTATTAAACTATTAGATTTGACTCGAGCTTTCAATAAAAGAGCGATAATTTGTCTGCATCGACATATTTTCGATCTGATTGAATTATTCAGACGATTATTCTCTTGATAATTAGATTTTACTTGTTTATTGCTTAAGCTATGTAGCATCAAGTCGAGAAACTCATAAACTTAATTGTGACATGTTATATTCATATTGAAATTCAATTTGAATTCAAGTTGAAACATCTTTAATTAAAGTCAATTTAATATATAAATTCAATGCTCGAATATAAAATCATTCAACTTTTATTAAGAATAAAAAAATACTTTACCGATACTTTTACGATTCAATTTAAATTTCTGTCCCCATATAAATAAATGAATGGTTTGTTCAGATTAGTTTTTGGGTTCAATTTGTACATGTAAATTGTAATAACATATATTGACTTTTAAAGATTGGTACAAATTTATGATTTCGATTTGGAATTTTATTTAATTAATGCCACCTAGCTAAAAAATAATAATTTATAGGTTACTCCTTTAAATATTTTTTTTAAAAAAAAATCAGATTCAGACCTTATAAGGTCCATTAGTAAAGGAAAAACACTTTAATTATCAGTGAGCTTTTTTTATATTATTTATTATATTTAAATTTGAGATATTTAATTAAAAATAACGAAATTTTATTTATTGAGATTTGTATATTAACACGTATCCACTTTGAAAGATTAGTATAAAATGATGATTTTGATTGGGAGACAATTCTTGTCAATGAGTATATTCAAGCATTAAATGAAGATTATTTATAATTAATGCCACCTAACTATAATTTGGCAAAAGTTTTACTTTGGTTCAAAATAGAGGTGACTCGATAATATTAAAAAAAATATATGTGTTTTAGGTACTCAAAATTTAAAGGGTCTTATTTTTAATAATACATATGTTATAAGGAGTATTTTGTTAATAAATGTTGAATATTATTATTTGTAGAAAAAGTAAATATTTTATGAAAATAAAGGAATTATTATAAGAAATTTGACATATTTAGAATACTATATTGTATGAAAAATAATTTAAAGTAATAATGGTTATATTATCAATTGAAAACTAGAAAAAATCAATTATATAAAAGTTTATCAACAATTTAAGTTTAAGGCCTCGTTTAATTTTTGCTTTAGACCTCTAATATGTTTGAGTCGCTCCTGGTCCAAAACATGGTTTGTACTCTTTTGGCCTATTTGGAGGGTAAAAAAATGCTCTTCTTTATCATGGAAAATGACAGAAATTTCAATTTTAAGTTCTCTTATTATCATTATCCCCTATTAGTTTTATAAATTTTCAAAGTTTCTCATTTTTATGCATCAAATTAATATATCCGTGCATCAGATTAGTGTATCATGTATAAAATGTAAATCAGATTAGTACATCATGTATAAAATGTAATGTACCTTATTTAACGGCTAATGTATCTCGCACATCTAATTAGTGTATTAGCGCTTATATTATTGTATCAGTTTGATGGATTTTTGTAATTATAAACTTATAAGGAACAAATTGTAATTTTACCTTAAAAACAATGAATTTTTTTAGTTATTGATAAGTAAAGTCAATTAGTTAATTAATTAGTAGTATTACCTAACAAGTGGCTACGTATAGGTGGAAAAGGTCAATTAGTTAATTAATTAGTACTGTCCAACAATAGTGATTATTATTGATTTGACATAAACGAATTATTTAGAAAAAGTTTTTGTGTGTATCCTTAAACATAAATACTTAAATTAATTAATCACTTTGAGATCATTTTTAATGTGTGATTAGAATTATACCATCATTAATAATGCAAGTGTTAATTATGCGGACATTAGTTCTTCGAATATTTGTTATTCGATCTTTGATCTACCCCTGATAATACACCAATAGTCATTTAATAACTTGTTACAGTTATATAGTTATTAGTAATGCAGAATTTAGGTACATAACTATTAGTTATATGAGAATACGTTACGTAAGTAATTGTATTAATATTCCATCTTATCCGCGCATAATAATTTATACATGTACTATTAATTATGGCCATAAGTTATGGGGTTTCAAAATTATAGACGAAACAACTTATTTTCTAACTATCAAACACTGTATAAATTATACATAAAGTGACACACAAATTAATTGCTTCTTTACTAGTTATCAAACATTCCCTTAAAATAATCACATCTTTTAATTATACACTAAACTTTGCGGTAATTATACACTATTCTTTGCAAACCGCAAAGTAACAAAATGTTGAGAATATGAGTTGATTCATAATGAATACTAAATTAAAGTTCTCTTAAAGAAGATCGACACTTATAATTTATGTTAATATATGTATATATACATATAAAGAAAAGATAAGACATATTTAATATGATTAATATATCTATATAATAAATATTTTTATTACCTATGCAATCTTTTTTTTTCTTTCTAAATATGAGTTGCAAGTGTAAAAAATTCATTTATATATTCAAATAATTTTTACTAAACAGGCTATAATTTAAATATCTAAATAAAATTTACTAACAAATACATTTACCAACCAATTCAAAGTTAATATTAGAATTAAAGAAACATAGTTTATGCATAACATGTACTATTTTCATTTTATTTTTTATTACTAAATGTTTTTTCCTGAATATGTAATACCAATATACCAGAAGTCCAATTTTTTTTTTTATATATATATAAGAAAGTAACTTGTTTCTAAAGTATCTTTAAAATTTTCATTAGTATAATTTTAAGATTAATAAAAACTAATGACGAACATCGAATGAGAAATTATTTAAGAAAAAATCAATTATTTAAGAAAAAATCATACTCTAAAGTTTAAGACATACTTTTTCCATTATTTCTATTTATTATGTTTCACTTCTCAAAAATTAAACTGTTTTAATTTTAATTAATATTTAAAATATATTTTAATATATTAGATGAAAGTGATTGGAACTGATTTGATTTTTAAATATATCAAAATTTCAATTTAAAATAAAAAATAGGAAGAACACCAATAAACAACTTGGAGGTTATACATTAAATTTTAGACGAAATCGCGTGGACAATTTTTCACCACAAATTAGGAAAACAATAATAAAAACGTGGCACAATTAAAAATTAGCACTTAATTCTTATATTTTTTTTTATCTTTGATATTTAAATTGCACTCTAATTAATTTTGGATTCATATATTATAGAGTTTATTTAAAAAAAAATATGTTTTCTATGTATAATAAAAGAAAATTAAGAAATATTCTCAATTTTTGAATCTAAGATTATCGGTGTTCTTTTAAAAATTGATATTTTAAGCTAAGATGAAATATAATCATAAGTATCTTTTAATAAATTTTTGAAATTCAAGTTAAATGGTGTTCTATATCGAATTATTTTACTTTGTAGGGAGACAGATCTTACTGATATTTTTATTTAAAGAAAAAAAAATATTGATGAAAAAAATAAATATATACTTAATCTTGTCTATATAAATACACGTGCCTTACATATCATTGAATGTCACATATATATAATACCTTATAGGACGTGATTTCTACGATACCTATCTATAGAGTAAAATTCTAATAAAAAAGTACCAGTGACGGCGACGCGCACTTATTCAATTCTATATAAATTTAAGCATATACATATATACGTTGGTAATTAATTTATATATTTTTCTATGCATGATCATATTGTCGATAAGTAAAATATTATAAACTAAACTTATTACTATTCCACTTGATTAAATTTCTTAATTTTCTTGTTAGTTGTTCATAATTCGCCAAATTAAAAAAAACTAATTGTCACTAATCCTCAAAAAGGAAAAACAAAAATAAATTTAAAAAAAATGTGGGAGCTTAAATGATTGACACGTGTCATGATGGGAGTAAATTTCGATGTAATTAATTTCTCAAAATCATACTCCATAATTGAAAATTGTTAGCAAATCCCAAAAACTAAAGTTCCAAAATAACTGTAATGGACACGTGGCAACATCTTCAAATTTATTTTTATAATAAATTTTATCTGATAAGACACGTGGCAACAACTCGAAATCGATATCATATTTTTATAAATTTTTGGGCAACCTTTCAAACTTTTAATCACGAGTGTACGTGTTTGAAAGTAATTATGAAACATCGGAGAGCAATCGGCTATAACTTTTTACATCGAAGTCGAGCCAAAATCGCTTTCGACAATGGCTTGCCATGACACAATGTTTGTGTAATAAGTTGTTTTCTATTTTATAATTCCAATTCAATATCAATATTGTAGTATTTTTTCCAGTAACGTCGCCTTCAAGAAGCCTAAAAGTTAACGATATTGATTAACTACAGTAACCATACAACCCCTCCTTTCTTTATCGAGAAAGAATTCCTGAAGTAACGATAAAGTTGTCTTGACCTATAAGGAGTGTCGGTCATGAGTTCAAGTTGTGGAAGCACAATCACTAATTTTTGCGTTAGGATAAACTGGCTACATCGACAAATGCTAGTGCAAAAAACGAAAAAATTGCAACTACAAGAGAATTCTCAGCCAGTTTACAGAGTTGGTGTTTTCATCAATAACTAAACTGGGAAAAAGAAAATGGTAAATGCATAACAAGTTTCTTCCCATAATCATGAAGTCTATGCTTGTCTCAACAACCTACCTTTATCAGCCCAAAGAAAATTCAAGCAGACAATTTGTTAGTGTTCCATTGGAAACACGAATCGTTAATTATCTAAAGACGACATGTTCATAAAAACAAGACTCAAATTAGGCTCGTTTACCATGCTCGATGCAGGGAACGTTCCCACCATAAACTCGTGGTAAAAGCAAGTTGGATGTCGTTGACAACGAGCAAGAAAGAACATCCTTTACTACTCGATGATCTTGGTTTTCAAGTAAGAACAATGCCCCCTTATCGTCCCTGGCAGTCACGGTCTATCAGGGGAGTGAAACCAATTTGTTCATGTAAACATCTTACCTGAAGATAAATCAAACCAAATGAGAGGCCAAGGCTCAAATGACAGTTGCCAACTTCATAGTCTTCAGCTTGATGCTACTTAATTTTCTTAGCTGGATGCTCTACTATTTTCTAGTCATCCCATGTTGATGCACCACCCAATCCAATTTCATCGCTTGCTGATGAAAATTGAACAGCAGCAGCACCAGTTACAATATTCTTCTTCTGCTTTTTCTTTTTCGGAAATGTAGCCAAACCTGCAGCTGCATCAACATTTTGTTGGTGTGTGTTGTGATTACTGACCTTCCGGTTGCCTGTCAATGGGTTTGATAAGTCGGAGATAAAAAGGTCCGCGAAAGGAGTTTCTCCATCATCAATGGCACTTGCTTTATTTTGTTTAGCCTTCTTACTAGACTTTTTGGCTGGTTCCTTATCCTCAACATTTGAAGTTTTCTCCTTCAATGCTTCGCTCTTCTTCTGTTTTTTGTGCTTTCGCTCCTCTCCTTTGTCAAGCTCAATGGGTGGAACCTCCGTGTCAAAATTGGTTGTTTTTCCTGCTTGTACCAATTCCTTCCTCTTACGGCCAGAAGCTTTATCAAATTCATTAATCTTTTCGTTTTTGAGCTTTGATTCCTTATGTTCATCAGGATATGTTCGCAGAGTTTCTGCGATATCAGCAACATTCTTGCCATTCTTCGAAAACTTGTTAGACTTCTTCACTTTGTCTTTCTCCAGGAAAGTACTCTCTTCATGGTGATCATCTAGCCCTTCCTCCATTGGTCCATTGCTCTTTTTCTTTTTAAGCTTCCTTTCTTCCTTGCTATCGCGAACCCTGGCAATATCAAGATCACCACTTTCATTTTCATCATCGCCTCTGCCACCCTCTTCCTTTTTCATGGCCTTTTCAATAGGTTTAGCATTGAGAATCTGCAAGCTCGGTACTTGTTTTTTGATCTGGCAAAGACGTAATCTCAAATTAGACAGCACGTGATATTACATCTTGAGAACCAGAAACAAACGAAGTATCCGCTTACCTTTTTAGCCAAATCTTCCTTTTCAGCAATGGGGTTTCCTTGCAGGTTTAAGTTTTTCAAGTTAACTAATGAAGACAGCACCTACCATAAAGCCATGCAGCCACATATTTGGCAAGGAAAAGTTTAAAGTAAGATATAACTGTCAAAATAAGGAGATAGGATTATAGCAAACAAAGAAGTGTAAGAAGGGATAATGAAGTTGACAAAAATGGCTACCTTCAGGTCTGACCACTTAATGATCACATTGTTTCCGATGTCTAAGTTTTGTAGTTTTACATTAAAAGCCAACTCACTAGGAAGTGTCTGTAAAACAATGGAGAGAAAGTCAAATTAGAAAAATAAACAGTTAGCGATGATTCAGGAAGCATCTACAAATCCAGCATAACGAATAATTAACTGTAGGAACTTGCCTTAATATCATTATGAGCAAGTCGTAGCTCCTTTAACTCGGTGCAGGATTTAAGTGAAGAGTCAACACCTTGTAGTTGGCAATTAGAGAGAGATAACTAGAAGACCAGTGCATATATGGTGTTAGGACACGGTAAACAGTAAACACCTTAATGAATCAGCATGCAGTAGAAGATAAGCAGGAAATACAAAGTTTCGCTTACTTTTGTGATCGAGTTGATTTTGGCTAGACTCTGGCCAATTCCAGATATTGGATTTCTAGATAGAACTGCAATGGATACCAAAGGCATAAAGACACTTTCAATATAACTGATTATTTGGCAAAATGAATTACAATTAAATTAATTTAATTTTGACATTGAAATTCAGAAAGGCCAACAACCACACAAAGCTAATCCCTATTCAACTAGATTCAATATGTGGCGGTGGCACAAAAAGTCATCTAGTATCATCCAACATCAGTCTTTTACAGTCTAATTAGCACTAGCAGTTTGCCTGATAACCACACAGGGTGAGTAACTGCAACTGCTACTAGTAGCAAATTAGATTTCAGAAAAGCTAATGGCGGCTAATAACAGTCTCTTGATCCTTCTAAAGTCTTCTCAAGCATGAATTTTCAGTATTCAGTATAAAAATCATAAAAGAGATGGTCGAATTAACAACAAACTGATACTGGTCAAGAAAAGAAAAATGACATTAGTTAGGTTATACAAGAGTAGGAGAGGTGTCCTAATATATCTTGATAGTCCAAATCATGAAAACAGTAAAAAGTTTATGATACGGAAAAGAAAAGAAAACACTAAAGATTGTTATTCAAAGAATAACACTATTCAAGATGTAACCAACTACCAAAACCTTACTATCTTATTGATTCCAAACCCTGTTCCCTAAACGGATGATGATTGGGAGGCCAACCTAATTCATCTAATTTGTTTAATTAACATGTATCTATACGGCTGAAAGCTGTCTCAGTTTTAACTTTAAAACCAAATGCTGAGGCATTTAAAATATTAGCAATCAAGGTATATGACTTTTGAGATTTTTCATGATGTATTCCCGTTCTCTTGAGTGCAATATCATTGCAAGTTTAACCTCCAGAAACCCAAAAGTGTCCCCACAATCAGTCACAGTAACAGATTTTTTGGATTTATACTGCCAATTGTATAATTTAATTTCCTAATAAGAGAGCATTCTTAATTTTAGAACTGTGAATCTGTTCTGTTGTCTGTGCACAGTTAGCAGAATAACAAACTGTATATTACACCACGCTCAATCCCACACTAATCATTGATTATGAAAATATAACATTAGAAAGGTAGGAACTCATACCCAATGTATTCAACTCTTTCATTTTATCAAGCTTGCAAATCGAAACAATGTCATTGTCTACCACAGAAAGAAAAAAGTAGGTCAGTATAAAAACCAATTATCCAGCAAAAACTAATCTCTGATGGAGAAACACAGTGGTACATATACAAAAGCTCACCATTCAAAATCAGTGCTCGCAAGTTCACAAGACCACTGACCTCATCCATTGATTTGAGCTTGTTTTTTCCGGCATTCAGAACCTGGTAAACAAGGAAGCGTGTATCAAATACCAAAAAACTTTTTACTTCTTTTAGATCTAAACATCAAAGACCAATCAGTTCAGAATACATCAACAGATGCGTTAAGAAGTTCTAAATATGAAACAAAAACGAAAAAATGTTGTGACATAAAAATGGCAACGGGGTTAGCTTTTCTGATAAGGTAGTGCAGCGAGCTTAAGGAGGGGTCTTGAAGGGAAAGGAGAGGTTCATTAGTATTTTCGCTGTAAAGTCGGTAGCCGAAAGTGTGGATGTCACAATACTGAAGGATATGTAGGGACCAACTATTTAAATTATTTAAGAGGGAATAAGCAGATAATTATGGGGGTAGATTAAAATTTTAAGAGGCCCATAGAGGACAGCGAGTGGGATGATGCTGAGGAGTGCTTACAGATAACAGAATAAACCAAAGTCTAATAGATAAATTGGGGTGACAAAAAGATACGGAGTGTGTTGAGAGAAAAATTACTCAATTGAAACTTTGTTAGATGGAGTTACCAAAGGTTGGGAGAAGAGGGGGGTGTAAGAGAATATATCAAAATTGTGCAGTATGAAATTTAATCGTAACTGCAGAAAATTTGAGAAAGTTGTGAATCATCGTGAATTTTTTATGTAGCATCACATCAATGATATGGAACTTGGCGTTTTTATCTTTTTTATTGTTTAATATGTGTTAGGAAAGACGGTGAATCTATCATAGGTGAGCTTGAAGAATAACACAGATATGCCTCTTTTGGCTTATTTGGAAACTGAAATGCGGAAAATATGGGGTTATTCCATAATAGTTGAAATAATGTAGAGGAGTATGTAAAATCGTGTTTGCTCATTTACTTTAAAAATGAAGAAGAAAAGATTGAACATACAAGTCCTAGGTAGTACGTCCCAAAAATATAGATGGATATCAGCACTCTTGACTAAAATTTTCATCTCCTGCTCAGGCATAGAAAAATTATAGTTACTCATTCTGATATGTGAAATTATTGTTGTCCATGCCCCCCAATCTTCACTTCGATATGTTCCACTATCAACCAATCAATTTCCAAATGCCAAGAAGAAGCTAAAACCGAGAAAAAGTCTTTGCAAAAAGTATAAATGTGGAAAAGGATATTCTAAGCAAAATGGACAGAAAAAATGCTACTCTAATCCTCTCAACACAGAAAAAATCAAAACCAAAGAGAACTGATGAAAATAAATGGTGTATAAAAAATGTATGCAAAAGTTTGAAAAATGGAACTAAGACACTTCAGAATTGGCACACTCAAACAAAAATGATGGCAAGCTAGAAACTCCAATTTGAAGAAGTGCTCAAAAGAAGAAAATCAGTTAATAATGCATGTTCATAAACAAAATAATAAAAAGATAGATAGACATGAACCAAATATACAACTCACAGTCAGTTTGACAAGTCCTTCAATCCCTTTCAAGCTCTGAAGTTTGTTTTGCAGAACAGAGAGCCACTTCAAATTCACACATAACTTCAACCCCTAAAATCCAAAATAAAAATCAGATCTTTGGCTGAAACATTCAGTAGTCCAATCTAAGTAGGCATTTGGACATAAAAACATGATATTTGAAAAGAAAAAAAGAAGTACTATTGAAGTTGTGATTAGATATGCATAACTTGAACAACAACAACATATCCAATATAGTCCGCAAGGTGGTGTGAGTGTAAGCATACCTTACCCCTAGGCTCGCAGAGGTAAAGAGATACATTTATCTTAAACAACAACAACAAACCCAATATAGTCCCACAAGGTGGTGCGAGTGTACATAGACCTTACCCTACCCTCACGTAGGTGAAGAGATACATTTAACTTAAACAACAAACATATCCAATATTCTCATACAAGGTGATGTGAGTGCGCACAAACCTTACTCCTACCTCAAAGGTAAAGAGATCCATTTAACTTGAACAACAACAACTACATACCCAATATAGTCCCACGAGGTGATGTGAGTATACGCAGACTTTACCCCTACCCTCACCTAGGTAAAGAGATGCATTTCATTTGAACAACAACATCTCCAATATAGCCCCACAAGATGATGTGAGTGTACACAGACCCCTACACTCGCCGAGGTAAGAGATGCATTTAACTTGAACAAATGTAGAAATTGGGAATACAATCTTCAGCAACAAAGGTGAAAATTCAAAACTTGAAACTAATCATCACAAAAAATTCAAAAGAAAAAGTCTAATTCTATCTGTTTTGAGGAGGGATTCATATCCAAACAAGGCACTGAACAACCCAAAATAAAGGAAGAATCTTTAATAATTTTTTTACCTCTAAGGAAGTTAAATTATTAAACCCAAGATCAAGCTTCTGCAAATTTTCAAATTCACTCAAACAGGATACCTGCACATAAAGATGAAATCTTGAAAATGCAATATGAAACAATACAAAAATTGAAACTTTTTTTTTGATAGAAACTAGAAATTTTACATCAGAAAGAGCTTTGTGAGTGAGGGTAAGTGATGTAATTGAGCTGGGGTCAGTAGTGTTGTTGTCTTTCAACACTTGCTTTGAGCTCAACACAGCCATGGTGAGTTTTGCTGGGATTAGGGTTTTAGGCTTAAACCTTGGCCTTATATCCAATTTATATGTATTAACTTGCAAATATTTTAGGTAAGTAAAAAAAATTATTTAAAAATATTTATACGTAATCTAACAATACAGATATGTTCATCTCGGGAGGTGAAGTTGGGGTGTGATGCCGTTGGGTTGATCAATGAATAGTTGTATACGATACAATATACAATAATATTAATTACATATCGTATTGTTAAATTTTATCGTTATAATAAAAAAAGTTATTTAGTATAATAATTAATTTAATATAATCACATCATTCGATCATTCAAATAATTAATATATCATTATAAAACAATCAAACTCATATAATTTATATTAAATTTATTAAAATAATATAATATAATACATCACACCAATAAAATAATATATAACCATCATTCAAAATTTTTTTTACTTGAGACATAGATAGTTTAAATATTTTTAAGCATGGTGCTTGAATTTATTTCTTTAAGATGTAATAATAAAAAAAACATAAATTATTATTTGTTCAAAAATTTCATATTTCAACTATTATTTATTTATTTAAAATGTTAACTTTTTATACTAAATACATATTTTGATGCATTAAGAAAAATGATATAAATATACAACTTAAAATATAAAAAATTTACAAAAATCTGCTCTCGCTTCGAATATATCTCTATTTCCTATTGAATACATCCCCCTTCCCGTCGAATATATTCCTATCCCTAAATACACCATCGCTATTCAGTAACGTATTAAACAACTAAAGAATGTATTTAAAAGCAATAAAAATTCCAATTTTTTTTGTAACTCTATTACCTTTTGATTACATTTTTATCCCCTCGAATACATCCCTCCCGTTAAATAATATATCGAACTCCATTTCTTTTGTAATTAGATAAATTTTTGAAGATAATGCATAGCCGAAAATGTATGAGATTTTGTGACTTGTATAAAGAAAAAGTATAATACTTTTATTTTTGTTTCCCACATATGATTTAGAGCTCATATTTAAATCTCGACTAAATCAAATTATAAGGCTCTCAACATAAATTTATTCGAGGCTCGATATGTTTTTTTGATATAAAATGAGTGATATATGGCCAAAGAGATATTTTGTTTGCAAAAAATTTGCAGAAGATAAAAGAGCAAAGCAAAGTCTAGCTTCAATTTTTCTAACTCTCTCTATATATACTGTATAAATTCTGTATCATACATACGAACTGAAATGGTGCTGCCATTGTGTATTCCCAATCACTCTCACTTCATCTCTCCTTTAAGCTCAGTCGAATTCTCTCCTCCGCCACCGCAGCGGCGCCGTGCACGGCCCAGATTCACGACTGTACTATCCGTACTCAAAACCTCTCGACCCGGTAATGAATATACATGTTTTATTGAAAGAATTTTGAATTTTGTTACTACCCATTTGAGTAATTTGCTCGATAGTTACCTGTACTGAGAGAATTGTGAATGTTGTCACTACCCATTTGAGTAATTTGCATTTCTTTTTTCTTCTTGCTGAAGTGATTCGGTAGCTGGAAACTCAATAGTTACTTTTTTTAAGAGAGAATTGTGAATTTTATAACCACCCATTTGAGCAATTTGCTGTTTTTCTTCTTCTTGTTCAAGTGACACTCTGTAGCTGGAAACTCAGTAGTTGTCTTTTTTGGAGAATTGTGAAATTTATCAATTAGCGTCTTTTTTCGTGTTCTTTTTCAACTGACCCAGTAGCTGGTAACTCAACATTACTATTTCTGAAAGCATTGTGGAGTTTTTAACTTCCCATTTGAGTAATTTGTGTTTTTTAGTATTCTTGCCTAGTGACTTTGTTGCTGGAAACTAAAGAATGATGCTTTTTGGAAGCATTGTGAAATTTTTACTGCCCATTTGTGTAATTTCTTTTTAATCTTCTTGTCCACAAGTGAGTGAAGTCACAGTGGATGACGCTCTACGAGATTTCTTGAGGGATAGAGAGTTAAAGGGGGATGTTATCTCGAGAATTTCTGATAGAATCTGGCTGAGGAACGTGGCTGGTTTTGATTCGGCAGAAGCTGGGAGTGGGACAAGTGAGGCTACTCAATCGGAGGAGGTATTTTGTTGATTACCCTTCCGTTTTCCAGGTTTTTAGTATTGGTTTGCTTGCTTTTGAACTTTGAAACAAAAGGATACCAATGCAGGTATCAGGGGAAGATAATGAAGGTGGGTTTTTGAAGTTGAAAAGTACCAAAGAGTGGCTTTCAGGTGACGCCACGGCGCCAGTTAATAAAAAGAGGACATTTAAGGTGTTCATTAATAAGTTTTTGTTCTTTTTAATGGTGTTTTGAGTATTGTGATTCATGAGTACTTAGATTTTTGCCATTGATGCTTCTAATGATATGCACAGGAAATACAAGATGACAGGGAAAGAACGAAAAGGCTAAACTTTCTCCAATATGAAGCTGTACGTCCCGGTCAAGCATCTATGTTCTTGCTATTTTATATTCTTAAACATTTATAATTGCATAGCATTGGAATTCAAATACCGCTGTTTTAGAATGTGGAGACTCTACTCATAATATTTTTTGCTGGCCATCATCCTTATGACCTTATTGTGGTTCATGTTGTTTTATTTACTTTGGTGAAAGGTTGTCCAAAAGAAAAGGGGCTTCTTGATATTGCATTTGCCAATTTTTGACGTCTTAGATGGAGGACATTAGTAACACCCTGAGATTTTTCTTCTGTGTTTGTATTATCTCCTACTTCCAAAAATCTTTGCATGTCCTTATTGAAGAAAATGGGATATATTGTAGAATTTTATTGATGAAAGGTAGTCTGAATGGTTCTATGAGCACCTACACTATGCATGCATAGTGTGATCTGTTCAATGATTTATATAACAAGTATTTACCAACTTTTAAGAGTAAAATGAGTAGTTAAGGGCTGTTACAAAATCCTGCTGCTCCGAAGAGTATGAAAAGTGACAAGGAAAGGATTTCAAATGTTATTCTCTGACTATGGAAACATGGTATACTGAAGTTGTATCCAATTATAAGAGAGTATCTTCGCTGAGATACACAAAACAGATGTCTGCAAATGAATTTAACTATGTTTTGTTCTAAATGTACAAGGCTTAGATCATTTTTCTGTTCCTCTTGCAGCTTAAGAGGGAGCTACTTTTCTTAACGGTGGGCATTGGGACTGCTTGCACTGGATACTGTTTGGTAGTTTTATCAGTCCAGGTATTTGGTAGATTTTTTTTACATGTTCTGAGGTCATGAGACATTCTATAATAGAAGGCATATAGTGTTTCCTCACAACCATTGGTGGCTATGCTTAGTTGTGCTATATTTATCTAGATCTTCACTTGAGCTAGAAAAGCAATGGAGAGCACATGCGTGTAAATCACAATTAGTGATTGATTTACTGCAACCGGGAAAGCTTGCAATGGAGAGAGAGCCACTGAGTTCATACTTTCTTACAGTTACTATTTTAATAATAACCACCCAACCAACTTAGTAGAACAATTTCTGTTCCAATTAAATGTTCTTCCCATTTCTACTGCTTACTTGATGAGAAAAAACTGGTTTGGTTTTGGTAACCTTTTTCACTGGGTTATTCATCTGTTCTATCTTATGAAAGAGGTTTCAGGTTAGAAATATTTTCATCCGCGGTGGACTGACAGATATACTTATTCAATCTGTAGGCTGCTCTGAGCTATGCGACAGGAGTTGTTTTCAGGTTTGTTTGTAACTATTTTTAACTCCATCTATCCTGTTTACCGATCCTTCCAGTACTTGTAAACAGCCCAATTTTGCACATTTAGGCAGTTAAAAATGGATAGCTTATAATATCTAGAAATATGCTTTTACATTATCTAGACCTTACAAGTATGTTTATGGTAGAATCTTTACATTTGAACTACTCTTTTGCTTATGTTTCCCATAAAACTGGCTGCATCTTCAATTCGGTTTATTTCTCTGGGTAATTTTGTCTGTAATTTCTTATGCAGTTGCCTGTACTATCAGCTCCTCTGCCAACATGCAGACAACCTCTCACAAGAGACAGTTCCTGATATTTTCACGAAAAAGAAACTTAAGAAGTAATGTCATAACTTAACTATGTTTTTGTTTGGTTATTCTCCACATAAGAATGGTAAGCTTGATTGATTGGATGATCTAATATTTCTTCCTCTCAGAATCGGAATACGAAGTGAAGATCTGCAGGATTTCTTTGAGAAATCTGTTAAAGGCAGCAGCATTGCTCTTTCATCTCCCAGGCTTGTGATTCCTGCTGCAATATATGGATTGTGGGAATTGTCTCAGCATTTCGCCCATGATCTATTTGATTTTCAGGTAATGCTTTGTACATTTACGGCTTTTGAATTAACACTTATATATACATTTAATTTAGAATCTTGACTTATTTATGCGATCCTCTGTTTGATTCCTCTGATTATGGCTGTTCATCAGTTAACGTGACATATGTTTGGGATCTTAACAGCTGGTTCCTGCCATGGTTGGGTTGTTTGTATATAAAGCAGCTTGCCTGGTGCAAGTCTACAGAGATAATGAAGACCTTCAATTTCTTTTTCCTGGGAATGAAGAAGGGTCCGGTGACTGAATATCTGGAATATGTTACTTGTTGATGCGATGGTAAAGTTGGATGTCTACCTGACTACACCTTCTGGGTAATGACTCTTTCTAAAGCTTTTAGTCATCTCAAAGGTTTTGTGGATACCAAAAACCATCAGTTGAGGACTTCTCTCCTTTCAATTAATGATCCATATGAAGTTCTAGAGAATTGACCACCATGAACTTTCCAATGAATGCAATTAAGAATCATTTTAAAAGAAGTTGGAAACATACCTTAAATACTTCTTTTTTTTATATATGTACTCCACAAAAAACCTTTAAGAAATTTATATGATATTTTCTTATATATTAGTGCAAGTAAATAAAATATGTTCTTATTAATCAACATTCCTTGCAATACTATGTACATTCTATACAGGCTTATTTACGTACTGTATTAGTTACTGGTAAACATTACTCTGTCAAGGAAGTTCCTGTACTTCAAAAAAAAAAGGTGTTTCCTTAGTTCCTTATAGTTCTTTGAGGCCAAAAGTGCTTTGATCCTTTTTGCACTTCTTATATATTTGATAGTTTCCTACAATAACATACCCAATGTAATCCCATAAGTGGGGTCTTGGAAGGTTGGTGTGAAGATACAGAGGTTGTTTCTATTAGCCCCTTGGTTGAAGTATAAAGCATATTAAATCAGGTATGAAAAAGAAATACAGTAGTGAAAAAACCATGTTGAAAAATAACGGAGAAAATAATAGTAGCAATAGCAAATAATACGATAATCGAAAGCAAGGGAAATACAAAGTAATAATAAAATCAAAGAACCTCGCTCCCAAAATGAAGTTGTTCAATTACTTCAAACTCTTAGATACTTCTCTACATGTGCCCCCTGCGCATGTGCGCTCACACACACAAAAGGATGAGACATCTTGGAGAATTTATCATGCAATAGGAACTAGGTACCAACAGTCTGCTATGGCTAGGGAGTAGCTTTTGCCTACAGAGGGGCAATATTTGTAATGTGAGTATCAGAGATACTATTGAAGTAATTGAGATACCAAGTGGTTAAGTCGTAGTTCTTTAGCTTAGAAGAAATACACATGAGGATCTAAGTGAATTGGCTTTGAAAATAGGGAATGACTTGGCAAAGGAAGGATCATGTTCTCATAAATAGTATCTAGAGGAAGGGCTTTCTTGTTGCTTATCAACACACACACACATAGCTAGAGGGGGTGGGTGGGTGGGTGGGGGGTACCCATACTACCAAAATGTAGTGTCTGAACTCCCCAAATATAAGCCAGATGATTAAAGAGCACTAAGGTGGAGTTCAACAGTTCAACTAGTATCACGAGGAATAGATGTAGAGAAATCTTTTTTTTTTTTGGATCTTACAGAGTAGAGAAGATACCCCAAACCAATTCTTGGATTGGATAGAAATTTCAAGTGTAATTTGATCATATCAGATAGGAAGGACATTTCGTTGTGGTTGTGGGGCAGGATGATTCTGGAAACTTTTCTGGTTACAAAATGGAACCTAAGTATCTGTGTAACCCAACATTATCTTTTTCTCTCTAATAGAAGTATGTTAGCCACCATTCTCAAACCATGAGGTGTTCATTGGTTTTGGTTTCGTCCATCTCACCATTCTTTTTATGCACATCTCTTTTCTTCTCCTTTCCTATTTCTTCCAAAATTACTATCCGATCTGATGAGATTCGTCAATGGTTGGCTGTGGCAAGTCTGATGTCGCAAATTCCACTCTAAATTTAAAAACTCCGAGCTTTGCAGATATACTTAAGGATGGGCTGTTCTAAGTACGAGAAGTTTGAGAGATTGACTGAGTCGTAGCTGCAGACAGAGGAGAAGAAAATCCTAGCAACTGTTGTATTATGCTGTGCCTGTAACAAAAAAATTTAGCAATCGGGGTGGCCCAGTGGTTTGGGCTTGGGATTTTCTTGTTGGAGGTCTCAAGTTCGGAACCCCTTGCCGGCGAAAGCAAGGGAATTTTCCTTTTGGGTCGAGCTCGTCGCACCGGGCTTGCCTACCGCGGGTTACCTCTCCTGTGTGATTTGAGAGTTATTACATAGGAGCGGGGTTTTACACCCCATGTGCATCCAAAGGGTAGCGCTGCGGGTTTCCCTAGTCATAAAAAAAGAGGACTGAACCAGATATTAGTAAAAGGATAATTGTTTCTTTCACTTAAGCATGATGTATGGGTTAGGCACATGACATGTGTTTGAACTCTACTGAAGAGAAAGCTAATATTTAAGTGTGGAAGGCTAGAACAGGTCCATTATCCTTCGATTTTTAAGCTGTGTGCCTCTGGACCTTAGGAATTTCTCAGTTACAAAAAAAAGAAAAGATAATGCATCTGTCACCGTGTATTGCGGTTCGGATAAAGAAGAACAGCTCGTGAATGTTATTTCAGACGAAATATAAACAAGACTCTGCCATAGTATCAAATACCTAAACTTGAAATCGCTTGTAGGGTCGTATATCATGTCTCGACTTTTACAGTTTTGAGGTTTGGATTTTACATTCCATTTTGATCTTGCTGTTAATGATCATGCCGTAGAAACAAGACTATGTCTCTTTTGCTCTTTAACACCACTTCTTCTGCAGCCTAACAGAGAGTAACCGACAAACAGCAAGCTGAATCTTTGCAGAGTAGGACAAGCTTTATGATGTCTTGCCTTTTAAGAAAGCAAGATCGAAGGGATGAATATTACACTGCCAGGCTTCGAGAGTAAAAAGTTCATTCAAAAGATTTATGATAGACCATCCACAGACATTTTGTAGAGACAACTCTAGTAGAGTGATGTATAGAATATATATAGAGCACTGTTTACCAAGTATTTGACATGCCTCTTATTCTCTTAAGCATCTTTGTGAGGGCTCATGGGGAACAACTTATAAAGTGTTGGTGTTTTAGTTTGATCCAACTTCAGTGTGACTTTTGCAAGTGTTAATATATCCTTGGTTGTTTCCCCTTTTTAAGTTGAGTCACTAAGTAAATTATCTTTATTGTATGTTTCTTCACCATTAGAGGATTCATATTGCCAATCCAACTTGTTTGTAACAGAAAAAATAGAGTTCTGATGATCGAAAAGGGGTTTACATTTCAGCTCTCAATAATCTTTGAGAGGTTGTAAGCTGAATTTGAAATGGCATGAAGACAATTGCTCTTTGCATTGTTTTATTTATCTGCGGAGACAAAGTTAGGATTTTTAATTTATGTATTCTGGATATGTTTGTTTACTATATAGTAACTTATGGTCTTTTAGCTTATTAGTTTTGTTTGATTTAATTATTGGGATAATGCACAATTACCATGTTAATCTATACTTGAAATTTCAGAGACACTTTTCCATCTCTTTTTGGCCTACGTGACACTATCTTGTGGACTCAACGCTGATTGATTTTTTTTCCAAGTTAGTGCCGCATAGGCCGAAAAAAGGATAGAAAATTACTAATAAAATAAGTTCAGGGATAATAGGACCTTAGTATTGTATAAGTGTGTCTCTTGAATTTCGAACATAGGTCAAAAGGTACTTGTGCATTTTCCCTTAATTATTTTAAAATTATTTTATCTATGATATATTTTCTAATTCTCAAAATACTCCTAAACAAAATTCTTTATTCCTCTCTATTCGATTTATATGGTTGGTTTTCTCCTTGTATATAATTTATAAATTTCTCTTCTAAACTAACTTTGAAGATATTAGCCATGTTTCATTCAATATCGAATCGAAATTAATAACTCAAATAAAAAAAAGTTATTAGTTTTTCGTTAATAAGTTATTAATTTAGTAATTTCGATAATGGTTTTGATTTTTTTAATTATTGGGCTATTTGTTTTTAACGGTTTGAGATTTTTTTCTTAAAGGATTAATCGATAATACGATAGTAAATTATTAAATTATATTTATATCATTTGGTATATAAAGTCTTCGATTCAAGATTCAGTTTCATAATTAATTTTTTGTATGTCTCAAACTCTGAGTTACTTCACCATGTGTCAGTGTTTGCTTTTGAACAAGATTCAATTTGTCAACTCATGTACATGATTTTAGTTTGTTACATTGTTTCTAACTTCTGCGTGACCTTTAATGATTTATTTATTTTTGTGTTAAATCTTAGTGGTAACACTTACCGTCAAATCGATAAGTTAATATCTTGATAACATGCCTAAAAATCAATAACCAATGAATCGAACTAATAAGTTTTATAAAAATCGAATCGAGATAACAACGTTTATTTTATAAGTATATAAATTTTCTTTTAAAAAAAATAAAAAACTTTATTCATCACTTCCACTACCACTCCACAAAAGACACTTCCATTACAATACGCAGCCTATTAGCATCAACTCATCCATCGGATATTTCTCTTCTGCAGAACCCTACCCCCCACCCCCACCCCCCACCCCAGCAGCCATTCTTCAATGGCGAATTCTCAGAGACGGCCGGCGGCATTGGATCCCGTCTACTATCCGGTGGTAGCATTGGCGTTAATCCTTGTTGCATGTGTTGACTTCTGCGACGCCGTCACGGTCGTCGACGTTTATCGCTTGGTTCAGTATGATCTCTCCGGTGTCCCTTTCGGATCTCGGCTCGCTACTCTCAATCACCACGCCGGCTCCTCGTTCTTCGCTTCTAGCTCAACTGTAGATCTCTCTCGCACTGTACTCATGCTTCCTGTTCGTGAATTGGACCTCGATCTCATTAAAGGTTCGCTAGTTATCTCGAAATCTTTATTTTGCTTTTGTTAGCTGTAGTTTAGCTCAGAAGCTCGTTCGTTATTTGTCATTTTGGTTCAGCTGCTTCTTCTTTTTTTCCAGTTTTTAAGAAAAAAGTGATCTTTAAGTAGTTGTTTTTATCGGTGAAATTGCGTTAGCAATAGAAAGTTTCTGTTGAAACTTGAAGTTGTTGCTTTAACCAAATCATAACTACATTTTAAAGTTGTTTTATTTATTCAATAATCGCTTAGATGAATTTGGTGTTCCCAAGTTGCATGTACTAGCATTGTTCAGCTATGTAGCTTGTTCATTATTGTCAGTGTTTTTTTTATAGCAATTGCTACTTCTTTTAGGATGAAGTATGAAGTTTCAGTAAATGGCATCAAGAAGATGCTAAAGGTACAAAAGAGAATGTTTTAGCTCCGACATGTCTAATGAAAGGGAGCTAGCTAACAAAGTCCAGAAAATGATCACGGTTATTTATAGGGGTTAGGTTGCTCCAGATAAAATAAATAAGTAAATGTCTGGTTTTAGGGAGTGGTTTGGAGATGAGATTCCATTGAGACTTCTGTTGTTCCTTTCTGGGAGGATTGTAGTGTAGATTTCAACTGTCTGAAACTAAGCCACTTTGCCGTCCATTAAACTGGTCTAATCTTTGCCCCCTCCATTAGGAAAGTCTCTTTTTTTGTCCTTGACACCTAATGGAACTTCAAACTGAGAGTAATTTAAACTATTGTTAAAATTTGGGGAGTAGATTTAGACTTCTTTTCTTGAACAATTTCGGACATAAAGTCCACCTATTTCATGCTGGAGCTGCTTTGTCAATTAAAAGTCAAATATTAGACGATTTGCTAACGGCAATGGTAAGGAACAACACTGAGCAATTTCAAGTAGAACAATTGGCCAGAAGAAACAAGACAAAAGTCATTTATGCAACTCTATGCTTTTAGGTGCTTAATCAACTTGTCCTATAAACTTCAGGAAATGACAGTAGCTTGACAGCTGATTAAAATATATCCTACAAAGAAAGGACAAACTGATTTTTTTTTGGATCTAGAAAGGACAAACTGATTTAAGACTGAACAGTCTTAAGATTCTGGTGTATTCACAAAAAATGTATTACTTTGTGAACAACTATTCTCAGCAATGGGGCTCTCTTTTCACCGTTTGGGACATTGAGTTCTAGTGTCACAAAAACACGAATGCTTGACTACTACCTTATTATTTGAATTGATTCCTTTGTTTTGCACTTCTATATATTTCTTTTCCTGTTCTCCGCCTTGGCATTCATTTTTAATGCAATAAGTCTGCTAAAGTACTTCTGGTTGACTTCTCTTGAATTGTTTAATTGTTGTTGACTTGTTCTGATATCATTTTTTTTGTTTGTTGTATTGCTAACTCTGCTAAAGGGTACATTAAATTCTGACAGTTGCAGAAAGAAAACTTATTCCAGAAATTCAACTTAAAAAATCTTTTGATAAAGAAAAAAAGAATCTTTTAAGTTGAATTCTGGAATAGGATCTTCAACTTAGTTTATTGTCTGAAAGAAAATAAATTAAACCTATTAGTTGATTGTACAACATATATGAGTACTTAGTTTTAGTGATTTGTGTTTTCCCCAATTCTTCAGTCTCTCATGTAATGGCCTTGTTCTTCATATTTCCATTTATTGCAGAATACATTGGACAGGGCAAGCTATTAGGGGGCTTACTTCTTTTACTGCCGCCTCAATTTAGTCCAGAAAAAGTAGAGACTGCAGTTGGTCGTGATGAAAATTTTGACCTTCTGAGAAATAAAGTGTCTGAGCTGGAACGGTTGCTTATTCATGCTAACATTCCTGTGAGGCAAACACATCCTTGATTATCTTTTTCTTCTTTTCTGTTTTTTTTTGCACCTGGTTATCTTCAGCGGTGTGATGCATTAGATTTATACTACACCTTAATCATGTTCCTAAAAGATGCCTTGACCTTTGTTTAGGGGCCTATTTTGTTTTGTTCGTTTTGGTTTATTCTTGCTGTCTAGCAGATTTAATCTGTCATAATTAAATAATTCTCTAATCATCAGTGGTTTCCTTTTTTTTTTTTTTTTTGGGAAAATCAATTTTTAGTAATAGTAACCAACTATATTTGGTGATAAAAAATGAAGGTCAAATCATTTTAAAGTGATGAATATGAACACTCAAAGTAGTTTTAGTCAATCCTAGTAAAATACTAAAATATTGTATATATAGGAACATGGTGGCTCAGTATGATAAAAACAGAATGTCATAGAGGCATTGACAGTGATTTGATGTGGATTATGATGACTATGACGGTTATTGATGGAATTGTATAGTATCTTTACTTTTTTGGTGTGAACAACTTTGTATTAGATGATATAGATCAGATTATAGATTTGATAGGAAATCTGTAATTATCCCAGTAGCCAACATATCCTTACTGCTGAAGAATACAACCTTGCCATTTTTTATTTTTTTATTTTTAAAAGAAGGTTATCTTTCGCATATGGAATATTTGCCTTAGACTTCCTTTTCGCAAGGATGAGATAAGTATAATATTATGTTAAAAACAATGTCCATATGTATAGTCTATCCTTCCAATTGTTCATAGAACAAAAGAAAATTGAGCAATTGTAGTTGCAACTCCCTCTGACTTATATGAACTAATCTAGGTATTATCATAAATTGGATAAGTATTTTAGAACCTAATTTTGTATTAGAACAGGGAGTTGAAGTTTCCAGAAAAGATAAGTGTCGTGCATGTTTGTAGATTCTTTACCTTTTGATTTACCTCCTGGATATGGCTTTTTGGCCATGTTCATTAATGAAAATATTATTTACCTGATAAAAAAAAAGGTGTAGTGCATGGACCTGTGACTCCATTTATATGTGATTTTATATAATTGAGTTCACAGCATTTTGTGACAACTTCTCTTTCAAATATAGGAAAATGTGACTTTTGGTATTGGATAGAGTTTTTAATTTTGTATTGCTTATCTACTGACTTCACCAGACTTATCTTGCGTGGATAGCATTTGTGGTTTATTTGCATTTTCCTCATGTTGATTTCATCTATATGATATAAATTTAGTGATTGTTTAACTGTATGATATTCTCTTCCAGTATCCTGTGTATTTTGCTTTTGAGGATGATAATATCAATGCTGTACTAGCTGAAGTCAAGAGAAATGATGCTAGTGGTCAACCTGCAACTGCTACAACAGGCGGGTAAGTTTGTGTCTCATTATTATTGCTGAGAGAGACGCTGCCTCTTTTGCTTTATGACAAGTTACTAAAACATGACAATACTGGACTGATGTCCTACAGATCTCTAAACAGTCTGATTAATTTGTTTTTGTTGTTAATGAGCTTGTTAAATTTCTATACCATCTGCAGTCTCCATTATAAATTTAAATGCTTCTGTTCATCTTTATTCTTCAGCTAACTCTTCAGATTTTGTTACTGTCAAAATAAGATTTTGAACTGATAAGTTGGATTACTATCAGTGATCTGTCTACTGGATACATGCTTGTCCACGCAAAGATAGAAAATAAGAAAAGAAAAATGTAACTACATCAGAATATTTGGCAACTAACTGGTTGTGCATATATTTATTTGTTTTCTTAAATAACTAGCACAACATGTAACGTGTCAAATATTAAAGTAAATGATGAAATCGTATATAAAGTTGCTTTGAAAATTCAAGTTATTGCAACTGTTGAATGATTTTTCAGTTACTATCTATTAAGTTTATCAACTAATTTTGTGTCCCTAGAAGGAAAATGTGTCAGAGGACATGGACCAGAATGAGTATCAGATATTTGGCATATTGTTTCTGTCATTGTGGTTCAGTTTGAATTGTCAAATTGGTTTCACTTTCTCTTGTTAATGATTCCACTGATCACATGTCTACAGATACAAGCTTGTTGTTGCTGCCTCAGATCCTAAGAAAATTGCATCTCCCACCATTACAAATATTCAGGTTCTAGTTCACTTCCTGAGAAGTTTGATTTACTATGAATTTTCTAATGACATTGACCACCCGTACTAGCCTAAAAAGACAACATGCTTGATAACTAAAATTTATCTCCCCTTTCTCTATCAGTTGTGGTCATTTTCTCTCAGATTTTATTGGAGCTACTGCTTTGCTTTAATGTAATTAGCTATTGATGAGATTGAGGAGGAATTTTTTAGTGTATAGGGGATGCAGGTGTCTACAAATTTAATTCATAGCGTGTTGTTACTTGATATTGTTAGTGTTGGCATACTTACTATCTCTGGCTTATGATTCTAGAAGCAAGGAAAAGCAATAAGCTTTTCCTTCATTCTTATGATTCTGATCTGGCTGGACACTCAGATCTTGCTGTCCAAGCACTATGGAATATGAATACAATATGTGGTGGCATACTTGTTATATATGGCTCATCACTCCTGGAAGGAAGCATAAAGCTATCCTCAATTATATGCATTTTGATCGGATGTCCTAGCTACTACATGTTGCTAGCTGATATCCAAGCAATAGGATAACACAGTCAGAACCAAATTAAACCTGTAGTAACTAGACTATATATGGTTAGTAATATGTATATAAACATCGTTTGTTCATATTGATGTCAATTTAGGAAAGGAAGTGGATCTACTTGTTTCATTTTCCCATGTAGAGAATATACTTTTCTTTCTTTGGTTGCCCAAATTAACCGCATTAATTTAGGTAGTTGGAAATGTTTGCGGTACTTCATTTGCACGCAGAAGATGCTGTGTATATTGCAACTCCCTCTGTAGTTACAAATACCATTTGACGTTTTGGATTTCCCTATTTATTCATTTCATAGATTTATTTCCCTGTAGTTGTAAATCAAAATTTTGTTCTACAGTCATTCTCAAATTTCCTAGTTACCATAGATTATTTCTTGAATTATTATAGTACAGATGCTCAAATATCTTACAATAGCAATCTAAAATATGCACTGGCTAACTTACCAATTCTCAAAGAAGTAATAGCTAAGTTAATCAATAAAGTTAAAATGTAGTTAACTGCTATTTGGAAGTTAATTTATTGAGCATTTATTATAAGGGATGTTCACATTTTTCTTTGGGGCTGAATTCAGGGATGGTTACCCGGGCTTAAACCTGATGGAGACTCAAGTCAACTCCCTACTATTGCCATAGTGGCTTCGTATGACACGTTTGGGGCTGCACCGGTAAATGATACTTGCGTTAACTTGTGAGATGCCACTATCCACTCTGACATTAATCACTTAATCATGGTATAATCTGCAGGCATTGTCAGTTGGAAGTGATAGCAATGGAAGTGGTGTTGTGGCACTTCTTGAGATAGCTAGGCTGTTTTCTGTTCTGTATTCAAATCCTAAAACAAGGGGTAGATATAACTTACTTTTTGGATTGACGTCTGGTGGGCCTTATAACTTCAACGGAACTCAGAAGGTGCACTACTCCTTCCTGAGCATTTTCTATGCATAAGTTGCAGTATATCTTGCTGTGTCTTTTCAATCTGTAGTTTCTTTCTCTTCAGTGGCTTCGAAGTTTTGACCAACGCCTACGGGAGAGTATCGACTATGCCATTTGCTTGAATAGTCTTGGCTCCTTGGGCAATGAGTTACATCTTCATGTTTCTAAACCTCCTGAAAACACATACATACAACAAATATTTCAGGTATGGATTATTGCATCAACTGAAAGAATCTTGGAGTATTTCAATTTTTGTTACTTCTACCACAATCCTTTCTAGTCTAAAAGTCTCTGTTTGTAGGGTTTCTCCAGTGTAGCAGAAGAATCGGGGCTTCAAGTTGGTCTTAAGCACAAAAAAATAAACATCTCCAGTCCTCGAGTAAGCACACATCTCTTCTTATCTATTGGGTCAGACCTGTTCTTTGACTTCATTTATATTCAGATCCTTGGGCCAGCTTTAGAGCCTCAGAAATATCTTTGGGAAAAACGATATTTGGTGGCATTGGGGACTGTTTTCTGATGTTGTGATGGAATTTCTGTTTTCATGTCGAAGTAAAAAAATTAAATGTTGTTTTTTGTGTGAAATTGACTGCTGCAAAGTTGGAGAAATTATTCCTCTTTCCCCTGCATTAAACATGGATCTAACTTAAGCAGATTATTTTTGTGAAAACATACAGTTTGCCATTCTATTTGATCAAATTTGCTTACTATTTTCCTATTTAACCAATTTGACAATTTTTGCCATGGTGCAACTCCTTGTTAGTGTGTATGACATAGTACTCTGCTAGTTGTGGTTGGGTTTGTGCTTGGTTACATTTCTGGTGAGATTTGTAACAAGAGCAATGGTACTTAAAAAAATGAGATTATGTCAGTGGCAGAATCTGTCTGGTTATAACCATAGAGTGTTTTCTGGTTTTGGGTTTTAGTAGTCAGTTATATTAAACTGGTGATTTAGTGACAATCTCAATGTTCTGGCATCTGAGTATTCTTTTTCTCCTTCAAACATCTTCTCCTTGGCTGCTATCCCCCCAGGAACTGTTTATTCAAACTTCTATTTAGCATTCTCTCTTGTGAAGGAGGAAGCTTTCCATCTGATCTTATGTTGGGGTAGGGTTGAGATTTTCCCAGCTCATTTGTAGCTATATTGAATAGTATTAACACTGATTGAGCACTAAGTTATTGAGCTTGGTTTTGTAGTTGAATATCAGTTGCTCCTGCCATTTTGACTTGTCTTATTTCCTTAGAAGGCCATGTGTAATAGTTTCTGTGCTAAAGCTACTAAAATAATGTAGGTAGCCTGGGAGCATGAGCAGTTTTCAAGGCTGCGAGTCACTGCAGCAACAATTTCTGAGCTTTCTACTGCACCTGAATTGTTAGAAGGCACTGGAAGTTTGTCTGATAACAGGTTAGTACTGAACTCTATATCCTATTTTCAAAATTCTTTTGATCGCAATCAGCTGAAATCCTTGTTTTCTGTTCTCAGACGTTCTGTTAGTGAAGCCTCCATCATTCGAAGTGTCAAGCTTGTTGCTGAAAGTGTAGCAGTAAGTATCTACATCTTTGCCGCCAAACCTGTTCCAAACATGATGAAATAATAATGATAGAAATCTGATTTTATTAACCATCAAACAACCAACCTTCAAGTGACATTTTCTTCTTTTTGAGAAATAGACAACTGTGACCGAACTGTTTTAAATTGAAAAATAATAAGGGGAGGCTTCTTTGGCCTCTCATGGGAACTTTTATGTGTGTCACTTCTATGACTTTCTCTTTTTGTTAAGATATTCATTGTGTTTAATGCTTTGCATGCATACAGTTTTATACATAATCAACATAAACCTCATAATTTAATTGACATAAACAAGATAGTTTAGTGAACCATATCTACATCGTCATTCCATGACTTCATTCAATTGACAAATTTACTTTCATTTGAAGGTCTCTTCATGTTTCCACAAGAACATTAAAGCTCTGGTCAATTCCTGGAAGTAGTTTTTTTAGCTCATAAATTAATTATATGCTATTTTATTGTTGTTGCACCTTCTCTTTAAATTAGTCAGATGAACAATACTAGAATTTTACATGATTTTGTTGAAGCATAACTGTTAAAGATCCTTAGGATGAGGATAAATCTAACAATTTCAGGATGTATGTATAGAACTACATGCCATATTAGATGGGCATCTTACTAAAAGTATCTATGATAAATATGGCCTTGGAAGTTCAAAACAAGTTTTGAAGATCAAGAGTTAATATGGAGTACAACGCTCCGTGTGCCTTTCTCACTGTTTGTACGACAGTGTTTTGTCTATTGTTAATCTTCTTGGAGTGTGCTGTATGTAAGATGTTTTGGTGGTAGGACTTCTCTGGAAAAAGAATTTTTTTCTATAGATTTTCATGTGGACACATTATTTTGCAGCCTTGTATGCCTTGTTATTTTTGGTATACTTTCTGTTATGTAATTGAGTATGAAATGTTGCTTATTATATCCCCGATGAGAAATATCTTTTTTTTTTTTTACATTTGTTAAAGGATATGGTAGTTGTGCTGTCTAACAAGTAATGTACACAGAGACATATATACAGCCAGGAAGGAAAAGGCACAAATATATTTGCAGACGATGGTAGTTTAGCTGTCAATCCTTCCTATGTACGGTCCTGGCTGGATCTTTTGTCTACTACCTCTCGAGTGGCACCTTTTCTTTCAAAGAGTGACCCACTTATCATGGCACTGCAAAAGGTACTACCATCCTTTCTTTGAAATCTTTTAAATCATGTTAACATATAGAGACATGTCGATGCACATGCATCACTATCACTAATGCTCGTGCTGGTCATTCTACACTATTAGATAATGTGTCTCTTGTTATCCTTTTTCCTTTCCTTGATAGTATAAATAATTAGCCTCTATCCCCTGTTCTCGCCCCCTTCTGTGACACATTAACTCCGAAAAAGGATGTCTGCCTTTCAAAAACAATTAGTAAATTTTAATAGGTTGTCACCAATGAACCCACAAAATTTGAGCTCAAACTGAGTCTGTCACACATATTTCGTAATATTTATGGACTAATACCCATAAAAAATGAGACAATTCTGGAAATTCCTATTTCATGACACAGAAACTCCAAAAAAGCGATGTCCGTCCTTCAAAAACAATGAGTATCATTTAATAGGTCGTCACCAGTGGACCCACAAAATTTGAGCTCATACAAAGTCAATCACTTATTCTGGAGTATTCGTGGACTAACACACACGAAAATAATGAGTATCAATTAATAGGTCGTGCAACAATGGACCCACAATATTTGAATTCAAACAGAGTAGGTGACACATTCCGGAAAATTGATAAACTTAACATATGAAAAGATCAACATAATCCTGAATTCTTGTTTGTTGACACATAAACACCAAAAAAATGATGTCCACCTTTCGTAAGTGTTAGTCCATAAATTTTCATTTTTAAGATCGCTTAACGAAAAAATAACTCTGGCATTGTCATATAGCAATTTGAGCTCTTTGTGATAGCCTTTCCTTCCCTCCCTCGTTTTGATCACATGTGCTTTATACTTCTGCAGGAATTAGCTGATCATACTGCTGAGGTGAATGTACAGCATGAGACGCTAGACGAGACTTTCACTTTTTATGATTCAATTAGTGGCAGATTACATGTATATCAGGTGTGTAAGACCATTCCCTCTTCCGTCTCCTTGCCACTACTACCTGTCCAATACTCATGTGTGTCTGCTAATTACAATACATTTCATCATTGATCATACTTGATTTGTTTAGGGTCCAATCGTAATTCTAATACATAGGCCTATCTTGAGTCTCACTTGCCTAACTTAGCGTTGGCAACTATTTTCTATAGCTAATGAGCTGTACAAAATATATTTTCTTTTTACTGTAGGTTGCGAGCGTGACTTTTGACTTGCTCTTGCTGTTGGTTCTTGGATCATACTTGATAACACTTTTCAGTTTTCTCGTTATCACCACCAGGGTATGTCTTTCTGGTTTGTTTAGCTCTCAATGCCTTCCTTCTGCTCTGCAAATTTCATTTTGTTGCTTATACTACTATAGCAACTACTACTGCACCTCCATACTAATTTGGATCGGCTATGGAAACAAAAAGATTGAAAAACTGAATGTGACTCTGGTATTGCTCAACAGGGTCTTGACGATCTTATCAGTCTATTCCGACGTCCTCCATCCCGGAAAGTGAAAGCTGTGTGATTTCTTGAGGTGGGGATATGTTCACACTTGAGGTCTCCAGTAAACTATGAATTGCTCACCATCGATCTGTAGTTTAACGTGTCGTTATTTAGAAGCTTTCGACGAATTTCCATGGGAGAAACTCCACATATTTTACTTTGGTGGTGCGACTACATGCATAGTTATAAATTTTTTGCTTAGTTACAAATGTAATTTCCATAACATGCTACTTAGAGATGTTAACTTCGAGCTTCATATTAATTTGCCGGCAGTTATCACATTGATTTGCAGACAGTTAACCATTGAAACTATCGAAAAATAAGTTGTTTCCAGATTATAACATGCAATTTGTATTATTAATTAATATCAAGTAAAGACACTTTTAGTTATGTTCTTTACTACGTTTTCAGCCCAGTAGCACGTCTACGTACCGTTTTAAACATATATAGATACGTATCACTCTGATCATATGTGCATGATACAACAGAAATAGTCAAAAACAAATTTGGTAAATTCAAGAAAAGGTTATTTATTGAGGAGGACCTGTCTGTAGAACACCAAGTGAAACAGAAATTATTTGAAGATGCAAACATTTATCAGTCCCTACTACCAGAAGTAGAAGCAGAGAAGAAAGGAAGTCAAGCTCCAACGCCACAACCCGAAACACACCAGTGGGTAGATTTAAGGCAGAAAATAACGCGTTCAAGGTTTCAGCGAGATAAGATACAGTCATACTAGTACTAGACAGAAAGAAGAAACTATTATCTCATCATTCAGTTGCTTTTCCTTTACGTCTGCTGCTATTGCTGGTTTCGATGAGATAACATACCATGGAATCCACATCATCCCCAAATATGCTATAAGCCTCTATCACTCGTGCATAGCTAAATCCCATCGACAGCATAATCTGGATGCAGTCGCTAAGGACCTCTCGGATGCCTTCCTGATGTGTGTCACTTCCTGACGACCCTGCGATTCAACAGAAAAAAGTTAGCAGGATCAAGATAGTTGAAGTCTTGCAACCACAACAATAGCTGATTTTATATCAATAGAAGGACAAACAAACAAACTAGTCTAGTATTGTTAGTGAAGGCAAAATCCACATCGAAAGTCAGCATGAACTTACTAGCTCCAGATGATGATGGTTCAGCATTAGAAGTGGAAGTTTCTCGACAACCAAGCTGCTGTCTGAACTTGTCATTGGCAACATACTCAGCCCTAGAAGCTTCCACTACCATGCGTTCAATCTCCTTTTCAGTGAGCTCAAGATCTGAATAAAAGCGTCCTTCAGCCAGAAGAGCCTGAATTGAACCGTTTTAGCATATATAGTCAAAACAACATCAATGTCCCGTTTGTTATCAAGGTGATTAAGACCAAAATGAATTTTGAGGTGCTTACATTATCAATTTGCTGATCCTGTTGAGCTTTTATTGCTGCTTTGACCTGATCCTTATCAACGTTCCTCTATACAATAAAGAAGAAAAGATAAAGAGACGATAAATGGAACCAGAGCTACTAGATGCTACAGATGATGATCTACAAACTAGTTAAATATTAGCATCACCCACATAATTCGACACCCAAGAGCTGTAAGCACACAGCCAATGAAGTTTATCCAATACGACAGCTATAGAAAGTCAACATCATGTCTGTTCGTAGATTAGAAATTTTACCCCTTGTAGAGAGCTAAACCCAAGGCCAGCACCAACAGTTAGTCGACGTGGATCAACAAGTGAATTGTAATGATTTCCATGATGAAAACTGAGTCGAACAGGAGGGCTGTCTGTATTATAACTTCCGTGGAATGTATTGATTGGTTCTGCATTAGTGAATTCCAGAAATTAAACTCTGGCAGCACAAATATAGAATCCACAGAGACTGGCCAGTTGCGATAAAATCATTACTGGTGTCTAAAAAAGAATAACAAAAGAAGGGTACCTGTGCTATAAGAATATATATGAATAGGGCGATTATACATTTCAGATAAAGCTTGAATCTCCACATTGTTGCCATAAACCTATCAAGCCAATAGAGACCATTAGTCTGATTGCCACATAAAAAGGATAAAGGAACAAAGACAGACATGCCACAACATATATTTCAAAAACACAAGCAAAACAGGAGCCACAGATTCTCAACAGAGGACATTCCTATTCAATGTTATAGCAAATTATTTAAAAATTGTACTAGTCTGACAGAATCAACAAATAAGACAGGGAATACTAGTGAACTGCAATGTGACTTACTTTGTCTCTCCTTTTTCTCTTGCAATAGGAAGTGAAACCTTCAGTTATAAACTGAGAGAAGTGATCTCTTTCCCGCTCCTATTACAAAGAAGCACATTGAGAAATAAATAATGAGAGGATTGGTAAAGGTTTTGCAGAAAGATAGTGATGATTATGAGATTTTATATCAACCTCCCAAACATTGAAAACACTCCTAGTAGATATGATGTAAGTGACGCCAGCACAACGTACACATGGATGCCTTTACAGACAGTAGCGTTCTTATATTCTCTAGGTTAAGGACTTGGATGCCAAGGGAACACGGGAAACAATTGATGAAGCATCAGAGGGAAGTCTACTTAGATTATTTTTTTGAGGAAGGATTGCCATACTGAGTTAGATTCTCATGAAGCAGACAAGATGAACTGAAAAACCAAAGGAAGAACTAATGCAGACATACCTATAAACTTTCTCCCAATTCTCAACCCCCCCCCCCCCCCCCCCCCCCAAAAAAAAAAAAAAATTAAAAAAAGGTGTAGACATACAGAACCTCACTTAACCCATGAAACATTAGTAGCTGTTATTTGTCTAGTTAAATTACACAAACATGAGCACACTAAGACAGAAGGTAAATTTACCCAAGGTTGTGTAGCAAGGTAATTGTTGCAAGAAAACAAAAAATTGGCAAGTAAACCAAGTAATTATTACTTCTAAAAAGGGCAAGGTAATTGCTGCAAACCTTACAAAGTATAACATCTTCTGAGAGCTGATCATCATTGATTTCAGAGAATGCTAGAGATGATTAATAAATAGAAGCATGCTACCTGAAGATAAACAGTAGCTCTTTCGCCAAATAACAGAATTTATTTGTATAGACATCCAGGAATTTTGATGTGTCCCAAATTAACGTGATATTTGAAAAACACAAACCACCGGTAACCTAAAAATACTTTGGATAACGTTGACATTACAAATCAGACAAACTCATTTCTAATGTCTCTATTGTCAACTATGCCCAGTAATAAGCTAAAATAAGCATTGTCCACATTAACCAACTCTTGTATTCTATAGGATGAAATTCTTCTCTCTATTGAGTTACACATGTTATATTCTTATGGGAGACATAGGTGTTCTTTTTGTATGAGAGGGAAGATATTTTCCAGAAAATGACTCTATACGCTTATTTTCCTTCACAGCTATCTCAACTCCCAACTTCCTGTCACTGCCCCAATCAATAACCAATGGGTGGAAAGTACTGCATTGGTCAAGTCTTCAATGGTTGATGCCAGGCACTATTGGGGAAGTATTATTTAACTGGACCTTTAGAGGGGGAAGAGTAATAGATTGGATCGTACAAAAAGTACATCAACTAACTATCTGCACAAACCCTGTTAGACGTTTTAGATTAAGTGCATAGGTAGAACAGGTTCACTTGTTTTGTTATCCTTTTTGCTGGTAGCAACCCACCATGGTCTTTGTGTTGTTTTTGTTCATTTATAACACTACTTGATTTTTTAAAAAGAAAAATAATCTGCGTGAACCATAGGAATGATAATAGGGAAATCATATTCATCTCTCAATTCGACGGACTGCACTTATGCCAGTGTGGGAAGGTGAGGCGTTAAGCCCAACACATTCCTGTGTTCTCTTAATAGTTAATACAGCAGACATCTACTACTTCTTCTTTCTATAATAGGATACAGTAGACACATATGCCAGTAAAAATAGAGAACTTATAAGATTACCATTGTTATGTTTTTTTAATGAAGTAGCATCATTGTTATTGTTATTACTAGTACTTATACATATTATACTTGTTTTTCACTCCTACTATTTCTTTGGTATGATGATGATATGAGTTGAGCTTAGATGAGGAAACATGATTAGTAAGGAATTATTATATCAGACCCCAACTTATTTAAGATTGGGGCCTTGTTGTTGTTGTAGTTTTCAAAAGAAATTTACTTCTTTTATTCTGTCCCTCATTTTTTTAATCCTAGCCTGTAATCCTGTAGTCCCTCAATTTATTGAACACAAAAATCAGAAATAAGAGAACTAACAGAACTGAGGCTATCCTAATGGTTAAAGAAAAATTCGTATACACATGTCAGCTTTCCTCCTAGTACTGCTGAAAGAAACTAGAATCAAGCGAGTAGATATTTTCAACCTAGCAAGGAAAGAAGGAAAGTAGCAGTAGAATAGAATGTTGTTACGCAACTTCATAAGTGACCCCTCATTAGAAAGATTACCATGTAGTCAATGCACATCTGCCTGACCAAATCATAAGCTTCAGAATCACCATATACTTGGTCAGCAACAGCACGGAAAAGGCAATTCCCATCTTCCAACATTTTCTTAACTTCTAAGCCTTTGGCTCGTCTTAAGTCCATTTCGAACTGCCGCTCTCTCTCCTAAAAGAAAGGAATCATGTTAGCTTGCAGATTTGGATATGTTGAAATCCTAAATCATCCTCAAATGGCTTTAACTTTAAAATCACAAGATACAGTGACTTCTTCACTTAAGGCTACATAGTGAGAGCAGAATTTCCACTTTCCTTACTCAAACTTGTCAATCCGGAAAAAATGTTCACCAACCAATAGAATGCATAAGTAAAGAGACAAAGCTGATTCTTATTCTCAATGACCAACGAAAGGGGCATAAATTATCCATAATCTACTTTAATTGATACAGTGATGGGACATACCACATCATCATATGAGGATCCGAAGTTAGGGTTCTGCTCATCAGCACTATTATAACCTTCGCTTTCACAATGTGACCGTGGAGAGGATGGCCTGGATCCAGCAGGTGAAGTCCTGGTTGAGACAGTAGATCGCCCAGCAGTTCCCCTAGATGATCCTATCCGGATAGCATGTGAACTGCCCGTCAGAGATCTTCTAGGACTTGAGTTTAATGAAGCAGGTTTCGGGGGCGGGACAGGAGGTGGAGGTGGACATGAACTACGTGCAAGCCTCTGAACGGAACTTTCCTCATTTTCCTCTTCCACGACTCCTAAACCATCACATTTCCTTGTCAAATCCTCACTGTCAAAACCACTATTTCTCTTCTCGTTGTCAACAATCTTTTCTTCATTGTTGCTTTCTTCGCTGCCCAAACTTTCCAACAATTCACCGTCACCCTTATAGTTTGAAGAAGCAACGGACGACTCTTCTAAAGCAACCTGTTCTTGTATTTCTTCCACGAAATCATCATCTTTCAAAGCTGATAATACCTGACTACTACTAGACGCCTGTGGCTGGGTTGGAGCTGAAGAAGAAGACGAACCAGGGATTGAAGTTGATGACCTGTTTTGATTTGAGGATGAAGACGATGAAGCTCCAGCAGAACCGCGCTGAACCAGTATCCTAGTCATTTTGTGTAGTCTTCTTCAACCGAAATTAGAGAAATAAAGCCCTTGCTTTGAATTTGTCACGCTTCCTGGCCTTTGGGGCAGTCACACCAATACCTTGGCTGAACGATTTGTCCCAGCAGCTAACTTTTGTCTTATACTCACGAACTAATTTCTGCATTCCCCTAAAAATTCTCATGAGACCTTGATCTCCAATAATCTTATTTTGAAACAAGAAAACCCCCTTTTTTCCTAATGCCACTTGAAATTACCCAAAAGTAAAGCCCCAAATACAAAGTTCACCTCCACTAGTCAAAACTGCAATAAAGACCATCAAATCACCACAAAAAACTAAGAAAAAAACAAAGATATACCCAAAAAAGGACCCAATTCACTTCACTTAACCACAAGAACATTTTGAAATACCAAAATTCAAATTCAACAAGTTTCATCATATAACTAATCCATTAAACCATGCCAGCTTCAAAAAAATCAAAAAATTTAAAAGGAAAAACACCCCAAAATGTCCACAGCCATACACATGAGATCATCAAAAATTTACACAGCAATCAATAAAGACAAACCCCAATTCTTGAAAAAATAGAAACTTTACCACAAAGATATCTTAATAGAATATCAAGAATCAACCTTTCAAGCTAATTACCAAACCCCACAAACAGAATCAACAAAATATTGATGAAAAAACACATCTCAGCATACAAAAAAAAAACTAAAACAAATGCAGAAGGATATAGTTGACCAAAGTTAGATATAACTTACTTGATTTTAGAATCACCAGCAACCAGAACCTGCTAGTAGAAGCTAGCTAGGGTTTATTACATGAAGATTCCGAACAAATGGGGAAAATGGGTACAAATAAACTTCTAGGTGAAGAAATGTACATATGTATGCAGATGGATATATATACGTGTGTACGTATAGAGAGAGAAAGCTGGGTTTTTTCTAGAGAGAGACAGATGAGGTAAGTGGAAATAATGGGAGGCTGAGTTTTTTACTCTTTAAAACAATTTAAAATAAATAAATAAAAATATATCCAATATCTTTAAGTTCAATTTTTTCACATGTATATATTATATATAATAAGAAATAAATTAATATTTGACATGTAGGTATTATAAAGTTTTATATCTTCAACCTAATTTTATTATTATTTGATAGAAACATCTACCTAGTATCAAGATCAAATAATGAATAGGATGTAATAGGAGGGACGAGTATCTAATAATGAAACTATAGCCTTTCAAACAAATCTTTGAGTCAAAATTTTCGAACTTTAAAATCTAAAGAAATAGACACACGAAGCAGATGAAGAAGACTCGACACCTGCTATATATATTTGATATTATTTTTATCCATGTATAAATAGTATAATTCTCCACGAATGGATTCTGAATGAACCCCTGAGGGCTCAGCCATTGGATGCATTAATCTCGACATCTGATCATTATTCAAGACTAAATGGTTGATCGTTATTCAAGAGAGATTCCAAAAGGCCAAATTTTTTTCTAGCTTCGAAACATAGGCCGAAGAAGACTAGACAAAATCGTAGCTTAGTAGACATTCTTAAAAATATTTGAATTCAATCTATCCTATTTAGCTAAAAGACAAATATTCCTTGCTAGACGAGTCACTTATTCACAAACTTGGTATGGAAAAAATCCTTTTCGCTCCACTAAGCCATATCCACCTTCCAGTGACGTCTCAAACAAGTTATATAGAAACTGGACGATCCTATTAAGCCGAAATGCAAACAATAGGGGAAGATTCGAACATTTTTCCATCCTAAATAAATAACAATTAAAAAGAACATCTCACACCAAACTATAGGTTCACACACATATATAATATATATATTTAAAAAATCCAACAAAGCATAATTAGATTTAAACTTGTTAATTTTTTTTTATCTTTGGTTGAGCAAGCAAATGCTTCTACTTTACATATGAAGATTGACATTTATTTTTGTCAATATATAAGTGGAAAACCCCCTCAATGAGTTAAAAAAGAATAAGAGCCTCATTGTTCAACTCTGATTTTAACTGGATATCTCTTCTTTTCTTTCCTCCTGTAAAATTAAATCAATCATAATACATGGACTAAGAACTCTGAACACATCATAAATGTAAATAGAGAAGTAAAATTTGTAACAACAACAATATTAGACCAAAAGGATTTTTTATGCTTTAATCTTCCATCCTTTCTCAGCAAGAGCTTCATTCACACGGCTAGCTGCAACTGCGGTATCATTAAGCGGAGGGTAACTCCAGCTTTCCGACATCTGCGTTGTCAAAGGGGAGATTTAAGAAAAAAGAAGATGGAAATATGTTAAGTGTATTAACAGAACAGAAAAGGAATTCAAATAGCCGACTCCAACTTGATTGGGATTTGGGAGTGAGGCGTAGTTATTGCTGTTGTCAAGTAGTCTTCCAGATGTGAGAACTTCCTCTCAACTCGATAATCAAGGCAATCTCAAAAAATTACTTCTTTATGGGTAAAGCAATACATCTTAGACATATTCACTCAAGCAAATATACTTCTATATGGGAAAATGAACCATTTTTTCCAATTTTTCACGAGGCGGATTGAAAGCTAAGCAGTGAAATTCTAAAGATTTCATGAGAAAAAATAGAGGCGTATACATGCCTTAACACTACGCATAATATGTGGACCTATCAACGTAATTTGATGATTTGATCAATTCTGAAGAAATCACAGATGAAAGAAACTAAGAATCAAAGCACTGACTAGTCAATGTTGCTGAATGAGTTCTGTCAAATGAAGTTCTTCCATTAAATAGAGAGAATTCTGATTTACATGCCTAAAGTTCTGCTATATATATTCCTAATTGTAATATTTCTGAAAATATGCTACATTAATCTATGCTATCTCCTATCATCACTACACAAATATTTAGAGTTTATCACATATATATGTACAGATAGTTAGAATCTGTCCAATCATGCTAACAGTATCGACTAGTATTGCATAGAAGAAATCAATTATAGGCACTGTTACAGCTGGATCCACTGACAAACTTTGGATTTGCAATCCCAGGTAAGATTGGTTTCAAGCTTTAAGATTCTTTTCTATCAGATAAGGTTGTAGCACAAAATGTAAATCTAAGTAATTGCCCATAAATCATATATGCTGCTTCCACAAGCAAATAATCTAAGTAACTCTCAGAATATTTTCAGCATGAGCAATCCAGATGCCTTCCTGTAAAGCTCATTCTATGAACACACTTCTTAGGTGACTCATCGCTATTTAACGCATGAGAACAATACCACGTAAACACAAAAGAATAAACACGCCAACCATGTTCTAAATTAACCACCATCCCGTCAAAGCCAAATGCTTGTAGTGACAAGAAAGACAAGTTTGGACACACAAGCACCTAGCATTGTCTAGGCATACTTGTATAGAAGAACAATCTTCCTTTTCTCAAGGCAGAATATCATCACAACTATCAACTACTCTGAACAAGAATCATCAGTTTAGTTTGCACCGAATGTATTTCTCAAGTTAAAAGTTCCCCTATTTTATCCATAAAGGAGAAAGGAGAAGGGATCCTTACATCCTCAAGTCCAGTGAATGGCCTAGTCAGTCCTCTCTCTCTAAGTGTCTTGTGGAACTCTGTGAACTTCCATGTACAGCGTTCGGCTCCAACTACATACACAGGCTTCCTGGGAAGGAAGATATGAATCATAACGAAATTTTAGGAAAATCATGTTAAAAATACTAGATCATTAACTGCTGAGCAAATAGTGAGACATACCCAGTACTGCAAGCCTCACTCAACATGCTAACTGAATCTGCTGTGATAACAAAAACATCAGCCCAAGCCAGATGCCCCATGTGTGGATTTGGCTCTGAATATTAAAAAAAAGTATCCGTTAGATGACCATCCAAATAAAACTATAACTACACAACCATTACAGATTATAGTATCTGAGTCACCTTCACCATTCCAAATGTGTACTTTTGGATCCAAACCAAGCTCTTTGACCACGATTTTGGAATGCTACAAGAAATGAGCATTGCACAGTGTGTCAAACACATTAAAGATGTTACCAATTGGTATAATTTAAAACACAATCTGTAAAAAAAATACCTTTTCTGGTGTCCTTCTGGAGAACGAGATTCTTATGCTCCCACAGCTCCCAAGAACATTGTGAAGGGAGGCTGTTAATTGCTTTACAAGGTCTGCCCCATACCTGCAGTATCCTAATCATAATCCAGGAACGATATAAGATTTATACACATGAGCCTAGCGGCAACGGAGAAGCTACAGCAAAGGGATAGATAAAGAAAAAAATAGTCATACTCTACAGTCCTGATAAAATTTCATGAATTCTCATACATGTCTAGGTTTTCCGAGACCACTTAAAAACTGAAGATAGAGAAAAGCAAGATTCAAATATACTACCTTCTTGGAAGTCTCCAAATAACGTGTAAACCATGCAACAAAGATGATTAAACTATGTAGATACTAGCTGTCGAGAAGGAATGATACTCATTTAAGACTGATTGGAACAGAATAAATTGGGTTACAGGTATCCTCAAACTATGAACCAAGCAATATGAAACCCAGTTATGAAGATAAAGTATAGTCCACTCAAGAAGATGTTGAGCGGCAACAACATAAAAAAACAAAATTTTGAAAGCAACCAATAAATCTACACAAACAGACCTGTCTGCTTTACATGGGATAAGAATTTTATTCCAATACATATCTCATGTTATTTCAGCCTCGTCTTTTCATACGATGTTTATTCCAATTCATATCTCATGTTATTTCAGCCTAGTCTTTTTCATACAAAGCTTATTCCAATTTATATCTAATGTTACTTCAGCCTTGTCTATTCATACTTTCCTTTCTTCAACAAAATGAAGTTGTGGAGTTCAATTTTGCAATAAAGGATATAAGTCATTGAATTTAAGAAATATCGTACTTGTAGGGCCTCCAATGTTGACCACCAATAAGGGCTTCGGCAAAGGTGCAAACTCTTCATGCCAGGTGGCAGCTGCAGCTCTAAGAGCAGCAAAATCAACTTGATGTAGAGCTCCTACCGTAAGTACCTTTCCAGAAAACAAAATTCATAGTTCAGCAATGTAGGTACAAAAGCTCTCAACACAGAAATATATTACATTACATGCTAAAACTAAATATAAATGTTGAGGATACCTACAACATGCTTATCAGGTGGTTCTTGGGGTGTTATCCACTTTTGCAGAAAACGAGGAACTTGTTCCTTTCCTTGAGGAGTTAAAGAGTAATAGTCATGCTTGGGGGTGATTACCATGTCGAACCTGTCCAAACGGGACCTTGGATGCTG
This sequence comes from Solanum lycopersicum, assembly GCF_036512215.1. NCBI lineage: Eukaryota > Viridiplantae > Streptophyta > Magnoliopsida > Solanales > Solanaceae > Solanum > Solanum lycopersicum. The sequence goes on along the minus strand of NC_090810.1, from coordinate 58,714,111 downwards.
AATCTGAAGTTAAAATACAGCATAGACAAATCAATAAGATTTTCTTCTCCAGACCCAACAATATTCAAGAATTTACAAAAAAAATAAAAAAATAAAAAAATACACGGCATACAATCCAAATATGCAATAACAGCTTTCTTTGCTGAACTAAACAGGAAAATCAGCAGCTACAATTAACAGTCCAAAAAATTTAGGAATACTTCATTAGTCAACCAGCTGTTCAAGAAAAAAAAATTATCACAAAAGTTTAAGAAGTCTCTAGTCAGAGCAACTTGTGTACACAAACAACAGCATACACAGTGTAATTCAATAGGTGGAGCCTGGGGAGGGTAGAATGTACCCGGACCTTATCCCTACCTCGTGGAGGTAGAGAGGGTGTTTCCAAGAGACCCTCTGCTCAAGTAACGCACATCAAAGCAGTATGAAAAAGAAAGGTACAGAAGTAAAGAGGACATGCCAAATAAATACGGAAAGCATTACAAAGCACTCAGAAAACAAGGAACAATAACAATTGCCAAATAATGTGACTTGTGCGTGTTACTGAAAGCCATCACTGTGCGAAGCAAGGGATTATCGCTTCATGGGTGAAGTCATGGATTTCACATAAGTGTGTACTTCAAATAGTGATGCACAAAGTGATCCAACAAGAGAAGCATTCAATTCGTTGAATCTCAATTGATGAGTTGGATTAATATCAACATTTTTATATCATGGTGTTTGGGCCGTCTGCTCGTACCTCGACTAATTTCACAAGGTACCTGCTACCTCTCACTAACACAGGTATCAGGTAACTCTGTCAAAGGCTCGGACAGATGGAAGAAATCACCTAGTCTTTTTGACTCTGCATGAATTTGAACTTGAGATCTCAAAATTCTCAACCCACTTCATCGACCACTAGGTTATACCCTTAGGTGCATAGTTGTAATTGATTATTAAAGTACTAAATTCATATGTATTTGATATTTTTTAATGTTATTGACTTTTGTGCTCACTTCTTGCTTTTTGCTTCAAGCCTCATAGACCTTGTTGCTTTTAGAAACACAACAGATTTGCACATTCACTACAAGGAATTTCACTAGACTTGCAGCCTAATTTCTTCAATATTTTGGTTCCACTGTAGCTCATATCAACTAGCAGTTATCTTTAGCAGGAGAACATCTATTGTACTAATTCATGGCAACAGCTGATTGACAGAGTGGGCCAAAAAAAAAAGATACATTGTTCATTGACATGTAGACTTGTGTATCCAAATATAGATAGCTTAAAGTATCTGTCTGAAGAAGAAAAAAGGAAGTTATACAAAAAAATTCAACATGCCTTTAGCTTCTCAAGCATTTAGTCTCTAATAGGTAACCAGAAAAAAACTACAAGACTAACTTATCAAATAAAATGAACTGCAAGAGTAAATCGCATCTTTCTCATATAAGTTTTTTTGATAACCAGACATACAAGTATATCTAAAGAAATGGAAACTGTTGTAAAGCATGAAGCATCTAACTCTTCTCTCATTTTCTTAGTTCTTAGTTCTTAGTTTCTAGGTTCCTATACCTCCAGTAGATGAAAGTTCATCTACAAACAAAGCTGTCCAACAGCAAGAGTTAAACAACCATAGAGAAGAAGGGTCCACAATGCACAACTTCTATTGTATTGGAAAAAAAAAAGGATGTCAGAAGACATTAAAAAATCTACCACGAGAAGAAATAAGATGGCAATTACCAAGAAATAGATCATTGGTTTCAATTGTGTTATGAATCGTGCTTCTTGGAACCTTGTCTTTTAAGCGTTCAGAGTTATACTGCAGACCTTCAAGATAATATAGAACTAATTTGATAGAAATTTAAGTTCATCATGGTTAGGCTTGTAATTAGGAAGCTTTCGCCTTTCTGTACGCATGATTTAACCAACCCAATTTGAAGAATACTAATAATTCCTCAGCCCCTGTGGATCCAAGGGATTCCTTTCCTCGAGGCCATCAGTTTGTTACAACAGATAGCTTCTTCCTAGAAATGTTTGTAAAAAAAACTTGTTAACTTTGTCAAAAAACAGAACCGTTACACCAGTTCCTCTCTTCTTTTAATCTCCACAAGGAATAAATCATCCAATTATTTCATCACTGATGCAGGAAAGTCATTTAAAAAAATATATAAACAGGAGGAGGTGATTATAAAGAAGTAAGGAAGTGGTTAAATGAACTTTCCACTATAGCAATCTGCAGAAAAAACATGTTCCCCACAGAAGAATCAGATTTCATACCTGGACAACAAAAACATTATCAGATGCCAATCTTTTAATGGAGCTAGTTATTGAGATCGTATCTCTTCCAGATGCAATCACCAGCAATGGACCATCCCTGAGAATGAACAATCATTAGCTACCTTTACTTCACTGAGTTTTTTATCAAGAGCACAAAGACTAGTTCTACCATTACAAAATTGAAGGTCATGTATGAGAATTGAGAAAGGTTATAGAGATGATCATGTGGTTATTTCAGATGTGTTAGACTCATAATTGTATCTTTTTCTTCTATTGTGCCCTATATTTAGCTAAGCTGAATTGATTTCAAGAAATTGTAGGTCTACAAAGGTAATTTCCCTATGTGATTTTAGGTCTACCTCATATCATTTTCAAACTTTTCCTCACCATGGTTCCAAACCTATTGATCGGTGCATCTGAAGGTCGATGTTGATGCAGGACATGACCAAACAATTTCAAATGATATTATCTCAATTTATCTTCAGTGCATGCTACTCACATCTCAGCCATAGTCTCATGATAATCCTGCAATTTAAAAGAAGAACGTCCATGTCCTAGTCTGCCTCCTTAACTTGTTACATCAACTGACGCAGACAGCCTTCCATTTTCCAAGACTTTTTTGCTGTCAAAATCACCCCTCTAGAGGTTGGCCAAGTGAAATAGCACATCTTCCTTGACATAGTTGGAGAGCATATTAATTTACATAGGAAATCAATCTTCTCCCTGACCAAAAGTTTGTCATAAAAAGACATCACCCAAACAGTCCATTGTTTCCCAAGCCCCACCACCAAAACATTGAGATTATCCACCAGACTAATTTTCCTATGAAGTAAGTCAATCAATCTTTGAAACTCACTCACTTATCAATCTTGGAAACCCCTTCTAAATCTCAAATACCAAAAGGTCACTCCCAAAAGTATACTCTCCTCCCGACTACCAACTAAAATGAGATATTTTCCACAAAATAGTCCCATTCCTTCAAGACATTCGTCCACGCCCCATAACCAAAAGGTTCTACATGTCTAGTTTTCCAACCCCCTTCAGTAATCCCATATTTATCAACTATAACATCCTCTCCCACATACAGACACAAAAAGACAACATTATGCATCATCCTGCTCAAAGCTTCCATGACTAAAATAAATAACATCGAAGCTAAAGGATCTCCCTGTCTCAAACCCGTTGAAAATCCAAAAAACTTCACTTTACTGGTTACCATTAAACAACACAGAAAATCTCACTGAAGAAGAACAAAAATAGATCCATTTTCTCCACTTCTCCCAAAATTCCTATTGAAGCGTAACGGAATCTTGGGATTTCCAATTCACATGATCGCATGCCTTTTCAAGATCCGGTTTGCACGACAGACCTGTTACTCCCTTAAACCCTAAATTCTTGTTGTTATGCTAATTAAGTAAAATTGATAATATTTACGGGATCTATAACACTATCTCTGCTTGGTGGTTGAAAATAGAGTTACGAACGACTTCTTGACGAAATAAATTCTGACGCCACTTTTCTTTTCTTTCTTTTCTTTTCTCTGCACTATTCCCGCAAACGTCAACTTTTTGGTGAATTAAGCACTCTGAAGTAGGTTGGTCCACTTTGAAATTAAGGGAGTATGTTAGAATGTCAAGTGAATATGGGTCTAAATTCATCCATGTCTAGATTTATCATTACTTGAACAAGAAAAATTATACCTAATATTATATTAAATATGTTAAAATATTTCATATTTGATTAAAGAATGTTTATTTACCTTATCAGCATAGTGATTAACAATTACCTACCATATTATACATAATACATAATCTAAGACTCCATTATAAGGATTAAGGAGCACCCCTTATACCATGTTAATTAAGTCTATGACAAGTTTTTATTTTTTTTCATAGTATCATAGCAAACAAAGTTTATAAGTTTATGTCTCTCAGCCACTCATTATCAAAAAGAATTTTCACGCATTAGGTCCATGAAAAAAACTAAGCACACGTAAGGGGGAGTGTCAAAGACATAATTAAGTAAGAAAAGTGTGCATTCTCTAAGCTTAAGTTTTAAGAGCTTAACTTTTAAGATGAAATGACCACAACCCTTCGGGGTGGCCCAGTGGTTTGAGCTTGGGACTTCTATGTTGGAGGTCTCAAGTTCGAAACCCCTTGCCAGCGAAAGCAAGGGGTTTGCCTTCTGGGTCGAGCTCATTGCACAAGTCTTGACTAGTGCAGGTTACCTCTCCTATCTGGTTTGCAAGCTATTGCATACGAGTGGAGGTTTTACCCTGTGCGCACCCAAAGGGTAGCGGCTGTGGGTTTCCCTTCTCATAAAAAAAAATGAAATGACCACATACTTCAAAAATTACTACCATGATTAAACAATTATCATAAAATGCAACAGCAACCAAACGAATCACATGAATGAAGATGATGTTAGGAATTGTGTGGAAACTTACTTCTCAAATGTCTCGCGAGCCATTCTAACAATACTCTTCACGTCAGCTTCCAAAATAGATGACAAGCCTACATTGCCACCATTTTCCATAGGCAAAGTTCCTAGTTTTCTAGTCCTTCTTCTCAATAGAATCCCACATATCTGGCTTATGATGTAATACACCGTTTTGTGTAATGATACAGGAAGCCAGTGTAGCCACTCATTCACTCCTCCTCTTGGTCTAGTAACCCGCTGCATGTATAGAAAGCATCAATAGCAATTTCTTTTTAAAAAAGATGTATCAACAATTACCTTATCCCAAAATAAATACAGGACTTTCGAGTTTTCAGCCCCTACTTACCTCTCTGTATTACTTCATACTTTAAAATAACACCGTTCAAATCAAGGAAGACATGAAAATTCTAATATCAACCAGATTAGTAGAACCTTCAATTGTTTCATTCACTCTACTCACGCAAACTTTTGAACAAGTGAACGGGTTTCTATACATTGTGAGAGGATCAACAAAATAGCCAGGCAACCAAGACATAAATCAGGGTTAGCGAAAAACGGAATTAAAAGTGAAGAGGTCTATCATCCTGTTTGCTCAATTTGAAGCAAGAAAGCAAAAGGTAATAAGACACTAAGCCCCAATGTTGTGCAATCAAAATCTATAGGAAAAGCAGTAAACAGTTTTCAACCCTTTACCAGTTAAGAAACTATTAACCGTCATCAGTGCAATCCCACCACCCAAAATCTCGAGACACAATATTTCAATTCCATGCCCACTATCTTGTCATGTTTGACTTTATTAACCTATAAATTCTGAATGATCCCCTACAAAAATACCTTCACAACCACAAGCTACTAAAAACATTTGGCGCTACCCAAAATTTTCATAAGTTTTGGTTCCACTATCATTTTCAACACAAAGCGGCACGATACAGACATATTTAAATCAATTACCAGAAATCAGCACACATATAACACAATACTCCATCAACTCCAAGTCTAATTCTCCTAAATCAATTTCACTAGGTCCATGTAAGATGCATGGAGAAATCACTCGGATACACCACGCAGATCAATATCTATATGACAAACATAATCCTATTAAGTTTGAGTTTCCTGCAATTTTATCTGTCCTCATTGTAAACAAAATAATTCAACCTCTAGAATAACTATCACAACTTTCTGCCAACTAATTTCAATACTAATCAAATCTCCGCATTGAAGACAATAGAAGGTAATTAGATTACTGGACGAATACTGAGGAAAAGGAGCTTACATATAGAGTGTGCTTATCAGAGAGGCCGAGTGCTTGAATCAGACCAATACTTTGATTCTCCGAAGCAGGAAAACCATTACCGATGACAACAGCTCGCCTAATCACACCATGAACTCCACCTTCAAATATATCCGGCACACCGCCGATTCCTCGTGGACTTGATGGAGGTTCCGGTAACCGTATCGGCTTCATTTATACTGAAATTGAAAAAAAACAATATCAAACCCTAGAATTGTAGAAGATCGATTTCACTTCAAACAACTGATGATGGCTTTAGATAACCGCAAAGGCCAAAAGAATACAAAAAAGAGTTGATTTTTCTTCTTCTTTCTATTTGATGATTTCGTGGGAAGGACAGCAAGGTTTTTCGATTACTTTTTTTATTTTATTTTTATTTTTTTAGAGAAGAAAAAAAAAGAGAATAATATTACATTGAAGTCAAATATTATTATTAGTACATAAAAATAAGTTAAATCAATAACACTTTTTTTCTATTACTTAGTTTAACATAGTTTGATTACGACTTTAATATAACAATAACAACATATCCATTGAAATATCATAACTAGGTTTGAAGAGGATATAATATATGTAGAGACGTTATCATTTATCTCGTGATCATTATGTTAAAGACTATCAGCTTAAGTGTAGCAAATCCAAATACAACGAAGAAGAAAATGGTGGGACTACTTAGCAATTAACTAGAGGCATAGTGCAAATCCTCCAAAAACACTTCATTATATAAGGACATGTTCCCGACGATTTGAAGTTGAGTCAGGACATGTCAATCACTTCTCCCCAATACATATAAGATCTACCTGTACCTTTCCTCATATCGATTATAAGCACCCCTCGTGCTTCCTAACGAGAATATGTGCATTTTTTTTTATGTATTCAAACCACTTTAATCTCGATTTCCCCATTTTGTCCATACATTCTTATCTTTCGCTACATGCATCTTATGAACCTAAGTTCTTGACTAAATAAAACTTCGCCCCATATAACATAATCGACCTAACCATCAATTTTCGCATAACTCCAATTATATTCAATATGAAAATACTATTAGTTTGTTTGATCAAATTTTTTCTTTAAGTAAAATAACTTTACTCTTATAAGTAGAATACAAGTATATTTTAAAAATTTGGATCAAGCACAAATTATGACTTTAGAATTATCAAAGTGTATTTTAAAAAATTGATTAATCAAACACAAATTTCTACTCATAGGATACACTAAATTAAAAATGATATGTGAATAAATACTAAGTTAACAGTTTATGGTAAAAATTCACTTTTGAGCGTCAAATAAGGACTATATTTGCAAAATCCTTAGATAAAGCTCCCCGTTAAAACGATCCACCGGCCCGCCGGAAACTTCCCTCCGTGATCAGAAAAAGCTACATATGGCAACTCACAGTTGAGTGACCTTTCCTCCATTAGAGCTCCGAAGCAGCATCCTACTACTACTGGTGTGATTTTGCTTCAGAGCAAAACATACTAATCTCTACTGTTTCGCTCACTTCCACGGCTACAAATGGATATACTTTTCGCTCAGATCCAAGCCGATCTCCGTTCAAATGACGCACTCCGTCAATCAGGAGCTCTTTTACAAGCTCTACAACAATCCGCAGCCGGAAGAGACATCTCCGTCATCGCTAAATCCGCTGTTGAAGAGATCGTCGCGTCACCAGCTTCCGCCATTTCGAAAAAGCTAGCATTTGACCTAATTAGATCCACTCGTCTTACTGCTGACCTTTGGGAAACTGTTTGTACCGGAATTCGTAACGATCTCGACTTTCCTGACCCGGACGTTACTGCTGCTGCTGTATCTATACTTGCTGCTATTCCTTCTTACCGTCTTGGTAAGCTTATTTCTGACTGTAACAAGCAGATCTCTAGCTGTTTTGATTCTCCCAGTGATAATCTCCGTTTTGCTATTACTGAAACTCTTGGTTGTATCCTTGCACGTGATGATCTGGTGACATTGTGTGAGAATAATATGAATTTGTTGGATAGGGTTTCTAATTGGTGGAATAGGATAGGGCAGAACATGCTTGATAAATCTGATGCTGTTGCGAAAGTGGCATTTGAGTCTGTAGGGAGATTGTTTCAGGAGTTTGAATCGAAAAGGATGAGTCGTTTGGCTGGTGATAAGCTAGTGGATAGTGAAAATTCTGTTGCTATTAGGTCTAATTGGGTTTCTTCTATGGTGGATTTTGTTTGGAGAAGAAGGAATGCGTTAATGGCGCGGTCATTGGTTCTCCCCATAGAGAATTTTCGAGCTACAGTTTGTCCGCTTGTGTATGCTGTAAAGGCAGTAGCTTCGGGTTCGTTAGAGGTGATCAAGAAGTTATCGAGGTCTTCCAAGAATGGGAATGCAAGTTCATTAGACACTGTGAATGTGGAGAAGTTTGTGGGTGTGTCTGATGTTGTTTCACATTTGGCACCTTTTCTAGCATCATCACTGGATCCATCATTGATATTTGAGGTGGGGATTAACATGTTATACTTGGCTGATGTTCCTGGAGGGAAACCCGAGTGGGCATCCACATCCATCATTGCAATTCTCACTCTTTGGGATAGACAAGAGTTTTCTTCTGCAAGAGAGAGTATCGTTAGAGCTGTTGTCACCAATTTGCATCTTCTTGATCTCAGTATGCAGGTTGGTGAATCCACTGCCTTCTTGTTTGTCTTCTTTTGAGGACAAATGGAAATTACTGATTTGGCTTATTAACAACATCAATCTTGTAGTTTCTATGATCCTCTATGATGATTATATCTGAAATGATTACGTCACTTCACTGTTCAGTAGCAGTTACTGAAATCATGACCCGTTAAAGTATTACATTAATTATCGATCTAAAAGAGAAAAGGTATAACATTAATCAGAATACATAGATGATTAGGAATCATTCTTAGATGTTTTAAGCTCCTTACAAGAAGAACAAAGATTGTATTTTTGTTATTTTGTTTTCTCATGATTAACTGTCACGTTTTGGCTTCCATCACAAATTTTGTCATGACGATACTTATAAATATACTGGATATGTTAACTTCTCAAAAAAATAAAAATAAATCATTGACTGGTATAACTGGATTTCCTGATGCATGCTACTATAATCAGTTCCCCTGCCTCAGTTTTGCATTATGCTAATGTTTGCTGCAAGTTGTTCAGCAATCTAGTAGGTGTATATTACTGTTCAGAATATATTATGCTCTTGTTTTTGAAGTTTCCTTCTCAAGAATTTTACGTTTCAATTTGAATTGATTGAACACAAATGGTTTCATTTAAATCCTGTTGGTAGAGATCTCCTCTTCATTTCCTTCATCCTTCTTTTCATCTGGCCTTAGTTTAGTATACTCTACCTTTATTCTTTTGTTTTTTCTGAACTCAGTGCAAACTACTTGGAGTTCAGTCTTCATTTTTGCTTGTTAGTTGCTGGTTGGTTTTAAAAGAATTGAAAAGAGAAAAATGATAGGACTCTAATTTCACCTCTTGGTGTTCTAGCTGGTCGGGCATATTTGCAGAAACATTGTTCAGTTCCCATTTTTCATCACCTCTGTGATCTTGGTATATCGCAGTCAGATCTTTTGGTGATTCAATTGTGCATTTTGTTAAGAATTATTCTGATCTGATCATGAAGGAGAATTGATTTACTTTCATGATGATGGCCTTGTCAACTTTTTGTTCAGTCATTGTCTAGAAAAAACTTATCTAATACATTTACTTTCTGCAGGTTTCTTTATTTAATAAGCTGCTTCTTATGGTGAGAAACCTGAGAGCAGAGTCAGATCGCATGCATGCATTAGCATGCATTTGTCGAACCGCTCTCTGTGTTGATCTTTTTGCAAAAGAGAGTGTTAGAAGAGGGCAAAAACCTGTTCCTGGAACCGATATTGCTTCACTTTTTGAGAATGCAAGAATAAAAGAGGACCTCCATAGTGTAACAAGTAAAACCTTGTTTAGAGAAGAACTAGTTGCAATGCTGGTGGAGAGCTGCTTTCAGTTATCACTGCCACTTCCTGAACAAAAAAATTCAGGTATGGAGAGCAGAGTTATTGGAGCTTTAGCATATGGAACTGGTTATGGTGCATTAAACTGGACAGAACCAGCTTTGGAAGTGGTGGAAGTTTGTAGACCATGTGTCAAATGGGATTGTGAAGGTCGAACATATGCTATTGACTGCTATTTGAAGTTGCTTGTCAGGCTTTGTCACATTTATGATACAAGAGGAGGTGTGAAAAGAGTCAAAGATGGGGCTTCTCAGGACCAGATTCTGAATGAAACGCGGTTGCAGAATTTGCAAAGGGATCTTGTCAAAGATCTACGTGAGGTTTGTTGAGCTTTTATAGTTATTTAATGACACATGTAATATGCAATTTGTCCTTGGAGATTGTTCTAGCCCATGGAATTGTATGTTTTAAACTTTAATTGCCTTTTGTATTGCCAACAAAACCAAAGTTACTCAAGATGCCCAAGTATTATGTTGTGTTTACATATGCTTAATAAGTCTTACAGAAGTTCTTGTTTAGCTGAGCCTACCTCATTATATCAGCCGTCCTAAACCAACATGAAGTTTTCATCTCTGGTACTGAATGCTTTTGCATTATTCTAGCTTAACTTTTCTTAGTTTTTTTCCTATGCTAAGATGATATTGAGCTGCACAGAGTTTGTTCATCAGCATGTCATCCGCTAAAGGAACTCTACACCTTCTCTGACTATGTCCCCCTTCCTTCATAATACTGAACTGAAGGGAAGGGGAGAAGGTAAAGCTATATATAATCTGAAGTTATTCGGGGTGCTTTTCTTCCACAATTGAGTTTTATTTAGTAATTTCTGTTCTACTTCAGGCTCACCTTTGTCATGTTCCAACCTTCTGTACTACTTCACTAACCAGGTGACATATTGTTTCTTAAATTTGTCTGGAACTTGCATCTTGCAGGTGAACACTCCTAGAATATGTACTCGACTTATTTGGGCTATCTCAGAGCATATTGATCTAGAAGGTTTGGATCCACTTCTGGCTGATGATCCAGAAGATCCCCTGAATATAATAATATCAAATATCCACAAAGTTCTCTTCAATATAGATTCGTCTGCCAGCAGCACAAATCGCCTTCAAGATGTTCAAGCAGTTCTTCTGTGTGCTCAGAGGTTGGGATCACGTAATCCCAGGGCAGGGCAATTGCTAATAAAAGAACTTGAAGAGTTTAGGACCAATGCATTAGCTGACTCAGTGAACAAACATCAGTGTCGGTTAATACTGCAGAGGATCAAATATGTCACCAACCACTCGGAAAGCAAGTGAGTTGGATGTTACTCTTTTCTCTCAGTTGATAATGGTAATATAATGTAGATCAGATGCTTCCCATATCTGATTACCCTGTAAAACGACTGAAATGAAGGGAAAACTCTTCATATAAATTTAAACTCCTCAAAATCATTTGGCTTCTATATCTCTATTCAGAATCCCTCATCTGTTTTGGAAAAATAAGCTCCTATGACTATGAGATTGTGGGAGTTAACCTGAAAGGATTAGATTGTAGTCTATTCCTAGTTAAACATTTAAACTTCTGCTGTCAGTATCCCCTCGGTTCCTCCAGGAAGTGGGGGGAGGTTTAGTGTTTAAAATAACATAATCTGTTTAAGCAAATATGAGGGGTTTAGTTGGTTGTAGGATACTTCATCAGAGAAGTTATAGACTTTCTTAGCAATTGGATGATACGTCATTCTCTAGAGAATTGTTGGATGATATTTCTATTTTCTTTTATCTTTCCAAGGTGGGCTGGGGTTGGTGAAGCAAGAGGAGATTATCCATTTAGCCATCACAAGTTAACAGTTCAGTTTTATGACGCATCTGCTGCTCAGGACCGAAAACTGGAAGGATTGGTGCACAAGGCTATTTTAGAGCTTTGGAGGCCTGATCCTAGTGAGCTAGCTCTATTGCTGGCTAAACGAGTAGATTCTACTTTACTCAAGGTTCCTCCTAGTGCATATACTTTGACTGGCAGCAGTGATCCTTGTTATGTTGAAGCATATCATTTGACTGATCCAAGTGATGGAAGATTTACTCTGCACTTAAAGGTCAAGATCTCTACTTCTCTTTGTTGTTATCAACTTATCGTTGATTTGTTTCTTCTGTGCGCTGTATCTTTGAAAGCATTTACAAAAGGTTTCTTGCCATTATGGCATCCTAGCAACCATGTCTTGGCTGTAGGACAATTGTGATCAGCTTCCTGGTGGTAGATGGTAGAATGCATATAGTATACTTCTGATGAACAAAGTTAAATCTTGCTGAGATATTTTTTTCATAAAGAAAAAAAAGAAAGAAATAAAATATCTTGCTGAGATATTTTGGGATGGAAGGACAGTTTCTCGTTACATTCTTACTGAAATGATGAAGAAGAGTTTGGATGTTTGGTTGGCAGGGAAGATGGGATGTATTATGTGGTGGTAAAGGCAAATCCAGCTTCATTAAATGAACATTTTGAATCATGCTGCAGAGCTTTAGGGATGTTGAGATACTTTTTTTTAAACATTCGAACTGGAAAGAAGAGTTTGGCTATAGTGCTTAAGACTAGTATAAAATGTACTGGTATAGACCAGTACAAAGTGCAACAAGGAACGTCAATTATTCTATAAAGTTATATCTACCTTTTTTTAGTAAAACTATTTTAAAAATATTTATCGTGTTTTGATAGGAAGAACTTTTAACGACACGTCTTTTCTTGCTTCAGTTAGACGAAACACAAATTTTGTGAATGCAATTGATACCTGTTACCTTAGTAACTAGCTATTCTATGTTTAGACAAAAACAGAGAAGAACAAACGGAATAGACATTGAACTCAAACATGGGCATGAGTGGATTTTTTCCACATCCATTTGATCTTCAGTTCGATCAGCAATCATCGGAAGAAAAGTTTGATCAGCAACCCACCCCTGACCTGCATTAAATATTCAAAAATTGAAACCTGCCCCTGGCATAAGATCTCCCCACCATGCCCTGCATAAACTTTAACCAGCCCAGCTATGCATCCACCCCACCCCATTTCCATCTCTTCTTTTCACTATATATATTGAGCAATAATTTGCAAATACTTCTTTCCCTATTAAGGCAACTAGCTAGTGCTTTATAAAAAAAGTCTCATATGATATCTTTGGACAATTCTATGCAACCCTACCAATTGACTTAGATCTTGCTGTGTCTCATTTATAGTATCCCAATTATAGTTTTTTCATGAGTAATTACCAAATAGGAGTGAACTGCTGAATAAACACGCAAGCAAATAACATGATAACAAGTTCATTAGCGCATCTTGCTCTGAAATGCAAGGGAGGTGGACAACAAACCACAGATAACATGATTGGGAATGGTGGTTGGTTTACCTGTGAAGCTAGCTGCACTTACAATTAATTTGATCGATATGTTTGAGATCTTTGATGATTCATCAAATATCCCATAATTGGTTAGTGGGCCATGGGGGCAGCCTTATTGTTATGTGCTTACAAATATTTTGATGAAATATGAGTTGCATTGTTTTAGGAACCATTGGTCAGGTGAATCACTATTTATTTTTAATTTTCGTAAATTTTGGAGGCAGCATCCAGCAACAAATACAGTGTATTTGCACCTTTGCGTGAACAACATGGTTTTCATTGTACTAACAATCATAGTGTTTGCAGGTTTTGAATTTGACCGAGATAGAACTTAACCGGGTGGATTTAAGAGTTGGACTTTCTGGTGGATTGTATTTCATGGATGGATCTCCTCAAGCCGTACGCCAGCTGCGGAATCTTAATTCACAGGTTAACCAATGTTTGATTCTTCTGCTAACAGAAGGCAAAACTATTTTGCTCATTATTATTACTATTTTTTGTCCACCTTCTAGATGCATCTTCTCATGTGACTTTTGTCTAAAAATGTATTATGACTATGGTTACTGTCAAATGCTAACTTGATAAAATTAGTACAGTTTTTCCTGGAACAGACATTACAACATTAGTGATTTGGATCATTGAAGTAGTAATTGAATTGCGTGTAACATATTGTTTCTATGTTGCTCAGACAGTCAAGACTCTTCCAAAATGTCACTGGGTGCGTATCAGATTCGTCAAAATTATTGCATTTTTTGAGAATCCGACACAGGCGCAACTGAGTTTTTGGAGAGTCCAAGCAACATAGTACTATTTAGCAATTTAAATGGCTTGAAAGATGACAATATTATTTACTTAATTAAATCTTCACTATGCCTCATCACACATGGGACAATCTTTTTGCGTAGACCAAGTACATAAAATCCTTTTAGGCTATAGGATGGGGAGAATCAAACCTAAGATCTCTGCATGCTCTAGTATCATGTGAATTGGGTGAGTTTTCTCATGTAAAAAGTTCCATTTGTTTTAGAGGAATCATGCCTATTTAACTATCTTATTTTAGGTTACTACAGATGGCATGCTGTAGTGTCAGTTGTTAATTGATAATTGGCACGCTAAGATAGAAGTCAAGGTTCATGAATCTTTTTGTTGTTGTCTGAGGTTTCTAATCTTTTTTCTTTTTTACCATATTCACCACTTATCAACATTGAAAAAACCATAATTCGTGTTTTCAGATACTATACAAATACAATTATAAGCCTAGATTGTCTCTTGCATGTCTGTTGTGGTTACACCTCTATATTTTAGCTTGACATTTGAGAAGGAAGAAGAAATATGTAATGGTTAGAGATCCCAATGACTTGTTTCAAGTCTTAAAATTTCATTTCCCATATTGAAAATACAAAATAGTGTAGAAACTTGTATTGGTTGTTCCAGGTTTTTCGGACCAACATCGCCTCTTTTTTACAAGGCAGTTCCCTACCTTCGATTGGGCCAAAAGATTGGGTGGGTAGGGGGTAGGGGGGATAGGGACGGGATCTTTCTGATGTACCTGAAACCTTTTATGCTTATTTCGTTTGGCTCTAAAGAGTTGCTTGATTTTGAATAACCGTTTATATTTTTCATTCATTATCCGTATACATTGAATCTTGGACCCAAATGTTCATTTGTGGTACTCTTGACATTGATAGCTTCCTCTTCAGTCATGACTGATAATTGACTGGACTTGCATGAATCCAGGAACCAGTACTCACCAGTGTTACTGTGGGTGTTTCCCATTTTGAGCGTTGTGACCTTTGGGTTCAAGTACTTTACTATCCTTTCTATGGTTCTGGTCCTTCTGATTATGAAGACTCTGAAGAGGATCCACAAGTTATGAGACAAAAGAAAAGCATGAGACCTGAATTAGGGGAACCTGTCATTTTGAGATGTCAGCCATACAAAATTCCTCTGACCGAGCTTCTTTTGCCACACAAAATTTCACCAGTTGAATATTTTCGTCTATGGCCTAGTTTACCTGCAATAGTTGAGTGTACTGGCACCTATACATATGAAGGAAGTGGATTCATGGCCACTGCTGCTCAGCAATATGGGGAGTCTCCATTTCTAAGTGGCCTGAAATCACTGTCGTCCAAACCTTTCCATCGAGTTTGCTCGCACATCATCCGTACAGTTGCTGGATTTGAGGTCAGTAACTTCTTTCTGAAGAGTTTTTTTGGTCTTCTGATTCTCTTTTGAAAGAGTTTTACTATGTTGGATTTAGAAGTCATCTTTAAGTTTTCAGGCACTTCTGATTGGGCATTTTACATATGAACTATTGGGAACCCCTAAACTGTCACCGTTTTGCATGTTCCATACATAAACTATTGAGTGTTCACCGATCCCCCTAAACTACCGTGAACTCAATATTCCAATCATCTCCCACACACCTCTCAACAAGTTATGCCAAACATTTTGCCCATATTCAACCAGTGATTTTTTTAATATAAAGGAAGCAATAGGCCAGGGGATAATAGGAACACCCAATAGTTCAGATATAAAACTCGCAAAATGACAATAGTTTGGGGTGGGGGTAACTTATTGTCTGAATTTATAATTGTTCAAATTCAATATATTCCATATTTTCTTTATCTCATTGCTGTTTGGTATTGAACAGCTCTGTTTTGCTGCTAAAACCTGGTACGGAGGGTTTTTAGGCATGATGGTTTTTGGTGCAAGTGAAGTGAGCAGAAATGTGGACCTTGGCGACGAGACAACCACAATGATGTGCAAATTTGTTATCCGAGCATCAGACGAATCCATTACCAAGGAGATTGCTTCAGATTTTCAGGGTTGGTTGGATGACCTAACTGATGGCGGTGTTGAATACATGCCTGAAGATGAAGTGAAGGTAACTGCTGCTGAAAATCTAAAGATTTCAATGGAACGAATAGCCTTACTAAAGGCTGCAAGACCTCGCCCAAAGTCTCCAAAATCCGAGGATGAAGAAGAGGAGGAAGAAGAAGAAGACGATGATAACAATAAGAACGATGACATACTTAACGTTGAAGGTGGTAAAACTAAGGGACCAACTACTTTATTCAAGTTGACAGCAGAAGAAGCCGAGCATCGAGCACTTCAAGCAGCTATTATTCAAGAATGGCATATGCTCTGTAAAGATAGAAACACCAAAGTAAACTAATTTTTTTTGCTTATTTTCTTTTGATATATTTTGGTTTGATAATTGATTTAGAAGTTAGTTGATTGAAATGAGTTTCAAGTTTGTTTTTATGTAATTCTAGTTTATTTCTTTTCTCCCAGTTTTGTAATTTCTATGTACCTTTTTGAAGCCTGTAAATTAATTCTATTACTACTACATTTTTTGTCTGTTCAAATGAACTTTTTATCTACCCTTTGTTTTCATAATTTAATTTCTTCTTCATAGTTCATGTTAGGATATTGTGAAATATTGACAGTTTGATAGCCAAAAAAATAATTTACTTCATAATATTAGATTAACAAATATCATTATATTATACATGTATATCCCAAATACTTGCTGCATACATCAAAATACTTATTTTTTTATATTTTCATGACAGAAAATAAATCATATGTATATCATAAAATTGTATATTATATTAATTTCTAAACATGGTATATATGAATTCAAAACAAACCTAGGAAAAAAAAAAAGAAGAGCAAAAAATAATTCTAGTGAAGACATGGTGGAAATATATATTTTAAAAGCTTATGAAGAAAAATAAAATAATTGAAAAGATGACATGTTTGTTTTATCTCATGAAAAGTTGAATTAAAAAATAAATAAAATTAAATATAGAGTAGGTAGGAAAGAACATGGAGAACAATAAAATTTAATGTATAACTTAATGAAAAGTAAAAAATTATTTAACTTGTTGAACAATAAAAGATCACTAATTGAATTTAGAGAATATGGAAAATGCACGAGTACCCCTCAATCTATGTTCAAAATTTTAGAGACACACTTATACTATACTAAGGTCCTATTGTCTCTTGAACTTATTTTATAAATAGTTTTATATCCCTTTTCAGCCTACGTGACACTATCTTGTGGGCCCAGCGCGCGTTGATATTTTTTTTCAAGCTAGTGCCATGTAGATCGAAAAGGGATAAACAATTTTTTATAAAATAAGTTCAGGCAGAAATAGAACTATAGTATAATATAAGTGTGTTTCAGAGATTTCGGACATAGATTTGGAGGGGGATACTTATGCATTTTTTTCATAAAAAACACAATATAATTAGTAATAAATTTCTTTGCTGGTCTGTTGTTATTTTATTTGTAGCTAAAATTTTTTTTATTGCTAATTCATCACTAAGTAAGATCATCAATTAATTTTACTATTTAGCTATAAATTTATCCATCGCTAAATTCAATTTTTTTTAATAGGTGAAAGATGTGGGCAATTATAAGAAAGAGAATGGGATAAAAATGTTATGTGCAACAATGAAATGGAAATTCATTAATTTTCGCAAGCGGTTCGGTACAAATGAAAAGAAATTTTGAGTAAATGCGTTTGGAACTTGCAATTGAAAGAGACAAAAACACAGTAATACCAAAAACTCGATGAAAATAAAAGACTTCTAGCTGACAAGATAGTACACAAAAAAAAGTTAATTTTAAATAATTTGCTAAATCTATCTCCAAACAGAATGATATTAATAACTTAAGATTACTAGCTTCTTATCTCCCTAACTAACCCTAAAAAAATTCATGTTAGATTACAACAAAATATTTATCTCCAAACAGAATGTTATTAATAACTTAAATTACCAACTTCTTACCTCCCTAACTAACCTTAAGCTCCATGTTTTCATATTAATTTCAGATATTTTTTTTAAAAAAAATACTTTCGAAATTTACAAATTATACAAGTCATAAATGTATATGTAATCATAAATTATCTTGTTAAAAATGAAGTAATATATTTAAAATTAAATTATTTCTGCACAGAGAATATTTTTTTTTTGAAATAAACTAAAATTGAAAAATATGTCATATATAATGTAAAGCTTCATATTAAGTAGTAACTACACTTGATAAGCTCCAAACTAGGATTTGTGAATCAAATTCAAATGAAACAAAATAATCTTTTAATTAAGGTTTTCAAAGTATCATTTAATCATCTTGAAATCAAATAAATGACTATTTATTATACTTCCTATGATTTAAAAATGTAACAATTCAATTTAAGAAATTGTCAACCTTAATTTTTATACTTTATTTTTACTTTATTCAAGAAACTTCAAAAGCTTTACAACTCTACAAAAAGCTAAAATAGTAGTAATTCCAAGCCAAAAATAGGTGAATATCTTTATTACCATCTTATCTCCAACTAACTAACTTATTAACTCTTTCATTACTACAAGGAATTTTTTTTCAAAGTTACTTTTCCCACCATGAAAACTTGACATTAGTCTTCAAAAAACTTAAGAACATGCAGAAAAATCCAATGCTAAAACCTCCCTCGTCTTGACACGAATTCGTATCTGATAATAGTTCTCTCAAGTTTTCTAGTATAAAAGCTCGGACCTACCATATCGATTTCTATGTTCAATCAAAGTCATATATTGTGAAGAAATGTTAATACATTAGAGCTCACCTCTATGACTATTAACTTTCATACAATGAAAAACTCATTGACTATGTTTAACAAGCATTTTCGTGTTTTTCTATTTTTTCTTGTGTTGTTTTTCTCTGTTGTTGGAGCGCAAGAGCTTCTTTTAAATGGAGATGTTTCAAAGAATTCGCAAGTAGGTAGAACATCTGTTCGAGTGTATACTAAGCCTGCATATGTATACACACCTAAAGAACCTTTATTGTCTATCTACGAGACTTCTTCAAGTCCACAGAGAAAACCTCCTGAGGTACCTAAATATCCTTATCAAACATATAGGCCCTTTCAGAAAGTGTCTTATGAAAAGCATCATCAACCAAAGGTCTATAGGACATCACTGTTGAAACATCTACCAAGTTCAGCGTATGACCAACCTCCTCCTGCATCTCCACCACCTGTTCAAACACCTCCTACTTACCCACCTCCATCAAGCCCACCACCTACTCCCGTTTATAAATCTCCACCAAGTTCACCGCCTCCACCTCCACCAAGTCCACCGCCACCTCCACCAAGTCCACCGCCTTCTCCACCAAGTCCACCCCCGCCTCCTCCTGTTTATAAACCTCCACCAAGTTCACCGCCTCCACCTCCACCAAGTCCATCACCGCATCCTCCTGTTTATAAACCTCCACCAAGTTCACCGCCTCCACCTCCACTAAGTCCACCCCCGCCTCCTCCTATATACAAACCTCCACCAAGTTCACCGCCTCCACCTCCACCAAGTCCACCCCCGCCTCCTCCTGTATACAAACCTCCACCAAGTTCACCGCCTCCACCTCCACCAAGTCCACCCCCGCCTCCTCCTATATACAAACCTCCACCAAGTCCACCGCCTCCACCTCCACCAAGTCCACCCCCACCTCCTCCTGTATACAAACCTCCACCAAGTCCACCGCCTCCACCTCCACCAAGTCCACCCCCGCCTCCTCCTATATACAAACCTTCACCAAGTCCACCCCTGCCTCCTCCTGTATACAAACCTCCACCAAGTCCACCGCCTCCACCTCCACCAAGTCCACCCCCGCCTCCTCCTGTATACAAACCTCCACCAAGTTCACCGCCTCCACCTCCACCAAGTCCACCGCCTCCTCATGTATACAAACCTCCACCGCCTCCACCTGCACCAAGTCCACCCCCACCTCCTCCACCAAGTCCACCCCCGCCTCCTCCTGTATACAAACCTCCACCAAGTTCACCGTCTCCACCTCCACCAAGTCCACCACCTCCTCATGTATACAAACCTCCACCGCCTCCACCTGCACCAAGTCCACCCCCACCTCCTCCACCAAGTCCACCCCCGCCTCCTCCTGTATACAAACCTCCACCAAGTTCACCGCCTCCACCTCCACCAAGTCCACCACCTCCACCTCCACCAAGTCCACCGCCTCCTCCTGTATACAAACCTCCACCGCCTCCACCTCCACCAAGTCCACCCCCACCTCCTCCACCAAGTCCACCCCCGCCTCCTCCTGTATACAAACCTCCACCAAGTTCACCGCCTCCACCTCCACCAAGTCCACCGCCTCCTCCTGTATACAAACCTCCACCGCCTCCACCTCCACCAAGTCCACCCCCGCCTCCTCCTGTATACAAACCTCCACCAAGTCCACCCCCGCCTCCTCCTGTATTCAAACCTCCACCTCCACCAAGTCCACCGCCTCCTCCATCAAGTCCACCACCGTCTCCTCCAGTTTATAAACCTCCACCAAGTCCACCGCCTCCTCCACCAAGTCCACCCCCGCCTCCTCCTGTTTATAAACCTCCACCAAGTTCACCGCCTCCACCTCCACCAAGTCCACCCCCGCCTCCTCCTGTATACAAACCTCCACCAAGTTCACCGCCTCCACCTCCACCAAGTCCACCGCCTCCTCCATCAAGTCCACCACCGTCTCCTCCAGTTTATAAACCTCCACCAAGTCCACCGCCTCCTCCACCAAGTCCACCCCCGCCTCCTCCTGTTTATAAACCTCCACCAAGTTCACCGCCTCCACCTCCACCAAGTCCACCCCCGCCTCCTCCTATATACAAACCTCCACCAAGTTCACCGCCTCCACCTCCACCAAGTCCACCGCCTCCACCTCCACCAAGTCCACCCCCGCCTCCTCCTATATACAAACCTCCACCAAGTCCACCGCTTCCACCTCCACCAAGTCCACCCCCGCCTCCTCCACCAAGTCCACCCCCGCCTCCTCCTGTATATAAACCTCCACCAAGTTCACCGCCTCCACCTCCACCAAGTCCACCGCCTCCACCTCCACCAAGTCCACCCCCGCCTCCTCCTGTATACAAACCTCCACCAAATTCACCGCCTCCACCTCCATCAAGTCCACCGCCTCCTCCATCAAGTCCGTCACCGTCTCCTCCAGTTTATAAGCCTCCACCAAGTCCACCCCCGCCTCCTCCTGTTTATAAACCTCCACCAAGTTCACCGCCTCCACCTCCACCAAGTCCACCTCCTCCTCCACCAAGTCCACCCCCGCCTCCTCCTGTTTACAAACCTCCATCAAGTCCACCACCTTCTCCACCAAGCCCACCACCCCCTTCACCAAGCCCACCACCTACTCCCGTCTATAAACCCCCATCAAGCCCACCGCCTCCTCCACCAAGCCCACCACCTACCCCTGTCTACAAACCTCCACCAAGTCCACCCCAAAGCTCACCAGGGTATGGAAATCCTCCACCTTTTGGTCACTATTAAATGAATAATAAAACTACTTGTAACAGTTGGATTTGTTTCAATTGTATTACGTATGTTTCTAAAAATAATCTTGTGATATAAAGTGGAATAATCCAACTCCATTTGTTTTTATCCGTTTGTTCCTCCTATTCACTTGTTCCTACTTTGTTTAATGAAATTTGCATACAGCCTTTGAGTTTTGTTATTTCATAGTTGGAAGTGGTTGATATGTCCATTAATAAAAGGAGCAACAAAAATGATTTGTGACCATTTCGTGTGTCATTTACACTGTTTTTTTCTTTTTGGTCGTAACGAATCAAAGCGAAGCCAATGAAAATTTATATTTTCTTATCATAATATTTTACTAATCAGGTTCGAATATGTTTTTTAGTTTCGAAAGAACTTATGGCCGATTAGACATAAGTTTTATTGTTACAAGGCAAATATTATAGACCGTCAAACATGCAATTTTATGCAATTTCGTTCCATGATTCATATAAAAAGCAAAACTTCTCCCACACAAATATATTTCTTGACTTTAAATTTAATACAATAATGTTATTTGTTCCGTTACGTGATATAAATAAAATTTGAAGAGTCAATCAAATCTCTTAGTATGACTTTTAAATATTTGAAATCATTAACAATAATTGTGATTGTTATAATTTATATGCACTCTTCAAATAGTACGTTACTCTTCATGTTCCAGTGTCATTGATAGAATTTCGAGAGTTTGAGATATTTTTTATAAATATTTTAAATTAACTATCGTGATGTGTTCGATGTTGTTCGACTATTATATACCGTTTAAGTGCATGATATTTTTAAAATATATAGTCAAATTTTAAGTTATTAAAATTTATAATGTTTTTAACATAACTTCAGAATATACAATAAATTTAGATAAAGTAAAACTAAAATTGAGAAAAATACTAAAGTGAATCCATATACATTACCAATTGATCTCCAGCAAATTACTCCAATAAAATATTGTACAATGATGATGATGTCGGTCCTAAGAAAAAAAATGTAACTTTAACTACTTTATTTTTTAAACCAAACATTAAAGTATATAATATTTATTATTTTTACATGTCTACAAATATAAATATAGTACAATCTTTTATGAAGAGATATCTTCTATTATTCTTTTCGTTTATCTTTATTTGTTCATTATAGTAAAAATAATTATTCAATATTATTTGTTCTACTTACAAATTAAAAGATAATTTTCTATGTTGTATGAATTTTACCATTTGTATTAATTATTAAATACAATTAAATATATAATATATGTAATATAATAATATCACCTCTATTATTTATTGTTTTTAAAAATATGTGTTAAGTTAATAATGACAACTATTATTAAAGAGAAAAAGTATTAATTTAGGGCAAAAGTTCTTTTACATGGTTGGCATTTAGAAGTTTGAATTCTTAATTAAATTCATTTACTTTTTATATACTAACTAATTGTGTAAATACTTTAACACTACATCAAATCACTTAATAATTTTAGATGGTTACATATAATAACAAATAGAATTAGTGGTAAATAATAAAACATTCCAAGTGAAATATCAAATCACTTAATAATTTTAGATGGTTACATATAATAACAAATAGAATTAGTGGTAAATAATAAAACATTCCAAGTGAAATTTTATTTTTAATTTAAAGTATGATTCTTTATGCATCCAACTGTCGTTGTTTTGTTTATCGATTTTGTGACGTGTGTGTGCATAGCAAAGACAAGTAAACACCCTTGAATGAGCTGTCCTAATATAGTGTTTTCTCCACCATTGGTATTTTTATGTGTCCTATTAGTAAGGACTAAGGTATCAAGTATTAAAAATAATAACGATAACATATTTTGTATAGTTTTATAAGTAAAATTGGTATAATATATATGCGGAATTTATATTTATCAACGCGTTATGATATAGATTAGTTGAAGTTTAGTGCATTAAACCGTCTGAATCACATATTGCATGACCTATTTGGGGATGACGCTCTCAACAAGAATTTTTCCATATTCAAGATTCGAGCAGAAATCTCATATAAAGGTGAAATAGTTTGATCACGATAATACAATCCATGATGGTATAAGTATATGTGAGTGAAACAAATAGATAATTAAATCAATTTTATTTCCACTTTAGCTTTCTATAATATTTTTTTAATCCTCTTAAAGTCTCAATCGACACACTTAAAGAAATAAAAAAAATAAAATGTTCTATATTGGAATTATGATTGGTTTGGTTTAAATGAACTAGTTACATTACCATATGGGAAAAATATTTAATAAGATAATTGTTAAATCGGTGATATATTTTCGAATTCTTAAAAAAATAAAAATAGAAGAGTCCATACTCTTTTTGAGTTTAAAAAATTTAAATAAATGTTTATACACGTAAAATAATGTGTTTTAAGCATATTTGATATGAAGGAAAATATTTCGTAGAATTAAAATTAATTAACTTTATGAACCATACATCTTTATTTTAGATTCCAAAAAAAATACTTGAAAGTACAAAAAACAAAAGAAAAAGACTTGATTGAGACATCACTTGAAAAAAAACAGAAAAAATAATAATAAAAAACAAAATTTGACTTGTTCAAAATAAGAAATGATTATTAATGAGATTAAAAAAAAGATACAACTAAACCTAAATATTATTATTGGGACAACTAATTAAAACCGTGTGGAAACTTTTCAATCAAATAAAAATAAAATTTCTCAATTCACACGTTAACTCTATTGTCCCATTTTGTGGAACAATTACTATAAATATATAGCAAATGCAAAAAAAAAAAAAAAAACAAGAAAGAAAAAAAAGTAGATTTTTATTTTTTAATTTCAAAGAAAAAAAAAAGGATTAAAATGGTGGAAATTATTTCACCAGGATTTAGATTTTATCCAACAGAAGAAGAATTAATATCTTTTTATTTACATAAAAAGCTTGAAGGAAAAAAGCCAGAGCTTGATAGAGTAATTCCAGTTGTTACTATTTATGATTTTGATCCTTGGCATCTTCCAAGTACGTATAACTTCGATATTATCAGTATAGTTTAACATGTTATACTCAATTTAATTATCGTTTTTATCGAAATTATTTATTAATATTTCATTCTGTTTTGACTTATGTGACTATCTTTTAAGTATACAAGTTCATTTCTTCATCTTCACATATTTCATGATTATAATTCTGAAGTTTAAGTTATATGTATCGATAGGGTTTATATCAAGTTAGTTCTTATTGTAGAAAAAAGATATTTACTTGTGATTAGTGTTTCATTTGTCTCAATTTATGTGGCATGTATTTTCGACCTAAGTACGTACACGAATTATCTTCTTCTATCTTCATTCTTGATCACCATTTTAATAAACCAATTTTTCATATATGGTTACAATTTTGAATTTAAGTTATATACACGAATAATATCGTCAATGTAATTTAATATGTTACTGTTTAATTTAACAGTATAGAGATTTAAACTCTTCTCTGAATACTCGACTTAGCACGAAATTTGAGAAAAAATAATTAGTAGTTTAAAATCAAACACAAAATTTTTTCTTGAAACCAGTTACAATAACAACATATATCTGTAACACTATATCTGAACAAAAGACATTGGTTGTATAAACATGTTCGACTGTATCATATAAATTGAGACAGATAGAAATATCTTATTATAAATGCCTTGATTATGCGACAAACTTTTGTTTTTCTATACTGTCAGTGCACAGAAGTTAAACGACGTGTAACGTTTTGTTTTTTTATGTAGAATTTCATGGGGAATTGTGCATGGGAGATAGAGAGCAATGGTTTTTCTTTGTGCCAAGACAAGAAAGAGAAGCTAGAGGAGGAAGACCATGTAGAACAACAAATTGTGGTTATTGGAAGGCAACTGGTTCACCAAGTTATGTTTATTCATCAAATAATAAAGTTATTGGAGTTAAAAAAAGTATGGTATTTTATAAAGGAAAAGCACCAACTGGTAAAAAAACTAAGTGGAAAATGAATGAATATAGAGCTATTCAAGAAGAAGTTAATTCAACTCTTGCTATTCCAAAGGTAATATTATATTTTACTATCATTACTACTTTTCTTTTTTTTTCGATATCTCTCGTATCTTTTTTAAATTTATTTAGCAAAAGAAAATGATTTTCTTAAGTCGAAGCAACAGGAATAAAAGTAAAATCTATATATATGCTGTTATTTTTAGACTCTAGATTTTACCTGTGAATAATTATAACGAAATATACATTATTGTTGTGTTAAAGTATTTGAAAAGGGAACTAATTCTTTTCTATTATCTTCAATTAAGATACTTGTAATCTTATTATGGATATATTATTGCAAACTAATCTTTATAATAAAAAAAATATTAATTTCAAATGGAATAAACATTCATGGTGGTTATATATTACACCCCAACTTTTATAATTATCCCTTTTTTTAATATTACACCCCAACCCCTAACTTTTATAAATATCCTTTTTTTCTTATGATTTATTTAATTATTTAACAAATTAAGTTTTAAACTCTATTTTATATATATATATATATATATATATATATATATAATGTTTTAACAATATTGTTTTTTCATGTGTATAATTATTTAGGCTATGTACTTTATTTAAATAAGCTCAATTTTTGAATGAGATAAATTTGACAGGTCAAAGCTGAATTGATAAATCAATAGATCGTAATTTACTCAACCTTATACGAGTTAAGACATGTTATAATTTGATGAGCTAATTTTGTCATTCGTTTATTGCAGTTAAGGCATGAAATGAGTTTATGTCGAATTTACGTTATATCGGGAAGTTTTCGAGCGTTCGATCGGAGACCAATTGCACCAACAATAACAAGGGAACCATCAAAATCAATTATAAATCAAGGTGGAATTTCTATGGAAAATGTCACTAAAATGGAGGCAATAAGTGATGAAAACTTATTTATGGAAGAACAAGATTATGTTAATCTTAATCATAATGATCAAATCCCTATTATTAATCAAGAAATTAACATCAACTCACACAACAACAAGAGGGTTAAAAGTAATCTTCATGATGAGACTCTAATTAGTGGTTGGGAACAATTTAATTGGATGTAAACTCGATGTTTATTCTGGGATCTGATTAAATTTGATTTATGTTCGTATAAAATTTATCATAGAAAAAATCACTCGATATTGAATTTTTTCCAGAAACTGAACTCGAAACAACAGAGTAGAGAGATTTTATCCGTCTGATATAACTATCGATAGTAAAATTAATTTCTATTTCTTAAGGGTTAAGAAAGGGAAAAATTTAGGGAAAATATTAGGATGATTTCATTATAAAATCAAACATGTAACTTGTACTATTTTGATAAGAATATTTTATTATAATATTTATAATTTTTATGAAAGTAATATTTTGTGTTGTGTTATGTTATATTATATTATATATATTTTTTAATATAATATTTATTATTATAGCTAAAAAAATATCGAAATAAACGTATCCCTAAAAGAAATTTGACTTATATACGACATTTCATCTAAATACAACTTTCGTGGAAAGTGTCTACCAATAAAAAAAAAGAATAATTATCCTTCGCTAACTATTTCTTTCGTTTAGTTTTATTTGTTCAATATTATTTTTACGTATCATTTTTGTTATCATTAAATATATTTTTATTTTAAAATACATCACTTTTACTAGTTCAATTTTAATGACATATAATTCATTTATCATCTTACTCCTCCGTTCGTATCAATCTTAATTTTTGAAAATAGTTATATTATGTTACTCTTTTTTTTAATTTCTATTTATCATTATATTAAAAATAAATATTCATCTTTAACTTATTAGCATGTCAATAAAAATAAAAAACATATATAGGAGTATTAGTATTTTTAATTAAATCATTAATTATTTATTTCTAAATCATTTTTCAAGATTCAAGATTAAACATTAATTTATAAAATGAATATGTACTGTGGTAAAATGAAAAAAAGCAATCATATTAATTATTATTTTTTAAAGAATATTGGTCGAGTAAAAATAAAGAGAATTAAATATTCATTTTAAAAGTTTTATATAAAATTAATTATGTTTCTTTCATGCTCTATTTAGTATTAATATCTATGTAAAATATTCAATGAATACAAATGATATCTTAAGTCATAATGAAAAAAAAATCAAAAACCCTTTTAATTTAAATTTTTTTCAAACAAATGCGTGAAAGAAAAACACGGCAGACAAAATATTATATTATTCTTTGAAGATGGAGAAAATGTTGTCGAAATTTCCATCATCTTAACATGTTAAAGGAAGGAAATTTACATTTACCATTATGAGATTTTCATCGAACACCAAACGTCAGATAATTTTTTTTTCTAAAATTATTTACAATAATATATTTTTAATAGTATGATGTGAATATTTTTTCCACATAGAATTTGGAAGATTTTGGTATCCACATGAGTGGATATGTCCACTAAAATATCACTCAAATAAAAGTCTTTTTTTTCAAGTCAATTTCGAAGACTAGGTCATTCTTCCAACTTGTTAACACTGTTTTTATTTACATAAAATTAAAATTAAAATATGATAGATTATACCAAGTCTATAATAATTAAGTCACTATCAATAACAACACTTTTTTCTATCAAATTTAGTTATGAAAATCAAAATTCGATATTACACGTGTAAATAACTCTTCAGACAATATATTTACGAGAACTTAGTAACTTTCATTTAAATCTTAATTACACAAGCATATAATAAGAAATTTACTAAATAATTGTAAATATATATATATATATATATATATATATATATATATATATACATACATATTTTTATGCGTTATCATATTAGATAGATGAAAAATATAAAAGCGGTTAGATTCTCATTTCTACTTTTTATTTTATCGATTTTATTTGAATTGATTGATTAATCAGATTATCATTTTAACTAATTATTATCTTATATATTCAATTTCTTATAACTTTATGATTAATTTGAGGTCGATGTAGAGTTATGGACATAGAAAACTAGATATGAAGGTAAGAGATATGATTAAACAAAAGATATTGAGTTCTCGTAAATTTATAGGTAAAGCTCTGAAGATACTAATAAAACGATGTGTGTGTTTGTGTTTTGTCTTGTTAGATAATTTTCCACAAACATATTGTAAGTTGCATTGTGTGGTCTGCTTAATTATTTGATAATTTACATTAATGAAATAGTCAATATTGTCAAGATTAGTTAATTAATTAGGTGCAACATTAAATTCTGAAAACAACATTTCTTTGTTGATATGACAATTAAGTTTATGAAATTTTGGTGTTTTCTTTAAGTCTTTTTTGTCTTCAAATTTTGAAGTCTTATACTCCTATTTAGTCTTTTGGTTAATATCAATAAATTATTTCTGATTGACGGAACTAGAGTTTAAATTTTATGAGTGTTGAAGGCATTTTTATCTGAGAAGGAGGTTTCGTCATTCGGTTTTTTATAAATGATGTTAGGAATGACCTATTCATCCTTAGAATTCGAAATAATAGAGACTTTAGCTGAATATCGATTAATAATTAGAAAGTTTTAGAGGAAATTAAAAAACATGATGAGTAGAAAATCCGAGAAATCAAGAGTACAAATAATATATGGTTGTTATTCATTGTTTTATAATGTACGTTTTATTTTGTTCCATATTGTATTGTGTTTAATAAAATAAATTTATTAAACGACAAGTAATAGCATAATGAGAAAGATAATAAATGTAACAACACGATCACATTAGATCGATTGTTATATAAAGTAAGTATTTCATCATTAAAGTACGGACAAATTTAAGTAATAATCAAATTAAACAGACCGAATAAAATAGGTAATAACCACTGGTATATGTTACTATTTTTATGAAT
This sequence comes from Solanum lycopersicum, assembly GCF_036512215.1. Taxonomy (NCBI): domain Eukaryota; kingdom Viridiplantae; phylum Streptophyta; class Magnoliopsida; order Solanales; family Solanaceae; genus Solanum; species Solanum lycopersicum. The sequence continues at coordinate 58,684,526 of NC_090810.1, read as the reverse complement.
AGAAAAAAATAACTTTATATATAAAATATAATTTTTCGATGAACTCTTTAGGTCGCTAACTCCGTCCGCGACGCCGTATGTTAGAGGGTTTTAAGTACAGAGACCGGAGAGTCACGGAAGATAAGAATAGAGGGAAGGGAACCTTCATTGATTGTGGGTCCCACTGTTTCCTTTGTCGGAAAACAAAATAGTCGTACCTGATATTTACATTAAATTAATTAATACATAGCGTATGAATATCTACTTTTCAATATTTACGTGTTATATATTTATCAATTTTAACCTAAATATAAAAATGAAAATGAAAAATGTCCATTGGCCATGTAAGAAAATGGATTTTAACCAAATTTATGTGTGTCTCGACTATTTTGTACAAAGCTCGATGCACAAAGCATCCTACATTCCCGTAGGGCACAGGGAAGGACCGCACCCGAGGAACGGGATGACTGATGAAGATAGTCTATCTTAATACAAGCATAAGTGGTTGCTTCCACGAGCCGGTCACACCGGAGACAAGTTTTAGAGCATAAGCAAAAAATGCAACTTTATAAAATGGGAATATTGCAAGTTGTTACAAAGCAATCTTTACACTACTTTGCAGAACTAAAACGAATGCAATCTGCTAACCAAAACTTGAAGCTTCAGCAAAGATGGCTAAGTTCAAATCTAACGCCGAAGACAATTCAATGAGATTTACAACGACAACTATAAACATGAACACGATGAAAAAAAATGGAGTTTATTAGAGAAGAAGCTGCGTTTACGATGATTTCAGGCCAAGTAACCTTTTCAATTCTCGGATTTTCTACTTCCAACTTCGCGAACCCAAACTGTTATTGCCATCCTTGAGGCTCTATATAAATGTCAAGAAAGAAAACAGATTAGATAGTAAGAAACGATTTGGTGTAGAGATCAAACAAATCAAATGACTTACCATTCGTTTAAATGATCTGTTAGGTGAATTTTTCTTGGCCTTCTCGGGATCTGGTTTGGCACGGTCAAGTGCCTGCAGAAGAGTTATGAATGTTGTGAACCCGCAAACAACAAACTTACAAGTTCTAGGATCAGCTAAACAAGAAAATAATTCAAGAAATGAGTCCCGGGGCATTTTAGTTACAAGGAACTGCAGTAAGACGAAACAATGCAGTTGAGTAGGCAGAATGTGATGTCAAAACGGAAAATTGAATTAAAGCTGAGATACATGTGGGACTTCAGTTCTTAAAAGGCACTAGGATCATCAAGCATCGTGTTCGGAAGGTCACATAAACGCCATTTAAGCAACAAGTATTATATAGTATAAAACCAGTAATGTTATATGAGAGTGAATGTGGGCTGCTAGAGTTCCATCGTATCGACAAGATGAGAGTTGCAGAGATGTAGATACTAAGATGAATGTGCCGGTCATACAAGAACAAGATTGGACATTAACCATTTAGCTTTTTCGTAGAATGACTTTGATGAACATGCTTCATGGAAAAACACAAAACGGAAATCACCTAATGCCCAAGAGAAACAAACTCAGACATTTTAATAGGATTGCACGAAGAACCATAAGAAACCTCTACATTCAGCCTCATCAGAACAAGCGTGAACTTTTTGCTAAAAGTAAACAGTTGCCATGATTCTTTCAGCAAAAAGGTTAAAAAAAAAAAAAAAGCAACCTCGGATATAAAATTTAGCAAACTTCCCAATTAGCATTCTTTATAGGTGGTCATTGCCAAGTATACATTTGTATTACAGAATGCAATAAACCTGCTATTCTATTGTTTCTAAATTTATCATGAAAGATTGATAATTACCTGTATCAATGACTCCACCTGACGCCTCATCCGAGTATGCATGAAACATTCAGAACACTGTTTACAGAAAAAACATCGAAGTGATTAAATTTCGGATATAAAGTTTGACAGAAATAATATTATCATATTAAAAGCTATTGAGGCATGCAGTAATGGTTATGAAAATCTCAACATGTGCCATAAATTGATCACTTCACTTGAGAAAGATCGTTTCTTTGAAATAATCCAAGTTAGTAAATACACAAGTAACCCAGTGGATGCAGTTGCAAGACTTTAACAGACTCAAGACCTCCATAGATAAACTGCTTCAAGGATCTACAGATTCCAGTACTAAATCTCCAGGAACACTATACAGGTTTGGTTACAAAAGCCTGAATTAGAAATCATTACAAAAAGCTTTAGCTATTGGGATATATATGTGTGGTGGCATTTTAGTCTTCATATTCTCCAAAAAAAGAATAAAAGGTCACATATATATATAATGCCAAGCATCCACTGTGTGGGAAATTTTAATTTCATGGATTCAAAGAATGAAGAGCTTTAAAAAATTATAATAGAATGAAGAATCCTTGTCTAAAATTTTACAGTCACAGAAATATAGAAGAAAGTAGTTATTAAAATATAGGAATATAATTATGAGTGAAGCTTTCTATCTTTAGTCAGCAAGGCCTTCTATAAGGTTGAAGGGCTTCATCATTTACAAAAATCTTTCAAAGCACATATTCAAGATTCACTAGGGAGCTTCTGACATAAGACGTCGTGAATTGTGTTGCATCAAGTATGGAAGCACATTAATGTGACATAATTAGGTCAATAGATAAGAAACTTTTGGTCTAGAATTCTCACCTTAACATGATAATTTACATAAGCATGAAAGGTTGATAGGTTCCAGACAGTTCTGTCCAGCTTTCTGCCTTCCACGTGGCGAGAAAAAATTACTGTGTCAAAAAATAAGTTGGTCATGGGAATCACAAAATATCAATGTAAAAACTAGTTAAAATATCTGTTATACCAAAACTAACAAATCCGGCATTAGCAGATAATGCTTCTGTAAAAGCTTCTGTCAGTTCTTGAGGAGGAGAAGGAGACCACAAACAAGGAGGGGCATTATTAAGTCCAGCAGTTCGTCTTGCCTCAACAAATTCCTGATGAGAATCATATTTCAAAGAGTGAGCCACCCTACTCATTCAGGCACATGAAGATTAATATCCCAATGGGAAAGAGAAGCACCAAAAATCTTGCAAGAAAATTGAATGAAAGAGCTGGATTTTTTTTTCAAAGACAATGACCTATATACAACTATTGCACTTTCAAGTCTTCCCAGAAGACATAAGGTTTCTTTGGTATCATAAATGGCATAAAAACCTCAATCTTACTTGAAGATTATAAGAAGGTGACAAGCAAATTGATTACAAAGAAGCGAATCATATTGTATCCAATTTCAAAACAATCTTCAAACTAATAGGATGTGTAATGTGTTAAGCCCCACACAGGTCGAGGGAATTGGTTGTAGTATTCTGATGAGATCTTGGGCAATCCTCCCCCACGAGCTAGCTTTTTTAGGGTTTAGTTAGGTCCAAGTTCCATCTCTTAACATGGTATCAGAGCCAAACTCATCAATCCATGTTCTTGTGTTTCTCAATGTTGGACCCCGTGTTATGTTATCCACGCTTCAGTTGTCCAGCTTTGGGCATGTTGGGGAGTGTTAAGTCTCGCATTTGTTGAGGAAATGATTGTGGTCTCTTTATATAGTCTTAGGCAATCCTCTCCTCAAGAGTTAGCTTTTGGAATTGAATTAGGCCCAAGTTAAATGTCTTCACATAATGAAAGCTTAATTGGATGTTCAAATATCAGAATGTTTACCACAGTAATCCGTTAGCATAAAACAAAATGAAAAGAAATTTTCTAATAAAACTACTTTTATTGGAAGCTATTAGTTCTCACACCTTTTCATTTCTTGGATTGGGATGATATAAAGATAAGGACAAGAACACATTAAAACGTGTAGAAGTTTACCTGTAAGAAAGATGTTGCTAGAACAGTATCTATGGAATCATTGAATCTCATAGGAAATATGACGGTCACCTTGTCTGCCTGCAAAAAGCCAGTACATTGCATCATTTAATCTAAATACTTTATAGGTCCTCAAAGATAGATACTAAAATAACAACAATGTGCATCGTTTATGCATTCCAAAAATTCATGCCTATTAAGAAACAAATTTGGGGTGTGTGTGTGGGGGGGGGGGGGGGATTGTTGGAACTAAATACAGATACAAGTTCAGAAACACTTAACAAACAAGGAGACAAGTACTGGAAGAACTTGGATATGCCAGGATCACTCTGGAGTCAATGAGGCAAAGTAGGCTGAAAGATATCCGCATGGGGTTATTGTCAAAAGAATTGGTTGATTTAGCTATAGTACCCAAGCTCAACAAGTAAAAGAATGTTTTCACTGCAGAATTTGAAAATGGATTCATAGTGAAAAACTGACTTTTCACCACAACATTTTAAAATGGATTCATGTTCATTGAACTTAAGCCTATAGAGGTAAACTATAGTTTTCACCACTTGTGCATGTTATAAAGTAGATAAAATTACTCACCTGAGGTACAAGGAAAAAAGACTCATTAGGACGATGAACCAGGGCAACGGGCTTGCCTAGATCGGAAGGAACTGTCCTTGTAACAAGTTGTTTCAAAACTGCCCTCAGTGGGGCTCCCATTACTACCTCCCTCACGGATGCAATCTTTGTCAGGAGTGCATGTTTTTGCTCTACAATCAGAAAGAAATATCATAAGCAATGTATATTACAGGATTGTAACAGAAACTTTCAGCAAAAATAGACAATCACCCAGGTTCAGAAGTATCAAAGATTTTCTGAAAATTAGTACTCTCATAGAACTGTTCACAAATTTAAAACTGAAATAATAAGTATACGAACTCATAAAGAAAGTGTAATGCTACATATTGACTTGTACTACAATCCCAAGTTTGCACTTAGGAGCTCGAATCCGACCAGCTAAAAGATCAACAGCCAAGCTGAAATTACGTTGGATTGTGAGGAGGGATGTGCTGAAAGTAGAAATATGGTTTTTTATTTTACGCACCAGCAACATCCAGGAGGATATTTTCCTCCTGGATTTGGTGGATACCTCATAATACCACCAGCAGTACAGATATGGTTATTCTTAGGTAATGTCAAATACTTTATAAGAATAAGAGTAGGGGCAATGAGACTTTTAGTGGTGCAATATTCAAGAAGTTGTAAATAGTTAAGCTATATAGTTCTCCATTACGGAAAATGGACTCAATGGACTGAAAGGAAACACATGGAGGAAGTATATTACAAAAAGCTTTAACCTAAGGTGCATCCAAACATATAACACAGATCAAAGGTGAACCATGGCACACAGAGTTAAATTTGGCAGGGGCTTTTTATTCTTTATTCCAAAGGGAGTTATTCCCCTGCTTGTATACTTTTTTGCGTTCATTGAGTACCTCTGATTGTTTTGTGCTTACGTCTCTCCTTTGAGTACAAAATTTGTTCTTGGGGAACAAATGTTCTAAAGCCACCAATTGAAGATCAAGTCAAAAAAATTCTGGAGTACAAGACAACAAGACTGGGATTCAAAGGAAAATGGATAAGTTTGATTCACCATTGCTAGCCACAGTTGAACTTTCTTTCTGGATAATGTGAACCAACTGGCTCTTTAATTTAATCCCTATACTCAACATTCAGATGACTTTGCCCTTTCCTTTTGGGCAACACATGGTTGCCAACTTTTACACATGAATAGGTGATTTTTGTAGAGAAAAACTCTAGCTTGTTTAATTGTTTCCTGTTACAGATCTTTCATCGGACTTGCATCCTTTTGTTAAGAGATAACTTACTGAACTATGATATTCAAGAACAGAAATTCAGAAGCTTGGAGGCCCAACTTCGAGCCAACAGTGAATGCTGCATACTAGTATAACATACAGTTATATCTTTTTTTCCTTGAAATATTTTGCCACTACTCAGACAATAAATTGTACTCTTCGTAGCTAGAAGAACGAGTGAAAAATTGACAATTTCCCTTTTAGTTTTAGGAATAATGAAAACATGCACATAACAAAAAAAAAAAAAAAACTCCAAGAGAAAGGAAACACTGAAATTTTCAACTGAATAGAAACTGAGAAGAATGAAACCCTTTTTTCATGTGTGTGTGCTGAACGTGTGCTTATTAATGAGTGTTCTCAACTTATATTAAAAAGAATTTGCTAAAATAGACATGCAACATGAAGCGGATGCGATCACATTTATTTCTTGATTACCCTTAGGAGAGTAAGAACCCCCCAAACTTTTCTAGTAATGCAGTTTGGACTAACATCCTAATACCATCCAGCACAACTATAGCAAGCTCATAATGACCTTAAAGAGGAAACTTGCAGAACCTTCATCTGGGGGAAGTTTTGACAAGTTTAGTTTAAGTGTGAGATTAAACCCATCTCTTGGAGGATCAAGAATTTGTGCAACTGCACCATATGCTGCTTTTATGGCTTCTAGCGCTCCAAGTGGAAGTCCACCAAAGAGGACGGTTTCTGGAGGTGGTATGGGCAATGATACAGAAAGAAGCAAGACATTTGGATTTTTCACTGAACCCTGCAGAATATGTTACAGATTAGCCAGCCAGATGTATCATAGATGACAGCATGTCAAAATAAGATATGACCATCTCAATTAACATTTTTAAAATAATGATGTGTTTAGTGGTTCTTCCATTTTTCTTTTGAAGTGAAAAAATTGGTTAAAAAATAAAGCAAAATCATCAAATTGGACTGTTGTATGATAATAACTCACCTGAATATGGTAACGGATATCATCAAATTCAACCCATTGGCTGTCCAGTTCAACCCCTTTCTCAAGACTGCAAAATAAGGATGTGCTGTCAGCATCTACTACAGATTATTCAAACAAATGACGGAATGGTATCGGTTCTATTTGCAATACAGGGCTGCCAAATTTTTGGAAGATTCAAGGATCAGAAAACTAGGTATGTCATATTTTAGAACTTTAAGCATACACCATTTGGTGAAAGAATAAGCTAAGAGCAATTGGACAAATAAAGGAACCGGAATGCTATATTGTTAACAGGGAGGGGTTCCCATGATAAATCACTAAATGGAAGTAAACAAATTAAAATGATCAATTTTAATATCACGGTAGCTAATGCTTGAACAATTAATCAAATTTTGAACATTTGTGACTTTATTGGCAGCACTTTTGGATTGATTAAGCTGATTCTACTTCAGTAACTGATAGTGTAGGCAGTTCATGTTCATCCTCTACTCCAGCTCCCTGGGATGCGAGGAAGTAAATGCAACTCTCCAAACTGTTATGCAAAAGGTAGAAAAAGTTGAAATACTTTTGCATTTTTTGGAAATGCACATTACAACATTATGGTTATTATTCACATAGTATTTCCGTGCTTCACTACATAGCGATCATCTAGAGCTTGCCAACTATTGGACATACTCATACAGAACATTCACCCATATACCCATGTATCACGGGTGTTAATGACTGAAAGATTACATCTTTACACTTCAATTAGAGCAACAACAAATGTTAATACCTAGCAACGCATCTTCGTACTCAAGCACAGAAATGAGTTGGAACTACACAGAAACATCAACTATACTAGCTGTAACTCAATCAACTAGAGCTTGCTAAATATCGGACATACTCATTCCAAACAAATCCATGTAATAGCACCCAGGGTGTGGCCTACTGATCAATGAAGTAGGTTGAGAACCATGAAATCTCATGTTCAATCCCAACAGAGACAAAAATACTTGGTGATTTCTTCCCATTTGTTCTAACCTTGGTGGATAAAGTTACCTATTAATTGTTGGTGGTGGGAAGTGGCGGATATCCCATGGAATTAGTCAAGGTGCGCGAGGAGTGGAACGTATCCCGTGGATTTAGTGGAGGTACACGAAAGCCGGTTCACACACCATGGTTATCGGGGAAAAAAAATCGCAACGTTATGCTTAAGAAAGTGCAACAACAAATGCTAATGCAGCAGAAGCATATAAACTCTTTCATATTCACAACCACGCACAGAAATAAGCTAGAACTATGCAAACATTAAACAATCTAGCTGCAATACAATCAGCTCCTATAAAAATAAACAATAATGCAATCCACACTTCCATAACCAGGCTTAATCTTATTAGCTCAGTTCATTAGCTGACTACCATAACTTTCACCAAGCTCTCGATTCCCACACTTTGTAATCCCTTTCCCTTCTCCTACCCTAACTTTCTTTTAAAATACTAAAAGATTGCAACTTTATGCTTATGCTAATCCCAGCAGATACATACAAGTACTTTTATATTCATAATCATACACAAAAATGAGCAAAAACTATGCAAACATCAATCAATAATGCAATCCAGACTACCCTAAACCACAAATTGACCCGAAAAAAGTGTTTAAAATAGGGAAAAGTGAAAAAAGTGAAATGGATTTAAGCTTACCTCTGGACGCGATTGTACAAGATCTGAAGAAGATATCTAGAGGGAGATTGCAGTAATATCATCGATCTCTTTCACAAAACAAATTCGCAGTTTGGGTTCTTTGAAAATCAAAGAAATTAGAAAGAAACAGAAAATCAAAGAATCTTGAATGGACAATTTGATGAAGTTTTGTTATTAAAAGTTTGATTTCTCTTTTGTCAATTTGTTCAAGTGGGAAAAGTTATGTAAGAATTATTGAATAAATCAAATCACTTTTTTGTTACAAACACCGGAACCTATTAATTTTATTCTCGAACTATTAATACTCTATTAACTTGACTAAAATATATTTCCTAAATTACGTCAAGTTTAATTATATTTTTGCTACTTCTCTCGACTTTCTATTAAGTTTGCGTCTGGACATGCGATATGAAATCAACTTTTGGACATGTCATTTCATATCATGAGATAAAATTCCGACTTATGTGAAAATCATGATTTGGAAATTTTCAAATACAAAAATTGACCCACAAATTTATATTTTGTAATGAAAACTCCATATATATATCTACTAATTATTTATTTGATAGGTAATTAATGTCAAATTATTTTATCTTCGTATATGTTTTAATCTCCATGATTTCTTTTTGTTATTTACTATTTTTTGTTTTGAAATTTCTAGCTCCGCACTGAATGAAAAAAAAAAAAAGAGAACTTTTTTTAAGTCTTCTAAATATATATAAGGTCAATTATGATTATACTTTGCATTTTGATGTCATGCCATATATAAAGTATAAACCTTCTTATTCAAGATTCTCTGAATATTAATTCTTTAGTCGGACTGTCTATAGACTTAAGTCGAATCATTCAAAAATACACTACTTTTAGTAAAAATATGAAAGCATCCGACAATATTTTTGAATAGTCCGAGCAACGTAGTTTTCAGGTTAGACCTGCCTTGATTTTCTGAATAGTAATGATATCAGTCTTAAAAGACTTGGCTAAAATGTTATCAGGAATGCTTGTATTGAACACAGAGTTAGGAACAGAAACAGTGCCTGCATTTGCACTTCCAAAGGCAGATATACCCCAAGCACAATTTTCAGCATCAGCATTGTATTGATAGTGTACTAGTCCTTTAGGGAACACGAAAACGTCTCCTGTTTGCAATGTTTGAGTGTAAATCTTGTTCGTGGTATCGATGAATCCTACTTCCAATGTCCCTGACATGAGGAAAAGTAGCTCGGCTGAACGTGGATGAGTGTGGACAGGGTTGACAGAGCCTGCAGGGTACTGTAGGATTGCATAGGAAACACTTTGTCCGTTCAGGGCTGGAAACTCCGTCATTGCTGCCTTTGTTACCTTGAATTTTTCGGGTGATGGAGCTCCAACGATGCCCCTTAGGCCTGAGAAGGTGAAGTAGGAAGCGTCAACTGATGGCACGCTCAGTGGCAGCACAAAGTCTGTTAGGATGTCAGGGTCACCAGCTGATGCCATTTGAAAAATGACTAGTGATGTTGCTAGAGCTAACAGAACTATGCAACTTGAAGTTTTTGATTCCATTTTTTCTCCTGTTTTCGTTTATTTGTTTGAATGATTTCTTGATGGACTAAAGATTTTATAGCTATACAAGGGACATATCAAACAAGAATCGAGATTGAAGTCCCCGATGATTCGCAAAAACAAAAATGAATTGTGAATATAGGAAACGGCTCCAGAAGTTTATTGTGTCAACTTAAGAAACAACACTTGCTCACCTCTTTCCAGTTCTGGCTTTCAATATGGACAAGAGAAAGCAGTTTACTTTTTCCCTTTAAAAATTGTTATGTTTTCGACTTCATGCACTTTGCTTACATTACAAGATCAAAGAGTCCATAAAAGTATTATCTTGAAGCATATAACTGATGAAACCTAAGGAATATTGAGATGATTTTCGAAATATGGAATCTTATAATGTGATTTCCAGGTAGTTTCTGCTATCAAAAACAAATAAGTATAATGTGTCAAGCTTAGTTAACATCTATTACCAACTGGCTTATCCTTCAGCAAAATTTGGTTCTGGTTTTGGTCTTTTTTATAAATTTGTGGTCTAACAGAACTAATAGTCATCATTTTACAACTTATTTGTATACATTTTACCTGTATCAACAAAAAATGGCCTCATTCCTCTTGAAAAGTGTCCTTGTTGTTGTAGCCGTCTTTTTCATTTCTTCGATGGCTCAAGCTAGTGATCCGGATATCTTGTCTGACTTCATTGTTCCTGCAGGAAGCACCATAGATGGGAACTTCTTTACCTTCACTGGTACTCGTGATATTTTTGGCAGCATCATTGAAAAGTTCAGTGTGACAAAAGTGAGCAAGGCAGAGTTTCCAGGTTTGGACGGCCAGAGTGTTTCGTTGGCAGTGCTTCAGTTCCCCGGAGGAGGTGTCAACCCGCCCCACACACACCCTCGTGCAGCTGAACTGTTATTCGTCGTTAAAGGTAGTCTTGAGGTTGGATTTGTGGACACCGCTAACAAGCTTTACACTCAGGCTCTCCAAGTTGGTGACTTGTTTGTGTTCCCTAAAGGACTAGTGCATTATCAGTACAATTCTGATTGGAATAAATCAGCTATAGCCGTGTCTGGTTTTGGCAGCACTAGTACTGGAACTGTGTCACTTCCTACAACATTGTTTGCTACTGGGATCGATGATCAAGTTCTCGCCAAGTCCTTCAAGTCTGATATTGCCACTATTCGGAAGATCAAGGCTGGTCTTTCATCTTAGGCAATTTTCTGTATTTTCACCACTAAATTTGTGTGTCTCGACATGTACTTACAAGATAGTACTGCAGTCTGCATATTTTATTAGTCCACAGTTTCCTCTAATGTAAGACAACATTTGCTACTCATGATCAATAGCAGTTATGGACATTCAATAATATTTTTCTAACGGTACATTACTCGTACAATAGGCTGGCTCCATTTTATGTATATAAAGTAGATGTTGAATTCTGTTGGCTTTTCAACATTTTTGTGTCTTTATATATTGAACCCCTTTAGCAAAAATTCTGATTCCACCACTGTTTGCTACCATTCGGAAGATCAAGGCTAGCCTTTCATCTTAGACTGCAGATATTAAGCTCTTATTGATTCGAAATAGTAACTACTATTTCGTTTCTAGTCATTTGGTGTTTGATATGTTTGAAAATAAACTACAGGAAATGAAGCTGTACGTCACAGAATGCAGTGCCCGTGTCTAAAAGATTAATCGACATGTTTATTCATGACTGCTTGCATTTCCGGGAGTTGTTAAAGACTAATCAATGTCAAGTATAGAAAAATTTATTGTGTCAAAATCTTAAAACAAAATATACATTTTCTGTCAAGAACTAAGCAGACGTAGTAGTACTGCATTTTATGATGCAGATCGCGGTGCTAATGTCGACACCTCAAGAAACAAAAATTTAGTGATGAAAATACAGAAAAAATTGACTAAGGTGAAAGACCAGCCTTGATCTTCTGAATAGTGGCAATATCAGTCTTGAAGGACTTGGCGAGAATTTGATCATCGATCCCTGTGGCAAACAATGTTGTAGGAAGTGAAACAGTTCCAGCATTCGCGCTTCCAAAACCAGACACGGCTGTAGCTAATTCATTCCTATTAGAATTGTACTGATAATGCACTAGCCCTTTAGGGAACACAAACAAGTCACCAACTTGGAGAGTCTGAGTGTATAGCTTGTTAGTGGTGTCCACAAATCCAACCTCAAGACTACCTTCAACGACGAATAGCAGTTCAGCTGCACGAGGGTGTGTGTGGGGCGGGTTTACACTTCCTCTAGGGAACTGAAGCACTGCCAACGAAACACTCTGGCCATCCAAAACTGGAAATTCTGCCTTGCCAACTTTTGTCACTGAGAACTTTTGTATGACACTGCCAAAAATAGCACGTGTACCATTGAAGGTAAATAAGTTCCCATCTATGGCGCTTCCTACAGGAACAATGAAGTCAGATAAGATATCCGGATCACTAGCTTGAGCCATCGAAGAAATGGAAAAGACAGCTACAACAACAAGGACTGTTTTCAAGAAAAATGAGGCCATTTTTTGCTCTTCTGAGGAGGCTAATGAAACAAGTAAATGGATATAGATAAGCTGTGACTATATATATATATAGAGAGAGAGAGAGAGAGATTTTTAAAAATAACCGTAGATATATAGTGTGACTTTACAGCGAAAAGAATTCAAATGAACCACTTTTACTCCTCTAGCTCCGCCCTTAGGTGGAACCAAAGTTGCAGAAGGATAAGCCAGTTGGTAACTGATGTTTACTAAGTTTTTGAGCTGTTTTTATTGTTTGTTTCTGACTGCAGAAACTACCTGGAAACCACATTTAAAGACCATATAATTCGAAAATCGTCTCAATATGGCTTAGGTTTCATCAGTAATATAAACTAAGTGCATAAAGTCGAAAACATATTAATTTTTAAAGGAAAAAAGTTATCTGTATTCTCTTGTCAATATTGAAAGCTAAAACTGGAAATTGTGTTGTTTCTTTTATTGACACAATAAACTTCTGAAGTAGTTTCCTATATTGACAATTCCTTATTCGTTTTAGCAAGTCATCGGTGACTTCAATCTCGATTCTTGTTTGATATGTCCCTTGTATAGCTATAAAATCTTTAGTCCATCAAGAAATCATTCAAACAAATAAACGAAAACAGGAGAAAACATGGAATCAAAAACTTCAAGTTGCATAGTTCTGTTAGCTCTAGCAACATCACTACTCATTTTCCAAATAGCATCAGCTGGTGACCCTGACATCCTAACAGACTTTGTAATGCCACTCGAGGTTCCATCAGTTGACGCTTCTTACTTCACCTTCTCTGGCCTAAGGGGACTCGTAGGAGCTCCACCACCCGAAAAATTCAAGGTGACAAAGGCAGGCATGACCGAATTTCCAGCCCTGAACGGACAAAGCGTTTCCTATGCAATCCTACAGTATCCTGCAGGCTCTGTTAACCCTGTCCACACTCATCCACGTTCAGCCGAGCTACTTTTCCTCATGTCAGGCACATTGGAAGTAGGATTCATCGATACCACGAACAAGATTTACACTCAAACATTGCAAACAGGAGACGTTTTCGTGTTCCCTAAAGGACTAGTACACTATCAATACAATGCTGATGCTGAAAATTGTGCTTGGGGTATATCTGCCTTTGGAAGTGCAAATGCAGGCACTGTTTCTATTCCTAACTCAGTGTTCAATACAAGCATTCCTGATAACATTTTGGCTAAATCTTTCAAGACTGATATCATTACTATTCAGAAAATCAAGGCAGGTCTAGCCTGAAAACTACGTTGCTCGGACTATTCAAAAATGTCGTTAGGCGCATTCACATCCTCTAAAAGTAGTGTGTTATTCTATGATCCTACTCGAGCATCGTCTTGGCGTGACAATACTTCTAGAGAGTCCGAGCAATATAACTTAACAGTAATTTTTCACTTCATTCTTATTTTTTCAATTTGCAATGAAAAGAATAATTAAATGTGATTCACTTTTGTAACGATAAAGATATATCAACTCTAAATTGAATATATCATACCTTTTTTCAATTAAGTAACTTTTTTTTGGACCAAAAACTTCAATTTTTAAAAAAAGCATTAGAAAATCATTATGTGACTTGCATTTTTATATGAAAAAATTACATAAATACACGACTCTCTCGGATACATCCCTTCCATTAAGACTTACATGTACCAAACAAATAAGAAATGTACTCAAGAGTAATAAAAAAATTCGAAATTTTTAAAATTAAAAAGACGTCTAGACCCAAATATATAAAATAAATTAGGTATTTGTCCCTTTCAATACAAAAAAAAAATGTCACAAAAAGGAAACAATTCACGTGACTAAAATAAAGTTAAAGTAAGCATTTAATTTTCTTTATTATCAAGTATACCCTTATATTAAAGCTGAAAAAGTTAAAAAAGAAAATTATAATTTTTATGTATATATATATATATATGAATATATTCTTTACTAAGTATTTAAAGAAGAATAAACCATAGAAATCGATTTCATATTTCAATTGGTCATGATACCACCCTATCAAGACAAAAGTAGCTTCAATAAATATATCAATACAAATTTCATACAACGATGAGATTGATATTAATAATCGTTATTTTCCTCTTTCACATCAATCTTCTTCATGCTTTCTCTTTATCTTCTCGATTTCTCCGTCCTCGAGGTAATTTTTACTTTTTTGTTACGAATGAAAAATATTTTTAATATGTCCACTATGATCTATATAACGATAGATTAGTAAAAAAATTTATTTTTTTAGTGCATTTGGGTGATGAAATTGTGACGAACAATAAACGTGGAGGTGGTGCGGCTAGTGGGCACGCTAGTGCCCACGGCAGCTCGTCCAGGGGACGAGCATCGCGCGGCGGGCAATCAACTGCAGGTGTAGTTCCATTGTATACAGCAGGAGCTATGAACCATCACAAAGTTAATAGAAGCCATCACCATGCAAATGACGGAATTACCCTCAATTGTATTTGTTTTTCTACTTTACTTTTCATCATTTGTAGCATATTTGTTAATATATTATTTATTTTGTAATTATATATAGTATATTTTGTTAGAGATAATAGTCAGAAACATATGTGAAATATCATTTTCTTTTTACGAGTTTTTTTATGTAAAGTATTTATGTTTTTTATTTAAACTATTATTAATTTGTCGTTTTTAGTTGTTATATTACTTTTTTCGAAAGTCAATTTAATTAATTTTTAAAATTAAATTAGAATACATTAATTCATTATTTTAAATATTTGAAAAGGTATAAAAAGATAAAGAAAATTATACATACCTTGCAAATGTGATATTATCAAGGAAGAAAAAAATGTAAATGAAGTGGTAAGTGTGTCAAAGTGTCAAATAAAATTAAATTTATATAAGATAAATTGTTTTATTGGGTTTAAAGTATTCCTACATATTAACACTTCATACATGATTCAAGTAAGGAATCTTTTAGTTGATTTTAAAATCTTAAATATCAGATGGATAGTAAAATTAAATGTCTGTTTTATATATTTCAAAACTTAATTTTTAATGAGTAAAAAAGATGAAAGACATTTTATTGATGAGATGTACGTAGACACTATTTTCATATGTGATATCGAATCAAGTTTTTGCTCTTTAGATCAGTTCATCTATAGTAAAGGAATTTTGGTATTTTAAAAATATATGTAACAGTCACACAGACTCACAATATAATCCCTCAATAGGTTTACCAAACTTACTAATGTATTTATTGTTGGGAAAACACGGACAAGCACAAAAGTATATATGGTAAATGTAATGGAAATAAAATGGGAAAATAACGACACCAAGAATTTTACGTGGAAATCCTTCTGAATAAGGGAAAAAACCACGGGCCAAGAGGAGCAACTGATATTACTATAGTAAGGAATTTTACACTGTGTAGTCACGAATACAACACTCAATGTGACTACTACACACTCAAAAGGAACAACACTCTTTTGGTTTCCGTCTTACTAAAATATCGCTCACACTCTATTTTTCTTCACAGACTATTTTCTTATATAGTCTATGGAATAGCTCACTTTGCTCTCAAATTGGTTTTTCTCTCTAACTTGGTGTGTTCTACAAATGAGCAAGAATGCTCTATTTATAGAAGGATAAAACCATACCTATGTCACTAATGACATATGTAAACATAGCAAAGTAAAAAATGGTTGCAAATCTTACCAATTTGCCAACTATCAAATCTTTTCTTTTCAACTCCAATTACTATTCCTTTTTAACAATTGCTTGTACCAATTGAATGGCTAAAGTTGACTAAAACAATGGGATGGATTCAACATTTATTGGTTTTGTTGCAGACTCTTCCCGAATCGCTTATTTCTTTAATTTTCCCAATTCTATGTGTTTTCTCATTGAATTTTTTTATCAGAAAATATTCTGCAAGCATTCTAATAGATAATTTTGAGTAAACCGACGAGAAAAGATAGAACAAACAAGAGTGTCAACACGAAAATATTTGAAAACTTCTCGCAATTTGAGTTAAAATTATTTTTTATCGTGTAATTTTTTTCTGTGAATTGGTTCGTTATAAAATTTTCAATAGTTATTCTAACAGATATTTTAATTAAATTAGTGAGAAAATATATTTTAAAAAATCAGTAGTATTTTTACACGAAAATATTCAAAAGCTTCTTCACTATCCCAATGAAAATTGTTTCCTATCATATATTTTTATTTCCAATAAGTTGGTTCGATGAAATGACATCTCAAACTAATTGTAATTTGTTATGTTTGCAAAGATGAAAATCAACCCAAACTCAAAAGAATCTTTTCACATTATTTGACCAATTTTGAAAAAACTAGTCATAACAAATTGTTGCTATTGTTTTGCCTATTTCCCTGGTGAATCTCGATCGCCACTTTCGTTCTCGGCTGGGCAGTCTGCTTCGAATTTTTTATTTTATACAAATATGAATGTATAAAATGTGTTTGCGCTTGTATAAATCAAGAGAAAATTGTATGTATACATATATTTTCGTTCCCCTCTCTCCCTACTCCCAGATCTCGCTCGTCATTCACTCGCCTCTCTCACTTTATAACAAAAATGTATACATTGTGTCTGCGTTTGTATAAAGCAAGAGAAATTTATATATACAAATATAAAAATATATTTTTTCTTGCTATACACTTATGATTATACAAATATGATCTTTTCCTGTCCAATTTTCTTTTGGTTTTCTCTTTTTTTCGTTTATACAAATGTATATTATATAATTGATTCTTTTGTATATCTATAGCGAAACAGATTATACAATTGCTTTTTTTTTTGTATATATAGCGAAATAACCATAACAAACATAGAGATTAATATGAAACACAATTATATAAACTATAGTTATAACATACAAATATAATTTTTGCATTTGTTACATGCGAAATGTTGGGTTATGAGTCTTTTTTCCCTTCCTATGTGGATAAATAAAAGCCCAATTTGGACCAACCCATTTTTGTCCATAAGCCCATTCTTATGAGGCAAATATAAACCTATTTAGGGTCTTATTTTCAGACATACACAGAGAGTTTTTTAGCAGCCAAAAAGAGCAGATTTTCGCAGTCAAATTTCAGCCATAACAGCCAACTTCAAATTGCGATTCCCGCTTCATTTCTTGTCCGATTGAGCTGATTTTTGGACAGCATATTATCTTCATCTCAATCTTTGATTAGGAACTGACAGAGTTGGATTTGGTGGCCTGCAGCTTCAGTTTTGCTGTCGTGAATAGTAGCTGCGAAATTGGTGATTTTGCTCCTTTAATTCTCTAGATTTGGTGCAATCTTATTTTGTTGTTGCTCGTTGTTTGGCACTTGTTTTGTGGCCAATTTTGGAGAACAATATTGTAACTCTTGGTGATTATAGTGGAGCTTTTGGTCCCGTGGTTTTTTACTCTTCACATCGAAGGGTTTTCCACGTAAATCTTGGTGTCTTGTGTGATTGGTTTATTATTGTCTTGTTATATTTGTTTGGTTGAATTACTTTCTGCCTTACTATCATATTGCTTGTGGTTGTTTGTTTTCTCTTGGTTCAAATCGAAAAGGGAAAGTATAGACTTGGGTATTCTTCCGCTGTTATCCTGTCAGGCATTCTTTGTTAGTGTCTTGTCTTTCCCAACAAAGTGGTATCAGAGCATTGGTTATTGTTGATTGTCGTTTTGAATGATGGAGGCAAATATGAGCAAAATGGTGTGTTTAACTGGTAGTAACTATCATATTTGGAAAGGCAAGATGAAAGATCTTCTATTTGTCAAGAAGATGCATTTACCTGTGTTTGCTTCTAATAAGCCTCAGTCTTTGAATGATGAAGAATGGGAATTTGAGCATCTGCAGGTTTGTGGCTATATTAGACAATGGGTTGAAGATAATGTTAGAAATCATATTGTGAATGAGACACATGCCAAAAGTTTGTGGGACAAGCTCGAGACACTTTATGCTTCGAAGACTGGCAACAACAAGTTGTTCCTATTGAAACAATTAATGAATATCAGGTATAAAGAGGGCACTCCTATTTCTGATCATATTAATGATTTTCAGGGTGTTCTTGACCAGCTGTCCGGAATGGGTGTAAAGTTTGATGATGAGATACAGGGACTTTGGCTTCTTAATACTCTGCCAGACTCTTGGGAAACTCTTCGCGTTTCTTTGACTAATTCTGCTCCCAGTAGTGTTGTAACCATGGAATATACTAAGAGTGGTGTCTTGAATGAAGAAATGAGAAGAAGATCTCAAGCCTCATCTTCTTCAGCTTCACACTCCGATGTTTTGGTTACTGAAGATAGGGGGAGAAACAAGTCCAGAGGTCAAAATGATAGAGGTAAAAGTAGAAGCAAGTCAAAGTCTAAATACAAGAATACTATATGTGACTATTGCCACAAGAATGGGCATATCATGAAATATTGTTACAAGCACAAGAGAGATATGAGACAACAAAAGAGAGAAGGCGATAATGAAAATCGTGTTGCTGTTGTTGCTAATAATGATCTTCTTGTTTCTTGTGATGAAAATGCCATTAATCTTGTTCGTGATGAGTCTAGCTGGTTTGTGAATTCTGGTGCTACTTCTCATGTCACGCCAAAGAAGGAATTATTTTCTTCTTATACTCCAGGTAATTTTGGAACGTTGAAAATGGGCAATAATCATGAAGTTGAAGTTATTGGCATTGGGACAGTTTGTTTGGAAAGTAACAATGGTTCCAAACTAGTTCTTAATAATGTCAAGCATGCTCCAGATGTTCGCTTGAATTTGATTTCTGTGGGATATCTTGATGATGAGGGTTATGTTAATACACTTGGTGCTGGCCAGTGAAAGCTTACTAGAGGTTTGATGGTTGTGGCCCGTGGTGACAAGTTGTCTAACTTGTATGTATTTCAGGGCTCCATATCCAGAGACTCAGTAAATTTGGTGGAGAATGATACTTCATCAGAGTTATGGCATAGAAGGCTGAGTCATATGAGCGAGAAGGGGATTGATAATTTGGCTAAGAAAAATTTGCTTTCTGGAGTGAAACAAGCAAAGTTGAAGAAATGTGTTCATTGCTTAGCCGGTAAACAGAAAAGAGTTTCTTTTCAGAGTCATCCGCCTTCAAGAAAGCTTGATTTGCTGGAGTTGGTACATTCTGATTTGTGTGGTCCTTTTAAGGTAAGATCTCATGGTGGTGCACTTTACTTTGTGACTTTTATTGATGATCATTCTCGCAAACTCTGGGTATTTCCTTTGAAGTCCAAGGATCAAGTACTTGATGTGTTCAAGGGTTTTCAGGCCTTGGTTGAAAGACAAACAGGGAAGACATTGAAATGCATCCGCTCAGATAATGGTGGTGAGTATATTGGTCCTTTTGATAGATATTGCAGAGAGTAGGGTATTAGGCATCAGAAAACTCCTCCAAAGACTCCTCAGTTAAATGGTTTAGCAGAGAGGATGAACAGAACTCTAGTTGAGAGGGTTAGATGTATGCTTTCAGATGCTAAGCTGTCAGATTCCTTTTGGGCAGAAGCACTTAATACTGCTGCTTATGTTATCAATTTATCTCCTGCTGTTGCTTTAGATGGTGATCTCCCTGACAGAGTTTGGACTGGTAAGAATGTTTCTTATGATCATCTTAGAGTCTTTGGGTGTAAAGCCTTTGTACATGTTCCTAAGGATGAAAGGTCAAAGTTGGATGTTAAAACTAGGCAGTGTATCTTCATTAGTTATGGTCAAGATGAATTTGGCTATCGTTTCTATGATCCTGTTGAGAAGAAACTTGTTAGAAGTCGTGATGTTGTGTTCTTTGAAGACCAAACAATTGAAGATTTTGACAAAGCTGACAAGGCTGATTTTCAGACTAGTGAGAGCTTAGTTGATGTTGATCCAGTTCCGTTGACTATTGCACCGGAAGAAAATCTTCATAATGATGAAAATCAAGTTGATAATGAAGATGGTGATCATGTTCAGAATGACCGGCATGATGTTGTTGATGCTCTAGTGCAAGATGATGTGGTTGTCCAACAACCAATTATAGATGCTCCAGAGAGTTCTCTCAGACGATATAGTAGAGAGAGAATTCCTTCATCTCGTTATTCTCCCAATGAGTATGTACTCTTGACTGACGGGGGAGAACCTGAGAGTCTTGATGAGGCCATGGAAAGTGAAGAAAAAGAAAGGTGGTTTGATGCTATGGAAGATGAGATTAAATCCTTGCATGATAATCATACCTTTGATTTGGTTAAGTTACCTAAAGACAGAAAAGCTTTGAAAAACAGGTGGGTTTTTCGGGTGAAACACGAAGATGGTAATCCTGTTCCACGGTACAAAGCTAGATTAGTTGTCAAGGGATTTAATCAGAAAAAGGGAGTTGATTTTGATGAGATATTCTCTCCAGTTGTGAAGATGTCATCCATTTGTGTGGTTCTAGGCTTGGCTGCAAGTCTAGATTTAGAGGTTGAGCAAATGGATGTTAAAACTGCTTTCCTCCATGGTGACTTAGATGAAGAAATTTATATGGAGCAACCGGAAGGTTTTGAAGTCAAGGGTAAAGAGAATTATGTTTGCAAATTGAAGAAGAGCTTGTATGGTTTGAAACAAGCTCCCAGGCAGTGGTACAGGAAGTTTGGTTCTTTTATGAGTCAGCAGGGCTTCAAGAAGACTTCTTCAGACCATTGTGTTTTTGTGCAAAAGTTCTCTGATGGTGACTTTATTATTGTATTGCTTTATGTTGATGACATGCTTGTTGTTGGTCATAATACTTGCAGGATTCAGAAGTTGAAGCAAGAGTTGAGTAAGTCTTTTGCTATGAAAGACTTAGGACCAGCAAGGCAGATTCTTGGCATGTAGATTGTCCGTGATAGAAAGGCCAAGAAATTGATATTATCACAAGAGAAGTACATTCAGAAAGTACTTCGCAGATTCAACATGGATAAAGCTAAGGTTGTCAGTACACCTTTAGCTATGCACTTCAAATTGAGCACGAAACAGTGTCCTTCTAGTGATGATGAGAAGGAAGATATGAAGAAAGTTCCTTATGCTTCAGCTGTTGGTAGTTTGATGTATGCGATGGTTTGTACAAGACCGGATATTGCTCACGCTGTTGGAGTTGTTAGTCGTTTTCTTTCTAATCCGGGAAGAGAACATTGGAATGCTATGAAGTGGGTTATGAGATATCTTTGTGGCACTTCTAGTCTGAGTTTGTGTTTTGGTACAGGGAAGCCTATTCTTTATGGTTATACTGATTCAGACATGGCTGGTGATGTTGATACTCGCAAGTCTACTTCAGGGTACTTGGTTACTTTTGCAGGGGGAGCTGTGTCTTGGCAATCTAGGTTGCAAAAATGTGTTGCTCTATCTACTACAGAAGCTGAGCTTATTGCTATCGTTGAAGCTTGTAAAGAATTGCTTTGGATGAAGAGATTCTTGGGGGAACTTGGTTGTGCTCAAGAGAGGTATGTGCTTTATTGTGACAGTCAAAGTGCTATACATCTTGGCAAGAATTCTACGTTCCATGGTCGGTCTAAACACATTGATGTGAGATACCATTGGATTCGAGATGTGTTGGATTCTAAGTTGCTTGAGCTTGAAAAGATTCATACAAATGATAATGGTTCCGATATGATGACTAAAGCTTTGCCAAGAGGGAATTTTGAAGATTGTTGCATGGTCGCCGGGATGGCGGTCTCCTCCACATAGTCGTGAGGGGGAGAATTGTTGGGTTATGGGTCTTTTTTCCCTTCCTATGTGGATAAATAAAAGTCCAATTTGGACCAACCCATTTTTGTCCATAAGCCCATTCTTATGAGGCAAATATAAACCTATTTAGGGTCTTATTTTCAGACATACACAGAGAGTTTTTTAGCAGCCAAAAAGAGAGAAAAAGAGCAGATTTTCGCAGTCAAATTTCAGTCAAAACAGCCAACTTCAAATTGCGATTCCCGCTTCGTTTCTTGTCCGATTGAGCTGATTTTTGGACAGCATATTATCTTCATCTCAATCTTTGAATAGGAACCGACAGAGTTGGATTTGGTGGCCTGCAGCTTCAGTTTTGCTATCGTGAATAGTAGCTGCGAAATTGGTGATTTTGCTCCTTTAATTCTCTAGATTTGGTGCAATCTTATTTTGTTGTTGCTCGTTGTTTGGCACTTGTTTTGTGGCCAATTTTGGAGAACAATATTGTAACTCTTGGTGATTATAGTGGAGCTTTTGGTCCCGTGGTTTTTTACTCTTCACATCGAAGGGTTTTCCACGTAAATCTTGGTGTCTTGTGTGATTGGTTTATTATTGTCTTGTTATATTTGTTTGGTTGAATTACTTTCTGCCTTACTATCATATTGCTTGTGGTTGTTTGTTTTCTCTTGGTTCAAATCGAAAAGGGAAAGTATAGACTTGGGTATTCTTCCGCTGTTATCCTGTCAGGCATTCTTTGTTAGTGCCTTGTCTTTCCCAACACGAAAGTTATTCCTCCTTACTGTACGATATTATATAGTCATACAATATTTGCATGTAATAATTTAAATAAAACAACAAAGTACTAGAGCTAAGTGGTATGAGTGTCACGACAAGCACCTTTTAAAGAAATAGTGATCTATAATTTGTTATATATATTTTTTTAATTTGTGTTATCTCTCGAATTTTGATATTTAAATAATTTTTTTTAAAATTAATTTTGTATCACTAGAGAAGTAATGTTATTATAGGATAACGAGAGGGTCTATGAGTGGCTATTAACATCCTTTGAGGTGTTTAATGAGTTTTATTTTCTTGGTTAAATAAATGAAAAGCTTTTATTCAACAAGTGGGCATAATTCAAATTCGAATCAAAAATCAATGGTTTGAAGAAAAAAAAGTTATTAATTTATAAATAATGAGTATTAATTTAGCAATTTTGATAATAATTTTAAAATTTTTTATATTAAATTATTGATTCTTAACAATTTGAGATTTTTTTCTTGATAAATTAACCAACAATTCGTTAATAAATCAAATAATTCTATTTATACCATTTGATATATAAATTCCTCGCCTTAAGTATATTTCATACTTTTATTTCAAGCTATGTTACTCTACAATGTGATAATGTTTACTTTTGAGCAAAATGTAATATGTCCGATTCATATGCATGGTTTATTTAGTTTGTCTTGTTATTTCTAAGTGATATTTCCAATAATTTTTTTGGTGCCTCTAATAAATCAATAACCGATAAAATAAAGTTCAAAATTGCATAGAACCGAATCGTATTCACAAGACTAGATCCAAAGTATCAAAAACAAAGAAAAGTTAATCAATTGTATACGATCCATTTTTGAAGGTAACGCTCTCGATAGTAACTTTTTTCATTTTCGTAATTTAAATTCGAGATTTTTGATTACGTTAAAAAACACGCAGAAAGTATGGGGAATACGAACTTACCAAACTTTTTGACTTTCCTGCTCTATTTAAGACTGCAGCAACGGACAGAAATGTCATTTCACATTCCACAGTCCATTTTCAACTACTTTTCTTTTCTTCTCCATTTTTGCCCCAATCAGTATTCAGTATCTTCTCCGACCAATGAGCAAAGAAGGAAGTAGAAGAGGAGTAAAATGGAGCTGGACCTCCGCCTTCGTCGGTGCCGCCGCTGCCGCAGCAACGGTGATGACACTCTCTTCGAAGCCACGGGATCCTGATTTTCATCTCATCTCCATCGATCTCACTTCCTTCAAGCTCAATTTCCCCGTCGTAGACGCGGAACTCATCCTCACCGTTCACGTGACTAACCCTAACGTTACTTCAATCAACTACTCCTCAACAGAAATGTCGATTTTCTACTCCGGCGATCACCTCGGTTCAGCTCGTGTGAAAGCCGGATCTCAGCCGCCGCGTTCCTGTCAGGTACTCCGTCTTCCGGCGAGGTTAAGCGGACTTCAACTTGCACATCACGGGAAGGAATTCGTCGCCGATGTAGCGAAGAGGGAGATGTTGCTGGATGCTACGGTGGATATAGAAGGTTTTGCGAAGGTGATGTGGTGGGACCATAAATTCCGGGTGCACGTGGATAGTCACGTGACCGTAGACCCGGTTTTTCTTGACGTTATTGATCAGGAAAATAAATCGGCTTTAGAGGTCTTTGTGAAATAACGGTTCAGTCCGGTTCAGTGTGTTGTATCGGTTTATTTTGTATTCATCACCACTAAAAATGTACTTCAGTAATTAAAATATTTAAGTTCTATCGTTACAATTCACTTCGATTATATATTCGATAAAATAATTTAAGTGTGTGAAGAGATGAGAGAAGGGAGAGAAGATTGAAGAAGTATTACAGAGATCACGTAATTTAACTTCAAAGAATGTGAAGAATACAAATTATAAAAAAATAGATTTGAAAGATTATCAAAAAGATTCTTTAGTTTTATAATAATATAAATAATATAATAATCTTTAGAATCATAAAAAAATTTTAAAAAAAAACTTTGTAAACACTACTTTATCTCTTTATAATCATATAAATATTACTATAATAATATCAACACGTTTTTCATTTTTCAAAGTGGAGTTTGATTGATTATGGGTTTTCACATTAGTGGTGTTAAAAGGCTTTGTGGAATATTTTAAAGTCACGAAATTAGAATTTTTTAAAGAAAATTTTACGAAAGGAAAATAATGATATATAAATATGTAATAAAATTTTCTTTCATTTTATTAATTAAGGATAATACTAAATGATAAAAAAAAAATTGGAAAAATAACTTAAATACACAATTATAAGTTTAGTTTTCTCTAATTTTTCCTTCTTTTTTTTTAAATATTACATAATTTGTTTTTTTAATTTTTGTAGAAGTTTGGAGATACATATAGTCTTCTCTCTCCTATAACACACACTTCCCCCAATATTATGCCTATTTTTTCTCCACTAAAACACTCAATCTTTTGAATCACTTTTTGAATTTTGAATTATTAATTTTAATTAAAAACGTTTCACAACATTTAATATGAAATTTTGAATTTCAAAATCCAAAAAATTTGAAATTTCTAAAAATTGGACCATTGTTCTCTGGTTCTTCTTCTTCTTACTCCATCATCCGTCTATAGTTCTTCTTCTTCTTCTTAATACATCATCTGTTCTTATTTTCTTCTTGTTCATTGCTATATTTCATCAGCCCTCTCTAGGTCTTCTTTTTCTTCTTACTCCATCATTCGTTCCTTTTTTTTGTTCATTGTTCTATTACATCATATTAATGGATCCTTTTACTAATAGAAGGATTTATGATTCGGACAATGAAAATTGGAAAGAAAACAGAAAAAAGTCTTTGCATGATCCTATGAATGTTCGGAAGGATTCAAACAAAGATTTTGGTGAATCATTTAAATCAAAGGTTGACAAAATACACCAAAAAAAAGATAAAAGAAGCAGCAACCATTGTTGTTGAAATTAGTAAAAATTTTAGTAAAGGAATCCCATATGTATCTTGAATTTTTAAAAATTGTTATCATGTATCAGACAATAAATTTAATACATAAGTGCTCTGTGTGTTATAGTGTGTTAGTCGATGCATTGATACATGAATTAGATGTGTATCATATGATATCCTATGTATCAAGAGTTTTTGAAAATTGTTATCATGTATCAGTCAATAAGTTTAATAACTGCGTCATCAAGTGTGCTTGTTGATACATATCGACTCAGTGTGTTATAGTGTTTAGACGGTGCATTGATACAAGAATTTGATGTGTATCATATGATTTTCTATGTATTACGAGTTTTTAAAAATTGTTATCATGTATCAGTCAATAAGTTTAATAACTGGATGTTCATAAAAATATCTTCAAACTAGATGATATAATCTTGAATTTTCAAAATTTGAAATTGTTATCAAATTACGTGCTGAATTAATGCTTATTAATGAACTGTTACCATTATTTAAGCTGATTTAGATAACAAATTTAAATATTTCATTTTTTCCCTTTTTAATCTTAACAGTTTTAAGTTACTGTGTATCATTTACCATGTATCACAATATACTAATGTATCACGCCACAACAATTTTAAGGGATTATTAGTAAATACTAAATTTGTGGGGACTGAATGTAATTATTGTATCACACTATGGGATTCCTTAAATTTATACAAAAAAAATTATTAAGAGTAATGCTAAATGGTAAGAAAATTTAATTAGAATTTGATCAGTAATTTAAAAAGTCTATAGTATTATTTTTATTTTAAAATAAATTTATTATTTTATTTTTTAATTAAAATGTATCGAAGTTAAAAGGATAAAAATTTCAAAAAGATAAAATAATATAGTGTGAAATATGTTATTTTATTAATTAAATTAAATTTTTTGGTAAAATTATATATAATATTATTTTGAATAAAATTATTGTATTCACGTCAATTTGTATTTATATATTAAAATGGCCCATGCTTTGGAACATTTAATTCAACTTGAGTAAATAATAAACGAATCGGGACAGAACTTTTTTAAATTTTTTTTAGTGATAATATATATATATATATATATATATATATATATATATATATATATATATATATATATATATTTTGTTTGGATTATTTTACGTTACATGATTACCATAGAAATCATTTATTTATTTATTTATGATGATTTCAAACGATTTTAAATCATAAAGTATTACTAGCATATTTTAGGATGCAAAAAAGTTATTAAAGAGGCACATAAATTAATTAATTATTATGAAGTAATTGAAATTAGTGTTGTAAGTCGTCTATATAAAGGTGAGTGTTTGATGTGTGTACGTAGAGTTCATGTGATATTTTAGCACACAATATAAATATTTTTGTTAAATAAAAAGATAAATGTGGTTCAATAATTAGACGAAAAGAATATTTTTGAGCTGAAAATATTATTTAAGGATGTATTTAATCTATTTTGAATATTTTATGTATAGTACTGACAGTTTTCTATAATCGTCTATGCGGATGTGAGGTCTATTTGGCATGCACATGTGGCGTTTATGTGATATTTAACACACATAGATATTTTTCGTTAATTAGAAGAGCAAGTGTGCCCAATAGTTTGACGGAAAGAGTATTTTTGAGCGAAAATATAATTTAAGAATATAATATAATTTAGCGGAAAGAGTATTTTCCTGATTCAAATTATCAATTTCGATTTGATTTTAAACCGCACTAATTAAATAATCAGAATAATTTCCTCACCTAACCACCTTTCTTTTAAATATTCTTTTATTCTTATTTTGTAATATAATTATCTTTTATTTTACTTTATAAATAGTACACAGTGGCTCTCTGCAAAACTTGCAGCTCATAGTGTAAGCTTCAAAGAGCCCAAAAATGGCGGAGAAGAATCGATTAGTCACCGTTGCTGCTTTGCAGTTCGCCTGTACCGACGATGTCTCCACCAACGTCGCTACCGCCGAGAGGTTTTTTTTTTTCGATTTCTTTTGTTGCACTTTTTGCGTTATTTGTGTTATGAATTTGAATTGAAATTCGATAGAACAGTAACTAAACTAGAATAGAGTCAATATATGAATTGAAACTAAAACTAAATAAATATAGCATAGATGAAGCTCTTGATCCCGATCTGAAATGAAAGAAGAAGAAGAAGACAGGATTAGAACTGCGTTGAAGAGGAGAGAAGAGGCAAGGAAGAAGTTGAGAATTGTTAGGATACCGGTTTTTTAATTTCTATTAGACTAGAAATAGGTTTATAAAATCCTATTTAGAATAGGAATAGGAATAGGAATAGGAATACAAATAGAATTAGGAATAGTAAATAGTATCCTACTTGGTAAAATGCAGACACAACAACAATTCATGATACGGTCACTCAACTGATAGTTATTATGTCACGAAGTCGCATTTTTAGATAATAAGTGATAGTTGGGTTTAAGTTTTTTCATTTCCAATAGAATTACAATTAATGACTATAGAATAAAGTTAGAAGACTTATGTTGTGTCCTCATATTTTATTCGTCGGTAGAGTTGTTTTATGTACTAAGAGGTTGATTTAATGTTATGAGTTTTTAGGCTTTCTTATAGCTCATTGAGAAAAGGGGGTTGGGATTTTGTGTTGTTGAGCATCTTCATAGTACCCAAAGATGTGACTTGTGGTGAATGAGAACCATGAGGTCTCGGGTATAAATTTGAGTGGAGGACAATTTATTAGGTGATTTCTTCCTATTTGTTCATGTTAAAGCCTTACTGGATGGATTTACCTAGTACCTAGTGAATGTAGCACTTATAGTGCAAATTAGTTGAGGTGTGTGCAAGTTGGTGACGACATCATGGTTATCGAGAAAAAAGTTATTGATCATCTATGTGTTGTTTAGATTTGTAACCATGAGGTCTCAGTTTTAAATTTGAGCGCAGGCAAAATTCCTAGGTGACTTTTTACTATTTATTCATGTTAAAGCCTTAGTGGACGGATTTACCTGGTACCTAGTGGAATGTAGCACTTATAGTGCAAATTATTTGAGGTGTGTGCAAGTTGGTAATGACACCATGATTATCCAGAAAAAAAAATGATTGATCATCTATTTGTTCTTTAGATTTGTAAAAGGGAATCAAGTTTGTCTTTTTGGTGGCATTTACATTTCTGGCTCTAAGATATTCCTTCGACGCAGATTGGTTAGAGCTGCTCATCAGAAGGGTGCAAATATCATCCTCATACAGGTAACAAACAGCCCAACTTTGGAATATCTAGCTACTACACAAAAGAACCATGGATGAAATACATTTTCTTTCTTTGGCGGAAGATAATTATTGATTAGGTTTACCTTTCTCAAGCAACAATATTCACTTCTCTCGGTGAGAACATTTCGTCAGCATTTTTATCCTTTGATCACATGCTGAAACTCTTATCTCTAGATTTTTGTTTGCCTTCGGGTTGTCTGATTGCCTCCTTTATGTGGTAGTCTATGCTGAGGCTGTTGTAAGTTATTTCAAAAGCTGAGTGGTCCGTAATGGATCGGAGAAGCGGAGACATTTGGTCTGTTTTATGCATTATTAGAATGTAACCAAAATGGAATCTAGTCATGTAAACATCATGTTATGACACTAGGAGTTGCTTGGCTAGTCGTCTATTTGAATTCCAGTTCTTAATCCAACTGTCCCTTAGGCTTGGGAGTAGATTTACTTCTGTCAGTATAATATAACTCTGAGCGAGTTAGGCTGAATTTCGGTAGGTCAAAACAAGCTTTGTTAATAAATGGTTGTGTCAATGACCCGCCCAAAAGTTACTTGGGCTGAAACAGGCTAAAAAGGGGGTCATAACCCAATCCATCCAATTTCTTTTTTATGACTATATACAGCATATCAAACAAAAAATGTCTTTTTAAAAATATTTTGTCCTGGTTTCTCATGGGTCACATTAGGCTACATGCCAGCCTTTTAGATGGTTTGAATTGGGTGGGATCAACATGGGCTAAATTTTCCACCCCCAACTCCAAGCAATTTTGGGTCTCCATTTACCAACTCAAACTCTGTTAAATGTGACAGAATAGTCATTAAGCTTTGTTATCTCAAACTGAAAGTATTTGTGTTTAACAGAGTGATAACTCTGCAATTCAAGTGTATAGAAAATTATATGTACAATTGAGTTTGTCAGTATCATTCCTAAGCTACAACTTTCCAAATAGTAAATTACTCCTAATTTTCTGCTAATAAAGGTTTTAATCAGTCCAATGAAACAGAAGCTAAATAATATGGGTTAGTGGAGAACTGTCTTTATTCAGGATATCGAGAACAGTGTAAAAATACCTAAACCCAAAAACATAGAAAGGGAGGAGATAATTAACAACTATACATTAGACCCTTATACTAATAGAATGAGAAAATGTTTAAAACGTATCAAAAATAAGTATTTATCGTGACTAGCACGAGGCATGTGCTTGCCCCAAAACTAGATGAGAATCTTCACATAATAATATATAAGCTGAGGTAAGGGGGTTGAAGGAAGAACCTGATAAGTAAGTCGATAGGAATTGCTAGAAATCAAAAGGCATGATGTTCAGAACTGAAGTTTCATTGATCGATTACAGTGGGACGATGATTCTCCTTATTGGTCCTGCATGTTATCCTCTTTGGGTTGTCCCTGTCAAGCATTCTTTTTTCTGTCTAAATATATCATATGTTTTTGTGTAAAAATTCCTTCGCTTTCTCCACTTGATTTATGTTTCAGTTGCTAATCTAATCATTTCCTTCTCCTGCACCCCCTTCTTTTAAGCATGTGATGCTTTATCCTGAAATTTCGAAGATTTCCATTTCCTGATAGTTCCTGGCTCCTTCTTAACCTCTTTCATAGCTCGTGTGCTTCTTGGTCCATACAGTGCAAGTGTGGAAACTTAATTGAATGCAGAGAGAGCAAGTATCATTGATGGCCAGGACGGACGGATAACAATGGCTAGTCTTTAGTAGCGTGGAATCATTTCACAGTCACAACAGATTTGTCCTGTTATTATATTACTAGCTCTTTTCTGTGGACAGATGTGAGAATGAAGGTTAATCTCGGAAGTAGGAAAGTGTTTTTAGATGGAACAACCATGAGAATGTCATCGACCATTCTGTCACATTTAATGGAGCTTGTTAAATGATAGCAAACACACATAGTTTTTTGTAAACTTAAGTATGCGACCAATGATTGCCATCAAAGCAAGACATATAGACTGTAGATTTGTGGGCAGGTCCCTCAGCTACTAAACTTAGGAGTTTAAATATGATCTTAGTTTAAATATGCTCAAAATCGTACTGCAAGGAAAACTTAAAGGACCATTTAAGTTAGAAGCTCGTTTTTGTAATTTCCTCTTGGCTACTTTCTTGTTCATACTAATTGTAACAAAATAGTTAAAGAACTCTGTTTGCGACTTCTGTTCCAGAGTGGAGGTATCTTCTGAAGATGTCTTTGGTACTTGAATTGATTTCAACTTTGCTTCAAACAGCCTTGAATTAGGAATGCTCATTTGGTTTAGCTGTTAGATTCAAGAGAATATGATTGGAAAGTAGCTAAACGGAGAAGAACTTAAAATTGGTTCATAACAAATTCGAGTCAGAGACAGCTGCAAATGTTCCAGTTTCCTTCCATTAAGTAATTAGATTTACCAAAGGTTTTCGTCAGCAATCTTCCATTTTTAAGTTGGTCCAAGACTGTTTCCGAAGTTTCATCATCACACAGTCAATGAGGACCCTAGTTGTACAAGAGTATTGTACTGACTGATTGAATTCGAGATTAGTTAAAGCTGTGGAAATGAAATAAATGTTTGCGGTGTTGGTTTTTATAAATGCAGCAGAGTGTACTGATTTCCTTGAATCTTATAGGGCACGTCTAACTCTTCCGTTATATAATATTATTTTCCTTTGCTATAAGTATCACTGGGAGTGAGGCTAACAAAAAGAACAGGATTTATAGCCAAGGTGTTGACAATTTTATGTAGGCATTGGTAACAAATACCTATAGAAAGAGGGAAAAAGTTGTATGTGATTGTTTACTGTCAGGAGTTCTCAGATCAACTTGAAATGTCCTATCATTTCTCTAATTAGCGAGTTGCAAATGATATTTTTATGGAGTCAGGGTGATGCACTTGAAGTTCGTTGTTCTGTGAACTTGTACTTTTTGAAGCTATTTGGTATTCATCTGCCATGTCTGCAGTACAGTTCCATTGATACTTTCTGGTTTACATCTCAGGAGTTGTTCGAGGGCTATTACTTTTGTCAAGCACAAAAGGAGGAGTTCTTTCATCGAGCAAAACCATATCCGGGCCATCCAACCATTGTTAGGTGGAATTCGGATTGCTTCCGGAGTTTTATTGCAGGGTTCTTTTGCATAAATGTCAAGATTCCAATAACAACTTGACTTTTTCTTCTTCTATGTGCATGTTTGTAGGATGCAGAATCTTGCAAAGGAGCTTGGAGTAGTTATTCCAGTTAGTTTCTTTGAAGAGGCAAATAATGCGCATTACAATTCTGTGGCTATAATTGATGCTGATGGCACAGATCTTGGACTTTACAGGAAGTCCCATATTCCTGATGGACCCGGTTAGTAAACTTGGAAGGACATTCCAAATTCATTGTGCTACTTGTCATTATTCTGTTAGATTTCCCTCAAGCACTTCCTTCAATACTCCTTTTTCATCCTCACGAATTGTTTCTCTCTGCAGGTTATCAGGAAAAGTATTACTTCAATCCCGGTGACACTGGTTTTAAGGTAACAAATACAGGAGACTGAAATCCTATTAACATATTGTGACAGCTATCTTTTCCTGCTTTCCCCTTTTCTCATGGATGTTATGGTGATCATAAACAGGTATTCCAGACAAAATATGCAAAAATTGGAGTTGGTAAGAAATATATATTTTTATAATTGTTCTTTGGGTTTCATTATGTTCTCTACCTTTGATGAGCATTTCGATGCATAGGAGTATGATAAAAGTTGTGCTGCTGTGGCAAAAGACCTTATATCTCCAAAAATTACTTAGACAGGCTTCACGTTGTAATTTTAAATTTTAGTAAAGCGGACAAAGATTCTCTTGTTGTAAAATACAGTGAAGACGGAAAATATACCTGTCATAGTATTGACTGTTATTAAATTCTGTCCAGCAATTTGCTGGGATCAGTGGTTTCCTGAGGCTGCTCGAGCTATGGCACTTCAAGGTGCAGAAGTATTGTTCTACCCTACTGCAATTGGTTCTGAACCTCAAGATGATGGACTTGATTCTCGGGATCACTGGAGGAGGGTGATGCAAGGACACGCTGGTGCTAATGTGGTAAGTTTCTTTTTCTTCTTCTCTTTCATTTTGACTTTTTTTGTTAAGAATGGTAAGTCAAAAAGAAAGTATATGCTGACATGAAAGGGATAGAGTAATGGGTTTCTTCTCCAGAAGTATAGGTCAATGGCTGTCATTTCTGTATCCCATTTGGATTATATTTTGTTTAATCTTACACATGCATATGGACATGTACCACTTTGTTATTAGCCAATTCTTAACAGCACTGTAGCATTTTCTGTGCACCATTCTCAAGATAGGTGTCTGCTAAGAAAATGATTCATTTTTATTAGGGCTATAACAATTTAGACGTTCCAGGTTTTGCCAAACTCAAATATTGGTGTTTTCATTTTACAAGACCAAAACAAGAATGTGACTTTTAAATTGCTGTTTTGGTTTGATTCACTTTTGTTCAGTCAGAATTTAAATAACCTTAAATTTATCGTGTCCAGGTACCTTTAGTGGCGTCAAACCGCATTGGAAAGGAGATAATTGAGACAGAGCATGGGAATAGTGAGATAACATTCTACGGCTACTCTTTCATAGCAGGTAAGCTTGATAGAAAGCTATAGGCTATAGCTTATAAATGAAAAACATCTTCTGCCTTGTGTTTTAAGTTGGCTGTGAACCTGGTTTAAAAATGAACAGGCCCCACTGGGGAGTTGGTTGCAGCTGCCGGTGATAAAGAGGAAGCTGTTCTTGTAGCTCAGTTTGATCTGGACAAAATCAAGTCCAAAAGGCATGGTTGGGGGGTGTATCGTGATCGACGTCCTGATTTATATAAGGTTCTTTTGACGCTAGATGGCAGCAACCCAGTCAAGTGATTCAAGATGATCTAAGTACTGCAGATTCTCCTGCCTTTTTTTTTAAAAATTATAAGAATAAAAATATGAGGACTCAAATGAGAAATTTGTATTTGAGTTTTGTTGTAATGTAACTCGTTAATTTCTGTAATCTGCTGCATTCTACTTTTTATGTAAGGCAAAATTTGTTGAGTTTGAATCCTGCAACGTTTCATCAGTGCATCAATGTGCAAGTTTGATGGTTTTTTGTCACATTCAACTAGCAGTAAGCATATTGATCCCACCTTAAAGAACCTTTTCCAGATATAAAGCTTGGGATGTCAGTTTCTCAATATATCTCTGAAAAACGCTGGAGCTGTATCTGGTGGTCCACAAATATCTATCATCCTATCACTTTCTTGATATTTAGAAAGGATAGTTGCATTTTCGGGTCTCTCAATCCTGTTCCAGATCCATTTGTCGCCAGAAGGTACGTTTTGATGTGCTTTACCACATATTTTATGCTTCTGCTGATATCGTGATGTTACCCCACAACGGTAGGGATAAGGTCTGCATACATCCTTACCCTCCCCAAACCCCACTTGGGACTTGTGGGATTACAATGGTTGTGTTGTTATACTAAGATAATGATGCTAGTTTTCTTTGCCTTTTATTCAGTTGTTTTTTTCCATTCTACTAAGTTAGAATTCCCCCTTATGTCAATAAATTCATTTATCTTATCAGAAAAAAAAGTTTGGAACTATTTTTTGGGGAATAAATGATCCAATTGCTATAGCCACTCGGAAACACCTCTGGCCACAAATAATCTGCATAGTAACAAAGCATATAATTTGATGAAAGATTATTTCTGTGTAGGAGATTGTTTTTACTTTTCAGAGAACTTTAGATAATTTGTTGTGCCTTTGTCATAGCATATTGTTTAGATCATAAGATTCTCCATCAAGTGAATGAGAGCATCTCAATGAAAGCATCTATAATTTTAGAGCCTCTTACTAACCCTTTTGTCTGTAAAAGACCTGTTTCTCTGCCAAACAAATGTTTCTAGGAGCCATTGTAAGGTGTAACAGTTCCTCTTTGTGGGTTGCCCTTTTAGTGATGATTCTATTCCATCTGGTTTTGTTTTGTTTTTATTATATTTAAAAAAATTATGGACCCTGGCCTAACTCAAGCTAGTTCGAGAGGTGAAGACTGTCAAAAAACCATACAAAGAAACAAATGATCTTTACATGCCCAATAATGGACAATCTCTCTTCCCCCTCTTCCGTGGACATCTCTAGCATTGATAATATAAGAGCTCCCTTTCCCTACACACTCAAGGACTCCCCTGCCTGCTTGCCCGCCTCATAGGACCGGATAGTCTGGCCAATATAATACGGGAGCTCAACATTTGATAAATCATGAATGAGCTTAGCTTTGACTATAAGAAAATGGACCTCGAGCCTAATTCAACCCAAAAGCTTAACTCAAGAGGCGAGGATTCTCCTAAATAATAAAAAGTGAAATGATTCAAGCCCTAGACAATTATCTTTCTTCATCCAAAATACCATATACCAGTTCTTTGCTTGAAAAAGGTATATCATTATTGTACAGAATCTTATCCAGAGGGAAAGTTCATTTGTTCGTTATATTCATGTGAATGTGTTTGAAACTGGAAATGTGATGATGCTTCTGTATTTTTACATTGTGATAATGAGATAAACTGATATTTTTGTTTGGTGAACTCACATGGAGCTCTTTTTTTTAAAAAAATATAGTGTCTCTTCTATTTGCCCCAAGGACACAAGTTGATTTCAGGATGTCTAACTTGTGGTCCATGCTGTTACATATGTCTATTTGAAATTAGAATATAGGTGTCTTCTACTTTAGGTCATTTTCATATACTTTCGGCTGGAAATAAGTTGGAAGAATAGATCTTTTGCAATATATCATCATCTAAACATAGGATTAATGTGTCTTTGAGCTACCTCCCTTGACCTATGTCACCAGACCCTCCCACCCCCACCCAATCCTACCCACACCCTTTCCAACAACAACATACCCTATGTAATTTGACAATATAGGTCTGCGGAAGGTAGAGCATACGCAGACCTTACCTATATCTCTTCCCCATTCACAGTTTTTTTGACAGTTCAAGTTCTATACATGGGTAGGGTAAAAAATATTTATAAAATCACGCTACTTGAGAAGTAGCTTCATGTAATTCTTAACAGTGAATTTAAGTTGTATACAATGGTAAGTGTAAAAAAAGGTTTATACTATCAGTTCAATTCTAACCCTTTTTTTTTAATTTAAAGACGATGGAGTCTAGGTCAATTTGCAGGCACCTTAGTTAGATGGGAAGAAATCACTTGTATTTGTTTTGTTTCCATTTGATTTGAGCTTGGAAATTCATGGTTCTCCTCCTGCATCACTAAGCACCTTATCATTGATAAACTCAAAAATATAGTAAAATTACCTGCTATAACAAGTTAAGTTACATTAGTATATAAGTTAGTTTTTTAGGTTTAAGGGATTGGATTTTTCTAGGTCTAGTGGACCAAAATACTATGTTTATACGTAATCAGCAATTTAGTTAGGTGCGGGAGCACTTTACCCCCACAATGTCGAGCATTTTCATTTAGTTAGACCGAGATTTAGTCGGACCACAGTATGGATACAGAATACTAAGTAGGAGATGGACACACAAAAATCTGAAGTAAAATTCAATCAAATTTTGGAATTAAGAATTCCGCTTGCAGTTTTTCTTTATTTGCAGATTTTGCAGATAAAAGAGAGGAAAAAAAAAGCAGAGCTTTGAAACATCATCTTGTAGCTTCCTGCAACATCGGAATATAGAAAGACACAAGAAAACCAAAACAAAAAGGAAAAAGAAAAAATACTATGAAACAAAAACAGTTTGTTTTTGATGATGTTTAACTCCTATACATGCTTATTATCATGTCCTTCTTCAACATTATTTTCATCATTATTATCACCATCATCATCGTCGTCTTCATCTTCATCTTCATCGTCCTCGTCTTCGTCTACAATCTCATCATCAGATTGAATAACGTGCATCATCAAACGTCCATCTTCTCTGCATGCATGTAGGAATTCCTGAGTGGGAATTCGAATTTCTTTAAGTATAAACCTTCCATCTTCCCTGAATGATTTAAAGCAAACCCATGGCTTCCCACTTCTTCCTATGCAAGAAATGGGAGGTGGAAATGACGACCTCTTTTTCGTTCTTGATCTCTTAGAATTATAATCTTGATTGAAGAACACTCGATTCTCTAGCCTGCAAGATATCCGCGTCCTCCTACCTTGTTGTTTTTGTTCTTGTTCTTGTTCTTGTTGATGATTATGAGGAAGATCTTCGTTTCTCAAATCATTCATTAGGTCCTCAACATCATCAGAGCTCTCGAATCCAAGTCCTTCTGTACACATCGATAAGCTATCTGATGTTCTTGATGACAAGCTATCATTATGCCTGTCCTGTTTACTCTTATTGCTTGTAATTTTAGAGTAACTTGAAACAGGACTCTTGCTATTTCTTTCATACTTGTCCTTATTATTGTCAAGCCCTTCAATTTCAGATTGATGAATTGCAGCATCAAGGAAAAACGACGAAGAAGTAGAAGAAAACGACGATGATGCAGATGACAAAGGTAAACAAGAAGAAAAAGAAGATGAAGATGAACCAACAGACGAGGACGAAAAGGAGGAGGACGTAGACACGGTAACACAGTTGTTTTCTTTGAAATGTAATTCTCCGAAAATCTCAGTAAATGAAGAGTCATCTATATGTTTCAATGATTTAGACTGATTCCATGAAGATGAAATGGATTCAATCAGTGATGGATTTTCAGGTAATGGCTTCTCAAATATATGTTGTAAACTTCCACAAGCAGCAGACATTTGGTGTTTTATTTTTCCCTATATTTTTTTTTTCTTTGCTCTTTTGTTGGTTGGCAGTTGGCACAAAGACCAACAAATGAATTGAACAATTCTAGTGAAATTTTTGTGTTGGAAGGGAAAATTGCTGTTTTGTAGGAATACCTTTCTCTTTAACTTTAAAGGATGGGTGGTTATAAATGTTTCTGTTCATTTAATGGTCTCAATTTTGTGTCCAAAAAAAAACTGTGAAAAAGAAAAAAAAATCTGTGTATTTTTTTTCTCTTTCTCTCTCCTTTATCTTTTATTAGTAACCATTGATATAGTAATGTATATATATCATATGATTTCAACTACTTTTTACGCGTTTGGAATATACTACTAGTCTAACTGTGAATGCTAAACTTGTATGAAGGATGTTTTTGGTATTTTTTTTATCGGAAAGTGAGTGGTGGTTTTCTTACTTATTTGTTGGTGTTTCGATAAGTAAATAAAAAATATTGTATCGAAATATGAATGTATAGTCTAGGCAAAGGGATAGGGTGAGAAGGAGACAATTTGTGTTTGAATGTTATTTATGGAACTGTTTTTACTATTTTAATCGGAAAAATTATTTCCTTTTTTTATTTTGAAGAAACTTGTTTTTTTATCTAGACTATTTTTTCAGAAATTTTGGCCAGTAAAACATAGGGGAAATTGAAAATATATTTTCCAGACCTTTGTAGCAAATACACCATAACTCTAATATCTGTAACTCCAATGACGCATTCGAAAATATGGTCTAGTGATTAATAAATTAGGTGACAAAAAAATACTAGGTGATTTCTTCTCATTTACCTAAGTTTTGGTGGGCTAGACGTATCATGGTAAGGTAGCAAGTCCTCGGTGAAGTAGTCGAGGTGCACCAAATAGTCGATAGATTATTGAGATACACACAGGTTGACTAGAAAGCTATTATATTATCAATAAAAGAAACTAATACTCCTTCCTTAATCTCAAGTAAATTTGAAATCAACTATATAATATTTGAGTAAATGTCAAAGTTGTCTATATTTTCTACTATCCTAAAAATCATATTGGACCTAAAAGTAAACACACTAATTTATTTGTTTACAAGATACATCAACTGAGAAAAATCAAAGTGGTCTCTACTATGGATCCTTAGCCACTTACATATATATGCAAGACAGCACTGAAAAAAGCTCAGCAACTTGAAGTAGTGATCCATGAGTAACTTTGATGTTGAAAGATTATACTATACTAGCACATCCTGTGTTTGATTTCTAGATACATCCTAAACTAGTACTTGAACTAGCTGAGTATATTCCCAGTGGATCCAATGTGAGGCAACTACATAGTTGCACAAAAGTACTGGTCCCAACTTCCAACCAACTAAGGGTGTTTTTCGTCGATCAGATTTTGATAATATGAGGAGGTTATAGCATCTGAACTTTCAGAAATGTTATCTTGGTTGTGGTCCTGGAAGCATCAACATTTCTAACATGCATACCAAAGACAACTCATCACAAGAAAAA
Organism: Solanum lycopersicum; assembly: GCF_036512215.1. NCBI lineage: Eukaryota > Viridiplantae > Streptophyta > Magnoliopsida > Solanales > Solanaceae > Solanum > Solanum lycopersicum. The sequence goes on along the minus strand of NC_090810.1, from coordinate 58,645,215 downwards.
AGTAAAAGGAGTGATCCTCCGCGAAGATTAGACAATGAGGTATACAATGAAGGAAATAGACATCCATCCACATTGTGCAAGTGAAGATCAAATGATATTCGCGTTCTAGTTTTTAGAAAAGCAGAAAGTATAATGTACACATCCAAACTGTAACCAGTTAAACAAAATCAACCAAAGTAAACTAGATCAACATACATGAACTATTATAGCATTCACATTTTTTATCACAACCAAACAGAAACTGTTACCATCTTAGTCAGCACAGAAAGCCTGCTCAGTTCAGTTCTCTATTCACCGCCAAGCTTCAGTCCTCTCTGTCATTGAATTTATACGGATCAAGTTGCTTATTCCTTTTGATTTACTGTCATTTCCCACAGACTGAACCACGGTTGACTCTAGATCAAGTTTCACAACATCCTTTGTCTGATTAGAATCACTCGATTGGCCTATCCTTTGTGTGACCTCTTCAAGATTTGGAGTTTTTGTCACACAGGCTTTTCTTGCCTTGGTATTAACATGAATAGGAGTTTCACAAGACACACTGTCATCGGATTCCTCTGAAGAAGTTGCATAACTAAGATATTCATCATCAGTGATGTTATCTACTCTATTAGATTCAGAAGCGCTGGCTGAATCAGGTTCTTCAACAGTGAACACCTGCTCAGTCAGTTCGTTTGATTCATCGGAGTTCTCCAGAGAGAATTGTGGTGGACTTTGATGACCATACTCATCAGGCCGGTCTAGGTTAGAGGCAGAATCTGGTTCAACAAGGGAATCTTCTCTATCTTTTAAAGTCTTTTCGATGAGTGTCCTCAAGAAATTCATTACTTGAACAGCATACATCAGTGCAGTCAATGGATCTGCCATCTGCAAGGAAGAAGCTAAAAGTTACTCCATTATACTGATCCAGCCATTAAGCAGGGAATAGGTTGGCAGATAAACACGAATAAAACAGTTTATAGAAGGCAAATTTCAACTCATTCTCTATTTGTTCTTTTGCAATAAAGTCTCAGCTTATGGAAAGCAAATTGCCCCATGGATGTTTTACGTGAGTTTTGAGGAGAGAACCCCCTCCTCCCTTTGTTAGTTATAATTTTGCTATTTTGTTCCTTCCTTTATTTTTCTCTTTTTGGGATGGGGAGTTGATGGTTTAATAAAGAAATTTATGTCGACTACCAAGAGAAAATGCGAACGATGTATCTGAGAGACCAGTACCCCACCTGTGTCATATTAGGAGCAAACACCATTGCGACATTGCGCGAATTCATCTTGTTTCGGTGTTCCTCCAGGACAACATCAGCCATGAGATTGATAGCCCAATCCAGCAGAGCAGCTTCTGTCTGTGGCAGAAGTCTCACGAGTGCAGTACAGTCCTCTTCTGACTGGCATTGCATGACCTGCTCAGGAGAAAGGGTATCCAACACCCCACTTGGGAGTTCCCTGAACCAAGCCTGTTAAGTTACATGATGTCAGATGAAGGACAAACAAATAAGAAAAGAAAAAGATCTAACAGAATAAACATCCGAATTGTGGCAATGATGAAGCAGCACTCTAACACCATAGAAACCATGAAATGTAACTGCTGCATTTACAACAGGACATTTCTTCACAAAATAACCATAAATGTCAAGGAGGTAAAAGGAAGTTCTAATGGCAAGCCTGTGATGCCACAGTCACTTTAGTGAGAAAAACTTGCAACACAATCATAAGGTGAAATCATGTCCACCTTTTACTAATTAGGTGCATATTAAGAATTACAAGTGTCTAAATGTTTGCCTTCACTAATCCATCACATGATCAAGCAGACAATTAGTAAAATATGAAAAGCAAATAAAAATCTAAGATTTTTTTTTATAAGAGGAGAAAAGTAATGACATTTATGATCCCTGATTATTTGTTGTCTTCCACCAGCTTCCCAGAGGTTGAAGGTTTATCATTTTCTCGGTGAACCTCTGGCGAGCGTAGGCAATTTTGTGGAAAAGCAAAGTTGTGTCAATCATAATCAACACAAGGTTTCAGAACAGAAATCTAAATCTCTATATATTCATCAATTCTAGGATATGATCAAAAGTCGCATGCCTTGACTTACCTGTGTATTGACAAATGGTCTGGAAAAGATCAGGATAGTATTTATAACCAACTTCACATTGACTATATCTCGGTACAAATAGCTCACCACCATTCTATTACAAAATCTAAAACAATGAGAAGCATGAGTTCCCAGCCTTGAGAACTTTAATAAACCGATCTCGTAGTCTACTATGGGGTACACCACAAAGGCTCACTATTAAAGTCCGCCCGCAGGACTATGTGATGAGCTGAGCTAATAATAAGTGGGTTAATAACCGCTCATACCTAAGAGGATTGGAAGTGTCATGCTTTTATGCACTGATGTGAGACACCCCCTGCCCCCCAGTTCTTTCCTACTCTCCACAGAATTACATGTCTATAAATTGTCTTCATGCTGTTTTGGAGTGGGTGCATATTTAACAAATAAAAGCCACATCAGGATCATCACTACTTTGCCAGGAGCGGATGTGCATTATATGCAACAAGTAGTATACATTTATACTAGTCTCAACCATGATCCACAGCGTAATTTGAGCAAGGTCCCATATTATATGCTCTCAAATCGAAGCATTTCTTTTAATCATGGGTTTGTAATTTGTAGCACATAGCAGATTTACAAAAGCATGAATGAGATCTTATAAAGTGAGATGAATGCCTATATCAACATTATTCAATGTGCATACAAAGGATGAAATATATTGGAGAAGATTAATACAAAGAGTGTTGTTGAAGAGACATACCTTAATGAGACCTGCCAGACAATGTACATCAATGCCATCAGGAATTATTCCACGGTTTAATTGCTCCCTAACCAGCTCCTCCTCGCTGTTTTCAGCATTTATTCTGAAAATCCCTTCTGCCTGCTCACATAAAAACCAACTCGGATATAATAATGAACTTACAAGTGGCAGCACCTATCCTTGATTGTAAATGCCAGATTTTAAATATTCGAAAGCCGAGACAACACACAGTATGTACCTGTAGACCTCCTTGAGCATACAAACGCCTTTGCATTAGAAGTAGAATAGTTGGAACACTATTACCACGGGAGTCAAAAGACAATTGCATGGACTCCGTTGACACTCCAAATACAGTGGTACTACAGATGGAATATCAAAATTATTAGCACAGCAAGATGCAACAATACTTCTAGAAGAGTCTAAATTTGCATCACATGTAATAGTAGTAATGTCATAACTAATTTTTACTAAAAATATTCTGTCCTCAGAAAGTTCAAGTGACTTGTATACCAGAACGGTGCATTTTTAGCAGTTCCTTTTTTTTTTCCTTTTTAGCAATTTCTTTTCATGAAGATTCTTTTAAGAGATCCTAATAATTTTCAAGGTTTACAAGGTATCCTTAAGGTCTAATAGCTGGAGCAGAATATGTTGGCACAAAATTAACCAAAATCTTAAAGCATTTAATGAACCCTGGATTACACTTTGTTTAAATCACTCAGGTCATACATTACATGTCAAATCTAACAAGATGATACAATATCTTCACCATAGTAGGACTCCAGTTCCACTGATATTGGATTAAAATCAAAACCAGAACAGTGAGTAAAACTTATAGAGAAGTTTTCTATATAATGAACTACAACAACATAGCCAATGTAATCTTACAAGTGGGGTCTGAGGAGGGCAGTGTGTAGCAAGCCTTACACCTACCTTGTGAAGAGAGAGAAGTTGTTTGAAATAGACCCTCAGTTCAAGTAAAACATATCAAAAGAAATCAAGTATGTAAAGCTGCAATAGTGTTTTACCTGAGGGGTTTTGGAGCAAGGGGGGAGGATTTCCCGTTCATTGTTTATATACAATACGCTAGTGTTTTTCAATATTGAAGTGGCATAAAGCCAACATTAAGGCAATAATGTATTTTCAACCAGTGACGCTATTAGAGATCAACTTAAACAAGTGAAGTCATCTAAGTGTGAGGAGTGGAGAACACTAAACAAGTTGCTCGAGTGTTCTGTTTTCAACTGCAAGATCTGGTTGATCTCAAAAACTTATCCAAGTCTAATGTTAGATTTTTCATACAGAAGGATAATCAGTGCAGATTAAAAGAGTTCAAAAAGTTCAGTGAAGTGGCAGAAAAGGTACTGGGCAAAAGGGAGGAATGAGATGATCGATAAAACTAGAAAGGGTCCGATGGAACTTCTTGTTGGATGCAAATGACGAGATAAAAAGACTCATTCGCTAAACTGAAAAGAATTCACAACTCTTATGAACGTGGGAGGGCTCCGAGTAACCTCAAGCGACCTTCTCTCATTTTATCCCTGATGACTGTTGCTTGGACCTTCTAATGTGGTCCTTTCTAATTGTCTCTAATCTAGTATTACCATATATCCATGTTTAACATGAGCATTTCAGTGACACTCATCTGGTAGATATATTGGACTTTCGCAACCTAACATTACTCCCACATAACATTAGATAAAGTTTGAATGATGTATCAAATGGAATCTGCCTGAATGGACAAATAACATAGAGCTTATCAAGTAAAAAGGTGTGCTGCATGGAAAATCAAAATGCACTAAAAACCATGTATAAATGCAGCATAAGGAAATAGAAGACTTCTTCAATCTCTATTAAATAGTAATAAGTAGTCCCTTATAAACTGAATTCCATTTAGAAAAGCAGTTCAGGTAAGATACTAAATACTACACAAACTCCATATTGAGGTGAGTTTGGATTTTCTGTCAAACGTAAACAGTATACATAAAACTGAAAGTTATGAAACAGCAGAAAACACAACTATCCTCTTATAACTTTCAACACAAACCTAAGTTGTATTCAGAAAGTGGCTCTCCAGTAACTGACTATAAATTCTGTCTATCTATCTATATATACTCCTCCAAAATTTCACAATGGCAATGAAAAAATAGGAAACAAATAGCATAATACTTAAGCATTTGATTCCACATTAGCAAAATGATGAATCACTAAATCCTGTCAGCTCAAAGGGTATCAAGACTACAATACCAAAACCACAATGTTCACAATTTTATGCACAACAATTAAGATTAAAGCTCATCAAGAATCAAAAAGTTAACAATGTACCTAGCACTGGGGGCCCTTCTGGAAACTTCTGGCTCAAATTCAACAGGGAGACCCAAAAATCCATTGAACCTATCAAAGGTAACATGTGCAACATGACGCACATTAGTAGGCCATCCAATCTCCATTCCCCTACCACTACACAGATCTCCTCCTCCCCTATCCGTTTTGCAAGCTAACCAAAAACTCTTTCTAAACAATGTCACCAAAAGAGCCAATAAAGACAAGTGATCCCTTTCTTGATTTCTCCCTTTTTCCCCTTCTTCTCCTTCTTCTTCTTCCCCTTCACCTATTTCTTCCTCAGAATCACAAACAGCAATCTCAGAACCCCCAATTTCTTCTACAAACAATGTCCCATTGTGGGTAGGTGTAGATATTGAAGGAGAGGAAGGGGAAGGAGAAGAAGAGTGGAGGACTTCTGTCATGGTTACCCTTTACACCAGACTATAAAAATGTACCAAGAATCCAATAAAAAAATGATTTTTTTCCAGATTCTTGGATTGATATCTCAAGAATCAACAAACCCCAGTAAAGACTAATTCAAGAAAAATGGAAAAATGGGGTTAAAGATTGAATTTTTCTCAAGTTAAGAGATGTGGGACGTGAGAATCATGAACTCTAGCATATTGTTTATTGTTTTCTGAACAAGCCCTTTTAATGGCGCGTTGAAAAAGCAACAAAGACACAGTCTTTTTAACACTACATATAGAGATAAAAAAAGGAAAAATGCTTTGCTGTGAAGTTGGATTTCAAGATTATATTTGTTTATATTTTCTTCAAATTTCTTATATATATATATATATAGATTCTTGATTTGGGGTTAGTGCGTGGGGGGTTCTTGAATCTGAATCAGTATACTCTGTTGGAGATGATGGAGGAAGAGGGTGGGGGGTGGAGAGGGGTATTTTTGGAATTCTAATTTTGCTTCTCACAATTGTGTCATCCTTGAATAGCCAATGGGGTGTTGCCAAGTAAGCCTTTTAGCTCATTTTAGAGTTTTTGAGGAGAACATATACATACATATGATAGAGAAAAACAAAAACTTTACTTTAAAGAGCATTCAAGAAAAAGAAATATTAATAACATTCAATGTTCATAATAAATTATAGTCAAATTTGTGTATTAACAGTTGATAATATAATGTTTATTTGTGAAATCAATTTTTCATATTATGTTTTTTTATAATTGTATTATTAAAATAAACGATATTATTATAAAAGAGATTTGAATGAACGTACAGTTATTATAGTCAAGTGTTTTTGTCTTTATAATTACAGTGTTTAGAGTTTATTTTTAACGTACCTCAATCAATTCTATGGATGTCTGTTATTCTTTATCAACAAAAATATCAAGTAAGCTTGTCCATCAGAATTTTGATAAATGTCAAAAATAAAAATTATCGAGTAAATTGTTAACTTAAATCTGAACTCGAGTTCTTATAATTTTCGAAGTCATTATCACAAGACTATATCCTTATTGAAATATACTTACACATATGAGGTTTACACTAAATTAAATCGATACATGCATCAAAATGTTTGCCATGTAGCAAATATACTTATATTGCTCAAATCATGATTAATTAGTATATATTTTTACTTATTAAAACATTTAATCAAAGATAAATTAAATGGATTTGATGTAAATAATTATTATGAATAAGTATTCATTTTATTTTAAAAAAGTATCTTAAATACGAAGAATTAAGAAATATTAATTTACCGATCATAAATCTATCTCTAGATTAATAAATAGATTCGAAGAACCGAACTATCTCACCATTTTAATTTAACTAGGAAACTTTTCTTAAATAACTCAGTTATCACTACCTTATTAAATAATTAATAATTTATTGATTAAAAAAGAAAGTTCATTAAAAAATTTATATTGACATATACATATAATCAATCAATGCATAGTTATTTTTGTTGATCTTCTAATAAATATATCATCATAATTCTTCCACTCAATTAATAATAATTATTAACCTCTAGCTTCAAACATCTATTTCACAATATAAGTTATATTCCAAATAATTAAGACATGATGGTCTCATAACAACATAACAATTAATTTTTGTTCAAACATTATCCAAAATTTAATTATTATGTATCTTACAACCCAAGATTACTAACTTAGCTACTTTTTGAAGTTGCAAGTTAATAACTATTTTTTATAGCTTTTTTAAAGAAATGAAGAGTGACTTTCAAGTTTTGCATCATTTATACTTTTTTGGAACTTTTCTACATTTGGTGAAGTAACCATAGATTAATATTTTATTTTTTTACTAAATCACAATATATTTTTTTTGGAGAAGATATAATTTAATAGTTGGATAGCTCAATTTAAGTTTTGTTTATGTAAGATTTGAGCTTCATTTTTTTAATTATAAATTTAAGATGTCTAAATTTGAATATATACGTATATAGTAATATAGTAACATGTCCATTAAACTTTAAATATAAATCTGAATATTTATATCAAGATCTTAATATTAAAGAATAAATGGTGATAGTTATAAATATCGATTGGAGAAAATGTCAAGGTCTGAATAATAGTTTGTGATGATAGTGATAATCGATGGTGGCGTGCAATTAATAATTGTGATGGATGATATATAGTTAATGTTATTGACAATAATATATAAATAACAATGGTTAATGAATGCGGTGACTAATGATAAAAATCGAAGGTAATAGATGGAGATTAATTTAATTATAACTAGTATACTAACAAGTAACTGTTTATAGTAATTAATAATAATGATGGTTATGACTAAAAATTGCGATAATAATTAGTTATGATAAGTGACAATGTCGATAGTTGATAATGCTAAACGATAACCATACTAATGAACAAATAGAATATATTGATAAACTTTAATTTTTGTCTTTAGTAAAAATATGAAAACTTTATTAACTAAATAGTTAGAATCATTTTTTAAGAAAGAAAAAAATTAAAAGGAGTGATATTTGTCCTATACTGTTGTTTTTCTTAAAATAATTTCAGTATAATTTACAGTTTTTATGGTTTTTATCTTTTGAATGAGCACGTTAAATAACCTATCATATTATATAATAGCATACGACAAAAAATCACATAAAAATATAACAAACTCGACTAAAAAATGTCTTATTTTATAGCATCATAAATATCACTTAAATTATCCTCAATCCATAATCTCATTTAAACCAAAATAACATAACAACTCACCATAAAATGTCTTCTTTTTTTTTTAAATCACTATCCCATATCACCAACACATCACACATAGAATTAAACCTAAATGGATATACTTTTTAACAAAACGAATATTAAACCAAAAGAAAATTAAAGGATAAAAAATTATTTTTACTAATATTTTGGACTTTTATTAACATGATTGAAATTATACATAAACCCAAAAAAAAAAAAAAAGAATAAGATAGACACGTGAAATGTGAGGAACAAAGACACTTGTGCTCCACGCGTTTCAAATTTGAAGATGACAATTTTTATCCTTTTATTATCTACACCACACGATAAATAATGACAAAAAATATTATAAAAATTTTATAAATGTAATAATTTAAGAACCCAAAAAAATTAAAATTCATCAATAGTAACCAAAGTTTTTTTTAAAAAAATGGCAACTGAAGAGGGAACAATCGAACCTTCAGCTCAACCGGCGCCGGCGCCGGAACCACCATCGGAGGAGGCGGTAGCTGCCGTCGTTGATGAAATATCTAAGGAAATCAAGGTAATAACCTTTTTTTTTCAACTAAATATCTCATTCTATTTCGATTTCTTTGTTGTTTAGACTTGACATGAAATTTAAGAAATTAAAGTATTTATCGTACTTCGTAAACTGAAAAATTGTAACTAAATAGTTGCTAAATTCAATTAAACTCACTCAAATTTGACCTTAGTAGGCAAATAATCACTTTTTAACTTTTTGAGTATGTATATCTAGACATCTCAACTCGTATGTTACGTTGATGTTAGTGTTTAATTGTCAGTTGAAATCGAGACGTGCATATCAAAAATAATTTTAAATTTATTTGGTTTCTGTCATCTGTTAACTTTGTAGGAGGAAAAGAAAGGAGAAGGAGATTTGAAGGCAACCCTTTTGATATCAGGTGCTGTAGTAGCTGTGCTTGGTGCAATTTTTGCTATTTTTAAGAAGGTTAAAGGGTCTGCTTAAATTAATGCTACTAAATTATTTTTAATTTCCCAACTTGCAACTGCATTTTGTAATTTCTTTTCTGTAAAGACCCCTATTACTTTGAAGGGAAATAAATAAATTCCATTTGCTTTTATTATAATGTTCTGCTTGTAGCATATGCCTAATTATTATTATTTTTTATCATAAAATCAGACCAACAAATAAGTAATGCAAAATTGCAGACGTGCAGACGATGCCCTTGTAAAATATGTGTTTAGAGAAGTTGAGTTGTCTGACAAAGTCTAACACTATGCTTTATATTATGTCCATGTAAGTTGCAAAAAGGGATTATATTATGCACTAATGCTCAAAAAGATATCAGACTAATCAAAATCTATAGGAATATGACAACAATCAAAAAACATATTAAATAAAAACAAAGATCTGCACAAAGATAAGGTAGATAGATCTCTGTTTAACGACTGATTCAACTTCGTGTACCTTAGAGACCGATTCACTCCGAATAGTCTTAAGGTGTAGCGTAAGCTCTCATAATAATGGTGTCAACTCAAAAAAGAGGTGAAAACAAGAACAGATACAACGGAAGTCTAGTACTAGATCAGATCACACTGACCATGGATGGAAGCAGATGACAGTAAAAAGAAACTACTACTATCGCGATAGGTCGAGATGTACTGCATTATTTCCATGGTATAAACAGGTAAAGGGGGGAATATATGATAGAGGTAACAAACGAACCGAGTAATACGAGGTGATCATGTCAAAGAAGCAACACATATAGAACGTCATCCAGTTCAGCAGTTGTAAAATGTACGCCCAGTTCTGGAGATTTTTGTACATCCAGCTGGTGGAAAACCATACAGAAGGAAAAGAGATTAGGATACTGTTTACGAAACACGAGTTTGCTTTATTTTTTGGTCTTTTAAGGAGTTCGCTAATAAGGAGATACTTCAATCCTGTACTTCTTCCGTCTTCTTGTCCTTTGACATTAGGTACCAACCCAAAGCACCAACACCAGTGATCAGTCCAGCTAGAACACCATAGTTGCGGTATTTGTCATCTGATACTCTGGATGTTGAAGAGGCCTGGGCACTCGATGCAGCATCAGGTACTGACCCTGAGCCACCTGCAGCTTGTTCTCCTGGCTTGGGACCCTGAGGAATATTAATCACAACAGCAGAAATTTCAAGGGGTCAAAAGGCACTCAAGCGGAGAAAATTCAAGAGACACAACAAATAGCCCAGGCAGTTTTTTTTTTTTTTAACTGTGAAGTGCATTAAGCTAAGAACTTTTTAACGCTTGACCTGGTTTAATATCGAAAACCATTTAACTAACGAAAAATCAACTTTAGAGTTATATCTTGGTTGCTGAATTGAGTGTTTTATTTCATTATCCAGCCTCATTTAAGTTAAATTTCTGAAGGTGATGAGCCCACTTCTGTTTCAACTAGAGTCAGTTCAATGCTCATAAGAATTTTGAACATGTCAAGAGTTTTGACCCAGTTCCAAACTGGATAATTTCAAGAGAATCTTGTAATGATGGGTTCAATGCACATAAGCAGTCAGTAACCTCTCCAAGCTATTACGAGAATCCCCAACCTATCTGAAAGAGATGGCGACACCCTTAAAGACAAAGAGGCAATAACTGTTGAAGGGTATCTCATATCAACACATAAAATGGTAGGGAGGAGAGTATGACAAGCAACAATCTATTCTCACATGGCAACTTATTACTGACTCAGTAGACTTCCTTTATGATATACAAAATGGGAGCAGCAAAAACGCCAATTAATTTTCAGTAAGCCCCAGTCTTAACCCGCTATATATATATATATATTGAAAATTCCCATACCTGGCGAGCAAGCTTCTCCAGCTTCTCTTTCTCCATTTTCTGTAAAGTGAAAAATTTAACATTTAGATAAGCTAGAAAGCAGACTTGACGCAATATATCTCATGACTGAACACTTCAGAAATCAGAACTAAGTGTCCACTTAAACTTACAACTTATGATCCCAAAAACAGCAAAAGCGCAAAATAATCATAAAAGAATACCCAATTTTTACTATAATAGAATTGCCCCAGGACCCTCAAGAAAGAAGGTATACATACTACATGCAAATGCCAAGTGAGCAAAATGAGATCATGAGAAAAATGGAACATCAAAAAGAAAGCAAAACCAGGATCCGGTGGTTTTACCCTGTGCACACCCAAAGAGCAGTGGCTGTGGGTTTCCTTGTCATAAAAAAAGAAAAAAGAAGCAAAACCAGGATCCATTTTGCTAAAAAGAGATAATACACTAACGTAATGCAAAATAATTTTCTGGGACTACCAAAATGAAACGAATATTGTTGCAGTAACTACACAAGACAGGTAAGTTGCAGATCACAACTAAAGAGTTACCTTGATGTAGACATTTTCAGCAGCTTTTTCCTCCTCACTTAATACCTTGCCACTGCTAGAGAGCCTACGAGAAACATATCTGAAAGCATTTCTGGCTGCCATCTCAAATTTCTTCTCAAATATTCCTGTCATTAACAAATCAAGCTACATTCAAATCAAATGGATATTAATGCATTTGAAGATCTAGAAACCGTGTACATCCAATTAGGGTTAATTCCAGTCAAAATTTCTGCAATTATCAACCAGTCACTTGAGAAAATCAAATTTATATTACAGCTAAGCCAGAGAAATAAATGCGCAGCCAAATAACTGAGATAATGCTAATTCCCTATCTATTCATACAGAATTGATGACACACAGAGAGATGGACCTACAGGATGTAGCCCTATCACAGGGAAATTGCATGTTCTTTCATATAGCCTTGTCAGAACAAAAACAGAATGTCAGACACCCATTCCTACACAACAGCTAGTACAAATCCTGTTTCAAAAATCTATTTTAACAACACAAACGACCATAGTATTCAACACATATTTAACATATACTAATTCCATTCCAGATGGTCAAATGTGCAAAGGAGAACACACTTGTTACCACACTGACGATAATACTGTAATCATCAAAACCACAAACGACTGAAACTGACAAATACTTACACATAGAAACCTCCAAAAGAATTACATTGTTTTGTGCACTTATAATAACATAGCATGTATCTAACCAGCAGGAGAAACAATAAGCATATAAACGGAAAAAAAAAAACAATGCAGATTCATACAGCATAGAAACAGCTCATGAATTGTCAAACTGACAAATATCTGGCATTACTATTATCTTTGCACTTATTAACTCCAAGAAATTACACTGCTTTATGAAGCTATAATAACATTGTACGAATCTGACCATCTGGAAGAACTAACCAACGAGCATAAATTTAGAAAATATCAATGCAATATTTGATTTATACAGCATAGGGATATCTCAGAAATTGTCAAACCAACAAACACCAAGCGTTCTCTTTCATTGCACTAAAAACCTTTCAAAATTTCAGACTGTTTTATGAAGCTATAATGAGATAGGGTGAATCTAACCATCTGGAAGAACCAATAAGCATGCAAACAGAAATAATCAATGCAATATCGAAGGGTTTCCAGAAAGAAAATCTTCACACAGCATAGTAGTCATCAGTATTTGACATATACTTACTCAAATTGTGCAAAGGAGATCCCAAATTGTATCACACTGACAATAATTATTGTTATCAGCAAAATAACCATCTAAAACTGACAAATATCGGAATACTATCATTCCATTACCCTTGCACATAAAACTTACAGAAAATTATGCACCTATAGTAACAGAGTATGTATCTAACCATATAAACAGAGAAAAAAACGCAATATCTGATTCATAGTTTCATACGCCATAAAAACAGCTCAGAATTTGTCACACTGACAAATAACTAACATCCTATTACCCTTGCACTTATAAAGTTCCAAATATTAACTGTTTCATGCAGCTATAGTAACACAGAATGTATCTAACAATTTTGGAATAACCAATAAGTATTCTATTATCCTTGCACTTAAAAACTCAATGATATCTGAAGGATTTACAGAAATGAAATCTTCAAGACAACAAATACCGAGCATTCTATTATCCTTTCACTTTAACAACTCAAAAAATTTACACTCTGTGATGCCTAATCTGGAAGAAGTAATGAGTGTATAAACATTAAGAAATAAAGTCAATAATATCTAAAGGATTATATAAATGAAATCTTCAAACGGCATAGAAGCAGCTCGAATATTGTCAAACCGACAAATACCTAGCATTCTATTATCCTTGCAGTTAAAACTCAAAATATTTACACTGTTTAATGCTCATCTAAAAGAACTAAAAAGCATATAATCAGCTCACTGAAAGTCAAACCGAAAAATTCTTGCACTCTAAAACTTCCAAAAAATTAACATTGTTTAATACTCATCTAGAAGAACTAATAAGCATATAATCAACCATATCTGAAGGATTTACAGAAATGGAATCTTCAGAGTACAGACAGCATAGGAGCAGCTCACAAATTACCTAGCATTCTATTATCCTTGGAATTAAAAACTCAAAATATTTACACTGTTTAGTGCTCATCTGGAAGAACTAATAAAAGCATTTAATCAGCTCACGATAGTCAAACCAACAAATCCTTGCACTCAAAACTTCCAAAATTTATACTGTTTAATGCTAATCCTGAAGAACTAATAAGCATATAATCAACGATATATGAGGGATTTGCATAAATGAAATCTTCAAAGGCACAAACTCACAAAATACCTAGCATTCTATTATCCTTGCACTTAAAAAATCAAAATATTCACTCTGTTTAATGCTCAGCTGGAAGAACAAATAAGAGTATACTATCAGCTCATGTATTCAAAACGACAAAATCCTTGCATTCAAAAAAATTTAAACTGTTTAAGCTCATTTGGACGAACTAATAAGCATATAATCAATGATATATGAGGGATTTACATAAATGAAATCTTCAAAGGCATTGAAGCAGCTCACGAATGTCAAACTGAAAAAATACCTAACATCCTATTATCCTTGCACTTAAAAATTCAAAATATTTACACTGTCTAATGCTCATCTGGAAGAACTAATAAAAGCATTTAATCAGCTCACGAATAGTCAAACTGACAAATCCTTGCATTCAACATTTTTGCACGGTTTAATGCTCATCTGGACAGACTAATAAGCATAAAATAAATGATATATGAAGGATTTACATAAATGAAATCTTCAAAGGCATGGAAGCAGCTCAAAATGTCAAACTGACAAATAACCTAGCATTCTATTATCCTTACACTTCAATATTCAAGAATTCACACTGTTTAATGCTCATCTGGACGAACTAATAAGCATAAAATCAATAATATACGAAGGATTTACATAAATGAAATCTTCAAAGGCATGGAAGTAGCTCACGAATGTCAAACTGACAAATTACCTAGCATTCTATTATCCTTGGACTTAAAAAACCAAAATATTCACAATGTTTAATGCTAATCTGGACGAACAAATAAGAGCATACTATCAGCTCACGAATAGTCAAACCGCAAAAATCCTAGAACACTGTTTGGTGTTCATCTGGATGGAACTAATAAGCAAAAAATCAATAATATATGAAGGATTTACATAAATGAAATCTTCAAAGGCATGGAAGCAGCTCACAAATGTCAAACTGACAAATAACCTAGCATTCTATTATCCTTACACTTCAATATTCAAGAATTCACACTGTTTAATGCTCATCTGGACGAACTAATACGCATAAAATCAATAATATATGAAGGATTTTACATAAATGAAATCTTCAAAGGCATGGAAGCAGCTCACGAATGTCAAAACTGACAAATTACCTAGCATTCCATTATCCTTACACTTCAATATTCAAAAATTAACACTGTTTATGCTCATCTGGATGAACAAATCAGCATATAATGATATACAGAAATTCAAATCCTCAAACGGCATAAAAACAGCTGAAAAACTGTCAAAACTCTACCGGCCAACCGCATCAAGTAATCGAACTACCGTGATGAAACTCAATCAAAATGAAACCCTAACAATACGCCAACATACAGCCATTTTACATTGCATTAGAAGCACAGTAATAGAGAGAGAGAGAGGAGAAGTTTTCTCACCTCTGTTGTTTCGGTGTGTGAATCACAAATGACGCTTTGCTTGCCTGTAGGGGATTTTCTTGCCCCCAAGACAGCATTTCTAGTAGATTTTATTATGTGGGCCGTTGATATCCAATTTATCAGGCCCATATTTGAGCTTGGGCCGTTGAGAACTTGATTTGTAAAAAAGGAAATTTCGCAAATAGCCACTACAGTAAATTAATGGATAATGACATAAATCTCACCTTTAAGGTTCTCTTATTACTATTATTTTTTTCTATTAGTTTTATAAATTGTCAAAATTTTTCATTTTTACACATCAGATGAATGTATCTGGTGCGTCAAATTAGTGTATTTCGTGCATTAGATTAATGTATTTCGTACATTAAATTAGTGTATCATATATAATATATACATCATATTAGTGTATTATGTATATCTCACTTCACGATTAATGTATCTCGCGCATCATATTAATGTATCAACACTTATATTATTGTATCAGTTTGAGGGATTTTTGTAATTATAAACTTATAAGGGATACATTGTCATTTTGCCTTAAAAGCATTGCGATTTATGTCCTTTGCCCTAAATTAATTATCATAGTTTACATATTTACGAGTTGTAGTTAATTTTATTTGTATAATTCATAGATTTGTATAATTAATAGGTGAGTTTGTATGCAGCGGGTACGTTTGTGTAATTGAGTTATTTTTGTATAAAATCAAATAACAAATTTATACAAGCATAAACATCAAAAAATTAAATAACTATACAAATTATATTATACTCATTCAAAAGTTATACAGATTACATTGTACAAATGCTCGCATTATATAAACCAGAATACTAAGTCGTGTAATTGTAGCTAAAAATAGGTCACAAATTGTAATTAATGTAAACTCTAGCTATGTTAACTAGTTAAAAATTAATTGACTAGTATATGATTGTTTAACCGCATAATTTTTTCTTTAAAAAAATACGAATTATAAGTGTATGTTTTCTTATTATTAGATTTCATAAATTATACCTGGCTTTAATTATGAAGGAACTTATGTATAAATTTAATTGTCAAATAACAAAAAAAAAGTTTATTTGAATAGCAAGGGAAAATTCAATAGATAATAATCTTAATTGAAACGTATAAGTAAAATATGCAAAATCTTTAAGGAATCATCGACAACTTAAGCCTTTAAATCAGACGTGGACTCTCTAATTTGGGATATTAAAACTTGACCCCTCTAAATCAGACGTGGACTCTCTCTAAGTTAGAATCCGACGTGTCAAATGATCATTGGCTCATTACATGTGTAACCTAAAAATGAAATTAAAAAAACCGTCGAGACTAAAATACACATGCAGTGCGTACGCCCTTATCCTACACCCATCTTCTTCACACAAAAACAGAACCTCAAAAAAAACCCAAATATTATTTTTTTTCTCCATTTTCACTGTCACCAGCTCTAATCTCACGCGCTAATGGCGGTGCGTGCAACGGTTACTCGGTTTCCGATTGACCTAGAGTCACTAATGGACTCAGGGCTACCGTGGGGTGTAACAGTTTCACCGTTTGCTGCAAAGGATGAGAATGGGAATCCACCGGTTTATGGATCGGAAGGTCACTTGCTACCGCGATGTGAGAATTGTTGGGCTTACTATAATACATACTGTGAGCAAGAGCAATGGGCTTGGACTTGTTCCCTTTGTGGTACACTTAATGGACTATCTTCTCAGTCTGTCAGTCGTTATTCTCAACCTGAATCTTGCCCGGAGAATATGTCTTCGTTTATTGACCTTGAATTGCCCAGTAAGTGTGTAATTTAGACACCCTTTACTGTAAATCTGGCATTTGGGTATTTTTTGTATTTGAAAACACCCTTTTATGTAATTTTGGAAATTCAAATGTATCCATTTGATGTGAATTTTTGTATTTGAAAACACCTTTTGTCTTATTTTGAGAATTCAGATGCACCCTTTTGAATTTTGTTTGTTTTTTGATGGTGGTGCAGTGGAAGAATCTGAGGAAATGCAGGCACGGCCTGTTTATGTAGCAGCTGTTGATCTTGCTTGTAAGTTTCTGGCTTATTATTTTTGCTTTGATTTGATGTAGTACTATTACATTGTTTCCTTTCGAGAATCAAAGAAGTCTTTCCGACTTTGAGTTTTGCTGAATTTTTGTTTATCGATTGATAATTTGCTGAAATGTTTTATTTTAAGTTCAAAATATGGTCTGTGGTACTATTCTGTGAAGTTTCCAAGTATAAAACTTTTATTTTGAAAAAGAAGTCAAGGTATTGACTGGTCGAAAACAACCAAAACTCAGTTGGTTTGTTGAGGTTTATGGGAATGGAAGTGCTGTGCCTTGTTGAGTTTTTAAAGAGAATTTTAAGTGCTGTGACTTTTTAGGAGTTCGTAAAGGATGGATGCCATATCTTAACATTGAAGAATCCTAGAGACAAGATACTTGCAAGCATTTCTCCAAAGGTTTTATGCTATATTTTTATTGATGAAAACATAGGTGAAGCTAAAATCTTAACTAAGAATTTATCACTAATTTTTATTTGGCAAACTAGTTTGTTATGATGTGAGTGTCTCTCACACATCTTTATATGTTAGTATTGGTGCTTCTAAGACACAGTAGTTAACATTCATTATAATTGGGTAAGAAACCTGTATTGGCTTGTATACTTTTCATGAATAACCTTTGCTCCTACCAAGGATGTCTCACTTGTCATATTATTACATCTCAAATTGTTGTTCACTTTTATCATGTGGAGAACTTTCCATTGCTATCAGTTTACCTATTAGATGTTATACATCAAAAATTGGCTAGACCTCTTTTTTTTCTCTTTCCTAATTCAAACTTACAAAAATAACTATTTTACTTAGGTTCAGTTAATTTTAGGAATCACCTAGCATAAGAGTATTTATTTCATAGCTTTATCAAGAAAAAGGTATTCATTTGGTATAGCTGTCTGGTTATTAGCTTAGTTATTGAATACCATATCCAAGTCATGTAGAAGAATGTCATATCATTATTATGAATAAAACATGTTCATTTGTCAACATTGTTAAACTCAAAGTCTGGTCCATCAATTTTTGAAACCACACAATATTAAGTGCTCATTAATACCTATTTGTTATTGGCTTATTTGTTGAATATCATATTTCTGTCATGTGGACGAATGTAATATCACTCGATTATCATGCATGGATTAAGTGCTTTATTCTCAAAGTTTTGTTATAAATTATCTCAATACTTGTTGATTTGCCTTTGGTCTTAACGTGCTCAGTTAATTTCCTGAAAGAACTTAAAAGCTCGGTGATTCTTGTTTCAGTGTGTATGTCAAAATAGTTGAAACTCATGTTAAAGAAAAAGGTAAAAATAGCTGAAACTGGATCGTAGTCTCAAAGCACACTCAGGCACATATAATATTAATGCATATTTGTGTATACACCATCATAGTTAAATTTTTTTTGACATCAATCTTCACTTTGCGTACTGTATTTCTGCTGATCATTTAGAGCTATCTTAGGTTTTACAGTAATAACTGATGTATTTTGTGGTAAGAAGATATGTAGAATGTTTGCTATTATGAATTAACTGGTGTGAAGTTCTGACGCAGCATCCGAGGAGTTTTTGGAACTTGTTAAAAGTGCCCTTTTAGCTGCTTTAGAAGGTTGGTTATTGATGAATCTTTTGAATATAAGTTTATACTCTGTACTGGAGGGAATTTAAAATTTTGTTTTCTTTTGTCTTTTTATCAAGCTCTTGGGCCTGGATCACTATTTGGCTTGGCCACATTCAGCCATAAAATAGGTTTGTATGATGTTCAAGGCCCCATTCCAGTGGTGAAGAATGTTTTCATTCCTCATGATTCTGATGGTACCTTGTCTATGGAACTTCAGGATGTCATGCCCCTATCTTCATTCTTAGCTCCAGTACGTTTGTTTAATTTCTTTGCCAATGCTTTTCTTTTTCTAGTTGGAGTGTGAAGGTGTTCCCTTTTTCAATGTCAAAATGGATGAGCATGCACTAGCCCTAAATCAGTGATTTATTGTAGGTGGATACTTGTAAGGACCGCATAGCGTCAGCACTTGAAACATTGAGGCCAACAACTTCATGGGAAAGGACATCAGGTGCAGGTCAAGGGCTAGATGGAGCTTTCCTGGGTGGAAGGGGTTTTGGATCTGCAATGGAAGCCCTTTTCAATTATATTGGATCAGAATATGGAAATACATTTGCATTAGGTATGACAATTTCACACTTCTGTCTTTGTGTCAGTTACAATGAATGATTCTTTCTTTGTATCAGTTACAATGAATGATGCACCTCTAGTTAGGTTGGTTTTTGTTACCGTTTGGATCAACCTTTTTCCAATGTGGACAGCTGCAATATGAGAATATTTCCCCTAAATTAGTAGTTCCATAGTATCTTGCCCAAAGATATAATACTCAGTGTCTTTGTTGTTCTTTCCCCAATTGGAATGCAGCTAGAGTTTTTGCTTTTCTTTCGGGTGCTCCCGATATTGGAGCTGGCCAACTAGATACAAGACGATATGGAGAGCAGTACGCTAGTAGACGAGAGGATGCAGATCGAGCTTTACTTCCCGAACAAACTCCGTTCTATAAAGATCTGGTACTAGCATAGTTTTTGACTTATTTATTTTAGCTAATTTACATTTGAACATCAAGCATTAAAATATATTTCAATAGGCTGCCGTGGCTGTGCAATCAGGTGTTTGTGTAGACATATTTGCTGTGACAAATGAGTATACTGACTTGGCATCATTGAAGTTTCTGAGTATTGAGAGTGGAGGCTCCTTATTTTTGTATACGAGCACTGATGACTCCACACTTCCTCAAGACATGTGAGTATGCTACTTGCTATTGCTATGAATATGTAATGTAGGTGAATTTTGTAATCTAATTCATTCCTTAAGTCTGACCGCTCCCTCCACCACCCAAAAAGAAATGGAAAAGGAATACCACCGCCACAACACATCCCTCAAGTTTTTAGAACTGTACTCAAAAACCCCTTGATTAACTTTTCTCTCTCTTTTTGATGGACACACTGATTGCTTGTAATGAAAGTGTCCAGCTGACCATAAAATCTAACGCAAAAAGTAGCGCTGTGGCTTTGTTTCACAGAGACAATATGCAGAATATCCAGTTGGGTGTTTCTTCTTGCCGAACAAGCTTTCTTGGTTTTAACTTTCACCAATATGCACACTTAGATTTCCCCTTGCTAATTTGTGGATGCATCAACTAGGGATTCATATGAGAAGGTTCAATTGTGTGCCAACCTCTCTCATTAGGATAGCTCAACTTAGGGCATGAAATCCTAAGACCCTTCTTGATTTTAGCTTTTCCCCGTGATTGCGCATTCATTTTACTTCAAAGAGGACTGCTGAATAACGACATGCTGGTAATTGCTTAAGTTGGATTTGCTTTTCAGGAAGCTGCTGCGGTAATCTAGGGATGTGTCATATTTCTAGCTTTTTATTGTGGTTATTATTTATTACTTGATCTTATAAGGATGGTACCCTGTGCTGCTCCTGGAGTTTTTTCGTTTTTTCTCTTTATTGAGTGGCTATATTTTTCTTCTAATAGGTGTTCTTTTATGGCAAGGAAAACAGGCATCTGGCTTTTGGTTTAGCCAACTCAGAATATGTTTTCACTTTTTAACAGTTTCTTTCTCTTTCTTGTGTTGGGGATTAGTGGATAATTTTTTTTATGACATATCTTTTCAGTTTTAGTGGGTGCTTAGGACACCGAGCTGCCCTTTTCTTTTTATCTGACTTCCAGTTATAGTGTTGTTCTACATGCCTCCCCCCCCCCAGGATCTCAGATGGTGAATTGGTGATTTTTATATGTAAATAATAGATGACTGTTTGTTTGGGAAACATAAATCCTCAAATTTAAATCAGATATGTATGTAACAGCTAAAGTAAAGAAAAATAAAACAAAAGAGAAAGCAGGAGAGCAGTTTCTGGGAACTCGGTGTTTTTGAAATATATTTCGTGTTAAGTTTTGCGAATCTGAGGGATTTCGTTAATGTGATGTTGATATGAAGGATGTAAGTAAGCCTTAGGTGATGCCTGAAGGATTAGTTGGTCGAAGACTTGTCATTGACGGGTCATTTATTGAGTAAATGACTGGTTGTTAGCAGTATACAAATTTACACATTAGTAAGAATCATTTTTTTTGTTCCTGAGGTTACATTGATCTGTTTACATAACACTAGAATGATATTCTGACAGGTACCGCATGTTAAGTCGACCATATGCTTTTAATTGTGTCCTAAGGCTGAGGACTTCGTCTGAATTCCAGCAGAGTCATTCTGTAAGATTTCTTCTAGTATTTTTTTCCCACCGGTTCTTATTCTACTATCTTGATTGGCTCATAAGACTTGCACTATTTCCCAACAGTATGGGCATTTCTTCCCAGATCCACAATATGAAAATGTCCAACACATAATTTGTTGTGATTCTTTCGCGACATATGCCTATGATTTTGAGTTTGTGAATAGTGCTGGATTTTCCAGGTAATACATCTCCTACTTCTTGTCTCCTTTTCCAAATTAAGTTTTATGCTCATTGTTTTATTTCACACAAAGATTACATGAAACTATGTTTGGCTAGAGAATTGATACTTCATCTCTTTGCATTAGAAACCACATTTGATTAAAGTAGTGCTATTGGCCCCTTTAGCGAAGCTGTATGTTGGCCTTACTGACATTTTTGAAGTATTGTTTTCTCCATTCCAATATCTCTGACACTTCTCATTTTGGTACATTTTTGAACGTTTGACATGGTCCTAAAGGAACATTGTGTATATAACTTAGACTAGTTCGACAAATTATATTCACTAACAATTTAAATTCAATTTAGGATGTAAGGTTCTCTCATAAACCCCAGACTCTGTGTTTTGGAAAAAAGTAATAAATTTTATTAAATATATGGGCACAAAACCCCTTGTATCAAGAAGTATACCAAAAGTAGGAAACTTAGAAAAAGATATGTTTTTCTATGTCTGGCACACAATCTTTTATACAAAAGGAATCTCATGGGTGCACCAAAAGAATATACTCCCCTGTTCCTTTCTATTTGTCATGGTTTCCCTTTTTAGAGTCAAACGATATGAAGTTAAGAACTTTGACTAACATTTTAAATGTATCTTTTCATCATATGATATGCAAAAAAATTGCAATCTATAGTATTTCTTGCAGTGTTATTGAATATGTAAATTTTTAGTTTAAAATGTTGAATCAAGGTAACTTAATTTAGCATTGAAAATTAGTCAAATTAACTTTTGAAAAGCGCAACATGACAACTAAAAGGAGAAGGGAGTACATGATAAGAGGCTGTTCCTCAATTGTACAAAGTTCATCTCTATACTTTCAACAACTCTGCTATTCCTTCCCTCCAAAGAATCCACTAAGTGTGGAGCAGCATTCCATGCCTTGTGCCTCCACATTCACCTACCTTAATCCCAACTGACCAATATATGCCGTGATATTATACATGTTGAACAAATAAATAAAAATTATACATGTTGAACATCTGATGCAGTCGCAGACTATCACAATTTGGAGGATTACCGAGCTGGAAGAGAGTAGATAAAAGATGTGGAAGACTGTTCTTAAAAAATCATTACAAACCATCAAAATCTCTTCCTTTTTTTTGGTTGTAAAGGAATTATTTGTTGCATAGATTAGGGAAGTCTGAAATATACATGTATTAGCTTTATGTATAGCAGAACCATCTTCATGTGTTAATAAAGTTATCTGATTAAAATAAGTTTGGTAGATACATACTGATAACTATATCATTTTCGAAGTTCATTTATTTTCTTTATTTTCTGCTCTGGGCCAATTTCTTTATGTGTTCCACTGCATCTTGTAAGCATTATTTTTGCCAATGTCAGTGAAAATCATTTGTGTGAGCTAGAATTTTTACGGAATAATACAAGAATGGTTTTCTTCTGCAGGCATACTTCAGAATTGCCTATGCTGCAAATTGCTTTTCAGTATACTGTTGTTGTCCCACCAGATGAACTAGCAAATGCAGGATCAAATACTACAACAAGGTAACAGTGTTCTTACTAGAGGCCTTTTTGCTGCTTTACTACCTTTCAGGTAGCAGTGACCATCAACAAATATGTTTCTTATATAAATATGAGTATTGATTCTCACCTAGTAGAACTCAAAAAAACAAGAACCATAAAGTATGTCATTATACTAGACAAGTGGCTGGGCAGAAGTTTGGTTCTAGTTCGCCCTTGGTGGTTGGGTGCTTAAATGTTTTAGCAGTGTATTTTTGAAGAGCCACCTATTATATATGGTGTTTGGTACCTCTTTGTTCCCAATTTAAAAGTTGATTCAATTTAAAATTATGCAAGTGAACTAAGTACTTAGACAGCAAATGGATGGTGGTTCTAGAAGTAGAGAATTCTGGAATTAATGTTTGTCTGAATTGCAGTTGGATCTGGCCATTTCTTAGTTATGTTGCATTACTGTAGTTTCTCTTTACTTTCTTTTTCTTCTTTAATTCTAAAACATTTTCTATAATTTGTGGTTCTCTAGCTTTGAGCCAGGAAAAACTCCTTTTGCTGTTCTTTTTCTGATGGATACCCTTTGAATCATCTTCTATTAGATATGCTCTAAGCAGTGGATGTGTTGTGCAGAGCAAAGCATTCTCTCAAAAAGAGATTAAGGATTCGAACTCTTCAGTTTGGAGTAGGTCATAGCATAAATGAGATTTATGACTGTGTTGATTCTGAAGTGGTGCTTTCATTACTTGTCCACAAGGTATGTCTTACTTGGCTTCATGTTTCTCTTCAACACAAATTCATCAGGGCTATTAACTGGACTATCTGATCTGTAGAAGTGAAGATACAACAACTTATGATGAACTTGCTGCACTTTGGTAGTTTGCCTATATGCATTATCTGAAAACCTCACCAACTGTTTGATCAGTTGGAAACTAGACTTCAAGAGTTCAATTTGTTTTCCAATATTACAACAAAATTCGATATAGATTATACCTATTAATGCATTGATATCACAATCTGGCAGACTGATTACAAACTTCACAAAAGTTTCTTTTTTGTCATAGGAAAAAATATGATAAAATGAGAGTTACTCTTTTGAAATGAGAGGAACTCTTGAAATGCCTCAAATCAAGTTGTAAGCTAAAACTATTTGGTAGAGTATTAGATATATCTGTCTAAGATCAAACATATCATGTCTTTCCTTGTTTGGTTTATATACTACAGTTGCCCCATTATTATTAATCATGCTTTCTGAATTGCAGGATAAGTTTACTCTTTACTTGTGCTGAATAATTCTCCTTGTTCTTAGGTTATTCTAGCCTCGTTGGAGCAAGGTGTTCGAGAGGGCAGAATGTTACTTCATGATTGGCTTGTTATTCTTACAGCTCAGTATAATGATGCTTGTAAACTTATTCAGTCTGGGCATGGTGGTTCAAGTGGCGTTCACATTGATGTTGCATTTTCCCAATGTCCTCAACTGCAGCCTTTACCCCGCTTGGTTTTTGCTCTATTACGAAATCCTCTTCTCCGTTTACACGAAGAAGGCGTGCATCCTGACTACCGAATATATCTTCAGTGTCTTTTTAGGTATTGATATATTTCATGTGGGTTATTTTCTTACTTAGCTCATAAGATTAGAGTTTCAGTTCTTTAATTCCTCGGTTTTCTTTTTTTTTTTTTTGGGGGGGGGGGGGGGTTATATTGGATATGGGAAGAGATTATGACATTGGAATAAACTAATTTAGCTACTGAATACTTGTTTTTAAGTTTCAACTCGAAATAAGATATGCAGAACGCATTCTTAGGTAAATGTTTGCTTGGAAACTAAGGGAAGGAAAAGAAAAGGAAAGTAGAAAGAAGGAAAAGAGGCTGCTAGCAGAAGCAATGTGAGAAGGGACTGTTTAGACAACAAAATTTGAAAAAAGGGAGGAGCTTTTAGACAAATCTGATCTATGACAATGGGATAAGATGGCAGTATGCTTTTCGAAGTTGGAGTTCAGTATTGTATGAAGGAACTATATCAGAGAGTTTTAAGACTTCCGAGGAAAGAGCAAGAGAGTGATGAACAACCCTAGTCTTAGAAAAAGGCCAAAGGGTCAGAAAGGGAAATTATCTCTCCAATTCTTTGCTGTAGGCAGACATGAGAAGGGAAAGTCTTGTAGTTCTCTCTTCCCTTCTCCAGTTGACAAAAGCATGGTTATGAAAATATTATGCATGAATGGACTTGTCATATAATTCGTTGGGTAAGTTCTCATATACATATAACTTATAAGGTTATCTTTCTATGCAACTTTTGGGATTTGAATATGTAAGTCTCTTTGGAAGTCTCTTCAAGTATCCTACTGAAAGAGGTATCTGGTAATACTTCAAAAGTCTGGATTAAAGGGATCAAAGTTCAAGTATAGTTTTTTTAGCACTACCTAGTTTAGTATGGTTATGGACATAGACACATAGTGATACCAAACTTTTTTTTCCGTTCACAAAGACGCAAAGTTCTTCATTAACTTGTTATCTAGTAAAAGATGAACTATCATCTCTGGAGTGACACGTGTAGTATTTACATCTTACTCTAAAAGATTTGGTCAAATAGAGATGCCACCTTATTTCAGTTTTCTGCTTAAAACATATCTTCAACAGTTCATTGGGTTATAATGGTGGTATACATAAGAGAACTTTATATGTTGTCTCTGGAGTGCACACAATCACAGTATCTGTCACTACATAAAAAGATAAAAGAAGAGAAAGAGGAAATATGGCCTTTCAACTTATGTTTAAATGATGACCGTCACTCCTTGTATTGTGATATTTTGATTTGCTGTCAATTTTTTGTGGGGTGATGGGTGGTAAATCTTATTGTTAACGACTTTGGACTTTTGATGCAGTGCACTAGAACCTTCTTCTCTTAGTCGTGCTGTATATCCATTGTTAACCTCATATGCCTCACCGGATAAGCAAGCATATCCTCGACATTCCCTCAGCCGAGCTGCACTGATTACAAGTGGCAGTTCGATATTTTTCCTTGATGCATTCACAAATCTCATTGTGTTCTATGCTTCGACAGCAGAACCTTCACTTCCGTTTCCGCCACCTCAGGACTGTAAGTAACAAATATCTTCTCACTGTTACATTAGGTATCACTGGAACCTTAATGGTGCATTTTTGAGATGTGAACTTTGATGTTGATAACCAGGTTTACTGAGAACAACAATAAACAAGCTTAAGCAAGAGAGGTGTATTACACCGAGACTTTCATTTATCAAGGGAGGGCAGGATGATGCAACGGCGTTTGAGAACTATCTAATAGAGGAACAAGACGTTGAAGGAAGTGGCTTTACAAGTGTCATGGGTTTCGTTTCATTCCTCGATGAGATTAACCAAAGCACATTGGAGTACTTGAAATAAGTTGCATCCATCTTTCAACACCACAGGTTATGACGGGAAGTAGGTACCTCCAAACTCACTGTACAATTCGACAAAAAACAGTTATATCATCGACAACCAATGAACAAGTCCAAACTTTTGCAACAAAGGGTTACATGTAGCATCACAGCAAGTATTTCTGACTTACTCAGAGCAGTTGAACCGGTGTCACCTCCCAAGAGCGTATCGTTTTATGTTTCCCAGTTCAGCTTTAGACAGTAGATTTGCTCATTCAAAATTTGTACCAGAAGCTGGATCAAACTCTTATCTTTTTCTTGGGTTGATACCTTAAATATAGAATAAATAGCTGTGTTTTTGAACCAGAATTTTGTTGTTTGTCAGGTTTTCTGTTGTTTTCTTAATTCACACATTTGGTTCTGTTGGTGCATTGGCATATGGAAATTGAATGTAATTCTTGTGTTTTTGTTCTTGTGAAGTACAAAGTTTTGTTTTCATTAGCAATGAATTCGTGTCGGTAAGTCCCACTTTTGGTGGGTAAAACGCTCCCTTTCAAAGGTGATCTTTTCATTTTTCGGACTCAAACTCGAGAGCTTCAGTTGTACTTACAACCATCTTTATAATCAATCTGAAGTGACTAGTTCAGTGTTGTAGAAATAAAGAAGTTTTCTAAACCGGATGATTTTTACAATAATGGTCTTAGAGATGAGGTGGTTTTCAAGTAGTGTTCGATCAATTATGTATTAATCAATATTCTATTGATTGAACTAAGGTTATCGATAAAGAGATTTATTTCGCTTTTTTTTTTGCTTTCGTAATTATTTGTTCCTTATGGTTAAGCATTTATAGTGGACATAATAACCGATACACCAAAGGTGGATCCTTTCTAGTTCTCTCGTTTTAGGGAAAGTTCTTATCTATGCTCTAATGCCCACGCTAGATATGAATCGAACTGTCTCAGGTCCGAGATCGGTTCGATGATTTCATCTGATATCATGTGCATCCTTTTCGATTATTTACAATGCTATAACGTCCATATTAGATACAAATCGAATTATCTCAGGACCGAGATTGGTCCAAGGATTGACACTCTTGAAATTTTGACTTTGAGTAAATTTTCGATTTTAATAGTTTTGACTTTTGACCTTGAACGTTCTGTCGGATCTATTTTGTTGGGCTTTGCTCACAAAATGGTTTGGGCTTCTTAGCCCACAAAATCCCCTTTCAATAAATTCGAACCCCAAACTATACTGCTTCTTCTTCTCCTGCAAATTTGCTAATTCTCCGGTCAATTTTTCCGGTGATCTTGTTGTAAGTTCACTTGTCTTTAGATTACAATGATTAACCCTAAACCCTAAAACATTTTTGTTATGATTAGTTATGTGATTCAGTATTTTTGTGTCTCCATCGAAATTTATTTTTTTCTCTGAGTTCAAATTTGTTATTTCAGTGGTATTTTTGTGGATGAATCTATATTGCAATCATGATAGTAGGCAGTTGATTAAAGCTATGTTTGTGTTTAGGGAAGTGAGTCGTGAAATGCCTAATACCTGTTTGGTAAATTGCCTCAATAAACTGTTTGATTTTGGTTTGAAATGTCTAATACCTGTTTGGTAAATTGCCTCAATAAACTGTTTGATTTTGGTTTGAAATGCCTACTCCTCATTTGCTTTCTTTGTGATTTTGTTGTATGAACTAGTATGAAAAATGTGATGAAATGTGGAATTTTACTGAAGTACGAAGAATTTGGTTTAATACTTTGATAATTTGGTCGTCATTTGCATGAAAAAACTGAATTAGTTCGGTTGGGTGTTCGGTGCACACTTTTACAAATCCGAAGAACTGAACTGCCACCCCTTTGTGAGCATTTTTATGTAATCTAACAAAACACTATTGTGGTAGGATAGGGTGGGGATTGGGGATTCAGGGGGTGGTGTAGGGTGGGATGGTCAAGAGGTGGAAGGTTGGGTGGGTGGGGAGTAGACTACAATGAACTTGGAATGTTATATTGAACATGTTTTCCCTAGTTTAATTGGGGAAGTCAGTTTCCTCGTATTTAAGGAACTTGTTTTCCTAGAGAAAATGTTTTCTTAGGCATTTTGATGATCAAACACCCCTAAGTTGTGATAGTTTTCTAATCTGGCTTTTAGATTGCTAATAAAGGATATCAAATTCTAATTGGATAAGAATCAATATTTTTGTGTATTATAGTAGAGTTTCCATATCGGTGATAATGGTTCCATGTTTATTTTCATTATTGAACTTCTTCTTCTTTTTTTTTTTTATACTTTTTCCTTTCTTACAAGGAATAAGGTATTCTTCAAGAGGTAGTTGTGCTCTCCTGCTATTCAGGGAAAATTTGGTGTTTGCTTTAGCCTCTGCCTTTGTACTCTGTTGTTACTAAATTAAGGCTCTATTTTTGGATTTAGAGGGAGAAACTGAAAGTAGTATTGGATGGGAAAATAATCTTGGCTTTGCAAAATTCAGTCTTAGTAGTTTTTATGTTACAGCCCAAATATGGGATTTTATCCATTCACCTTTATAGTGTCTTTTTTGCCAGAGTTAACAGAATATCATTTTGTTATTTTTTTTCTTAGAAATTCATCTTTTCCCAATCTCTGATTCTTCATTTAAAGGCTTTAGCAGGCTCTAGCATATAGCCTAGACTGCCATCCCCTGAAAAGCAGAAGAATAACTCTTGTAGAGCTGTGATGTTGTTTGTTTGAGGCAGGGGTGGGGGATGTATCTAATTTAGCCAGTGTGAGGAAATCTCTTGTACTTCACATTGTTCTGATGAAAGCTAAATTGAGTTCTCATATAAAAGGATCTAGTTGACCCAAAAAAAGGCTATTTGTTATACCACTTGGATTAGTTTGTAAGGAAGACTATGTTGCTACTGAATTGTAAGTTCATTTTCAGGAAAAAAATGAAGAAAGGAATTCACCCTCAAATGCAATGGATATCCTACGTGACGCAAAGTGGACGGTTGATGCATGTTATGATGACTAAAATACACCAAACAGGCAAGGTTTATCACATCAGAGCAAGGCGTCAGATGGCTCAAAGTCTTGGTCAGATTGCAAAGTTTAAGCGCCGATATGGTGAGAAGGAGGAAGAGGGGGAGAAAACAGACAAATGATTGCATAAGTTGGAAAAATAGTGAATCTCTGATGATTTTGTGGATGGATTCATCCTCGCGTTTTCCTTTCCATCTCATCTTAACTTGTCTTCTTGTATGCTGTCACCCCTTTGAATGTTCTGTTAAACATTAGCAAACAACACATTCTTCCTACTGTGTACACCAATTCAGTGATATTTTTGCAGCAATCATTATGGCTCGTTCTCCTGTCAGCGTTTAATAAGCAACTTTAGCGTCTTATGTGGAATTGTTGATGTCTTCTCTGCACCCTCGTTAAACGACCACGATTCTGCTTTGGTACAGGTTCTTCCCTTGCATATTTACTGTTGTTGCCTGATCTTCAGTAAACTGTTATAGTGTTGCAGCAGTAACATATTTTCTAGTTCCAAAGGTATGTTCATTCATATGATTGTTGTTCAAAATTGAACACTACATGGTCAGTGAGAATTCGTGTAGTAATCTCAATTTGTTTGGGACGAAGACGTAGTTATCCAAGCCTTTGTGTTCAATGGACATGTAGATTGTGACACAAACTTCAAAAAAGTCGTGTCCATTTCGAAAATTGTATATATCATTTAGTAAGTCGTTATCAATGGATCCACAAAATTTGAACTCAAACAGAGTCCATGACACATGTTCCAAAAAATTGATCGACTAATATACAAAAAATTGAGATGAGACAATCGAAAAATCATGACATAAATAAACACATTGAACACGAGGATGGACAAAAAGGACAAACCAATTCCCAAAGAACTTCATTTTACTCCAGAATAAAGCTCTACAAACTGTTTGTTAACTTTGCATCCAAGATAAGATTACATTTTTCTGGGGGGGTTAACAAGGCACGAGTAAAATGTCTAACGAAGAAGGCAAGCGCAAACAATAATCTCGTTAATCATCAACTCTATCCTCAACTTCATTGACTTCCTCTTCAGCTTGTGCATCTTCATTTTCGTTATCCGAGGGTTGTTCTTTCATCTTACCCTTCCCATTTTCCACAGGCTCTTTCAGCTTGGCCTTTTTGTTAGATTCTGGGGACTTAGATGACGTTGACTTCCTTTTAGAGTTCTTCTCTCTGAATCCTGTAAAAAGAGAGAAGAATATGTAAAGCAAAGAGAGGTGTAAGTCCATTTCATCACTACAGTAAATATTGCCTCATTTCCAATCAGATCACGGTAGGCAGTTAAAGCAAGAATCTGTTAGTTATCATATATGTATCCATCTGATATTGCACAGAGTTCTCTGAATTTAACAATTCGAGGATGTAACACACATGACAAACAAATGATATATGTTTAACCAGCCTGAAACTTATCACAGCAGGAAACTCGAATTAAGAGATCAATTAGAATCAACAATGATCGATCCCAGACAAGTCAGGATTACAAATTTTAATGAGCCAGTTTTTTCTTCTAATTCATATGAAGAGAATGATTAATAAGCCCAAATGTTAAAACTTAATCTGTTCAAATAATTACTCCCTCTCCCTCCATCTCAAAGTCAGGACCTTGTTTTTTAGGACTCTCTATATAGAGATGCACTACTAAAGTTGTAAATTTGCTAGACTTGGTGTTTAACACTGATAAAGAGATCAGTGACTCAGAGTGTTCAATAAGCACTAATATGCTCAACTTGTATAATGTAAAGAGAGCTAGTGTGCCAGGCAACTCTCAAAAATTCAGTCTTCAAATGTGAGCATTTATTTTCTAATTTCAGCTCTTTCTTGTTGTTTTGACCTTTATAGAGTATTTCTGGACAAACCTAATAGAAATATGTAACACAGTTTCCATCTGTTCGACGATAATAGCCAGGAGACGAAGGCAATCAACCTTTCTGGTCTGAAGGAAATAGTGCATGTTGTTTTGAGAGTAAAGAATCATATTTAGTAGAGTCAAGAACCTGCGCCTGCATAGTTTGTTTTTTGGGTGTGAAGAGGGAGAACATGGAGCAGTATATGGTTGGATTACTTGGATTCACTTGGAAATTATGTAGCTTGATTCTATTGTAGAATGTAGGGGGCTATGTTGTTGTCATACTTTTGTGTGCCTTCTGGGTACCTTAGTACCTTATGAATAGAACTTTTACCATATTAAATAAACAACATTGGCTTTAGACCTGGTGGATTGACACACATGCTACTCTGATACAGCTTGGAAGATCTCTGACCATAATCCTCACTAACTATTCAATTCTTTGAAGCTCTATGCCCTAACACAACACCATGGGTATATTTGGCTTATTACCGACTTTTATTTCTCCTTTGATCAACATATGTATAAAGTAAATGTTGACCTGTGATTGTATGCAACATTCAGTGGATAAGAGTATGTAGCCTAAGATGGAAAGCGTTCAGCTTCATGACAAGAAAAATACAGATTGTCGAAAAAATTTAGAACAATGAAAAGCAACTGACCCTCAAGAGAAGCTTTGAGAGGCTCAATGAGCTCTGGAAACTCAATCTCTTCAAGGGCCTTGAACACATCTTCTGCATTTATCGTTTGCCTCTTAGACTCCTTGCATATGTCATTAGCACTGCAATTGCACATTGCAAATGAGATCACTCATTGAAGCGAAATATCACAAAAGAGAAACATGAAAACATAATTATTTTTCCATCTTTCTGTATCATCACTGATATCTAATCCAACCTGTTCTTCATTTCCTCAACTGTCAACACAAAGCAGCCTTATCATGTTTTACATCAACCAATAAATAACCTCATTCACACTCCAGCACTAGCTTAGAATCACAATATATCACTTCTTTTTCACAAATCCCCACCTTTTAGTGTTCATCCTACTAATCAACTAAAACTTAGATATCAATCAGTAAAAGAAATAGCTAATACACAGAACCCCTTAAATCCTAGATTACACAGTTTCACAGAGTTCCCAAAGTTCTTTCAACAACACGCCAATATCACTATCAACACAATCCTAATTTTCAGCTTTATATCAGTTCCTAAAAATACTCAATAACTTCACCGTAGATCAGCAAAAGGATGACATTTTAAATCAAAATCCTTTAAACTCACAGGAATTCAAAAGCACCAAATCTTCTTTTAAGAAACAAGACAATTCTACCTCTTAGGGTTAATCCGACCTAATCGCTCAAAAATTGATGCATGTGAGCTGATTAACTAAAATGTAATACCTAATACAACAAGGGGTTAAACTTCTGCTTTAACCTCATCACATATGATTTCCCTAGTGCAATTTACCTCTCACGTCTATTGCACCGGAGCAAAGTGAGGTTTACACTGTGCACACCCAAAGGGTAGCCGCAGCAGGTTTCGTCATCATCAATTAAAGAATACCCAATACACATCCCAGATCACAAAAATTAAGAAATTTCCCTATTACCTTTTAGCAACAAAACAAACAATCCTAAATTTCAATTTTTTAAGACTGAATCCATAAATAATCAGTAAAAGAACAAAAATTTAACAAAACCCCATTTGAATTCCGGATCAAAAAAAATCGAAACAACACCTATAATCTCCAAGCCTTTTTATCATTTTCCATGAATTAACTGAAATTTATCAAAAATAAGAAACAATTGAAACTAATCTGCAAAACCCATTAAACCTTACGTTGCGGAGAGGTAATGGATGAAAATTCGAGCACTTTCAGAGAAAGCAAGAAGCGAGTCACGAAGAAGTGAGATATCAGTATCTGTAGATAGCTGAGAAAGCTTTTCCTTCACAAGCCTACGTACAATAGTCTTGGGAAGACCCTCTTGATCGATTTGCACTGTTGTTTCTGCTACTACTTTCTCCTTCTCCTTGTTCTGCTTCTCTATCTCCGCCATTTTTCCCCTCTCTGTGTGTGTTTGGCTGAATACTGAAAGATGATTTTTGGGGTTTTAGGTTTCTTTTCCCGCCATGAAATTGTTACATGGAAGGAAGAGGATTTTATCGATATAATATATAAATGTGTTTTTCAATGTGGTTCGGATCGAAATGTCAATTTTGATGTGTGCATAACTAAATATTTCCTTCTTTCGAAATTGTTTGTTATATTTCGCTTATTCAAAATCAATTTGACTAATGATCAAAGGAAAATTAGATTATATTAGTTTGATATTTTAAACAAAAAAAGTTAAATATTCTAAATTATATGAAAAATATTATAAATTACAATTTTTTGCATATTAATATGTAAAAAAAATACATCTTAAAATATTAGTCAAAGTTTTTATAGTTTGACTCTAAAAATAGAAACCATGACAAACAATACCAGAATGGAGGGAGTATTTAGATTTGTATACATATTCTATTTGATATAATACACATAATATGTGAATTGTCAAATAGGGCTGCGTATGAGTCGACTCGGCTTGATTTTGAAATTTACTGGTTCAACTAACCAGTTATCGATTTGTAGACATGTTAAACCGTTAAGATCCATTAAGATATTGGCTTATCAGTTATTGTTTGATTCTCGAATTAATCGTTAAGATTTGACGCAAAAAAATAAATAATTGAAAATCATTTAGAAACATGATGACATGAATTCATGAATTGGATAAATTATATTTCCTCCGTCTACTATTGTTTGTCATGATTTCTATTTTTATAATCAAGTTATAAGAACTTTAATTAATATTTTAAGATATATTTTTTCATCATATCATGCAAAAAAATTACAATTTATAGTAGTTTTCATATAATTTTTGAATATTTAAATTTTTTGTTTAAAATCACGAATCATTGTAATTTAATTTAATTTAAAAATTTATCAAATTACTTTAAAAAAACATAATATGACAAACAAAAATGGACGAAACGAGTATCTTGCTTAAAAATAATACTAACACATCCTGGAAAAAACTTTAAATGTTTGAATCGATAACCCTAATAATAAGAAAATCAAAACCGTTAAAGCAATAACACATTAAAAATAAATCAACAACTTTTTATCTATTCGAATTATCAATTTGGGTTCGATTTTAAAAACACTTTGGACAAATGTTAGTATTCTGCAACAACAAACCTGTTGGAGTCTCCTCTCTATCTGCAACAACTAACCATCATCAATTTTGTAAGAATACTTTTTCACTTCTCTTTCTTTGTGTAAGCATTTAGGTTGAAGATTTGTGTGCAGACTTAGGCAGAGAAGGAACAAAGAAGCCCAATTGGTTTAAAAGTTCTAATCTTTGATGAAAATAGATTTGATTCTTTATTAATACATGTGTTGGACAAAATGTTCACTTCATAGTTATGGGAGGCTTAGGTTAACAAAGATGCTCAATTAGTCTAAAGTTTTAATCTTTGATGAAAGGTGGAGTTGGGGTTAATTGAAACATGCATGTCAAATGTTTGACAAAATGTTTACTTCAGAGTTCACACAGGGTTAGGCAAAACAGATGACCAATTTGTTTAAAGTTCTAATCTTTGGATGAAAGATGGATTTGGTTCTTTATTATTTATTGCTGTTCGGGCTAGCTTACACGCAACTTCACTAATTCCATGAAATACATGTTACCTTTCACTAGCAATACGTACCAAGTAATTTT
This sequence comes from Solanum lycopersicum, assembly GCF_036512215.1. Lineage (NCBI taxonomy): Eukaryota > Viridiplantae > Streptophyta > Magnoliopsida > Solanales > Solanaceae > Solanum > Solanum lycopersicum. The sequence goes on along the minus strand of NC_090810.1, from coordinate 58,609,750 downwards.
ATCCACCAAGATTAGGAGAAGTCGTCTAGTGCTTTTTGTCTCTGAGGGGGTTTGAACTTGAGATGGCATGGTTCTCAACCCATTTTATTGACTACTAGACCACACCTTTGGGTGTTGATTCTTTGTTAATACATTCATGTTTAGGTGTTGGTTAAAATGTTTACTTCAGAGTTCAGACAGTCTTAGGCAGAAAGTGAACAAAGATGCCTCAATTGGTCTAAAATTTTAATCTTTGATGAAAATGGATTTGGTTCTTTACATTAATACATTCACATTAGGTGTTAGACAAAATGTTTACTTTAGAGTTCACACAGCTTAGGCAAGATGAAAGGTGGATTTGGGTCTAATTTCATTTATCCGCCTTTTGCCTTTTGACTCCCTTGTCAATTTGAACCCACAATTTGAAGGTGGCTTAAGGTTGGAGGTGGAGAGCGCTTCCACCGAGCAACCCCTTTTGTCAATTTGGGTCTAATTAAAACATGCATGTTTAAAAAAATGTTTACTTCAGAGTTCAGACAGGCCTAGGCAGAGAGTGAACAAAGATGCCCAATTGGTCTAAAGTTTTAATCTTTGATGCAAAGTGGACTTGTTTACGAAAAACCCTCTGCAAAATAAATAATAAGTGGAAGAGTAAATAGCTTTCATGTATGCCCTTTTTTCTTCTATTGTGTAGTTTCTCTAGTATAGATCCCTAGCAACTAGCTTAAGATTGAGGTGTAGAAGTTGTAGTTGTCATTGAAAGTCGCTCTTGTATCAGTTTATCACCTTCTAAAGATTAATTGAAAATGAATGATCCTAACTCTGTGTATCAATGTCCTTGCCACCCTCTTGTTATAATGTAATCTCCTAACTTTTTGTGCATCGATATCCTTAGCACCCTCTTTCCAAAAGATAACTAAATTTGAGGGCTTGATTTACAAGCTCAACTGATTCTACTAGTTAGAAAGAAAAACAATTAGTAGGTGGTAAACCACAACTATTGAATCAAGGAGCAGTTGGACTAAAAATTGGAGGAATCAATAAATATAGGGAAAAGGGTCTGATATACCCCTCAACTTTGTCATTTGGAGCTGATATACCTCTCGTTATAAAAGTGGCTCATATATGCCCTTACCATTATACAAACGGCTCACATATACCCCTGCTGTTACAAAATCGCTCACATATACTCTTCATTTAACGGAAGTTAAAAAAATAGTTTTAATTTTATACTTATTACTTCTATTTTTTTAAAAAAAATTATTTAGTGGTTTATATGATTCTTCTATCAAAGTTCAAGGTATATTTTAATATTTTTCATACATAAATTATTTTTGATTTCTTCTATTATAATTATTTGAGTTTCTTATTCTTATTTTGTTTTTTTCTTTCATTCCTTAGTTTAAAGAAAAAAAATTAAACTATTTTTTTTGTGTGTATTGTAATTTAATTTCGTATTCGAAGAAAAAATTTGGTCATCTACAATAAGTTTTACAAGAATATAAGTGAAACATAAATAAATTTGATTATCAAAATAAAAATTATAAATTAGTCATTGAAACATAAAAAAGTCAAAAAAAATATGCTTGACGAGGATTAAATTTACTCATGTGGAAATTATATTTTTTAGAAAAAAATAATAAAGATTTAGATTAAAATTATTTTTTTTTCATTTCCGTTAGATGAAAAGGGTATATGTGAGCCATTTATTTACAAGTAGGGGTATATATGAGCCACTTTCATAACAAGGGGTATATCAGCTCTATATGACAAAGTTGAGGGGTATATCAGACCATATTCCCATAAATATAATTAGATCTTATTTTTCCTTTCCCTTGTAGGCATCGGTCGCTTCTGATTTTCTAATTTTGTACTGGGCTACCTTGAGTCTTCCTCTTTAAAATTCCATAAGAATTATATCATTGTTGCTCCATATGTGAAAGTAAAAAACTGTGTAAATGCAAACATGAATGGTGTTAGAAAAGAGAAATTTTCATCTGTGTATTCAGGACAGTCATCTCGAAAAGTTTGCTTTGATTAATCTGCTGAACAGAAGTCAAATTTCTCATATGTGCATGCTGTTATGTTCAAAAAAATGTTTCAGAGAGGAAGATTGTGCTCTTCATCTGTAGGAAGATTTACCTAGCATTAGTATGACTATCTCTATAATTATACTTTTAGTCTCAAGCTCGTTTGAGCAAGTCCCTCTCCTATTGGAGCTTAAGAAGCAAGCCAATGACAAAAAAAATTTCTGGGTTATTGAGTTTCTTGATACTTCTTAGCGTTTTAGGTTACTCAAGCATGGTTCATCAAGCTTAGTCTAGTTGTTTTCTGTTTTATATGAGTTTTTGAGTTCAGTAAACAGTTCTACTGATTATTGTTGTTACTATTATTCACCTATGTTTCTTATCATTGTTTCACCCATGTGTAACTTTTTGTTGTCTCCAGTTCAGTAGGCGGTCTTGTTTAAATACTGCAAACACGACACTGATTTGCTTTCTGGAGCACCATCGCATGAAAGTACAAAAATAATGAAGTGGCTATCAAGGCTATTACTAAGTAAAGACGTAAGAGCTTGATGATCGAAAAAAATGAGAATGCTTTCACATCACTTCAGCTCCAAGGACCTCTTGGTTCTGGTAATGTGTTCTTCCGCTCGGCTATCAAAGGCCGAGCCACTTTCTGCCTGGTACAAGTTTAAATCCCATTATCACACACAACAGCCAGAGCAAGATAGAAAACAAAGACAAGCAGATGAAGAACATAAACAAAACACGAACCAGGGACCATCTATTGGCTCTCCAGCTCGAGTCCAGAAGCTTATTGCTTCCCAATCAGATCCACTCCTTGCTAAAGAAATTTTTGATTTAGCCTCGCGAGAACCCGATTTTCAGCACTCCTATGCTACTTTTCACACCCTTATCCTCAAGCTTGGCCGTTCCCGGCAGTTCTCCCTCATGCAGTCCGTCCTCTCTTCCCTTAAGTCACAGCATTATTCCATCTCCCCATCTCTTTTTTCGCACATCATCCAAATATATGGTGATGCTGGCCTACCTGACAGAGCCCTTAAAACTTTCTATACTATCCTGGAATTCAATATGAAGCCCCTTCCGAAGCATCTCAACCTCATTCTTGAAATCCTCGTAACTCATCGGAACTTTCTTCGCCCTGCATTTGATCTCTTCAGATCTGCACATACATACGGAGTTTTGGCCAACACTGAGTCCTACAACATTCTAATGCGGGCATTCTGTTTGAATGATGATTTAAGTATTGCCTACTCGCTGTTTAATCAAATGTTTAAGAGAGAGATCAGTCCTAATGTAGAGTCATATAGGATTCTGATGCAGGGTTTGTGTCGAAAAAGTCAAGTGAATACAGCTGTTGACTTGCTGGAGGATATGCTGAATAAAGGTTTTGTTCCTGATGCTTTAAGTTATAGCACTCTATTGAACAGCTTGTGTCGGAAAAAGAAATTTAAGGAGGCTTACAAGCTTCTTTGCAGAATGAAAGTAAAGGGTTGCAATCCTGACATTGTCCATTACAATACAGTCATTTTGGGATTCTGTCGAGAAGGTCGTGCTGCTGATGCCTGTAAAATCCTTGAGGACATGCCATCAAACGGGTGTCTTCCCAATTTGGTGTCTTATAGGACATTAGTTGGGGGTCTTAGCGATCAGGGAATGTATGATGAGGCTAAGAATTACATGGTGGAAATGATGTCAAAAGGCTTCTCTCCGCATTTTTCTGTGGTTCACGCTGTTGTGAAAGGTTTCTGTAACCTAGGTAAAATTGAGGAAGCTTGTGGAGTAGCGGGGAGTATTTTGAGTCATGGTGAACCCCTACATACAGATACATGGGAAGAAATCGTATCCATTATCTTGGAATGGGATGCAGCTGAAAAAATAGGGAATACCTTGGTGCAACTTATTCAAGCTGAGATAAAACCTGAAACGAGAATAGTGGAGGCTGGCGCTAGGTTGGGTGAATATTTGATGAACAACATAAAAAGTAAATCAAGGAAGGGTTGATCATTTCATAGGACAAGAATAGGTCTTGCTAAGCTACCCGAAAAGGATGTTTATCTTGTAAGCTAGCAAATACACATGAAACCTGATAATGGTTACTACAATCCCGAAAAGGACTATTTTCAGAAAGTAAATTTGAGTTTATCTTGCTACCTCGTCAGGCCAGTTCATCGACATGGTTGTTTTAGCAAGGTGAGTCTTCCTCTCCCATGTTTTTCTTGGCTCACTTTATATGCATATCAAATCATACTCGTTGAGTCTCCATTTGTTCTTTTGAGTGGTAATTGGTAGAGTCTAAGAACATCTCCCAATCTTTGGATCTTTTTTCTTATTTGCCTAGTGCCTTTTTCAGGTTTGCACTATTTTTTTCGCGGTGCAAGAGTTGTTGGTGCAATAGACTTGACGAATCCACGTTGAAGTTCTCAATGTTATTATGCATAAGAGTGCAGCAACATTGACAGAAGCAGAAATGCAGAGACATGAGTAATTTACTGAAGCTATCATTTTCAATGTCAAGGTTAGGTTAGTTTAGTCTGTCTTATCAGTCTACTGAAGCAGCTTCTATTGGTAGTTCGGTACCATGTTATTAGCAGTTGTGAAAAAAGGGATTCGTCATCTACTATACGTTTATGCATTAAAGAATAAAGACTTTATATATACAATGTAATTTTCTTTCGAATGGGGTTCCTCTTCTGCACTTTATATGATAATAATAGAACACCTTCCATTAAGTTTCCAAGCTAATATAGTTTATGATTTATATGAAGAATAAAAAGCCAAATGGAAGTGCACTTGCTTGGCAAATAATGACCATGTCAAAGTCGTCAATAGCACTAATACTTTCTCCACCATGGTTGGTATGGTCAAGTTAATATATTAATCAAATTATAAAATTATTTAGATATATGATCTTGGTAAGTCTATATATATATATATATATTTTAAGATACATGAGTAATAAGTTTAAAATTAGATACGCTATACTCAAATAAACTCACATATATTTAAGACAGATAGACAAATCTATCCAGTCAAAAGAAACGAAATTCAACAGGACTAACTTTTTTTTAAGAAGTTTCTGGAGGTGAAATATTCATTAACAAAAACGATTTCGTATTCAAAATTGAAAAACGAATCGGACTAACATTTGTATATGCATTTTGTGCTATTTATGATCTTATCTAGTTTGGTACAACTCCTTAAACTACAAGAAATCGTTTGAATAAGGTACTAGAGAAAAATAATACTCCTATAATATTAATTTTCATATTAGCTCTAATACATCTATATTCTTCTAAAATACGATTTTAATTATTTAAATAAAAAAATATAAATATATTTCAAAATTATCGTAATAATAAATAAGATCATACACAAAAACATAAAAAAACGTTACCAACTCACCACCAAACAACAATGTCTTCTTCCTATGGCAGCCGACCATCGTATTCTCCTTCTGCGCCGCCACTCTTCGACCCAAATGAGCCACCAATAGCCCACCCATATCGTCCTTCTTCTTCTACTTCCTATGCAAATTACTCAAATTATCCTCATCAGGCTCAGCCGCAAACAGCTGGTTATGGACCTGGTTCTGGGTATTACCAGAATCCTCCAAATTATGGTTCTGGCTTTCCTCCGGGGACTGACCCACAAGTTATTCAGAGTTTTCAGATGGTAGATAGGGATTGCAGTGGGTTTGTTGAGGAGAAAGAGCTGCAACAAGCTCTTTCTTCTGGTTACCAAAGGTTTAGTCTAAGGACTATTCGTTTGTTAATCTTTCTTTTCAAGAATCCATCTGAGTATTTTCCAAGGATTGGTGAGTTTTGGGGGGGGGGGGGGCATTTTTTGCTATGATTTTGGTTGTGGGGTTCTTTATATTGATGTGTTTAGCTCAATCTTACTCATTTCTTGAATTTTTAGCTCTTTGGGTTTTTCGTCATGTAGGCTAATTGATTCATATGTAGCTTTACTTTTATATCTATGTAGTTCAAATTAACAATGGTGATTTGGAAAAAGAAGGAATTTTGGTTGTGGGGTTCTTTATATTGATATGTTTAGCTCAATTTTACTTATTTCTTGAATTTTTAGCTTTTTGGCTTTTTGCTATGTAGGCTAATTGATTCATATGTAGCTTTACTTTTTATATCAATTTAGTTCAAATTAACAATGGTGATTAGGAAAAAGAAGGGATTTTATTGTTGTTTTGTGGTGGTGGTGGTAGAGTCCAAATGCTGGCAATATAATTTATCCATGTCTTTTCAACGAATTGGTGAGTTCGAAAATAAAAGCAAGTTTTTTTCTATGATTTTGGTTGTGGGGTTCTTAATATAGACTTGTTTAGCTAAATTTTAATCATCTCTTGAAGTTTAGCTCTTTGGGTTTCGCTGTATAGCTTTTTCTTTGTATGAAGGTAGTTCAAATTGACAATGGTGATGTTCTTGTTCTGATTAAGAATTGACGATTATAGATTATATAGCTAGTGTCTTGGTTTGTTTATGAAATATTGTGGTTGTTAGCTATATGACATAGCTAATCTAATTTTGTTGCTTTGGTTTTGCTATTTCTGAAATTTGTCTTTATATTGTTGAACAGGACCAAAGGAATTTGCTGCACTATGGAGCTGTCTTGGTCAATGGAGGGTAGGCAATTGTTCATTCCTTTCTTCTTTAGATTTTAATTGTTGGATAACACTCAAGAAGTTAAATATCAAAACCTCTAGCAGAAACAAAAAAAAAAAAACTTAACGCATGAGGAAGAGCGGGTTGTAAAAGATAAGGAGGTGGAAGCAGATTTTGGGGGGTGGATGATACAAAATTAAGTTATATGTAGCCCAATCTGGCCTTGTACTGGGGTAATTTTTTAGTAGGCCTATGGAAGAACATTAGTCACAGAAAGTGATGGGTAAACATTTTGGAGTGTTGCTATAGATGTTCCGAGAACAGATACTCACCTATACCATGCATAAAATTTAAAGCTTTACAGTTCTTGTACTAAAACACACAGAGCCAGCATAAAAAGAAAAGTAGGTGAATAGTAAACAAAGATCCAAAAGAAACATGGAGGCCAATACTGAGATTCACTTAGTGTCTATATGTCTCTCACGCCCTACCATAGCCACTCATATTTTGTTTTCAAGATCATCTTTTTACCACTTTTCTAGTTTTAGGTAATGTTTCTGAGATTTTGATCCTCTGGTTTGCAGGCCATTTTTGAGAGATTTGACAGAGATCGAAGTGGAAAGATTGATGCAACAGAACTAAGGGATGCTCTCTACAGTCTTGGGTACATGGTGCCACCTTCTGTTCTTGAAGTTTTGATTTCCAGATATACTGATGGAAGTGGTAGGAGACCCGAGCTGTGTTTTGATAGTTTTGTCGAGTAAGTCTGATACTGCTATCACATTTTCATTAAATAGATGGGTTTTCAAGTTGACTATGTTCTGAACTTTATGTTTTTATGATGCAGATGTGGGATGGTTGTGAAGGTAAAAGAACTGATCTCTTTCTATAAGCATTTCCTTACTCAATATCTTGATTTATACATCTGCACGGCTTCGATGTATTTCCCCTTATCTCTCCCCCACATTTAAGTGTGCCTTCTCTTGGGCTTGGAGAGGAGACTAACAGTTACAAGTGTTAACCTAGTTTGTCGTTGCAATCTTATCCTTCTTATAATACGGAGTTTAGACGGAAGTGTTACAACTCAAATTAGAGGTCATGACCAGCACCTGATGGGCTACTCCAACTGTTATTAGAACTCCGATTTTAATAAGTTAGGATATCTAAGAAAGTCTAACTGCAAACTGAAATTTTTTATCTGAAAAAGCTAATACAATGAGCTGAAGCTGAAAATCTAGGTCTTGTACACGTCACTAAGCTCATAAGTACTTCTCTTTCTTATGCTCTCTGAATTCTGAGAGCTTATGGATGTAGTTTGTTTTGGGAGTACACTTCTAGGGTAGACCAAACAAGCATCGTCTGTAAGAATTAGCTAAATATCTTGGTTCATCATGCATACATATGTCGTGGTTCCTTCCCAACACATTCACCTAGGTGTCCCGGTATGTCGTGTTTGCATCCCGATGGTTTGACATTAGGGTGCTAGCACATTTGAATCTGAAGCTATTTATTGCTTAAATTTGGATACTTCATTTTATCAATTCAAATAATTTTCAGAAATTTCACCTTGTTTCTGCACCCACCGTCACCTTATCTTCTCCACTTAGCGACATTAGGGTGCTAGTTGATCATAAGGGTCTGGGGATTGAATTCCACTTTGAAGACTTCTCTGAGTTTTCTGAATATAAATTATGGTTACAGATCAGAAGAAATTAAGAGAAATAAACATAAATAGCCCCCCACACGAAAAAAATAGTAGCCAACAGATGTATATATATGTAGATTGGCTAGAGGCTGTAAATATTTTTGGCCGAGTGACCGCTTGCAGATATAATGTGCATTTTCTGAAGTATTTCCCTCTAAAAAGAAATGCATTGAAATGGAACTTAACTTCATTGTCATATTTGCCACTTCTTGATGGACTTTATTTTGTATGTGTAACCTGTTACTACCTACCTGTGTTTTCCTTCATACATACTAGTGTCTCTGAATCCTCTTTTGCAATTCTCAGGGCTTGACCGAAAAGTTTAAGGAGAAAGACACGCGTTATACTGGCTCAGCGAAACTGACGTATGATGAGTTCATGGCCATGATCTTACCTTTCCTTGTGTCATACTAGGATGCTAGAAATTCATTTCTTATTTCATTTATTGTTCGTGGATTGTGTCAATATTGTGATCTTGACATTGTATATTTACAATTGTCTGTACAAGTGTTTTCATGTCAATTCTTGTTCATATGTATAAAGTTCTGATCAATAATATAAGAAAACAAGTGTTGTTCAAGTATGGTTTTTCTGCCTTTGGGATGCAGAAAAAAATAATATTTTTTGATATGTTCATTTTAGATAATTTGCATGTATTGCTGCGAATAAAATTTCTCATTTTGTACTTTAATGGTATTGGTAGGAGTGATAAATGGTTAGATTGGATTGGATATGGATTGACCAAAAATGATTTAGATTACAATCCACACAAATAGAATATGAGAAAATATGAATTTTGTCAAATATGATTTGCGTAATATGGTTCCCAATCCAATTAAAAAATCTATTTTTTTAAAAAAAAATTACCCCTTTCCCCGGGTGCCTCCGCCCCTATCTTTCACCAATCTACCCCAAGCTTTTTTGTTTTTCGAAAATTTAAAAAGAAGTTGATTTTGCGGATTCTTTTAAGACCTTAGCTATGAAGTCAGTTGGCCCTGACGGCCAAAACACCCCATTTACAATGTCATATGAGACCCAAAGCAGGTAAATCCCTCATTTTGTTGATTTTCGTGCGCTATCGTTCATCATCTTCTTAGTGATTCAAAATTCCGACGTTATTTTTGTCAAAAAATTTTGTGAACGTCGGTCAAGGCTTTAGCTATGGAGTCATTTTGATCATATTTTTAGAGACTCTTAAAATAACTTGAAGCCCATGTTTAACCAATTAAAATATGAGTGATCAAAATCATTAAATACCGACAAAATGAACTCATTTCATTAATATGGGGTGAAATTGTCACCCTAGGTATTCGTATGAGTCTTGATTTTTACTACCTCATTTTAAGTTCCGTTTGATGGATGAAATCTTTCTCTTTTCTTAGAGTTCGTTCTTATGGAATATAAGACGAAGGTAGATGTTTTTTTTCATGTAAAAAATGTATTCACCCTTGAAAGAATGTGTAATAGCTCATGAATAATGATACAATAATAGCTTCAGTTTCAATAAAACCAAAAGGAAAAAAAAAAGAAGAAAAAGTGCAATATACAAAGAGCATCGACCCAAATTATCAGTGACCTCCTAAGCAAAGTATGAGAGTTATACGTGGATCAAAAGAACCAATCAATTAAATTCTTTTACAAGTTTTTCAAAGATTTTACACAACATAGAAGAATAAGTACACAAGTTGTTGTACAGAAATAAATGTAATTCCATTGTCATTCATGCAAAAAGAATATTCTGTACACTCAAATGACATGATATAAACCATATACTAATCACAGGCCTATGATAATTCAGGTTCAAATGTCATTCTTGGTGAATATTGCAGATTGCAGCATTAATACTTTTACAATCAAACTCCATAGTCTTCATCCAATTCTCAAAGTCTCCAATTTCCTGTGCCAAAAATAAAGTAAAATATTGAAGCTACATATATCAACAATGTATAAACGACTAATATCATCTATGCCTCTATGAAATTGGATAACGTTACATGAACTATCAATATGGAAAAAAAAACACAGTTTCCACTGCATAGAAACATGTCATTTCAATAGAAACAAGTACGACTCAGCCTCATCTAGTTGTTGTCGGCTATTAAAGAATATTACCCTTCCCCAGTGGTATGAGCTTGGGACTTCCATGTTGGAGGTCTCAAGTTCGAAACCCCTTGCTGTCGCCAGCAAGGGGTTTGCCTTCTGGGTCGAGCTCGTCGTACTAGGCTTACCTAGTGCGGGTTAACTCTCCTATGTGGTTTGCGAGCTATTGCATAGAAGCAAACCCCTGTGCGCACCCAAAGGGTAGCGGCTGCAGGTTTCCCTAATCATCAAAAAATAAAAATTATTACAAGTCGCTGCACAAAGCACTGTGCATTTACACAGGATCCGGGAAAAGGTCCGCCTTAAGGGGTATGAGGTAGGCAACCTACACTGATGCAAATGTTAATGGTTGATTCCACAGCTTGAATATGTGCCCTATAAGTCACAGGGAGATGACTTTACTAGTGCAGACCGTTTGCTCAAAGATTCCTTTTCAATTGGGATTAACTATAACTCGCCTAAGTTCAATTGTAGGAAAATATAATACCCGGGAGAATCTTAATAGTTAAGTTAATCAGCTACCTACTTCCATCTTGTATGTTCATATTCTAGAGGAAATTTTCAGTAGATTTCTCTGCCTATAGAAGGCAACCCCTTCCTAAGTTGTAAATCATCTCATCTCTTTTTTCTTACCATGTGGTTCGACCATTTTTGCCTCCAAGGCCACACATAGAATGACTTTATTATCAAAAGAAGAGAATGTTGAAGGGATAATGTTCAACTGGAGTGGGGGATGCCTATTTATAGGCAAAGAGATCAGCTGTAAATTTCCTCTTAAGAGATGAATATGCAAAAAGAAAATTTATGCACGCACCCAAATTATGTATCCATTTTCTTTCTTTCGGACTTTGCGTTCTGACATTTACCTTGTTTCTTTTACGTGAATAGTGCATGTGATAGTATTGTATGTATAAAAAATATCAAAACTGCATAAGGTGAAACACACTCACTATCTGAAGTTTGACAATGGAGGAGAGTATGATAGTCAAGAGTTCAAGGCATTTTGCTCTGAAATCAGATCAGAATGATCAAGACAGTTCTTGAAACACCGGAACAAACTCATGCTTCATATTCGTAAGAACCTTAGGATAAAGGTTTAAAAGTCGATCCAACAGTCTACGATGAGGCTCGTGCTTTATAATTGAACTTCCTAGTTCTACAAAAACAAGCTGAAACTGTGATATCTGAATCAACTTGTGCACATCTTGCTACCTCATACGAGGCCAACTACGAACTAACTTTGTCCATCAAAACATACACAAACGGAAAGAAATCACCTAGCTTTTTCAGTTTTCTACTCGGCGGAACTTAGTCGAGGTGATATCTATTTTAGCTGGATATTAGAGCCTAAAAGCTACACACTCATCAGAAAAAATCAATCTTGAATAAACATAAACACAAATAGCTAGCAACATGGACTGACCTTAATTGCAGTATTGATAGAGTGTGAAGCAGCAAGCCATTGATCAGTTTGCTTTCCAAATCGAAAAATGCTTGCAGTTAAAGCACGAATTTCCATTTCAATCCTCTTTTCCATTACAAACGCTTCTTGTACTTCTCTATTCACTGAATCCACCAGCAGCTCCGAAACCCGCCTTGCATTACGAATCCCATCCTTCTTCGCCTTCTCTGAATCAAATTACCCACAACCCAATTTTGTCAAATTCCAGCAACCCCACAACCCAATTCGTAAAATTCAAGAAACCCACTACCCAATTCGTAAAATTCCACGAATTCCATAACCCAATTCGTAAAATCCGAGAAAATCACAACCCACTTTTGCAAAACTCGAGAAAATCACAACCCACTTTTGCAAAATTCAAAAACCTAGAAACTCAATTCGAAAAATTCCAGAAACCCACAACTCAATTTTGTAAAATTCGAGAAACCCAGAAACCAAATGCTAAAAAAAAAAACATTGAATTGAAATAAATTTATGTATTAGTTACTGACCGGTGGATTCACGGAGCTTGAGAGATGAAGAATGGTGGGAGTTGATGATTCGAATGAGTGAAGCTTCTAAGCCATGAGGATCTACTTGCTTCGACCGATCCATCTTCTCCCCCAAAGTGACACTGCAATGGCAGCTCGAAGAAATTGAATCTTACAGAAATGATTAATTAAATGGCTTAATACATGGTTAGTCCTAAATTTATCGAAATATTTTATTTAGACATTTAAATTATAATCGACTTTACTTTCATTATCAGATTAATAGGTTTTTAAGAAATTTCTTTCGTAATTAGTTATTACGATGATCAAGGTTAACAAGCAAGGGCGGAGCTAGCTTATTGATTATAATTTCGATTGTATTTCGTGTAGCTCTAATTCAAATTTCTCTTAAAAAAATTATTGAATATATAGAAATTATAAATTTAAAAACTTAAAAAATTCAAAATTCATAAATTAAAATTTTAACACATGTAAAAAATAAATATCCAAATTTGATTTAATAGCGTCTAATTGATACTATTATTTATAAGAGTCGAAGTGTTCCATTGAAATATTTATATCTTATATCTCTCATCACTAAATACTAATTTTAAATTTTGAGATGTTTATGGCTTTAAAAGACATTACTTCATCTGTTCATATTTATATGTCGATCTAACTAAAAATAAATATTTCTTAATACTTATCATTTTCAAAAAATAATACATAAATAAAAATATTCTTCATATTTTACTTTTGCGAGTTATTAGTCTTGAATTTCATCAACACAAGAAAATTAAATAATTAATTCATGTTCATTAATCTCGTCTTACATTTCTAAAACAAGAAACACTTTGAAAAAACAAACCATTTCTTTTTAAAATCAAGAGAACCAATTTGTGATAAAAAGAAGTATTATTAAAACACCTAATTAATTAAAAAGTCATTATAAGAAAATTTTAAAATTTAAATCAAAAAAATAAAGTTACAACAATTTGAATTATTTAAAAAATTTGCATGTGTTCTGTAGATAATTGAACTAAACTCAATTTTGAACCAACAATACAATAGTAAAAATTTATTTTAAAAATTAATTAAATTAACTCTCGATAAATTCTTTTGAATCAGAAGTAGCCCTACAAGCTTACAAGTTGATTAAAAAACAGCAAATATAAGTCATAATCAATCATATACATCAGCACAATAATATTTCCCTTATTATAATTCAAATAATAATAATGGGATGACAACTATTGCCAGACAAATATATTTCTGTTCTTATTATTAAAATTTTGTAAAATGAATCAACTATTCAACTAATAAAAGTAGTTAAACAAACTACTTTTTTTTTTCTTTTTTTTCTGAGTCTCTATAAATTCTATTTTTTTTTTCTTTTCTTTTTTTGGTATGAATACACAATGTCTCTATTGATCATGACCTTCATCTCCAATAAGCAAATTTTTCCAGCAGAGTTAGCAAAATGTGAAACAGAAGATAATAAAAACTGCGTCGTCTACGACTACCTGCGAAAAATAATAATAATAAACAAGTTATTAGATTAATTGTATCAAGACTAAGAAACCACATCATTATCTGCAGAAAAGTATAACAAGAATCACACATTTCAGCAGCCAAATTTGAAAGTTTAGTTGTCAAAGATTAGTTAAATGTGTTGAAAGTGTACTGTTTTTCATATCGCGATTCACTAGACGTCTTGTAGAAGGCGGGGTGTGTCTAGAAACATTCAAAGACTAAAACTTTATTTTGTATCAATGATATGACACAATGTTATAGGACCTCTGTAAACAACATGTTCTTGCCCAGTTGTGTCAAGAAGATCATGACATAGAGCTTCGATCAAGAAGGAGATAATTATAGACTAGACCTTCCCTACGGGAGAATCAATAGTCAATCACTTCTTAATAATACGAGAATGATTCAGATCTAGTTCATGGCCTATAAAAGGAGCTCTAGTGGGATTTTGGAGTCGGTTCGATAATGAATGAGTGACACTGTGTAACACATGTCTCTGCACCCGGTAGAAAGTATCGTTTCTATATAACTAACTAGATGTGGTGAAGGTTTATCCAGCCTAGTGGGGAATCAAACTCGGTGGGAATATTAGCCTGACACTCTTGTTGCGAAAAATGTCAAAGTTCATCTACACATTCTAAGCAAATGCTGATATAAGAAAAGGTATCCTATGGGCTCCATGATGTTAAAGTTTCAACTTTTTCAAGAATTGCCAACAAGAAATTTCCATCATGCCAGATCAGTTCTCTATAAGCACATACTTTTATCTACAAGGCAACCAAAAATTGAAAATCTAAAAAAAGATCTTTTCCCTTATATGCCCCGACCCCTCTCCCGACTTACGTGGAAAAAAGAAAGCAAGAAAGTGTAAATACAAACACACTATACACAGGGAGAACAGCCTGACATAACAAATCTTAAGTTGCTCAGACTCTCCAGAACTTTGCCGCATTTGTGTCGAATCCTCCTATGTTCTTCGGAGGATTCGACACGCAACCGTTAACATTTTTGAAGAGTCCAAGCAACATAATAAATACCAATCAATTCCACATCAAAGAACATACAAAACACATATATTTTTGCTCCGACTCCCACTATATAAAAAATCTATATTAATATGTGGACCGCTTTTGTAGCTACTTGGCGAAATCAGACAGGGAGGATTTCATTTCAAAACTTGTGCAAGTGTGTGGAATAAGGAACATGTTAATAAAATAGGGAAAAGAAGAAAAAAAGGAGGTAGAGGTTGAAAGAAATGCAAGTTTGAATTAACTAAAAGACAGATAGGTGACACCAATATTGATGGCTCCACATCAGATTGATGCAACAAATTCTTACGAAAATAATGATAAAAAGAAAGAGGCAGAAGAAGTCCTAATCAGATACAGGGTTTCACTAGTACACACAATTACTAATGAGCTTTTCCACTTGACAATACTCCCTCCATTGCAATTTATGTGTCTTAGTTTGATCTATTCACGGCGTTTTTAAGAAACAAATAACGACTTATGAATCTTCTGGTCTTAAACTTGCTACATAGAATGTTGGAATGGAAAAGCTTGCTAAATATAGAAAGAGTCACTCTTAACAGGACAATCCAAAAACGGAAGTAAGACCCCTAAATTGGGACTGAGGGAAATAATTCGGAATTTGTTGATAGATGGGACTCAAAGAAGGTGGCTTTCTTTACCAATATACAATCCAATATGGACTTTTGTCTTCATGAAGATGATGGGAATTTTGTAAAATGAGATTCATATGCATGATTGCTAGTGGGAAGATAAGGCTGATGAGACACATTACCATATCTTCAATAAAGAAATGATACAATGGAAGGTATCCTAGAAAGTAGGTGATTAACAGTTGACCATCACTGGAATATTAAAATCCCAAGAATCCATTACAACTTACAAAAATGCAAATTAACGAAAATAACTTCGACGCCGCACATGTTTATTAATAATGGTTAATTCAGGCTATGTTGCTTAGACTCTTCAAAAATGATGCAGCACTTTTGTTAAGTTCGAGGAACGTGGATTTCAGGAGGAGCTCCTAACTACTAAAAACTAAAGGAAAATGAGGATAAGATACTTTGAAAACTAATGGCCTCAAACACCCCTAAAAAAATACACTAATTCAAGAAAATTCAGGGAATAACGAAAGCATAAATAAGGAGAAATTTGAGGTTTGAAGTCCTGTTACCGTCTAATATATATCAGTGGAAGTTCCTGAAAAAATTGAATCATCTCTAATCTCCATATTTTATCTATCGTACAGCGTTCAGAAGTGTATCAAGAAAATCATCATAAGCAGAAGAAAAGCAGAAATAAAGAAGGCCTGTAAAAATAAAAGGATAGCGTTAGAAAATATGCAAGATTCAACATTTCAACATACTATTGAAAACAAATTTTGGAGTTACCACAACTATAATAATTAATAAAAACCGATGAAAATAAGGTAATAGTCGACATACGAAACAAGAAATGACAGATTCCTTACATTTTTCTTAGCAGCTGAATAGTCCATACGTGGAAGAAACCCTCGTAACCCGATGTTATAAACTGGAGTTCCATCAGGGTAGTAGAGACCATAATTCCTCTCTGATGCTGGACCAGGCTTTAAATTTTCGTTAAAAAGTGCAAACACGTAAACATCGATGGGCTCTGATGGCTTTGCTGGAGTCCCTTGATTTTGCTGCATACGCTGAAACAAATTACCGTTATATAGTGCAGCATTTTCAGGTGTTGCTCCAAACTCATTCGGGTCTCCCTTTGATGGCCAGCCAGTTTCGGAAACCTTAACTGGAATGTCTGTGTGGCCCATTGCCTTAATTGCTGAATAAACTGCATCAATTTGTGCATACAACATGTTGTCATACTTCAAATTCGTGATCGGGTCAGTCGTACCTTGGTTAGGCTGGAAAAGTACATAATCAAGCGGAACTTCGTTGGGTTTGTCTTTGTATGCAAAGAATGGATAGAAATTTATAAGGAACGGCGACTTAGTTTGGACATGGAAATTGAGCATGCCATGAATGTATTCACTAAGATCTTGTCGAAATGAACAAGAAGAAGGCGGAAAAGAGTTCTCCAAGATCCCCGCCGAGTGGGGATGTGCCACATATATTTCATTACTAAGTCCAAGATTAACAAGAGCACGGTACACACCCTGCATTGCTGGTAGGAGGTAAGACTTCAGCTGCGTATCAGTACCTGTCAAGACCTCATTACCAACAGTAATACAAGTGATTTTAGTCTGAGTATGGTAAGGTTGAACATGTTGTTGAATCCAAGCCTGAGCTTGTTGAGGATCAGACATTCTTTGTAGGTACTCATTCCCAAGTCCGATAACAAATTCAACATTCGTGTTAGCGAAAGCGGTTAACACGTTTGGATCAGCGTCATAGAGTTTTACTCTCGTAACATTGAGTGATCTGAGGAGAAACGAGACTCGTGAGGGTGTTGGCAAATTGTTTGCAATTTGGCCATAGTTAATTCCAATTCCAAGGCTGAGTGTGCTTGCAAATAAATCTGATCAAACAATTGAAATAACAATAAATACTTTGTGGAATGTCATTTAACAATCAGAAAATCTGAGCAAAACTCTGTTCCCCCCCAAATCAATACTCATAAAATGGAAATTACAAATGACTAAACTAAAAAATAGAAAATTCAAACTTCTACACCCTATCCATAAGGAAAGTTTGATGTAACAATAGAAATTGAGGGAAAAGATACAATCGCCAACTGGGAGCTATGTTGCTCGGACTCTTCAAAAATACCGACGGAAAGTGTGTTGGATCCAACACAGATGCGGCAACATTTTCGAAGAGTACGAACAACACAGACACGGGAACTAGAATAAATTATCTTAATCAGGTTCTACTGACAATTTCAGTTTTCAGCTTCAACAAATTGAACAGGAAAAACAATAACATACTCTATTCATTAGCTCCAAGATGATCCACCTTCACTAAATCTGATGACAGAACAACACTTCACCCCAAGTAAATCAAGAAACAAAAAAAAAAAAACAAGTCATTGAATCTTTGCAACTAAAATGGCAGTTCCACCCCCCACCAGAAATCCCAGAAGAGATAAGAAGCAAGAGAACCCATTAATGGTCAAGCAATACAATACTATAAGTTCCCACCAACCATAAAAAATTGAATCTCTATATCTAGTTCCAGCTCTCTCTCTCTCTCTCCCCCCCCCCCTCCCCCCCCCCCCCACAACAACCAACTACCTCATCCAAGAACTACAAAACCCAGAAGAAAAGCTAGTAAATTCCCCATTAAAGGCCAAGCAATACAATACTATAGTTCCCACCAACATAAAAAAGAATCCACACACGAAAAAATTGAATCTTTATAACTAAAATGGCAGTTGCAGCTCCCCCACCTCCCACCCCCAAACAACTACCTCAGCCAAGAACCAGAAATCCCAGAAGAGAAGAAAAGCAAGAGAAACCATTAAAGCCCAAGCAAATACAATACTATAGTTCCCACCAACTTAAACAAGAATCCCACACATAAAAATTGAATCTTTACAACTAAAAATGGAGAACCAACTACCTCAACCAAGAACCACAAATCCCAGAAGAGAAAAAACTCATTAAAGCCCAAAGCAATACAATACTATAGTTCCCAGTTCCCATCAGCTTAAACAAGAACCCCACACATAAAAATTGAATCTTTACAACTAAAACATCATTCCAACTCCACCCCACACCCAAAAACAACAAAATCCCATAAGAAAACAAAAGCAAAGAGACCCCCTTAACTAGTTAATGAAAAAGCCACAAGATTTAACACCAAAAAGGGCATGTTGTCACCTGTAAAAGAAAGAAGAAGAAGCAGGGGAAGAGCCTTGAAGAATAGGATGGCCATTGCCCCTTTTGCCAGCCTTGCTAAATCTCAAGCCACGAAGCCTCTTAATTGATCCCCCTCCCCTTATATAATATACACACAAAACAATCAACATGCAACTTCCCATATTTTTCTTATTATATATACTTACTCTTGTTATATATATTTAAAAAATATTTAATATTTTTTCAATTCATTTTTATTCGTATTTATTGAACTTCTACAAATATTAGTAGATTTTATTTAGTAATTACTTAATTAAAAATGGTAAGATTGTTTATATAAATAATTTTTATTGTATTAAAAATTTAATCAAACAAGTACGATGTTCAATTATAACTTCAACCAGATTATATTGTGATTCTTATCATAGACAGAATATAAACACTGTCTAAATATGTATTAATTAAATTATAGTAATGAATATTTATTTTTAATTAATTTTTTTTCAAATATGAGTTCGAAGTTGGAATGATTAGAAAAAAATGCTTAGATTTAAAATGAGACTTATTAAAGTAAAAATTTAAATTAAATGGAGTTAGCATTAAACACTCTTTTGACATTTTTGTGCTACTAGCTTGTCTCGTGTCTTAATCACTAGGCAATTCATTCACATAAATATATTAATTATTATTTTATTTTAATTATTTTTTCACTCATGAAATTATATTGAATATATTATTATTATTTCAAGCAGAAAATATTAGCAAAGTCAGAATCGATTCTCACTATTAACAAACGTTTTTTAATCAAATTCATCTTGTAATTGAAATTATCTAGTGTAACATGTCATGTGTGATTTACAAGTTACTATTTTTATCCCTAATTATTTGTCTATTCTTTTTATAGTTATTCCTAATTACTTGTTCATTTTGATAAATCAAGAAAGAACAAATTTTTTTAATCTATTATACCACAATCAAATGACTAATTACTTTGAAAAATGTAGAACTTTTATCCACTTTATAATTAATAGAAATAAAATGATAAACTCACTACGTCATTAATTATTTTCTTAATAGGTGTGTCAATTCAAAAGCGGACAAGTAAAAAGGGACAGAGATAGTATTACATAGGAACATAAAACATAATAATATTTTGATGTAAAAATATTGAGAAAAAAGTCTGAAATATATTCAAATTTTGATCGAATTACAGTAACAATCTTAATATTTTGAACATAACATATTACGTCTTACTCTTGGATTGTTTAATTAGTGTATTTTATTAAAGATATAAAACTGTTCTTGTAAGTAAGTTACTATGTATAATGATGTAATATTTACGATATTCACGTAAAAATTTATATATTTTTACAATTCACTATTAAATTTATTTAAAATTTAAATATATTTCAATTTTTTTTTTTCGAAAGATATTTTGCGACAAATTTCGAGTCGCTTTCTTACACATAAATTAGTTGTTTCCTCTCTGTATTATAAAAAATAAAAAATAATAGCCGTTTTATGTAGTTGACGCGTCAATTTAACCGACATAACTTTTTATTATGTACAAATAGACCCTCATAGTTTATTTTAGTTAAACTTTGATTGCAATACACTTTCTATTATGTTTCCTAAATAGTATAATAATAACTAATTTTGCCAACATTTACGCGTATAATTAAAAAAAAATTAACTTCAATTGAAAGAAACAAAACAAAATGTTAAAAAATCCCATATTATTATGCATGTTATCTTAAACTTCAAGTTATGGTTTTTTTTTTGGAATAAAATGTGAACTTAATAATCTTACGGCGACGCTGAAATAAGAAATTAAGAAAACATAAATAACGAGATGGTTGGATACAATAATTGAGGATTCGGATATATTAATGGCAAAAATTAAAGCGCTAATATATTAAGAAGAGGATTGTATAGATGTGTTGAAACATTAAAAAGAAGGTCGGATACGTTAATGAAGAGTCAAATACATTAATGATATTTTTGACTTAAAAAAAAAAGATATATTTTGAAATTTATAAAACTTATAGAAAATAATGATAATAAGTAGGGGTGTGTACTATTTGGATTAAGCCAAAAAATCAAACCGAATTCTAATTTGGATTGGTTTTTTAGATTCTTGGTTTGATTTTGGATTTATAATTTACTTTGTGTGGTTTTTTTGTTTGGTTTCAATTTTAAAAAAATGAAAACCGAAAAAATCGAATTATATTATATAAATTTTGATATATATATATATATATTAAGTTGGAGTTAATCACTTTTGTCCCTTTTTAGTTATTTTCGTTATAATTTAGTTTATTTTTTTATGTTTAAACATCTATAATTGATACACTTTTTAAATATTGTGTTTGGTGTTTTACTTGTGATTTATTATTTAAAAATATATTTAAGAAATTCAATGTGTGTGTGTGTATATATATATATATATATATCTTTAATTTTTTAAATTGCAAATAATTTTGTTATGTTTCTTATTATTGACATAATCGAAAAAACTCAAACAAAAACGAGAAAAATTAAACCAAACCGAATTTATTTTAGTTTGAATTGGATTACACTTCTTCAAAACTAAAAATTAAAAAATTCAAACTGAATAATATAAAATCAAATCGAAAAATTGAATGCACACCCTAATAATAAGAAAATAAAAAGGTGAAGTTTATAGAATTACTTTAATTTTTTGTTTACCTCAATATTTGATAGTGTTTCCTCTTAGCTATCAAGTTATATTTTAAAGGACCTTTTTGTTGTTAAAAATGAAATACAAATTATTTTTAATAACTTGTGATCAAATTTTATGATTAAAATATATCGTGGGTTGAATACGAAGAAAGAAGAAAACAAGCCTAGTTTAGTCAACGGTCAATGGAATTTCAACTACGTTAAAATTGACTATGATAGAAATTAAATTATTTTTATAATCTAATTTTATTTTGGTGATGTCATTTGTATGGATATATTTCTATTTATATAGCAAAATGTTATCTTTTTGAATTTAAATTTTGAGTATTAAATATACATGTATAACGTAAAATAAACGTCGATTTAAAAAAAAAAGTGTTATAGCTTAATTGATTTAACTTATAGCAAAACATGAAGGTATATACTATTAACAAGAGATTACAAATTAATGTCTAAAGTTGTTTTTTAAGTCTTTTTTTTTTTCCAACCTAAATTGTGATAAAAGTATAGAAAATAAATTTAAATAAAACAATCTCAACCTCTTAAGATCTCTTTTGATATTTAGAGAGTTAATTAATGCTTAATTAGCTGAAAGTTTGGTTGCATGAATCATAGCCTAATTAATTTTAACTATTAAAATTAACTAATTATAATATGATCAACTAGAATTTGACCTAATCTTATCATAACTATTTCAAGGTCACCAAATAAGAAAATTTTAAAGTATAATCCACAATTTTTATATTCAACTAAAATGTAAAATTTTGACCACGATTAACGTCCTAATCATAGTCAATTCAGATAGAGATACATAAAAAAAGTGTTATTTATAAATTAATAAACATATATTTTAACATAAGCTGTCGATTAATATAATACTATCAATAAAATATTTTAAAATGTTAAATAGTGGGTGGGTGATTGTGATACAATCTGGTGGGTGTTTGGCCGAATAACTTATCGTGATTTGAAGTTAATGAATTTATATATGTTTTTAAGTTAATATATAATAATAATTAAAGAATAATAAATTTTTTAATATATATAAAATTTGATAAAGTTAATGAAATTCTAACAGATTCGTTTATTTTACTTGTGGTATATAATAGTTGCTAATAACAATGATATTGATTGATGATAATAATTATGGTATATAATAGCTATTAATAATAATGATATTGAAAATAACTGAGGTAACGATTAATAATTATGATGAAAAATAATAATATTATAACAATAATAAAATGATAAATAATAATTTATGATAATCTGTACATAGAGATTATGATAACGACAAACGATGATGTTTATAGATAACTTTACTTTCAAGTGATGATATATGAATTGCTGCTTCAAATATTTAAAACTTGTCATATATACTGAACGAATCTAAGTAGAAATAAAATAGTCACCCGAATTTCTTTCGATGAAAAAATTTCACTTAAATTTTAGATAAATTATGTATCTATAAATATATAGTAAATGCCTTTTAATTTTTTCATATCTTTACTTTTTCATATTTTAAATCTTTAAAATTAAAAATTTAAACAATTAGCATATCATGTGGGAAAAAAATTGAGTTTCTTTAAAAAAATGGAAAGTAGAAATTGATTACGTAAATCAATTAATACGATACAAACTTTGCTTTGTTCTCCAATAAATTAAAACTCGTTTTAATTAAATAATTACAAATGTACAAGTCAATGTCAATTTAGGAGTGCTAATAACAACTCTCTCCATTCTAAAATAATATTGTATTTCTAGAATTATTAAATATTGAAATTTGATATATAATAATATATTTGGTATAATCGTATAATATTTAGGATGTAGAGAAAATAAAGTGTTATACATAAATTACATTACTTACTTGTGAGATAGAGACACTGTATTCTGAATTTTGATAGACGTTTGAAATAAAAAAAAACTGAACCCCTGTTAGTGTGATTAATTAAAGGAAAAAAGAATAAATACATCCTAAAATTATCGTAAATAATATGCAGATATTCTCTATCATACTTTTGAGACGTTGAAGTCAATGCCGTCCAAAAACTAGTGAATAAATGTCCTTCACTCTAACGAAATACTAAATAGGAGCACGTAACACAATCTTATATGTTGATCAAATAATTAGTAAATCTAGATTCGATAAATAAGACTATGACGTGTATATATGTTCTAATTTTTAGACAAAAAAAACAATAATATCCTAAAAATATAACGAAGTATTACATACCAATAATTTAAAAAATATATTTACCCTTTTTTCATAAATTAAAAGTAACAATCACGTGTGATA
This sequence comes from Solanum lycopersicum, assembly GCF_036512215.1. Taxonomy (NCBI): domain Eukaryota; kingdom Viridiplantae; phylum Streptophyta; class Magnoliopsida; order Solanales; family Solanaceae; genus Solanum; species Solanum lycopersicum. The sequence goes on along the minus strand of NC_090810.1, from coordinate 58,586,041 downwards.
AGATAAATATAAGACTTATTTTTACATTTAAGCTAATTAACACGTCTTACAAAAACAAATTTAGCTAATAAAGCTCCAAAATATATATAAAAAAAAAGGAATACAAAATTTAAATTCTATCAAATAAACTTCTTAAATATATTTTCATGAAAATTTTAGATCTCTAATTTAATACAACACAAATTTAAATTAATTCAGACTCCACGTTACCAAGTAAAAAATTTCAATAAAAATGAAATATTATTAAAAAGTAGTTTGTGAGTGTGTAATAATATTAAATTGAAAAAAAAAATGAATTCAAGTCAGATTCAATGTAAAGTGGTAGACAAAAAAAATATTTTCATGTTTTATATTATTAGAAAAAATGATTTCACATCATCTAATCTTATCCTTTTACTATTTATTTATTCTTTATGTCCATGAGAATGCAATGCAGCCTAACAAAATAATTCAAATCTCCATCCACATTTTTGTTTACATTTAGCAAATATGAATTAAAATTTTCAATAAAATTAATTTTAAATAATGATAATAATATAAAAGAAATGAAAAAAATGATTTTAAGTGAAAAAAATATTTTGTATTTTTAACAGAAAAAAAAAAAGAAAATAGGATTTGCCACCTATTGACACGTGTCACCATCCTTGATGGGATCTTCCTCGAAATTCGTGTCCATATTTCATAGGTCGGTGAAATTTGTCGATGGGCTCATCCTTTTCCTTAACTTACACTTTTTCCCCCTCTACTTTTTTTATTTTATAATCTTGTCCCCTCTCTTTTTTTTTTCTATGTCCTTTATGTATATATATATATATATATTTTTTTTTTTTGGGCTTTTCTAGATAGTTTATGTACTCGAGTAAAATAAATAACGAGATAGTTGTAATTGATTAATGGTATTTTTATTTTTGACTAAAGATTTTGAAGTCCGACTTTATATTGATGCATGATCGTTTTTGTCAGAAAGTGTTTTATACTACAAGAAAATTGTGAATTTGTTGGAGATTTTTCTGGGGTTTAGTACGAAAATCTGTAGGAAATTTATTTCCCTGCAAACTTTCACACTAATTCTCAATTTTTTTTATATATAATTGAGCTTTTCTTGTAGTGTTACCCCCCTCAATGTAGAACTTTACAATATGAATCAGAATTTAATCAAGTTTTAATATGAATATCAAATATGAAAAATCAGAAAATTAAAAAAAAAGGAAGAATAGTATCATTTATGGGTTGTTTTTGTGAAATGACAAATATCAACAACAGGGCGGGGTGGAGTGGGTTTAAAGCTATGTGGAGCGGGGCGGCCGGGATACGGAGAGGATTGATGTGGGCTTTTTAAGGGCGAGTTGCAGGGTATATATGATTTTATGGGGATTCAAAGTTAATTTTAATTTTTTACACGTTATAAGGGTGATAGAAATATTGAAGATGAATATATTAATGGTTCGATAAAAGGCTAAAACATTTTCTTACATGTTTTCTAATTGCCCCCTAAAAAACAATTTTCTAAAGTCACTATCTCTATTAAATTAATACAACTTAATGAAAAAAACTCACTATTAAAACTTTATCTTTAATATCAAACTTAACTAAAAAAAATTAAAACAGTTATGCAAGCGGGGTTTATGCATGAGGGGCGAAGTGGAGCTAGTTGAATATGAAAAAAATTATTATGCGTGAAGAATTAAAAAATGTGAATTAAACTCAACTTACACCGTCCCATTATTAATAAGGATGACACATAAATAAAAACCGAGATAATACTTTTTAAGAAAATATCGTATATATTGTTGAAATAACTTTTAATTTAAACTACTTAAAAGTGAGATATTGAAAACAAAAGGCTCGATTTATGAATGAACTTTGTTTTTCTTTTTCTTTTTGAATTTATTTATTACTCCCTCTATTTACTTCTCTCCATTATTTTAAATATATACATTTTTTAATTCTCACTTTAATATATAAAGCCATTATTTTTCTCCACTTTCTCTATATGCTATAACTTTTAATTTAAAATTAATAATTTATATTTTCATTTTATTTTTTATGATAAAATTATTTTTTGAAATGCTAATTACTTTATACAAACATAAAATGTATAAAATATATTTGTATTTGCATAAAAAGAGAGAAAATTACATATATACATATATTTTCGTTCTTCTGTCTTTCCTCTCTCGAATCTCGCTCGCTACTCTCCCAGATGTCGCTCGCTCGCTCGCCTCTCTCGCTCTATACAAACAAACAAAATGTATAAAATGTGCTATGTTTGTATATATATATAGAAAATTATATGTATAAATACAAATGTAATTTTCGTCCTATACACTTATGATTATATAATTTTTTCCTGTCTAGTTTTCTTTTATCATTTTCTCTTTCTCGCTTTACACAAATACAAATTATATAATTAATCTTTTGTATATGTATAACAAAGCAGATTATGTAACTGCTTTCTTTTATATTCGTACATCGAAATTATATAACTGCTTTTTTTGTATATGTATAGCGAAATATATATATTTATGTTTGTTATGGAGCGCAATTATACAAACTATAGTTATAATGTATAAATATGATTTTTATGTTTGCTATAGGTGAAAGTTACTCATAAATCACAATAATTAACAATTTAAAAAATATTTATAAAATATGTACAAAAGATAACTCGACTCTAAAAAAAGATCTATCAATGCTACATAAATTAAGACAAAAAAAAATATATGATCAAAAAATTACGTTAAAACGATACTATAAAACGCGTTCATGAGCGCGATTTATGGATGAACCTTTTTGTCTTTTATTTTTGAATTTATTTACTACTCCCTCTGTTTCCTTCTAAGTTCTATCTCCATTATTTTGAATATATACATTTTTTACTTCTCTTTTTAATATATAAAGAGATATAATTATTATTTTTTTAATTTAATTCTTATCATTAGTTACTTATTCACTGAATTATTTACGAAGACCTAAGTTATTCATCGACCTATAAGGTGTAATTACTCCAAATGTGTATTTTCTCCATTCAAGCTCATATACAGTGGTGTTATATATCTTTTTTTTTTAAAAAAAATACTTAAATATAGATACAAAAATTTACGTTTAAAATATCGTACAATATGATGATACCCCCTTTAGGAAAAATATTAACAAGAGGATAATAATTTGATTGAAATTTTCTTGTTTATTACTTATTTAATTTAATATTTTTCTAAATAGCACCGGTATATATTGAAATTTTATAAGACCTTATAAAATGTGTTCTATTTTAATTAGGATTGTTAAACATTATTTAATCCTAAATCCTAATTTATGCATATATAAAAGGAATTATATTTTTGTAGAGAGGCAATTCGAATATTTCACAAATTCATAAAATATTTATAAGAAGATCAATTCAAAACCATCTTAATTCAAAAAATACGTCACTTATAATCCTTAAATTATAAATAAATCTTATGAAAGAAGAATCAGAAATAAAATTGTACTCCTAATCTTAACTAATAAAATTATTTCATATTTTATGTACGATAACAATTATTTTCTACTACTTTTGTTGCAAACACATCTGTTTTACATTAAATAATATCAAAAAATTTATTCATAATGCAATATAAAATTATTTGTCAGTACTATCATTTAAGTCTATTTGTAGCCATTAAAGTTAAACACCAAAATTATGACAACAAATTAAGAGCCAAGCAGCTCCCACTGTACTAATGGCCAAAAAGAATATTTTAAATAATTTTTTATTTGTTATTGTTAATATGTTAAAAAAGATAATTATATTTTCTTACAATTTTTTTTTATCATTTGGCATTAATTACTTATATATTATTTTTTTGGCTTTTCTAGACACAGTTTCAGGAACTCGAGTAAAGTAAATAGAGATAAAAAAATGGGAAAATATTCATTTTAAAAAGTACTAATTTTGTATTAATATAAAGTATTAATTAAAGTTGTCGTTGATTGATAAATATTTTTTTATTTTAGTTAAAGAATTTTAGATTTGACTTTACTTATATATATAATCGTTTTTATTAGGAAGTGTCTTATCTTCAATGTGAGACTTTACAACATGAATCAGAATTTAGTCGAGCTTTAATATGAATATCAAACATGATAAATCAAAATATATACTCTCTCCGTTTCATTTTATATGATAACATTTGACCAGAAAATTTAAGAAATAATGAAAATTTTGAAATGTTTATCAAATTGTTTGTGTTAGAGTACTATCGTTAAAATTAAGTGGGACCAACAAGGGTAAAAGAGGATTTGTACTTTTACATACTTACCATATATGAAAATGTGACATTCTTTTTGGGACTGAGCGAAAAAGAAATGGTGTCGTGTAAATAGGACGGAGAAAGTATTAAAAATAACTTAAATAGGAAGAATATTATCATTTATGTGTTTTTTTTGTGTGTGTGGGGAAATGACAAATATTATGAAACATAAATTTTTAATAAGGATTAGGGATGACAATGGGGTGGAGCAGATTGAGTTTAAAGCTATGTGGGGCTGGACGGATTTAGGGTTGTCCAGGGCGACTAGAATGTGGGGTGAGTCGAAGTGAGTTTTTTAAAATTAATGTGGACCAGGGCGGGTTGAGGGTACATGTGATTTTATGTGGGTTCAAATTTAATTTCAACTTTTTACATGTTATAAAAGTGATAAAACATTATCTATTAAGATAATTTCAGTAAATCTACTAAAATATTCTAGGTGAATATAATAATGATTGGATAAAAGATAATACATTTTCTTACATGTTTTCTAATTGACCCCTAAAAAACTAATTTTTTAAGGCACTATCCTATTAAATTAATATAACTTAATAAAAAACAAATTATTGTTATAAATTTTATTTTTAATATCAAACTTAACCAGTAAAAAGAAAATATTAAAAAAGATATGCGGGACATGTTCATGCGGGGAAAGTAGAGCGGGTTGAAATTGAGAAAATTATCGGAAAAGGGCCTAAAATATCCCCAAAGTATTGAAAATGGTACAAAATTACCCTCCATCCACCTATTGACTCCAAAATACTCTTTCCACCCACCTATTGGGTCCAAAATACCCTTGTCATCCACCTTTTGGTTCAAAATTGACCACTTATTTAACGGTTTTATATTTAAACTATTTAAATATTTTTTAAAATACGTGGTGCTCAACTATTTGTTATAATTTAACTTATTAGTATAATTTATAAATCAATCCATTACCCACCCATTACTAATTAAATTCCTCTTAATAAACCTGTCACGTTATTAATGCAAGCTACTGCCAATTGAGTGTTTTTAAAAAATTATAGAAGTAAATTATCATACATTCAAGTGGCTAAATAAAAATCACCGATAAACTTAAAAGTTTGACTATGTTCATCTTAATTATTCTTACGTCTCAATTATGTGATGTTACTTCATAGGTAACTTTTTTTCAAAATAATATATTAAAGGTTTTAAAACAAATCATAAATATTTCTAAAATTATATTTTAAAAAAATGAATAAATTAATTCGGGATGTATTACATCTTTACCTTTAATCATAAATTTCTAATTCAATTTTGAAAGAGAAACCTATTGAAAGTCTCATCCTAAATAAGCGGCTCAACCTAAATTTAATTAGAACTTAAATTCGGGCTCGAATAATTTTGGATGTCATTTTCAGGAATCTATAATTTCATCGTGTTTTAGTAGTGTTTATGATGATTTTGATATTAAAATCGGATTATTAATTGAGTGAGATTTAATTAGTAATGAGTGGGTAGTGAGTTGGTTTATAAATTATATTAATAAATTAAAATTATAATCAATAGTTGAACGCCAAGTATTTTAAAAAATATTTAAAGAGTTTAATTTTAAAACAACTAAAAAAGTGGTCAATTTTGAACCCAAAGGTGGATGAAAAAGGCATTTTGGAGCCAATAAGTGGATAAAAAGGGCATTTTGGAGCCAATAGGTGGATGAAAAAGGCATTTTGGAGCCAATAGATGGATGGAAGGTAATTTTATATCATTTTCAATACTTTAAGAGTATTTTAGACCCTTTTCCGAAAAATTATTATGCAGGGCGAATTAAAAAATTTGTGAGTTAAGTTCAACTCGCCACATTCCACGCCGCCCCATTGTTATCCCTAGTAAGGACGACACATAAATAAAAACTGAAATAATACTTTTAAAAGAGAAATCTTGAAAACAAAGAATAAAAATGAACTTTGTCTTTTTTTTTCTTTTTTTTTTTGAATTTATTTATTACTCCCTCTATTTACTTCTATCTCCATTATTTAAATTTATACAGTTTTACTTCTCACTTTAATACATAAAGTAAATATAATTATTATTTTTCTGTTTTATCCTTAATATTAATCTTAATCATTTATTCACTAAATTATTTTTGAAGAGTTAAATTATTAATCAACCCATATGCGTATGCCCTCCTCTGAAGCTCATATATAGTGTTGTATGTTTTTTTTAAAAAATATTTAAATATAAATATATGAAATTATGCTTAAAATATTGTATAATATGATGATACTCCTTTATTCTCTAGATATGCTAAGTGAAGTCTGAAATTTAAAGCGTATAATTATTTATTTCTAAATGTTATTAATAGTCCATTCGTTCGTTCCTTTTAATATGTGATCATTTTTATAAATGGTTGATTCATAATATTTGTTATCTATAAAATTAATAATAATTCTTTCTAGCTATTTTATCATTGAGTTATTAGCGTTGAAAATATACATTTGACCAACATAAAAAAATGAAGTGAATAATTCATGTTCATTGGTCAAATTAATTAATTAAAATAAATTAATTCATATTCTTTAAAAGTTAATTTAAAAAAACATTAATTATGGTAGAATAATAGACTTAATTTGATTGAATTTTTATTGTTTATTACTTATTTAATTTAATATTTTTCTGAATGAACATGTGTACATTTAAATTTTATAAGACTCTATAAAATGTGTTAAATTTTAATTAAAATTTTAAAAGCTATTTAATTCTAAATCCTAATCCATACACATATAAAGGGTATTATATTCTCTTAAAGAATCATCTTTAGTATTCCGCAAATTCATAGAATATTTATAAAAAGAGTAAATTAAAATCATTTTAATTCGAGAAATATAAAACTAACAGTCCTTAAATCATGATAAATCGAAAAAAAATTAAATTATACTCACAATCTTAATTAATAAAATTATTTCATATTTCATTTATTATAACAATTTATTTTCTGCAACTTTTTTGTTACAAAGACATCTGTTTTACATTAAATAATATCATACATTGTATACATAATGCAATATAAAATTATTTGTCAGTACTATCATTTAAGTCTATTTGTAGCCATTAAAGTTTAACACCAAAATTATGACAACAAATTAAGATCCAAGCAGCCCCCACTCTACTTAGGGCCAAAAAGTATTTTAAATAAATCTTTTAGATCATTTTCAAGATCTAATATATTAGATATCAATTAATAGAAATAATAAGATAAAATAATTATGCAATTCATTATTTTTTTTAAATGAGTATGTCAAGTCTAAATATAAAAAATAAAAATAAACAGAGAAAGTATTCTTTATTAATATAATACTAATATAATTGTCATATAATGGATATAAAATTTCGTAATTTTTAACAAAACATTTGAAATACTGAATGTGAATTCAAATTAGTTGAGACCTTATACAAATATTGAATATCAATTGACACAATATTAAAGAATAACTATTTTATATTACAGTAAGGATTGTAATGAGATAAATATGACTTCTTTATCTTTAAGATGAGATTTTAGGTTTGAACCACGAAAATAAGGAAAAGAACATAGAAATAAATATTTTCGTTATTATCGAACTTTACATAATACAAAATTGAATTAATCGAGGTTTGAAATTAAACATTAAATACCAATAAAAAATATATAAAAAGAGTTAACTAGCTTTTGATCTTTATATGATTCCCTTTAAACCTTCCCCATTGAAATTGAATAACAAATCTATTATTCTCTATAATTGCCAATTATGAAATGATTTTTTAGCTTTGCCATTTAGATTGAAGCATAAGATAAGTGATAATTAATTATTAATTATTATCATTTGACTTTCTAATTCTTATCTCCAAGCCAAGCAACTTAGCACTAAATAACCCTTTTAATCTCTACCTACTTTTCTTTTATTCTCTCTATTTTTTATAGTTAATTTATTGAGTGATAACTAATTTACCTAGGTGAAATAGACTAGGATGAAAGGAAAAAAAATCTTTAAAGGTTGATAAAAAATAAATTTGGGTTTGAATTCAGTATAACTTCTCGATGCATATTTTAATTGGATGAATTTAGAATAATTATCGAATATCAAGTAGGAGACAAAAAGAAGAACAATATCTGAAGTAACAACTAACACGAATAAAATGATTCACTCTCAAAGTAATAAAATCTTCACATGAAATGAACCAGAACAGAACGAGTAATAATAAGAGATTATTAATGGTTGAATTGTAGCTCTTAAAGCATCATTTCATGTAAATAAAAACATTTGCTAATTATTATAAGTTCCAAATATTTCTTTCCATAATCAACAAGAATCCTCTCCTTTCAAATCACTAACTATTAATCATACAATTTTTCCACTTTTTTCTAGACCTTTTAAACCTTTATTTATCAAATTGGTCCAATGAAGATGCTACAACTAGGAAATTAATATTACAAAATAGCCCTAAATTATACTAAAACCATCTTTTTTGCACAATTAACTAAGTAGATATCTCCCAAAAAGGTCCTTTAATCAAAGTGTATATTATTCTCTTAGATCAAAATAGTCATAATGGAATTACAACTTCATGACAAACTTTGTCTAATTGCCTCTCTTTTTATCTAAAACTTTTAGCATATGTAGGCCATGATTAAATTGAACTTTATTCTTATTCCAATAAGCTCCAATTTCTTTCATGTTCTTGTCCCTTTGAACAAAAAGTTTTTTGACAATACAATCTTTTTGGAGCCTCTAGTAAGTATAAGTTCTTGTTTTCCATACTTTAAAATATAACCTTTAGGCTTTTTGAAAAGCCAAGGGGATCTTGAACATATAGGGTATGTTTGGTATGGAGAAAAATACTGTACGGTTCGTCAAAATGTTTAGAAACTATTTTTGTTAGAAATATAAGTTCATCGAAAATCAAGAAATGACTTATGTCATGTAAGTTCTTCCACCTCACAGAAAAAAGAGCAGAGCTAAGTAGAGGGCCGAAGGAGGTCATCCTATCCCCTTTCGACGAACTTATACTGTTTTTATATGGTTATACTTAGTTTATATGTATACATGTTAAACCCTTTAGTTTCTTCATGTGTTCACATCTTCATAATTTGAACTCCCTAGTGGAAATTCTGTCTACGCCACTCTCTGCAGCACTGCGTGCGTGTGTTCGTTCGTTCCTACCTACCCCACGTATAGTGTTTGGCTAAATTATATACAAATGTTTCATATATATGAGTGAAGGAAACTTTTTCTTGTTTGTCCATAGAAGTAGAAGATAAATGGTTAACTAGAAAAGTTCAATGTTGATATATGGGTCAGTTTCAGAAGAAACCATGAAGCCCAACATAGTGGCCCATAAAAATTAAAAAAATTAAGGCAAATGACAAAAATCACATACTTCTATACGCTCATCTCACGTACATTTTACACATGATATACTAATATGATGCACGAGATACATTAATTTGATGATGCGTGAAAATGAGGGATTCTAGGAATTTGTAAAACTAGCCGGGGATTGATAATAAGAAAATTTAAATGTGAAATTTCTGTCATTTTACCAAAAAAGCATTCTTAGTAAGTGTGTATAAATTCATAAAACTTGATTCTTCTGAATCATCATTTTCATATCTAATACTATTATCATGCCTCAATGCAAAAATAGCACATATGGAAATGAAACATCAAGGATTTAGGGAAAATATAAACCATCATATATAAGAAAAACACTTCATTACATAAAAAGCAATTTATGAAACAAAACAAGTTCATGATTGAACCTTTAGTTTTGACACTAGATGGGGAAAAAAGCAATATCTAACTGTTTTAACCTTTGCTTTGACATAGGATTTAACTAGTAAAGATCACCCTCCTTGTGAGTGTGGATCACACAATCAGAGTTTGGGTAAGAAACACAAGTGAGCAAATATCCCTCCTTTATTTGGTTGTCGTCCAGAAAAGATCCGTCAGATTGATCAACAGTACCCGACTCTATCTTCCCAGCACAAGTTGAGCAAGCACCAGCCCTGCAAGAATAAGGGAGATCGACTCCAGCATTCTCAGCTGCATCGAGGATGTAGGTATCGGAAGGTGCTTCAAACTCGTGTTCAGTACCGTCTGGACAAACCAATTTGACCTTGTACACGTTCGCTGATACTCTAAAGCTAGAGTCAGCTTTCAAGCCAAAGGATTTGGAGATGTTCCTTACAGAGCCCACTGAGAATGGCATTTTAACAAATGCACTCTTTCTTTCACTCAGAGGTGCAGCTTTGAACATGCAAGTGGAAGGAAGCCTTACGGTCGACATGTTTTACCTGATCAAATTTAAAAGTGATCATGAAATACAGAAGTAACAAAGACGGATATGTTCAAGAAGAATATCTAGCAATACAATTATGGTACATGTATGAAGCTTAAGTGTTTGACATATCTAGTGAAAAAGTAAAAAGAATCAAATCAACCTCCAGCTTTCATTTGTTTATCGACAGAAGTCAACAAGTCCATTTCAAGTGTTCTAATATACCAAAATTCTTTCACATTAATGACATGCATATACATATGAGTACCTGGAGCTATATCTTAACCCAATTCTACCCAAAAAAAAAAACTATTGATGTCGGCCAAGCAGCAAAGAAGAACGTGGTAGAAACCCAACACGGGAGTGGAACAAATATGACTATTTGAAAAATATATGCCATGTGGTAGATGAAAAAGAAATGAAAATCTGGTAGTCCATTTCTTAAAAGACAAGGCTTCAAATATCTGGAGCATTATGAGAAGAACAAGCAAGTGGCTTCCTGTTCTTCACTCGAAGCTCCATATTGTGAAGACAAAATCTAGTGGTATAGTAATCTATGATTCACCAATTAAGTGTTATCCTTGTTCCTTTTACAATGTTGACGGTAGGCTATGAATGGAAGGGTTAAAATGCACATTACACACAAATGAACAAGAAATAATCTGACATTTGGGATGATATATGCCGTGTGGTAGATGAAAAAGAAATGAAAAGCTGAAAGTTCATTTCTTTAAAGACAAGGCTTTGAATATCTGGAGCATTATGAGAAGAAGCAAGCGAGTGGCTTCATGTTCTTCACTCGAAGCTCCATGTTATGAAGAATAATGGCATAGCAATCTATGATAGTGTTATACGGTGTTTTCCTTTTACAATTTCAAGACTAATTAGTAATGACATTTTGATAATATATGCTCTGTGGTATATGAAAAAGAACTGAAATTCTGACAAGTGCATTTCTTAAAAGACAAGGCTTTGAATATCTGGAGCATTATGAGAAGAAGCAAGCGAGCGGCTTTATGTTCTTCACTCGAAACTCCATGTTGTGAAACTAAAATCTAGAAGCATGGTATAATGTATGATTCTGCAACTCTAATTGGTATCCTAGTTCCTTTTACGGTTTCAAGGATAATGACAATGAATGAAGGGCTAAAATGCACGTTACACACATATGAACAATTAAATTGCATAATCACAATATCAATATCCTCTCCGACTAAAGAATGTGTTCTTGCATGAAAAAGTCTTGATTTCCTACTTCAGGGAATTTAACCAAGGCTTGTTTAATTCTTCTTCTAGATGTTCCAAAAGTCTGGTTATAGATTCATCCAGTTTTAGAGAACTACATTTGCTCAAAATTAGATTTATAGTAAATTCCTATATATCAAAAAGATTGTTTAATCATCCTCTATGAATTATCCCAACAAATTAAATGGATAAATACCCTTCATCTACCTTCACTAAATCAAATTACATAAAGAGGCCATTGCAATTCACATACACTATCACAAAGTCCCCTTTTGTCTTGTTACCAATCTAATTTCAGGACTAGACTCAACAACATAAAAGCAAAAGCACAAAATCGCATTATGCGAGTATAGAGCTAAGATTTTTTGAATTGATTATAGTTATATAATACAAACCATGACACAAAGCCAGAGTACTTTCATGTAACAAGTTAGCTTTTTACCAAAATGTTTCTGCATTCATACTATGACAAAGCTGAAAAACAAACTACAGCTACTACTCATTTCATTACTTTGCAAAGAAATAAACAGAATTCAAGCTCACAAGATTAAAAAGAACAGCAAAATTCAAAGTATTCATAAAAGTTTGAAGTACCCAAAATCCAATTTTATCAAAGATTCATTTTTTAACACAGAATTTCACGAAATGATGGACAAACAAAGAGAGATCTCAACATTTAACAGGAAAATTTCAAAATCCCAAACACATTTGAGAAAACAACATGAGCATGAATTAAACAAGTTAATTCTCTTTACAAACCAAAAAAGAGAATACAAGAATTGCCAAAAGGACAAAACAATCTCTTTCACTACCTATGCAAACCAACAAAGTATCCAACAAAAAGTAAGCTCAAAGGTCATTTTCCATCTACAAAAGTTATGCTTTTTGACTTTGAAACTTTGAATTCAAAGCTCACAAGAAATAAAAAACAAGATTCAAAGTTTCAAAATCCAGCTTTTCTTAAAGACTCAATCTTTTCACCAAATAAGAGATCTCAACAACCAATAGCAAAAACATCAAAAACACAATTCATAAAACACAAAAAACAACATGTACATGAACCAAACAAGCAGAATCTCACAACTAAAAACCCAAAAAATCTCTTTAAACGGGTAAGAGAAAAAATGATTAATTTTACCAATATAAGAAGTGGGGTTGGCTGATAATGAATCAAGAACATGGAACTAACAGGAAAATCACAGCTTTTCTTAAAGATTCAATCTTTTAACACAGAATTTCACCAAACAAGAGATTTAAACAACTAATAGCAAAAACACCACAACCCAATTCATAAAACTCAGAAAACAACATGAACATGAATCAAACAAGCAGAATATCACAACTATAACTCAAGAATCTCTTAAAAGGTAACAAAAAAACGAGAATCCTTACCAATATAAGAAGTGGGGTTGGCTGATAATGAATCAAGAACACGAAAAGCCCAGCTTTTCTTAAAGATTCAATCTTTTAACACAGAAACTAACCAAACAAGAGATTTAAACAACTACTAGCAAAAACACCACAACCCCAAATCACGAAACTCAGAAAACAACACGTACATGAACCAAACAAGCAGAATCTCACAACTCAAAACTCAAGAATCTCTCAAAGGGGTAACAGAAAAATGAGAAATCTTACCAATATAAGAAGTGGGGTTGGCTGACAATGAATCAAGAATCTGCAATTAAGCGGAGTTCACAAGAAAAAGTTTGGCCTTTTGGATTTATTGGGAGCCAACTAGTAGTATATAGGCAGTGTTAGGCAAAGTTGGCAGCAATATATACAGTGAAAGTGGGAAAGGAGACGTAAACAATATTACCCTAAAACCCACTACCGCCCATGGGTTTCTCTTTCTTCACACCCACCAAATCAAATATTATCAATTTGATTTATCAATTTTTAATTTCTAAATATATTAGCTCAAAAAATTATTAATTATTAATTGATTTTGGTCCTTAATATCTAATGCTTTGGTTTTAGTTTAATTAATAAGAAAATACTTATAATATAAATATATGACTATTCTAATAATTTAATGGAACAAGATAAAATCGTCACTTTATAAATGCTCATAAAAAAAAACAATAATAACAAAAAGAATTATACAAGTATAATAACAAGAAATTAAGAACTTGTAAAATTAAGAAAAGAATCAACAAATAATATTTGTTCATATAATTTGTTATTGTTAGGTAAATATTTGGCAATTAACCCAAATTCTCAAATATTACTAATATGTGGACCAAGTTTCATTATTTCGGAACTTATAATAATTTATTAAAATCTACACTAAGCTTTTAACTTTTATAAAAACACATATTGTTCTACGTAATTTTTTTTTTTTACGTGACCATCAAAATAGTGTTAGAATATTTAGTAAATATAAAAATGATGATGCTATGATTATTAATGAAGATGATGAATAATCGACTCAAGATAACAAAGTCGTGTGATGAAAAAAAACTTAAGGTAACAAAATCATGTGCTACGTAATACAAACTTTTGATTAGTTGTGATAATTTTTAAAACTTATGGCGTAAATAATATTTTTTAAAAAAATATGAACTATATTTTCCAATACTATGATAACACACGTGATAAAATTTCACTTAATTAATAGTTACCAAAATATTTCAAAATCTATGACCAAACGGTTGCAAAAAGTTCCTATGTTTGCCCAACTCTATAACCTAAGATTTCGCCTTAATAGGATTAATTTCAACATGTCTATTTAATTTTCACAGGAAAACTAATTCATCATTTTAGGTGCAGTGCTAAGTAGACGTTTAGCCATAAATTATTATATTAGATAAAATATATATACTTAAATGCTAGCTCAAAAGTGAAAAGTGAATTTTTCCTTTTTATTTAAATCTTTACATTAGTAAAACAAATTTTTTTATCTATACATCCATGGAAAACAAGTTATGAACTATTTTTAAATTGGATTTGAAATTTTCGTAGCAAACATTGAATTTTACATGATAAAAAACATATATATAGTGCAATTCCACTAGACTTGAAAAAGAAAAGACCACATACTCGAGTATCATTGTTACATAGATTCGTCCTTGTTTAAGATGGAAAAAAGAATAAAATCATAATTAAAAATATTGTTTGGACTATAAAGTATTGGAAAATCAAAACAAGTTGGCTGCTTAAGCAAGTGGCACTGATCTTATTAAGACAATAATTGAATAAAGAAATAGTTCTCATTGAATATATTGGTAGGTGCATATACTCTTTGATTATTGTAGGGTCAAATATCTATATCTATATATATATTATTTATTTCCTAAGCTTTAAAGCCAAATTCAAGCATTTTAGGTGGCTTAAAAAACAAGAGCATTTCTGCCCAACATTTGGTACATGGATGATAAATCCAAATATAGAACTTGAAATTAACTATATTCCATATTTGATTTGGAGGATTACACTTAATAATATCCAACCAATGTACCAGTATTCAATAGAGGAAACTCGAAACAACGATAAAATTATTTTCATGCGACTTATATGTCACCAGTACGACCCCTTTTAGTATTCAAAAAAGAGCCTTAAAACAGCAATAAAGAGCCTTACTTTCATGACTTATAAGTCACGAGTTCAAACGTCTAGACTGCCTGGTGAAGGAAGAAAATGTAGCAATTTGTTCAACAATATATAGCCAACCTTCAATGCAATAATCGTCACTGATTATAAGACAACTTTGCTCAGATAATTGGCTTTTTTCCCAGAAGTAAATAAAACTCGAAAAACCATGACGGGGGATAAGAACAGAAATACTGCATATCATTCAAATGAAATCATCATCTAAGAGAAGAAAGAACAGAGCTCTTGAAATGTCTCAACAATATGATCGATCCTTATAGTGATATAACATTCAAAAACATAATCAAGGATGAATACTATCCAAAATTTTCATTAATATCTATCTCTTACAAGAAGAATGCACGAAAGGCTCCAATAACGAGACTTGTCGTCTTAAAAGACACGTTGAGTCTTCCCCATGGTGCTCTTCAAGTACAAGCACCTTACCTGTTGTGATAAAACAATTGAAACAGATTAATACAAGAAAAAACTGTGTTTACAATCTAGAGCAATAATATGAAGTTAACTGCAACTGAGATTGCCAAAAGGACTTACGTTCTGCCAATTCTTCTTTAGAAGAGAAACTAAGAAGTTCACGCTCATTTGCACATTCTGGAAGATTTGTTTCTCTTCCATATCACAATTACCAACAGCAACACCCATGCAAAGCACCTTCTTCAACTGGAACTTGATGGTAGCCTTGGTTTCATTAACCTTAGACTCGAGTGACTCTTGGTGGGAAACAAGGGTTGGAAACTTACCTGCATTTACAATCAAACACGGTCAGTTAAAAGATAATCATCAAGAGTAACCAATTCAAGCAAGAACACAATTTCAGAGAACTATATTACAAGTCTGTACAGAATACCAAAACAATCTATAAAACTTGCCTGCCTTGTTCAGACCAGGACCCAAGAGACGAGGAATCTGCTTGATGACGGATTCTGAAGCCAAGAAAGCATGGTATTTCTTTGCAAGCTTCTTAACTAACTTCTTGTTCTTATTAAGCTTCTTGAGGCTCTCGACATCCATGTACTCCAAACCGATCTTCTCTGCCTGCAAATGCAAGTGCCAAGTTCTGATTATTACCCCTAGAACACCATAGATTCACCTAACAGTAACTTTTAAGCCAAGTTAACACGTTATTGGCTGTCACGAAAATATCGAACCCACAGTTGACAGACAAGCTAACAAAATTTCGCAAGTCCGAGCCCATTAAAATCATACTTTGACTGTGACTCCACTCTATCAACTACTCCTATCTGTTAGACAGTCAGAATTGATGACAACATCATTCTGCCCATCGTAATTACAACACGTATTCAGTGGTGCATGAAGATTCAATTGACTATTATCAATTCCTTCTCTCACAGTTTCATCATATAAGTAAAAGAATTATTAAAATAAAAATCAGTTTTCTATCAATTAAACGAGTGATGTTAGATAACCACCGACTAAAAAATACATCTTCTATTAGTTAGAAGAGTAAAAGACCTAATCTAGTATATACTAAAACAACAATATCTGAGGGCGACAACGAAAATCCACTAAGCAGTTGCATATGCACCTCCCAAACACTGTATGTGGTTAAACAAAAGAAAATCCCATAGAGCTAGTGACCTTAATGAGCATGGAAGAATAATTACCTCCCCCACGTGCTGAGCATCTCCAAGCATGCAAATCTTCATCTTAGGACGTGGAATGTGAGGCAACCTCACAGATCCACTGAAACGTTTGTCCTTTTGGGGATCATAGTTCTTAAGCCCAATCTGGAGCTCAATAGTCTCAGAGAACTTCCTCTTTTTCTCAGCCGAATCATTCTTAATTACAGAGATGGCTTCTCTAAGGGCCTCGCTCTGAAGCTTACTGTAGAAAAGTTAAAATTAAATCATTTTATGCAAATATTCAACAAGACATACAATAAACAGTAAAGCTAATGTTCTTAACTACAACATATTAAGAGGCCAACATATTTACATACTAGAAGCAGCGAAAGAAAGAGACCCATCAATTTTTCTTCTACTTGACCTATAAGTAGAGGATATATGACAAAAGGTTGGGGCAACGTCAGTGTAAACTCTTATGTTCTCTAGACCCCAACTGTGGTTTACACTAGGTATGGTTATTGTTGACACACAAAAAAGTGTTTTACTTGCCATTTCAATAAAAAAAACTCTTTTGAGTTAACAAATTCCTAAGCAACCTCAAAATCAGTTGCTCTCACTTTTCACATTAAAAGGACAATTCCTCAGGATAGTACTACTCCTAAGAAGAAAAAAATCCATTACTTTTTCTTCTGTTTGAGCCATAAGCAAAGACTCTATAGGAAACAGCCTCTCTATCACACAACCACAAGGCTAAGGCATGTACAAACTTTACATTCTCCAGACTTCACCTGTGGATTACACTGCACATGGTTGTGGTTGACACTAGCATTATTTTTTTTCAACTTCCCATATACACAGGGTACAAAAACAAACAAATCACACAAAAACTCAACAAAGTGATCAAATTAACGTCAAACATTCATACAAATTAGCTTATCATCCTAGCAAAGCACACAATACAGAAAACATCCACATTTTAACAGATAAACAAATCAAAAATAAAGAAAAAAATTGAACATGTAGATAAAAAAAATAAAAATTAAAGCTTTCCACATACCTCATGGCTCAAATACTTCTCCTTTCTCCTTCAAAACTTCAATTCTGTCAATCAAACAACATAAAAAAAAATCAGCATTCCGGCTAAAAATTACCAAAATTTTCAAAAAAAAAAAAACTCGCACCGTTAATCTCTCGATCGAGACCTAGAAATGGAGTCCCTGATAAGAAGAAGAAAAAGTACCTGTATGAGGAAACCCTAATTAGGGTTTGTGAGCGCCGTAAGAGAGACGAAGGGTGGCTCAGTATAGTGATATATGACTTTATATACAAATAGGGCTACAATGTATATATTGGGCCTTTGAAGTATTTGAATTCTAAGCAAATTGCATCAAATAGCCACTTTTAGAAAATGTAATTTAAGTTTTTGTCATAATTTGCATATGTTAACCACCCAAAATTGTGTTTAAACTTTGTAGATATGGTGTTTTAAAGTTGGAATTACGTAATTCAAATTTAGGCGTGTATTCAGAAAGTTCAATTTTTGTGATTTTAAATTCAGATAATTTTTGAGAAAAAAAATAGATGCAATGTTTGTGGAGACTAATTTAATGTATTTCTTAAATTAGAATGACTAGAATAATGTATTTGTTTATAAAATTATCTTAAATTTAGATAGTTTATTTTAAACTTCAACTTGTATTCCTAAAAGAAGTTGATGATGAAACTTATATAATTTGAGAGTGGTTGATTGCAAGAAAAATAATTTCGTTGATGTGGATATTAAGGAGCGAGAAAGAAAAAGAATAGAAAGCATGTATGAGCGCGAAGAGGAGATGAGAAGAGAAATGAACGGTGATCTTTTTCTAAGAGATGGCTAAATTTTAAATAATGAGCAAATTTTGGTTAAAAGATTAAATATGAACCCAAAAATGTATTATTGTACAATTTGCTATATTTGAATGTGTTAAGTGACTCTTATCTTAAATTTAAGACGATTCGTTATGTGTTTTCATTTTTTATAATTTTTATTTTTTTTGTATTTCGTTATAGATTTGATATCTAATTTGGAATTTGATTAATTGATATTCACGTTCAAAAATTTCATTTTAGAGGTAACATAGTTTCAATTGTAAAGGGTCCAATTCGCTAACCTCAACTCGATATCTTTAGTTTTTAATTAAAAAATGCTTATCACATTATCATAAATTTGTAGAAGTATCCACTATATACAAAAATCGAAAAATAATTAAAAAAATATGTCTTTGAATGGATGGCTAATGAGAATTGCATTTTTGTTTTGAGTGGTTAAGGCATTTTTTGCTCCTTTTTCATTTGGTTTCTGAATTTGATTAAATTTATATTCATATACTTTATTATCTATTTGGAGACAGGTTTTCTAACACAAAGAAAAATATTTTCATTCCAACGTAGTACTTCAACAATCAATGCAAGAAAAAATTGAAGGGATTTCAATCATTCCATCACAACTCATATTGATTAATATTTTTTTACTCATCGACCATGATCATTGTGGTTTTCTTCTATAATAAAATGGAAAAAACAAAGGAAGACAAATTTGAATAATTTTGCAAAGTTCAAAAGTGATTTCGATTATTATTATTTTTCATTTTGTTTAGATGTGTATTCTATAATAATTTGAAAGTGTCAACATAGATAAAATATGTAAGATGGAGCTTCGTTTGAAATTAAAAGCATATGTGATATGTTGAAGTAAATGTTTACATAATACATATGATAATTAATTTCAAAAAAGTTTTAAAAGCAAAGTTGTGCCTTCTATTTTGCTAGATAAACAATATGCTCTCAAATTAAAAGTCTAATAATAAACGAATGTCCATTTTGTTTATCTATTTTTCATTTGGAATAGTTTATTTAATGGATATGTAGTTACATAGTTTGCTTTGTTTAAAATTAGCTCAAAAACAAAAGAAAAAAGAAAAAAAAAGGGAAGGAGAACATCATTTTTGAATAGTTTAGAGTGACCATATGAGATTGATGTTTGAGTATGACGAACATAAAGAGTTACTGATAAAAAAAATCTTTCGTCTTGTTCCTCTAGAAATCATTGTGTGATTAAACAACAACTTTACAAGATGACATTTTATTGTTTACAGATGCAGGATTGCAGAATGAGGATGGAAGGGCAAGTATTGATATTGCGACTTTGGATAGCCTTGGAAACCTGCTTCATGCCCATGGAGCTCCAATCCAATTTGTTGGGAAAGTCATGACTGCTGAAGCGATTGTTGTTAGGGAAACTCTTGAATATGCTATCATTAAAGGGTGGAAGACTGTGAAGATTTTATCAGATGCTAAAAATGTTTATGATATGATTTAAAAACGATCAGGGACTTCATGGGAGATAGAAGTGTCGTGTGAAGACATTTGGAAGCTTTCAATCATGTAGAATCTATATATATTTCTAGATTTGTGAACAAAATAGCGGATATGTTAGCTAGATACTCTATCTCTTTATTGAAGGAAATCTCTTGAGAGAAGTTTTTCCCAAGTTGAATCATTCAGGATGCAAAAGATATATTTAAACTATGTATTCCGTTGATGCATTAACAAAAGAAATTATGTAAGATAATTTTTCTTAAAAAGTATTTTGGGTAATTAATATAAGGGAATTAAAAAATTAACGATTATATTGCACATCATTTTAAAGCGGAATATAAATGAAGTGGAGGCTCATACATTCAACATCTTATATGACAAGAACATATCACTAAGACTTACATGTAAGTTTTGCAAAATGATTATGCGATTAACTATGATGCATGTATGAAGTATTAGTCAATCAAGAACTCGTACATCCAGATGACGAAAGTAACGAAAATGAGATATCATTTATAAATGTATAGACATAATCTCATCATTAAAATGATATAAATGTTTATATATATTCAGCCTCCATCTAGTTCCCTCTATCTATATTATTATATTTTTTTACTTATTTCAATTATAATATTAAAACTCGATACTATTTTTCTATTTTTACTTTATTTTCAACATGACCTTACACCTCTACATACATATCAATAATAATTTTTTCATATATCATAAAGATTAAAATTAGTAAAATTTATCAATAATAATTTTTCAAATTTATTCCAAAAAAAAAAAAAAAAAAGAGAAAGAGAGGACTTTTCTACCGGGTCTAATATAAACCCATCAAAAAAAACCCAACCGGGTCGAGGTAGGTTAACAATATAGAGAAGCTCAAACCTCAAAACAAATCATCGCATTTTCTCAAAATTCATCTGTTTTCTCTACAAATTAGCAAATCTAAGCGAAACCCAGAAGGGATTTTAAGCTCAGAAAATGGAATCAGCTGCTAGAAGAAGTGGTGGTGGTGTTCTTGAAGGATTTTACAGGCTGGTTATGCGCCGTACCCCTGTCTATGTTACCTTTGTCATCGCCGGCGCTTTGCTCGGCGAACGGGTCAGTCTTTTTTCAAAAAATTATTTTGTAGAGATTTGGGTGTATTTTGATTGGATCTGGAGATGTATTGGTTAAGTTTAATGGATTTGATTTGTAAAAGATGGGTTATGTTGCTCGGACTTTTCAAAATTTGTTATCGCATCCGTGTTGGATTCTTCAAAAAGATACTGCTTTTTGGGTATCCAACATGCATCTGTTGACGTTTTTGAAGAGTTCGGAGCAATATAGCAGATGGGTGTGATCCATTTTGATGTTTTTCTTGCTTCGTTGTGTTGTTGTTGCAGGCAGTGGATTATGGCGTTAAAACTCTCTGGGAGAAGAACAATGTTGGGGTATGTTTGAATTTTCGAAAAAATTATTCCTTTATCCTGATTGTGCAAAAAATTCCCCTTTTATGAGCACACTGAGAAGCTAAGGAGATACAACATATAAATATGTATACATTAAAAGAAATTTGACCTTTGTAGTTCATTGAAATTATTTTGGTGAAGAGGCTTATGATGAGCCCCGTTACAGCCCTAGCTCTGCATAGCCTATATGGTTCAGTTTTTCAGTTACGAGAACTGTTTGAATTAGGTTGCTGTTGGGACATCTTATAAGGTTGCTAACTTACATATATGTCTATGGAATGACATTTCTTCACATGATCTTTCCTGTTTATTTGAAATACATGTGCTTTTAGAGTCTTGTTCTGATGCGTCTTTTTCATGCTAGAGTTTGTGAACGAAGGACAGTGGTTATGATGAATGGGGTTTTCTAGAAACAATAGCCTTAGTATTTGGTGATGGTATTTTAAACCTCTGTCTTGATGAAATTGCAAATATCATGGATTCTGTAAATTGAATAAGAATTTCAAGGGACCAACATTAAGTTCTTTTAGTGGAGTAGTGTTGTAGACTGCTGTTGGGATTATGTCTGAAGTTTGAATGATGTATTGTCTACGTGCCTTAAATGAACTAGTTCCCTTTTGAGCTGAATGTGGAAGATGGTCCTACCATAGGTATCTGTTACCTAAATTTGCACAATTTGAATTGGGTTCTTTTACTTCCTCTGAGGTGATTAAGGTGGCTCAAGTGTTCTAATCCCTCTTGTTCCTACCTTCTATTTCTGTTCTTGTCTTCTAGCATTCAGCTACTCCTTTCTATTGTCTTGTAATTGCTTAAACATCTCCACATTCTTTACCATTTCTGTTATTCTGTTACATTTTTTATTTTGCCCTTTGATTTTTTCCTCTTGTCTTTACTTTTTTTTCCCCCTCCCTCTCCCTCTCTTCTTCTCCCTTCCCCTCCCTGTTTGCTTTTTCTTCTTACACCTTTATGTTATCTATATTTATCAGCCTATACTAATCCCATCCACCTGATTTCTTTTTTACCATTTTTCTGTTTGTCTCTCTTTTCCCTATATTCCCGCTTGCTTCTATTTCTTGCATAAATCTGATGTCCTGACAAGCTTGTAAGCACATACATTCTTCCATTTTGTACTTGCTATCTGGTACGGCTAGCGGTGCAAGTACTGTGTAACCTTGCTTTTCAAGGTTTAGGCAGATGTGCTGAGTTGAACCTAATGTCGGCTCTGATGGAATTTGCACCCCTGCTCCAGTGTTTTAGGTTCCTCCTACTCCGCTTCCTCTTCCTCCTCTGCCTCACTTTACATTCTACACTTTCTGCCATAAAACCAACCATCTCAATTGTGTTAAATGTTGCAACAACTCAATGTTTGTCTTGTTGCAGCAAATTTCACAGATAGTTGTTGCAACAATTTCTTAATTTGTTGAATTTTCTGCACAATCTCCTTTGTAACTTGAATTTTTCCTCGTAAAATTTTCTCCTCAAATCTTCACAACCAAAGCAAAAATAACTCATAGAATGAGGAGAAAAAGTAACGATAAAAGAGAAAAAAGAAGAAAAAAATGGAAGGGGGATGGAGGAAGAAGAGAAAAATAGAAGGAAGAATAAACAAGAGAAAGAAGAAGAAGAGGAAGAACGGAGGCGATAAATTTCAAATTTGAGATTGGAAATTTAGAACTGTTGATAGATTCTCTTTAAGAAAGTTGGAAATTTTAATCTACTTAATACTAATTATAGTCATACCCAAGTTCCCCTAATTATATTTGACTTGGTCAAAGTCATCTTTTTTCAAATCAAGGCTTGACACATGTCCCTGTAGTGTGAAATCTTCTGGAGTTACATTGTGGCTGAAATGATAAATGATATGTACAAGTATATCAGCAAGAAGCAGACCGGTAGGAAACAATAGGAAAGCCATGATATCTTTCCTAAGCAGGCAAAACTTTTGCGTGTGAAGTCATTGAATGTCTATTTCTTTTTTGCTTCAGTGTAATCAGTCAGTAACTTCATTAAGTCTCTACATAAAGAACTCTTAATATAGTGAAATGATGAACAAAACTATGACCTAAATGTCAAAATACTGAATCAACCTTGTCTCTGGAAAAGTAAAGAGCGACCATTGGTTCTGAAAAAAACTTTACAACAGTAAACCAAATTGAACAATGAGAGGTTGTTTGGTTACCTGGATTAGGACATTAGTACTGATATTAAATTCAGGATTGCATTTATCCATCATTTGGTTATTAATATTAGGTAATATCAATATAAGTTTGAGCGAAGGGTAAAAAAGCACACCTAAAGTATCATTTTTTTTCGAGTTCAATACATTAACAACGAGGTGCGAGAATTTCCTACATGAACCATCACCAAACATTTATCAAGGCTCACCTCAACTATCCGTTGTTTATTTTTTCCTACCTGAAGATGGTGACATTTCATTGAATAGGCTCTCTTATGTGATATGAATAGGTTCATAATTATCTTTGGCAGCTTATTTGATATGAATAGATTAGCTTTTAGAAATGCTTGACACATCTTACTGTTATATTCTCTAGCTTGCTGGTTCCATGTTCATGTTTGATTTTCAGTAGCAACCTATGTTACCCGAGTCCAAAATTGTTGCCACTCGTACTGGCTTCTTCAAACATGCATTACTTTTGGGGGATCCAACATGCACTCATTGACATTTTTGAAGAGCCAGAGCAACATACTCATTCTAATCTTTTGGTATCATTCATTTCTAACTTGGAGCTTTTATACTCTATTACAGAAGCGTTACGAGGATATTTCAGTTCTTGGACAGCGGCCTGTTGATGAATAAATTTTCAGTAATGAAGTTTATTTGAGACGAGACAAAGTACTTGTTATCGATATTTCAATAATTGTTTTGCTAATCGCCATTGCTGGCTTTCTTTTATATTTTTGCTGTAGTTTTGAAGGAAATTCATTGAATGAAATATGATACCAAATTGAAATTTTTGTCATATTGGCTTGTGTTTGACACTGTGGGATGACAGGAAAATAATCATATTGTTGCATTTTATATGAAAGTATTTGAACATACGAATTTTGAGATGATGTTTCTTGCCCTTCGATTATGGTATTATTTTGTTGTAACGATCGTTCCTTTTGTAAGTATGCTTTGTCATGCATTCTTTAGCATTTTGTGTTGGCTTCTTCACACTCGTTGGTTTTATTTCTTGAATGGCTTTGTAGTGTTTTTACTTGAGTCGAGGGTTTTTTTGAAACCACCCCTAGGTAGGGGTAAGGTTTGCTCATACATTGTCCTCTCCAAACTCTAGGTGTGGGATTATATTGAGTATGTTTTTATTTGGTTATAATTTATTTTTGGTAGTATTGTTATAATAGCAAAGTAACTACAAATGCTATTTGAATTTGGAATTTCCAGAACAAGGTCTAAAATAGATTTTTTAGTATAAATTTGAATTAGTCGGATCCTAAAACAATTTCAATCAAATAATAAAATCTTAAAAACATATCTTGCCACCTAACTTCTAATGCATTATGTTTATTGCAAAATAAGGCATGATTGATTCAAATTTGCCAAAACTATAACAATTAACTTCACCCCAAAAAAAAGAAAATTTCAAACAATGATCTAAAATCTCCTTGATAAGGATTTTATTCTTGAAATATGCTTAATTTATGATCTTACTAACTGATGAATATCAATATTCCCATGCTACAAGATTTCAAGCATTCTTGAAGTTGAAGCTGAATTTGAATACACTTGTTTTCCTTAAGACGTGTTCTCTTTTTCTCTCACGACTATCTACTTCTGACCTCGAACATTCTTGATGTTGAACTTGAACTTGAACACATTCGTTTTCCTTGAGACATCAAGGCTTCACGAGCTGATTTTAGTCCCTCTGGAGCTAATATTTTATCAAAAGAAGAATAATCCATCCATTCCCTCAAATAACCCTCATGTTCCCATCTATCTGGTACAAGAACCTTACCTTCAACTTCTCTCCAATGCCTCTTCAATTTCTCACTCCCTAATTTCTTCGATTCGATGAAAAAATTGTCTGTTTTATCTTCATCATCCACCATAGACAATGATTCAATGTTCTTGATAGAATCTTGATGTTGACATTCACCTTGTTTATGAGAGTGTTCTTGATTTACTTTCATCGTCATGGAGTCGAAACAACTGTCTATTTTATCCTCATCATCCACAATTGATAAAGATGTAATGTTCTTGATGGAATCTTGATATTGATATTCAACTTGTTTATGAGAAAGTCTTTGATTTTCTTTCATTGTGTATACAATATGGTTTAGTAAAGATTAAGAGTCTTGAATGAATGAATTTATAATAAAGGTGGCTCAAATTGTATATATATGATCAATAGGTGGTGAATTGTTATACACGTTAAGACTTTCAATTTTTGACACTTACTTAATTTTTCTCCAATTTTTTTCTTGGAGTATATGTTAGGTAAAGTTAGTAGAGTTTGTGTGGTAGAAGTATATATGATGTGTGTTCTTTTTGTATGTTATATATTGAGACACATGATTATAAACAAACAAAAAAAGTATGTGTATATGGACATCTTATAGTAATGTTAGATATTTTTTCCAAAAAAGTATGTGTATATGGACATTTTATAGTAATGTTAGATATTTTCCCAAAAGATGGAGTTATATCTCTCCAATGGTAAACTTGAAATCATAAAAAAGATAGCGAATGAAGTCGCTTTTGATAGAGAGCGATTTATCCTTCAGTATAAAACTTTTCGATATAAATTAAGTTAATTAAGTCCCAAAATGGATACTTAGTATTGGATGGAAAGTTACTCCTACAAAAAAAAATTGTACTGAAATTTCTTTGATGCACTCTTGCACTTAACTGGATACACTCTGGTTTGCATATTACAAATTTTATTAGATTTTGATGCATTTAGATACGTCCGCTTACATGTATCGACGTACATGAAGACAAAATTAGGTGTAATTTGTTCTAGATACACTATATCTTAGACAAATCTCGCTTGCCACTCTCCTATGTATCTGATATCTCATATGCATGTGAATTACACCAGATACAGACAATATCTTAGGACACATGACATCAAAATTGAGTATAATTTGTTCTGGATATACTATATCCAATTGGATTCACAAGTATATATCTGGGATAATAGATAAATGTCATTCGTCGCCCTCCCATCTCACTCGCAACTCTCCTATGTATCTGATGTGATTTGAATGTATATGGGATACATGACCATTTTGTTTGCTTCCCTCCCCATATCACCTGCCTCTCTCTATTTTAGTACGTCTGATATAAAAAATATATATGTATATCTTCCTCAATATATTGTTAAAAAAATACTTAATTAGTGATAAAATACGTAATCATTTAAAAGAATACATAATTTAAGAAGCTTAGTAATAAATTGATTACTAAATTCTTCAAAAATCTAAGCAATAGACTCCAACAAAAATAATAATAATAATAATTCAAACTAAGATCTAAGATCTCCTAATTTATGACTTTGACTAACTCAACATCAATATTCTCAGCCTACACCTCATGATCAAACCATTTTCTTTTTGTCATGAGTATCTACTTCTCATTTCAAATATTCTCGAGGTTGGACTTGAACTTGAACTTGAACTTGCTCATTTTTCTTGGGACGTCTTTTTTTCTTCCCGATTATGGTTAACTACTTCTGATTTCGAGCATTCTTGAAGTTGAACCTGAACGTGCTCGTTTTCCTTGAGACATCAAGGCTTCACGAGCTGATTTTAGTCCCTTCGGAGCTAGTATATTATCAAAAGAAGAACAATCCATCCATTCTCTCAGAGAACCCTCATGTCCCCATCTATCTGGCACAAAAACCCTACCTCCAACTTCTCTCCAATGCCTCTTCAACTTCTCACGCCCCGATAACCCTAATTTCTCCGATTCAACGAATAAATTGACTCTTTTATCTTCATCATCCACCATTGACAAAGATCTAAACTTCTTGATAGAATCTTGATGTTGATATTCACCTTGTGTATCATCATCACAAGAGAGTACTTGTTGATTTTCTTTCTTCGTGGAGTCGAATAAATCGCCTATTTTTCCTCCATCATCCACCATTGACGAAGATTTAAAGTTCTTGATAGAATCTTGATATTGATATTCAACTTTTTTATGAGAAATTTCTTGGTTTTCTTTCATTGTGGAAGTGCATGCATATTGTTTAATTATAAGGAGATAAGAAATGTTGTAACTTGTATAAATTTAAATGATAGGTGACATTTTTTGACCAATGAGTGGTGAATCGTTATACACGTATAACACTTTCAATTATTTAACACGAGTGTTTTTTCGTTTTGGCACTCACTGTCCGACAACGACGGAGTCAAGAATTTTCAATTAAATACAAATCACGCACTTCAGGACTTATTCTGGGATGTCGATCCAAATAAGATTTTTTCCATACCCATTGCTCGAACGCGAAACTTCTGATTAAGAGTAAAACAGTCCCACCAGTGCACTGCGATCCATGACGGTACATGAATTTTTGGTCTTGTGGGGTTTCTATGTTTGTTGTTATGTAGGGAGTTTGTAGGGTTCACTTATTTCCTAGCTAGAGTTCTTGTGGTTGAACTATATATAACGTGTTCTTTATTTTTTTTATGTTAGATAGAGAGACACATGATACATAAACAAAAATGTTAAATAAAAGTGTATGTGGACATCTCTCTATTTAATCTAAGAAAAAGAAAGATATTTTTCTTTCATATTATAATATTGATGGAGCCAATTATAAAGTTTGACTAAATTTAGATCGTTAAATTTTAATCACATCGTTTCTTGATTTTAACGTATTTTACTATATTTTACTTTGTATTTTGATATAGCTTATTGTCATTTTTTCTTTTCATGAAACTCTGCTTCGAATAATTTCTCTCTTTTGAATTAGAAATCTATCAAAAATTGTCTTTCTATACCACACAAATAAAAATAGGTTAGACGTACATCTTACCTTCCTTTACCTCGAACCCCACTTGAGATTTACACTGAATATGTTATTATTTTTAAATTATGAAGTTAAAAAAATACAATGTAATTTAAGTTACTCGATACTTATACCCATGAAGATATTGATTTACAATTATGTGAAGTTGTTGAAGTAGTTGTGCACAATAAAATTGATTTATACATTTACAATATAAGAGTAATATTAATTTATATATATGTATATATATCAAGAATGGATATATATATAATAATGATCATCTCATTGAGAAATGGTGTTGTGATGCTTGTATCATTTGCAATTCACTTGTTGTTTGACAAGAGTTGTCATCTGCCATCATAGTCCTAAAAAAAGGGTAAATAAGTGGTTAAAAGTCATTATATAAGCCAGATAAATATTATGATATATTTATGATCAATCGCAAAGTGTAAAAAATAAAATTTTTAAATTTTTATTTTCAGTCAAATAGAATTACATAACTTGAAATGAAAGCGATATTATATTTTAAAAGGCTTTAACTTATTTTTTCTCAATTTAATGTTAGTTAGGGAGCTTATGGTAATATGGTAAATAATTAAGTATATTGTCATCTTTAATAATTATAAATTTTGAATTGAAGCCTAAGTAATCAAGCTATTTTTGATAGAAAATGCTCTATTTTTAAAGTGGGGCTCCTCTAAATAAATTTTGATTAATCAGATCTCAAAGGGGAATCAAAACATCAAATTTTAAGATCTTAAGTTCAAAATTCAAGAGTCAAGTTACTTTTGATAAATAATACGAAATGCTTTCCCTCCAAAATAACATTTTTTAAGTCGAATCTCGATTAATCAAACTTCAAAACAAAATCAAACACTAAATATTAAAATCTTAAATTTAAACCTTGAAAGTGAAGCGGCATTTAGCAAAAATCATTTTACTCTCTAATTTTATTTTATTTTTCAAATATGAATTTGAATTAATCGAGCTTACTCTCTAGGACGTGATGCCCATAGGGAACTTAAGGCTCTTAATCGACCATAATATTCACCAATCATCATGAAACACCTTGCTGATTGTCTAATTGTCAATATTCTATGCAATTGGTGTATTGTTTGTTGCCTCAAATTATCAGCCTGCAAATTAAATAAAAATTCACATAAACCTCCAAAAAAAAAAAGTCAAAAAAACCCTACATTCTCTAGTATATAGCAAATGACTTTTTCTTAGACACAAAATCAATGACCATTTTTTGGTATAATATAAAATTTTAAATTATACGATAAAAGCGATTGAAATTCCATTATAATATCATGGAGTTTAAATTTCACATCAATAACTATTTTTCAATTACAAAACAAAAAAGATAATAATATCTATTTATGAATTATATATAATTAGTAGAAACATCCTAATCAAATTAAAAGTGATTTAGTAGTTGAAAATGGACCACTAAATGGTAGACAAGAGGGGCCTAAATGTTTAATTAAAAATTTCAACATAGTTGAAATTTTGGATCCCTCTTAAGTTGTCTTGTCATTAAATATATTTGGATTATATTAATTATTTGTTTAGTAGTAATAATGTTTTCATTCAAAGGTTTGGACTAATAATGTTAAAGTGATGATAATTTAATTTTGTTGATAGCTCTTGCAAAGGGTATTTATTTGAACATGCATCATTTTCAGATAGGAACATATATCCAATAAAAACAAAATTTATAATATTTCAAATAAATTATAATTTGAAGTGGACCTAGATAATAATAATTATAATAATAATGTAATTTAATATATATATATATATATACTCTTCCATTATTTGCTCACTATGTCTTTAAAATCGAATTTGAGCCGATCACTAGTTAATAAAATTACTATTTTTATCTCAAATTATCTGTCATTTTTTGCTTTTCGAAATTTCAATATATATAAATTTAAGAATTAGTCAAATTAACTTAGAATGATATTCAAGCTATATATATGAACCATTTTGGTGCATTTTATGAATAGGAAGTCACAATTAGGGGAATCCTCTTTAAATTTATGAAAAAAACACAAGTAATAACAAAACAACAAAGCCATAATCTAAGGGAAAATCATCTTTAATTAAAAGTATTAAATTACCAATTATTGCTATAGAGGGGACCTATGTATTAGGAATTTGATTAAGCACCTTTAGTGGAAATATATAAACATTTGCTTTCACAAAAATCAAATAGATTTTATACCAAGTAAATGTCATTTTCAATAGGATTTGTCAAATGTGTTTTTAGAACGATTTCGATCAGAAAGTTTATTGAAAATAACTTTTGCTTCATATAAGGTAGAGATAAAATCCGTGTTTTAAATATTTATATATTACATATAATCATTTTAAAATAGGTTATCAATTCTAATATTTGTAATAAAATTTATCGATAATTATATTACACATGACATGATTGAATAAATAGTTTTTTTTTTGGCCAGTGCAAAGTTATTGCTACAAGAATGATTTCTCTATTCTCTAATAGGTAAAAAAGACACTCTACAAATGAAATATATATATATATATATATATATATATATATATATATATATATATATATATATATATAATCCTTAATTCATTTCAATCATAGATGCATGATTAGAAGGGGTAGTTTAGATTCTCCTTTTTTCAAATTAAATCCCATTTCTTAAGGGTTGAAAAGTGAGAATAGCTATCACATAATTACACTTTTTGGGATCTTTAGCCATAGTATAAAGTGCAAAGATTTTAAAGTGATGATATCAATAACAAAAAGATGAGAAGAGAAAACATGTCTCGCAATAATCAAGG
This sequence comes from Solanum lycopersicum, assembly GCF_036512215.1. NCBI lineage: Eukaryota > Viridiplantae > Streptophyta > Magnoliopsida > Solanales > Solanaceae > Solanum > Solanum lycopersicum. Next base: position 58,554,410 of record NC_090810.1, on the reverse strand, counting down.
GTCTGACCTAGTTATTAATAAAGTAAATGAAGAGTCGTAATATCTTAAGTTCAAAAATCTAATGCATGCAAAAACATGTGATAATTTTAAGCCTTAATTAATGGAAAAAGTTTGTGATACATATATTAGTGAGTAATAATAGAAAAATATATATCATATATGCACAATCAAGGCATAATACATAAATGTGTTTTTTAACTTGGCTTCAAATTACATTTATGCCCTTCAACTTTGGATGTGCACAAATAGACTCTTAAACTTGTATAAAGTTGAACAAATAGACACACATGTCCTACATGTCATTTTTTGTCCTATGTGGTATCCTACGTGTATTATGCCATTTATGACTCATGTGTTTATTTATTTAAAAGTTAGATAGTTAAAGTGCCTGTTTGTGCATTATGAAAGTTGAAGGTCAAAGTTAAAATTTGAAGCTAGATTTAAAGTCCAATACATGTACTATGCCCACAATCAACTAACACATGTATCAAAAGTATAAGAAATATTCTTAGTAGTATAGCCAAAGGTCTGCTAACAACAATCTATTTAATTATATCCTTCACAAGATAGTGGGAGACAAAGGTGATAAAAAAAGTCAAAAGCCTAGGTTTCTATAAGAAAATTGCCTTCCCTTAGTTGTAGATGGTTATTATTTCATAAAAAAAGTCTATACCTAAAATAACCACTTGCTTTATAAAGAGGCTACTATATGAATGCATAATGAATTTGATTCTGTATCGATCTTCACTTAAATATCAGACTTTATAAGTTAAGATTTTATGTTTATCTAATCAATGTATTATACGTTGAGTTCTTATGCCACAAAGTCTAGACTAATAACTTAAAAAGGACATTTTAACTAATTCAAATTCAAAATAGAATTCATAAATAGACACTTTTAAGCCATTCTAGTTAAAAACAAAAACAGTCATCATCATGAAAATCTAAATTTAAGATGTGAAACTTCATGAAATTATCATAAAGTTTTATATGTAAAACTTTAATTTATGACAATGACTAGTTTCCAACTACAAGGCTTAATAATCACTATATCCGCCACTATTACTATCCCGACTCGGGTAGTATAAGATCTATTTAACAAAAAACGCTCACTGTAAGATATTTTATTTATTTTAATCTTAAATACGAGACTTATGATTAAAAAAAATTTACCTGATGGACGAAACTTTCGAGATTTGCAAGTTTTCCCAATGCAATAGCCATATGATGCATGCCATCATTGACAGAACAAGTGGCTATAGTTTCAATTAAAGATTGTTTTAATTGTTCTAAGCCTTGTGAAAGTGCTTCTTCAGCCTGTTGTGATGATTGTTGGAGACTATAAATTCCAACAATTTGTTGTTGTGTTAAAGGGTCCAATTGCGTAATCAACATCTGAGATGATCACTATATATTGTCAGTATAAATAGTTTTTACACTATCAGGTTAATATATGTGAATATAATTTTTATATAGTTTGAATTTTATAAAAAATAATATTATATCCATACTAAATTTTCAAAAACTTAGCTTGTAGAGAAAACTCACAGAGAATATATATATACATATATACTTAGTTATTTTCACAAGGTTACTAAATGATATTCGTCACAAAAATTTATCTATATATATAGTTATTTTATAAGTGACCTGTATATAATATATTATTTAAATTGTCAATACATACTTTAACTATAGGTTGAGAAAATTAGTTCATAAAAACACGATACACCTATTTGTCCAAGTTTGGACTGATAATTAATCTACCTATTTATTAATTCAAATTAACTTATTAAAAATTGGAACTATATATGTTGTCCAAACTGATAACTCATGAGAAATTTTGACAAAATTTATATTTTTTTATTTGATATATAATCATAATAAAGAAATAAAATAATTTTATCAGGTACCAAAAAATATATATATTAGAAAAACAAACAAAAAATATTAAATCTTTGTAAGATTTTCATGGATTACTTAAATTATTATAACCCACTTTTTAAGCCTATTTCTTCCCATTGTCATTATTAGCTTAAAACTATTCTAACTCGCTCAATTCAATTTGATATATTCATGTAATATCTATAATAATCAAAATGATATACACTGATAGTAAAAAAAAATATTTACCTTGATGAGGTCAGACGGCTTAAAACCACCGAGCCAAAGGAAACCGCGCTCAGCGGGGGACGCCCAAATACCAGTGAGGAGGTGAAAGAGATCGGATTTGGCAACAACTCCTTTGAGTAAAAAAATATGATCATAATGAGCAATATAAGCATCAACAATTATTCTAAGTTCACCATCTCCTAAATGTGCTTGCAATGCTGTACGTAGCTCACATATTTGTCTTTGATCATCATCTAACCATCTTGAATAATCCATGTCAAACATCGATGCACCTGATATATCAATAGTGAAATCAAAAATTTCATTAAAAAATATTTAAAATTCAATATTATATATATAATAACAGTAATAACATACTGATCAGTATGATCTGAAAAAGGTAAAATGTATGCAGATCCTTAATTATACATTTATGTGATAGAAAGACTGTTTTGACTAATAAATCATATATATATAAGGTGATGTAACAAATGTATTGTGCTTCTCTTAATAAAGTAATTTGATTTTAATTTTTAAATATGATAAAATCTTTAATAGAAGATGATTTATTTAAATAGATCGTACATGAGTTGAATTTCAATATAAATATCAAATAGAAAATAAAACTAATTAGTAAAAAAGATATTATCCTTTAGAACACAAAATATGACAAAAAGAACATACTAAATTTTCTTTACTCAAAAATGATATGATTTTTTCTCTGTGTCCACATTTAAAAACAAAGAATTATAAGCTTTGACTTGAAAAAATGGCTCTAATTTTGACTGAAAATTTTTAGTTCTGAAAATTCAGATATTTGGTGCTGCCATTTTGTCAAAACTGCAAAAAAAAAAAAATTATAATTTTTTTTATCGAGCAATTATTGAAAATAGTTTTTCTACTCCGTAAAAATAGAAGTAATCACATTCTTTAGATTCCAATTTGTAGAATTATACTTGAATTGGTTTATTGATTTTAATTAAAATATATAATGATTCATAGTAAATTACAAGGATTTTTTTGACCATTTATAAATAAATAAAAGTAATTATAACTAAAAACATTAAAATTAAAACTTTACCAGAGCTGATATTGGGACCAGTAGAACCACCTCCCATGAAAATCCCCTAATTGACACAAACCAATTAACAACAAAAAAATTTAATTAAAATCCACTTAAATTAAGAAAATATTTTATATGATAAAATTCATTTTTATAAATAATTATTTTACTTATTGAATTATTAAATATTACATGGAAAACAACTTCCTCATAAATTTTCTTTTCTTTAAAATATACAATAAAAAAATTAATTTTCAAAGATAAATTAAATTAAACCTGAGATCTAGCCCTTTGAAGTTCTTGTTCTAGTTGAGCAAGTCTCATCCTACTTGTTTCTAGTTGTTGTACATAAGCCTGCAAAAAATTTAAATGAATAAATAAATAAATTATTAACTATGTAAAATACAAAAAAAAAAAATATGCATGTCGTCAGAGTTCTCTATAATAATCATATTTTATAATAATATTTATTATACTTGTCAATTTTTCTTTTTTAAAAATTTATTTTTAATTATTGAAAACGACCTCTATATAAATAAAGAGATTGTTTTCTATATATTCTCGACCAAATGAAAAAAGTAATTATTATAATAAGTTAATAACGTGTTATTGTAAAACATAGTTATCTGTATATCTCAATTTTTTCAGACTCTGCTTATAAGACTACACCGATAATATTATTGTTATAATATATGTTTTACTACCTTTTTTCTTAGTCTGCTTTTTCTTGCTGCTTCTCTATTTTGTGCTAAACGTCTCAAAGTCTGCAGTAAACAATATTAACAAAATTATAAATAAATATTTTTAAAAAAAAATAAAATTAAAATATACTAAAAAATATACTGCAAAATTTATAAATTAATTATGTGGTACCACCTTAGCATCAGTTACTCTATCTGAATTTGAACCAGCACTTTTTCTCTGCAATAAAATAAAATATATATATATATATATATATATATGTAAATTGTGTGCAAATATTTTTTTTAAAAAAAGCAAAAAAAATGAGTTTATTTTTAATTTTTTTTTAATATTTTAGAGGTATAACGTGTCAAAAATGGCAGGATCTTTTGATAGACTTTTTGATTTTTTTTTGACTAAAATCAAATTTGTTATTATTTAAATGCTGTTCAGCCTTTAGGCAATATTTTCTTATTTCTACTATTGACTTTTAAAATTTGTGATTTCAAAACATATTAAATATTTTCAGATTTTGTGATTTTAAATATGATATAGAAAATGTAGAGTTACAGAATAGTTAAATATGTAAAAACAATGTCAAATTTATTTTTAAAACAAAATAAAATTAAAAAGGAATCAAATATATAATTGAAACAAAAAAAAATATTTTACTGAGTTAAGAGTCAATGATTAAATTAAAAATAATTTCAATATATTCCATATGTCTTTATTTAAATTATAACTATTAAAATATTTTTTTAAAATCTAACATATATAAATAATATCAAAAATGAAAAAATTTGCGCAGCTTAAATTACTGTAAAAATGCTCTTCTCCCCTCATTTCTTTTCTTGTCAGAATATAAATCAGAAAGAATCTTTAAAAATGTCATATTTGGGATTTTGAATTTTCGGGATACGTGATCGATTCTCTAAAAATATTATCGTAATTGTATCGAAACTTTCAAAATACATGTCTTCGAAGGATTTATCACACACTTGATAGTGTTTTTAAATCGTACGAACAACACATAAATGACAAAACACTCCAAAAAATTGTCCTAGTTACATCGGATCTTTCAAAAATACATATTCTTTTAAGATTCATTATATATTTAATTAACACTATTTGAACTCTCCGAGCAACATAAATAAATGATAGAACCTTAAAAAAAATATTGAATTCATATTTTTAGAGGATCGTCACGTATTTAATAATATTTTTATCAATCAAAACAATATATAGACGATGATAAAATAAAAGAAAAGACCTTTTCATAGTTGGATTTTGAAGGTGATTCTAGTTCCACATTTGCTTCACCTCTACTAGAAATAGTAGTGTTTAGTGCTGAATCTGAATCACTACTTTGTTCTCCTCCTATTGATTTTGAGCTTCCCTATATGCAAATATGAGTTTTAAATTTTATGCACCGATAATTTAAAAGATATTTATATTTTTAAATTCAAGATATGTAACTGTATATTTATACGGTCACACAAATAATGAGAGTAAATAATAATATATAAATAAGTGAAACAGAACCAGCAACAGACAGATATTCAATTAGCTTGAAAACGAACTCGTACTTAGAAACTAATTCAAATGTGTATGCTCAACAAAACTATCTTTAAAATATAATATTTTTTCTTCATGATGCTTTAAAACGAGCTAAAAGACTTTTCTTAAAGTGAAAAAAATATCTTAAATGAGGTTTAAAAGTTCGTTTTAAAAGTAAAATTATTAACTTAAAAATCAACTCGAAAACACAAAAACACCACACAAGTTTGATCATTTGATCACAAAGAGAAGTTTCAAAGTTTCCTTTCATGATCAAAGTTAAAGAAACAAATCACTTAAATCATAATCATTTAATCACGTGACGATAAATTTATCAATTACGTTAAAACACGAATAAATATCTAAAACTTGTAATAAAAATAGGGAAATAGTACTCTTAGGGTGTCATGCACTTTAGTGGGCCAAGAAGGGAACATCTCCAGAGTTGCTGCAGGTCTGTTTATGCCTGCTCCATATAAAGCTGCACACAACACACACACACACAAACAAAAAAAAAAAATTAAGAATATAACATATATTATTAATTTTATATTTAAACTATTGACAATTTTAAAAACGCACGCCATAATAGGTAACAAAATAAATTTTATAAAATGATTGACGTTTTAAAAATGGAAATTAGCCTCTCTATTTTGTTGACATTTTCATACAAGACTTTCTCCCTAACTCCCTAAAAAAAAAACCAAGGGAAAAAAAGGGTTTATTGTTTAAATATTTTTATCGAAAAATTATAATGTATATATCTCTATAAATATGGAGAAAATTAGGGAAAAAAAAGGCTTTATTCAATATTTTTGAAGAAAAAACGATACATATTCCTCTAGAAGCATAGACGAGCTAGGAGAAAAAAGAATTTTTCTAAATCTCTTCGTTGAAAAACTTAACATACCCCATCAACATGGACAAAGTCAGAGTTAGGGGTAAAAAGGATTTATTTGAACCTCCTCGATAAAATATACTGTATATACCATACCTCATGAACATTAACGAAATATAGGATAAAAAAAGTTTATCTCACATAACTATATAAAAAATTTACACTGTATATATCAAATGAATATGGAATTTTTTTTTATCGTAATACCATGTGATGAGAAGTTTATCGATTTTTTTATATTGAAAATTCTGACTTGATCACTGTCGAAAAAATAAAAAAAAGAGAAGAAAAAAGAGCATACGTGATTTAAAAGAATCATCATTGTTCATCTTAACTCCTTGTAAAACAATAGCTTCTTCCAATTCTCCAAAATCAAAAGTTGGTGGTTCTTGATTATTATTACTACTACACAACACCACAAAAAATCACAAATTGTCAAAAAAAAAAAAAAACTAATTAAATAAATAATGAAAAAAATTTAAAGAATTTATATGTACTTTAGTGTGGAATGATACATGAAACTTGTATTATAAGGCATGTGATGATCAATTGACGAAGTACTTGTTGTATCTCCAATTCTTTGACTCTCCATGCAAATAATAACTAATTTTCAAACTATTCTTGATCTTACCTGACAAAAAAAATAAAATTCATTATTTTGAAAAAATACCCAATTTGTTTCGATATAATATAGTAATTATTTATCGAAAAAATCATCATTTTAGTTAACGGTAAAATTTATAAAAATAGAGCTAGAAATGAGAAAATTTAAATGAGTTAGTAATTTTTAGGAGGAAAAGGTCGAAAGTCTTCTTTCATAAGAATTCGAAATACTTCTAAATTATTTTTTTATCGATCTTAATTCACTTGCCCTTAATTTATTTATATATATATATATATATAAAATTTTTAGTTTTAATCAAATAAAAATCAAGTAAACTACATGAATTACATCACTTTTAAAGATTTTCTTGTAAAAAACAAACAAACTAAATGTTCCTTAGAAGCAAAAGGACTAAAAAAAGATCAAAATTTCATTGTCAAAGCTTTTACAATTGATGGAAAATAGAAGTTACCAACAAAAGGCCTCAAACTAATTATTTTTTTTAAAAAAACCAAAATTTTAAAAGATTAGGTTTTAGCTTTGAGGAAACAAAAAAAATTGATTTCTCGAATCGTCACTATTCAAATTGAAAGTATTATTTCAGAAAGTTATTCCTTTTGTTGGAAAAAATTAAAATCAATAAAAAATATAACTTTCTGAAATAATAACTGTTAAATTGAGTGATCATATGAGAAATCAATCAAAAAATAATAACTGTTAAATTGAGTGATCATATGAGAAATCAATCAAAAAATAAGAAGAAAACTATAACTCTATGTTTTACCTCAATTTAAAGATCATCTTGAATAAAGGCCAATTTTTCTTCAGAAGCAAAGAGACTAATAAATAGTAGAAAGAAGCTAAAAAGATCAAATCTTTATAGTCAAAGTATGTACATACATATATATATATATATATATTCTATTATTTTAAAAAATTTATCTATAAAAATAGAAGCACACCAACAAGAGGGGTCCAAAGAATTTGTGTTTTTTTTCCTTCTAATTGTACATCTCTTGTTGTAGGTATGGCAAAGACACTTTTTGATCTTTCTTTCATATGGGTCTTTACCTAACAAAAACGATTCGATACACAAAATATTTTGCGTTATGAAAATTTAAAAATTTTAACATTTTATACTATTAAGAATAAAGTTATTTCATTATAAATTTTTTTAAAAAATTATATTATAATCGAACCAGTGAATAATTGGAATAATTATTGAGTATTTTTTTTAAAATTAATTCAATCGAAATATCTATGAAAAAAGTCCAACAACAATAATTTTAAGTGAAAAAATAGTAATTTTTAATATTCTCAAGAGGTGTAATATAAATAACTGGTTCTACCACTTGATAAAGAAAATTTTTCTAATGATTATTTTATTTTAATGTAGGTATTGGTTTTTTCAGTCTATGTATTTTAAATTTATAAGATATATTTAATAGAAGAAAATATTATTATCCCAAATGAATACTCTCTCTTTCCACAATTCCTATATTATAAATTAATCAGGGAAACTTACATAAATATACTATAATAAAAAAATATTTATTATTTATAGTGATAATATTTTTTTCACTTAATTATTTTTAATTTATTTATAATACAAATTTAATACAAATTACAAAGAATAATTTATTATTCACATATAATACAAGTATTAATGATGGATAATACATGTATCACACATTTTAATACGCTTATAATAGAATATAAACAAACATAATATATTTCAAAAATAATTATAATTCAAATACATTGCATGCATAATTCACTTTTAATACATATTACAAATTTATCATAATATTATTATAAATAATAGTAAACAAAAAATATCGCTAAAATCAGTAATTATTTTTTATTTTTTTCTCTTATATGGTCCAGGGGGTTAATAGCGTGAATTCGCTATAATTTTTTAATATAAATTTAAATTAATCGAATTTCAAAATAAATATCGATAAAAATAAAATTAAAAGGTACCACTAAAACAAGTGACTCCTACTCCACAAACTCTCTCTAATAACCGCCTGTGTTTTCTTATTGGTCACTTTTTCAAAGAGTTGCAAGTACTTAGCCATAAAAAAAAAATAAAAATAAAATATTTTCTATTAAACAAATTCTGTTTTACATAAATTATTTTCAATAAAATATAAGAGATGAGACAAATTTATTATATTATATAATATAATAAAAATAAAGTTGGAGAAAAAAGGTAGATAGTTGTTCTCTTGATTTTAATGTTTTAGTTTAGGTAATGGAGAAATATGATAGGTGAGAATTTATTATAGCTGATTTATTTGAAATCAAAGACCTAGTATTATTTAAACATATCAATATCCACTATAAAATTATATTTAGGAATTCATCTTATTCGTAGATCTTGAATCAGATTAATATTTATCGAGTTATGAATTTTAAATTTTAATTCATTTTGTTATTTTTAGCAGTAATAAATAAGCACATTAATAGAGAATATTAAAGTCTTTATGACAATATTTAAGTGTCATTAGATCTAATGTCGCTAAAGCCTTTAGAGACATTTACAAAGAGTGATAATTCCGCTAAAAATACATATTTAGCGACAATTGCTAATTGAATTATCGCCAAAACTCATTTTTTCTGTAGTGTGTGAAGGCGAAGGAATAAGTTTATCATCCATCGAGTTATGAATATCACTTTATCTAATTTTCTTTTAACGAATTTATTTATGAAAGAAAAAGATAAAAAAAAAATGAAATTCACAACTCGATAGATAATACATTTATTCTTCCATACTTCCCTACAAAATGGATTGGGAATTTAAAATTTTGGTTTTAGCTAATTATTAAACCAAAATTTGTTTAAAATGGAAAAGGCACTCAACTAATTGTTTTCTAAAATTAATTAATTTAAAGGGGTTTGAAATGGATTTGTTTGATATTTATCTGTTTTGTTGATATGTCAACATCTAAGCCTTGTCATCACCTAAAACTCAAGATTCTTTTCCCTTAATTAGAAAATTTGGTTAAGTGGACTTTACCATTATGTATTATTGATAATTAATTAGGGTTCCCTTTTTTGGGCAACAAGAGGTGTGATGCTTGCCTCTATTATGTCAAATAATGTTACTAACTTTTTTCTTAAAACATAAGTTTAATATTCGTTTTGAGATTATGATTAATTAATCTGAATTCATGCCGGATAAGGAAAGTATTTTCATCTTTAAAGTTTGAACTTGTGTAAATTCTCTTGTTAGGAGTTGATATCTTATTAATTAGTCTTATTGGTGTTACTTATAACTCTTCATTTTCTCTTTAGTGTCTTGTTCAAGGTTCAATATTTATTTTGAAGATTCGATTAAACTTAATCAAGTGTCATGATAAAAAGAAAGGGTTTTCTATTTAAAAAGGAAAAAGGACAAATAATATGCAGATATCTGTCACGACCCAAATCGGGCCGCGAGTGGCACCCACACTTATCCTATTATGTGAGCGAACCAACCAATCTAGACCCCAACATTTTAAACATGATGAACAAAATACAATGCAGAAGACTTAAACTCATTAATGAAAATCAATTCAATAAACTTCTAAAAACTCAACAACTATTATTTCCCCAAAATCTGGAAGTCATCATCACAAGAACATCTATCCTCAAATTACTATTCTAAGAGTATCTAAGAAGCTAAAATACATAAAAAGCTAGTCCATGCCGGAACTTCAAGGCATCAAGACATGAAGAGGAAGATCCAGTCCAAGCTAGAAGTATTAGCTCACCCTGAAATCCAGAGTAATGAAGACTGGCTCGAGTTGCGGTTGAGTTGAAGACGACGGTATGTTTGCTGCACTCCACATATAACAAAGAAAGAAACATACAAGTAGGGGTCAGTACAAAACACAAGTACTGAGTAGGTATCATCGGCCAACTCAAAATAGAAAACAATATATATCAAGTAATAATATAAAATCAACTACATTACTCAACATGTAGCAACAACAAATACTATAATCGTTAATAAGTACCGCCAAGTTCACACATGAGGACTCAAGCCTCAATACCATACTCATTTGGGAATTAGGTTCATTAGATTGAGTATAATAACATCTTTCAAGATTCATCACCTTTATTCTTGTATCGGTATGTGACACTCCGAACCCCTAGTTCTATGTGTCGGTTCGTGACACCCGATCCCCTAATTCTACGTGTCGGTTTGTGACACCTGATCCCCTAATTCTACGTGTCGGTTCGTGACACCCGATCCCCTAATTCTACGTGTCGGTTCGTGACACCCAATCCCCTAATTCTACGTGTCGGTTCGTGACACCCGATTTCCTAATTCTACGTGTCGGTTCGTGACACCCGCTCCACTAATCTCATTTTATTAATTCATCAAGCCTTCTTTTATACCAAGACATCATCATTAACAAGGGGTTTTCAAGATTTGGGATTCAATAGCTTCATCATGCTTATTTCATCACAATTATATAATCACATTCATGCAAGCATACAATTAAGCATATAGAAGACTTTACAATACAACCCAACACATATCATTCGCTATTAAGAGTTAACTACGAATAGTATAAAAACCATAACCTACTTCCACCGAAGAATTGCGATCAAACAAGCTAATTCCCCCAAAGCTCTGTTGTCCTCTTCATTCCTCTCTCTCTCAATCGATTCTCTTTCCCTCTCCTTGTTCTTTCTATTTTTCTTATTCAAACCCTCTTTCTTTTACCCTAGTTAACATATAATTAAGTATAAAAAATGGTAAAAGTAGCCCACTAATTAATTTAAGGTTATCTCTTTTAACCTTCAAGAAATTGAATTATTAATATTCAACCACTAACTTTATAATTATAAGCAGGAATAGTCCAAAACGCCCCTTAAAACATTTAACAGGAATCCGACCCAGCCTGGGATTACGCAGCCCGTGACGGGCCGTCGTGCTTGCGACGGTCTGTCCTGCTGCTTCCGTCACAAAGTTAAGAGACTAGATTTTTACCAAGGGTCTGTGACAGCCTGTCATGCCTGTGACGGTCCGTCCTGCCACTTCGTCACGAAGTTCAGAGAGTTGATTTCAGTACCCAAATTTCATAATTCTAAGTGTTTTGGAACGAGACCCCCTCGACGGTCCGTCGTGCCTATGACGGTCCGTCGTGGGATCCGTTGATCAAGACAGTTTTTCCAGAATAAAATCTGCTGCTCAAAACGACTAAACAGGTCGTTACAATATCCTCAGTCACTTTTAGAATATTGATGCGCCTGCCATCCATAAACTAGAGCATGTATGTCTTTCAAAGTCTAAAAGGACACGTGACACTGTTAGATTGGTGAATATGATTATGACATGTGTATGTCCGCTGGTATAAAAGATATATATGCTCTAGATTTTGGACAGCATGGACACCAATATCATAAAAGTATGACAGAGGATATTTACATACCATTTACGATAGTGCGAAAATATATTTATCTTTTTTTCCATTAAAAAAATTCATTCTTAGGTTTCAAAGATTAAGTAAACAAGACATAGTTTAAATATGAAACTAATATAAAGTAGTGATTAAGGAGGGTTTTTATCCATTATCTCAAGTTATTAATATACGAGAGACATTTTTTTTATTTAAAAGGTTTTCATTTGGTATTTGATATTTTATTTCATTTGGTATTTGATATTCATATTGAAACTTGATTATTCAGAATTACTTACACGTAGAATAAAATCCTTCTCTGCTAAAAATTTTATTGTATCCAAAACTCTAAATCAAAATCTCTGATCAAGAAAGTGGTATGGAGAATTTTATTTCTTATGGTTGAAGGTAAATTTTGTGTCAATACTAGATTATGGCTTAAAATCATGCACACCAAAAAATTTCAGACTATACAAAAAAAATTATAATCATTTGGTTGGAAAATGGAATATAATATACAAAAAATATAATAGTTTTTTCATCAACCACCTTTGTAGCTAGTGTTCTCCTACCAATATTTCCTTCCAATAATTTGTTAGGACCGGAAATAAGCAGGTGTAAATGCGGAAGCTAGCAAAGCGAACCTCAAAAGACCACGAGTAAGAAGACAACGAGAAATATACCAAAAGACACTTAACGTGGTTCGGTCAATCGACCTATGTCCACAAAGGAGATGAGCAATCCACTATAAATATGAGAGTACAGAATACAGAGGGAAACAACCTCAACCAATTCACTCAGAATACATGGGAGGTTCACACAAGTGATAACGTATCAAGCTTGTGACCCACAAATTCTCCCTCTAACCAAAACTCTCAAAGCCCTTAAGACTACATTGTGAATGCTAATTAAGTTAGAAGGAACATGTCTCTATTTATAGAGTCCTAAACCTTTTCCTACCAAAAAAAGGATTAGTCAATTCAAAACCTATTCCTAAAAGAAAAATCTATTTATGGTAAGAAATTAGGGCAAATAAAACCCAACATCATTGGCCATACAAAAGGTTATTGGGACCATAAAAAGAAGAGAACTTGTTACCAATTGATTTGGTATGCATGCAATTGGGTGCTAATAACTTTTTATTTCGATATATTAAAGTATTTGAGAAAATTATGCGGATAAGCAAATTTATATTATTTAATTATTTGTCGTAGTTATAATTTGTTATAATTATCACTCGCGATTAACATTATACATTAATTATGTGGGTTGACTTCAAGTTTGTATAATTAGTCATGTTTGTATATGTATAGTCCGCCAGGATATATAAATAAATATGTATAATATACAATTTTTAGCCTATATACATATAAATTTACCTCTCTCCCACTCTCTCCCTCTCTCGCTCGCTTATCTACTCCCTCTTTCAATCTCGCTCTCCCAATCTCGCTTGCCATTTATACAAATGTATACGTATAATATACATTTATATACAATTACATACATATAAAATTCACTTCTCTCCCACTCTCTGCCCTCTCTCGCTCACCTCTCTCCTCTCTCTTCCAATCTCGTTCTCTCTCCTCCCTCTCTCCTCTCTCTTCCAGTCTCGTTCTCTCTCCTCCATATCCCAGTCTCTCTTGCCATATATACAATTTACATATGTATAATATACAATTATCTAACCAATATACATATACTTTTCACCTTTCTTCCACTCTTTTCCCCCTCTCTCTCGCCTCTCTGCTCTCTTTCCCAGTCTCGTTCGCCTCTCTCCTCCAAATAACATGTAGCTACAAATTGTAATTATCAAACTATACCTATAGAGAGTAATTAATTATTTTTAAGTGACAATATGTGAAAATTTTCCTAAAGTATTTCATTATTACGAAAAATTGAAAATAAAAAATAATATTTGAGAGTGTAGGGTGTATACATTCTATTCCAACAAAAGATCAATAGTAGTTGATATCATGACTCTCTATTTAAAAAAGTAGCGAACTTCTATTGTAATTCGTCAAAAATTTCATATTTTCAACGATGTTTAGTATATATATCCACCAAAATTTTGCATTTTTTTTTTAATAATGCTTAAACATGTAAATTATAGGTCACACATAGTCTATATACATTGATTAAAAAAAATAAATTATAAATTCGATTGGCTAATATTTGACTAGAAATAAATAATCTATATACATGATTGTATTCTAGACTCTTAAAATGATTCAACATTTTCAAATATTACTCAATACTCATTCAAAATCTTGTACTATAGTTTGATGGTCAGAATATTCCAAATAATACACCAAAAATGGTACTTGCAATTTTGTGATTTTTCTTTTACTCTTTGAACAAGTCATCTGACACTTAAAAAACAAAATTTATGTACAAATTAATTATGAGTTTTAAGATTTGCAAGTCATGGTTCATGCATATACATGGGGTACCCCTTAATTAGTTCAGAATTTTTATTTTTTATTAAAAAAATTGATGACATGGCAAATTATAATTTGACGATGTCATCAAATTTTAAATAAAAAAATCAAAAAAAAAATTAATTCATTTTTTTTCTTCAAAATTATGATTTTTTATTGAGCCGAGTGTATTTTCATCAACAACCATATCATCACTTTCATACTCATTAAATATTTTATCACTATTTTGGTGTTCACGTAAAAAATTATGCAATACAACGCAAACAACTACTATAAAGGGTGTTTTTGTAAAAGATACAAATTTAGTTTAAAATTTCTATTTTCAAGAGATCACAAATACTGAGATTTGATCCAAATACTAGGAAAAACTAGTACTTTAAAATTTGGGATATTTGTCAAAAATATTTGCCAAATAATGGCAAATTGTATGGCCAAACACTGTTTGTCAAAAATTTTCCTCTAATATTATTTGGGAAATCTATGGCCAAATGAGCCCTAAGATATGGCACATCAAATTAGATAAGCGTATCATGTATAAAATATACCTCACACATCAGATTGGTGTATCTCACAAATCAAACTAGTGTATCATGTATAAAATTCACCTCATGCATGAAATTAGTGTATCTCGCACATCAAATTAGTGTATCATGTATAAAATTACATCAGATTAATGTATCATGTATAAAATGTAATGTATCTTACTTAACGATTAATGTATCTTGTGCATTAAATTAATATATCAACGCTTATATTATTGTATCCGTTTTGAGGGAATTTTGTAATTATAAAATTTCAAAGGATATATTGTAATTTTGCCTTAAAAGTATGTAATTTCTGCAATTTGTCCATCAAAATTTAGTTGGATCCGGATTTGATTAGGAGATATTATTTTTTTTTGGTTAATTTAATTTCTAGCCAATTAAAGGCTACCGCGTCACTTATGAAAGGATGAACCATTACTCTTAAAAAAATTGTTAAGTGAAGGGTAATATAGATCCATATATGTGAATAAAGGGTATTCTGAAGCCCAAAGGTGGAAGGAAGGTATTTTTGTTTCGTTCATTATACTTGAATGATATTTTAGGCTCTTCTCTGTATGATAAAACAAAACAAAAGAAACAAGAAATATTGAGAGAAGTGTTAGACATTGTTCAACTACATACTTGTTACTATTTCACAGTAATTTTTGATCTCCAAATCGTTTTATCTTTACATAAATCGAACTCGTAAAACGAGCTAAGATTTCAAGAACGTGCGACAATGAGAAATATGTTCAAACATCTAAGTCAAAAGTTGAAATTAAGTAGACCCTGAAGGTTATTTTTGAAATTTCTCATAAAATTATCATTTTATTCCTATCGATAGTTTTCACAAATCTTGTTTAATTAGTTTACGAAGTTGATTTTAGATTTGATTGTAAAGTTGTGATGCTGAAATTTTTAGAGTTTTGGAGAGTTAAAATTGTTAAAAGTAAATTTTGTATAACAATCGAAGCTACGAGTTTTGGAATGAAATTTCATAAGTTTCATCAGCTCTTGAACGTGACTTTTGGGTTAGTGTGTCACGACCCAAATCGGGCCGCGACTGGCACCCACACTTACCCTCCTATATGAGCGAACCAACCAATCTAAACCTTAACATTTCAATATAATATCAACAAAAGTAATGCGAAAGACTTAAACTCATTAATAAAATCAATAACTATTATTATCCCCAAAATCTGGAAGTCATCATCACAAGAACATCTACTTCAAATTACTAAATCTAAGAGTTTCTAAGAAGCTAAAAATACATAAAAGCTAGTCCATGCCGGAACTTTAAGGCATCAAGACATGAAGAGGAAGATCCAGTCCAAGCTAGAAGCATTAGCTCACCCTGATATCCGAAGTAATGAAGTAAGGCTAGAGTTACTGTTGAGTCGAAGATGTCGGCATGTTTGCTGCACTCCACAAATAAACAAGAAGAAAACATAAAAGTAGGGGTTTACAATATTATCAATACATATAATTCACTATTAAGAGTTTACTACGAATATCGTAAGAGAAACCATAACCTACCTCCATCGAAGATTAGTGATCAAGCAAGCAACTTTCCCAAAGCTTTGTGTTTTTCCCCTTCTCGAGCGTCTCTCTTTATCGATTCCCTTCTCTCTCTTTCTTTTTGTTCTTTCTATTTTTCTTATTCAAACCCTCTTTCTTTTACCCTAATTAACATGTAATTAAGTGTAAAAGATAATAATAATAACCCACAATTTAACTCAGGGTTACCTCTTTTATCCCCCAAGAAATTGCGTTATTAATATAAACCCACGAAATATATAATTATAGCAGGAATAGTCCAAAACGCCCCTTTAAAACTTAACCAGAAATCCGACTCCGACTGGGATTACGCAACCTGTGACGGCCCGTCGCGCCTGCGACGGTCCGTCATGCAGGTTCGTCAGAGACTCGATTTCCTTAAGGAGTCTGTGACGGCCCGTCGTACCTACGACGGTCCGTCCTGCACTTCCGTCACGACGTTCAGAGAATCGTTCCCTGTACCAAATTCTCAAGAGTTGAAGTGTTTTGAAATGGTGGATCACGACGGTTCGTCGTGCCTGTGACGGTCCGTCCTGCAGGTCCGTCACAGAGTTCAGAGAGTCAATTTCAGCACCCAAATTTCAGAATTTCTAAGTGTTTTGGGACGAGACACCCTCGACGGTCCGTCGCGCCCATGACATTCCGTCGTGGGTTCCGTCGTCTCAGCCTGTTTTTTCAGAAATAAAATCTGCTGCTCAAAACGACTAAACAGGTCGTTACATAGTGGGACTATTGTCTCAAGTCTTGAGATATACATATTAGTTTTGGATGAGTACTTTTTGTATTTTGAAAGTTGAAAGCATAGGATACTTGACCAAATTAACATTTGGTAATATAAAACTCGGAATGTAATTCTGACAGTTTCGTTAGCTTTTCAGAATATGATTTTTCGTCTAGACAAGTTATTAAAATTTGGGTCGTAAGACATTTGATTTTTATTCATTAGACGAGATGTGGAGATAGTTGAGGCTAAAATTTGACTTCAACCAACATTTTAGGTTAAAAAAGTTATTTTTGAGTTTTGATGATTTCACCAAGTCCGAATGGTAATATTTGGTTTAGTTCTGTTCTCAAAACATTTGGATGAATTTCATGTATTATTAGAAATTTGGAAATCATTAAGTTAAATTTGCTTCGGTCAACATCAAATTAGAAAAACCTAAGTAATGAACACGATCTACTAGATATGTAAATTTCTCAGTTTCCTTTTCCAATGATCCCGGACCATTAAAAACTAGTTGGTTTGGCTTATTTTATATTAGTCATTAATATTGACACCTAATTTTGACCCTCCCCGATATGAATTAATTAACGAGCTTTTCAATTCTGAATAACTAGATTTTATAAAGTTCAAAACATTTTAAGTTATTTTAAATTAATCTCATCACTTTTTGTAAATTTTAGATAATATATATGATTTGTATAATTATGTATATAATTAGTATATTTTATGATTACTCAAAAACCGTCTGAAAAGATTTCATTTTGTTTAAATATCTTTAATTATATAACAGTTTACATTTAAAATTAGTTATTTTATATTTAAGTCGATCATTTTATTTTATTATAAATTAAGAAGCTTGTTAGTTAACTCGTAGTAATCCATCTTAATTGTTTATGTTAAATGGAATTCACCAAATGACTCAATTTGGCTAACTTATTGATTCCAAAGACAAGGATTTGGGCCCCTTTTTGGAATTTTGTCAACCCAAACCATTTCCCTTTATTCCAATTCAATTCCCAAATGTTATGAACGAAATGTGTTCAAATATTGGTTCAGACAGACATAAAGCGAATTTTATATTGGTTCAATACAAATTGAATGGTCCTAGGCCCAAAACGAAATGTGTTCAAATATTGGTTCAGACAGACATAAAGCGAGTTTGAACCCAACTCTCTTTCTCTCTCTTTTTTACTTACGTACCACATTTATTTCTTGTCGATATTTGTCGTTAGTTTCAGGGTTGAAACACTCAAATCCCCGCAAAACGCCTTATGTTTTAGATATATAAAACTATCAACTCTTAATAGATTTTAAAATATAATTTTTATCAGTCAAAGAATTTCACTTAGAAGATAGGCCAATCTTTCATCTTTTAAACAATTCCAAATCGATTCAAGTTAAGTTGAAGAATATTTTAGCTAAACAAATTAGTTGTCGGAAAACTGTATTAACGGGAATTTTAGTTGCCGTAAAAACCTTCCTAAAATATAAATGTGAACCCCTGAACCCCCTTTAAAGTTTTCACTAGGTTTCCTGTTTAAATCTTTTAGAAATTATGTTTTTTTTCGATTTTTTGTAAAAATTAAGTGGCGATTCTAAAAAAGTCTAAAATAATAAAATATTTTTTTCGTAGATAAAACAATTAAGCCATTAATAATTTCGCTTGTTTAGTAAAGGACACCAGTCACTCTTGTTCACAGCAGTTGAGGGGTTTTTCTCCGCACAGCTAGATCACGAGTTCGAGTCTTGATATGTTGCGAATTTGAGAAAAAAATAAGGAAATTCTAAAATATCATTTTTTATTAATTTTATAAATTCAAATATATTTTGGGATATAAACTTATCATGCTTTATAACATGAGATTGTTTGATACGTAAGACAAGAAATATTAGTATTTTCAAATGAAAAATTTGGTTATGATCTTTAATTAGTTTCGAATTTATCTTATTTTTATTTATTTAAAATTGTAAGACTAGTGTCCCATATAGAATTTGGGATAAAGTGATTCTCATACCTCATTTCTGCATATCAAGATTACTAGTTACAAATAAAATTATTGTCCATGTGATAAATAGTCACAAAATCAAGCCGTATTCTAACAAAAATGTAGAATAATACTATATACAATACGCTCTTGTGGTTCAATCAAACCCTTTGCATTCACTACTTAACACATAACTTACACTAGTATTTTAAAGAAGGCATAATATATATATTAGATTAAGTGTCTACTTGTGCACATCCAAAGTTAAAAGACATAAATGTAATTCAAAACCAAGTTAAAAAATATATTTATGTATTATACCTTTAAAGAAATTTGACTTAGGCCAAAACATGTGCAATATGACAAATTTGTCCTTATTCAAACATCTGCATATAAATTATGAAGATATCTATATGATCACTTTGTAATTGTAAGTGGTCAAATGACCTAGTGTTTCACGCGAATTGTGGTGTTTAGAAGTGCATATTCTTAAATCCTACCTTTTACCCGCAAAAGCACAAAACCCGAGAAACTAAGAGGATTAGACAACTTGTACCCGACAAACAAAACATTATCATCCTTGTGTAGTTGCCTGTTAATCTGTTCCTAGCACATGTAGGAGTCTAATTACCTCCTTGTACCACACTACATGGAGACTGTGCTTGTCTAGCTCTGAAGTAAATTTAATATTATTTTAATCAATATTGATTTTGTTATTTTCATATTCTTCCCTGCTAGCTAATTTATTGTTGATACATTGTCACTGTACATTATTTTTTGTTTATTTATTTGAATCTATAGTTTGTTAATTTGTCTCATTAGATGTTAATTGCCATGTGGTTGTTTTGATTGTTTTAATATATTAGCATTTACATTAATCATTTGTAAAAATTAGCTAATGAATTTTCACATAAATTTAGTTTAAGTTGGTATGTAGAGACAAAAATAACGTGTACAAGGGAAAAATAGGTTAATAGAGAAGAAAAGTGAGTGTAATTAGTCAACTAAGATGATGAGTGAATAAAGTTGTTTAGACCAATAATGAATTGCTATTAAACAACCAACAGGAGAGCAAATAGAATAACTTACATTTGTGTTGGAGGAACCAAATCACAGGGATTTCCAATCGATGTTTATGATGGGAATTTGAGCAATATTTGGCCAGTATTTCCCCTTGTCAAATTGTACTAGTGGTGTTAGCAATGGACATTTGGAAATATCGAGTTTAGAGAGGGAAGAGGACATCCATTTTACTGGAACGGATTGGAGATTAGGGCAATCTCTGATGGTCAGGTGAGAGAGGGAGGATGGCAGTGCTGATTCGGAGAGTGATTGGAATTCGAGATGTACAGCTCAGTGAGGGAGGAGGGCAGTAGTGTTGATTCATTGGAGATTATCGCAATGGGAGATGCTTAGACGTATAAGTGAAGTGAGGTGGGAAAGATGTAGTGAATGGAGCTCATCATGGTATCCTAAATGTAGCTGAGAAAGAGAGGAGGGAAGTCCACCTTGTGACTGAATTCGAGGTATAGTACCCTCGACGCGTAGATATTGAAGAGAGGTGAGGCTTTTCAGAACTTGGCTGCTTAATGTTTTCAGATTGTTTATGGTAAGTCTCTGAATAGAACAAGGCAACTCCCAACGTTGGATCTCTTCGTCACTCCCATCATGATAAATCTCTAACTCAGTGAGTCTACGTAAACACCACTCCTTTCTTCCGTTCACTAACTTGTTGCAATCATAAATGACAAGGACTTGTAAATCTATTTGTGGCAGACACTTGAGATTCTCACAATTCCTAATATGCAAAAATGTCATCGCAGACTCACGGGCCACAGAAAGTATTTCAAGATTCTCACATCTCCAAATCTCAAGACGTTCCGTTGCAGAAGGAATCAAAAACCTAGTAAGGTTGTGGCAATTCGTTACACTCAGTTTGCGTGCTTTTGGGAGCAACTCAGGTGATGTATCATCTATACAATCACATCTATGCAGTCTCAATTCCTCCAGAAACATGTTACAATGATCAACTCCAGGCTCCTCCAATTTCAGTTTCAATTTCTGACAACCAGATATCTCTATTCTCTTCAAGGAAGTGGGCAGTATGCTAAAAGGTAAGGACGTAACAGAGTTACAATCACGTATAACTAATGCAACAATCTGCTTCATTCCCTCAAGTTGGAGTTGAGCTTCGTCCATAAGAGGTGTCGTTGAAATTCTCAATTCTGTCAGACAACAAAGATTTTCAGGCAACTTCCCTATCAACTCCGGACATTTTTCAATGGAAAGCTTCTCAAGTATAGGGAACTCCCCACTTCCAAGTACATGCCATTGCTTCCACTCCGGCATATCTTCAAAAAAATGATTCTTAAGACTGTTAAAAGGCTTTTTAGAGGATACGGAACTACCATAGAATTCTTCCGTCACCTCTCTTATTCCATGCATCCCTCTAATGGAAAGGAATTTCAGACAAGGAAGCTGTCCTAGTGCTGGCATGGAATCACAGTCCTTGCAGCTGCTAAGAGACAATTCTACTAGCTCAACAAACAAAGGATCAGCTAACCAGTTTGAAAATTTTGCCCCTCTATATCCCCTGATTTGGAGTTGTTTTATATTTGTGTGCGGGTGTAGCTCATCAAGTATCTCTCTTTCAGTTTGTGAATCGTAAGCACAACTACCTTCACTCCACTCCAAACATAACTTGTCAACATGTTCCTTTTCCTTCATAGTTGCCCTCACAGCTTCCCTTCTTTCAACGACATTTTGCAACTCTAAAACTGATAGACATCCATACAGGTTATGTACTTCACCCAAATCATACATTCTCAAACCACCTATAACAAACTTGGCTCCCACTAGCATTTGGAGACTTTTCCACTTGTTCAGATATAGAGGCATCTTCAAGCTATCAGTATTGGTTATGTCAAGATGACGCAAGTTGATCAACTTATCCATCTGCAGAGGTAGCTCCACAAGACAACGACAAGATGACAGCAGAAGTGTTTCCAAGTTATACAAAACACAAATGGAATCTGGTAACTTTTCAATACGTGCCCTAGAAAGGTCCAAAAATCTCAGGAGATTTAATTTGATAAACAAGTCATTTGGCAACTCGTTAATATCATAACCCGACAATGATAATGCCCTTAAGGACGTCAGTCTTGGAAGTATGTTATGCAACACCCTCTTGCTTAGCTGACATATGTAACTGATATTGGCTGGAACCAATGTCCTCAACTGCTCTGATTTGGAGAGTGGTTTCAATTTCTCCAAGACACCTTCTTGTCCTATGGAATAGGACATGTGTCGACTTTGTTCCAACGTATCATGGGATGCTTCGGTCTCTTCCAACCTAATACAAAGTTTTGAAGATGATAAGGTCATGCATTAAGAATCTCCCCGATTTCCATCCAGACTCTGGGACCCTCTCAAACAATGATCTTGATCTCAACTTGTCAAAGTATTCCTTACCTGAACAGAACTCCTTTACAAGACCATTAGCAATCCACAGGTAAATAGCTTGGTCTTTGCAGAATTCATAATCTTTGGGATATATTGCACAAAAAGCAAAACATCGCTTCAAATGTGGAGAAAGATCATTGTAGCTCAACATCAGCGCTGGTAATATACTCTTCCAACAACTTTTCTGATCCCATATTTCACTTCTTAAAATGTTTCTCCACTCATCTACCTCTGATTTGCCGCGTAAAACACCAGCAAGTGCCTTTAGAGCTAAAGGCAACCCTTTGCATTTGTCTGCAATTTTTCTCCCAACCTCTTCAAGTTCCGGATGATCCCTATTTTCTAGTGAATGTCGTTTGAATAAAGCCCAAGAGTCTTCACTAGACAGATTCCCCACACAGTGATTGTGCAACGATCAGCACACATCGTCCGAGCAACACTCTCCTTACGTGTAGTTACGATGATCTTACTTCCCACGTCTCCTTGTACAAAAACATTTCTCAGGTTATCCCACTCACTATAGTCATCATTCCACACATCATCAAGGACAACAAGAAACTTCTTTTCCTTCAAGCTTTCCTTCAATTTGACCTGTAGCTGATTTAAATTGCCGTCATCCTTTGAGTCAAATGAGCCAATCTCTTGAAGTAACCCTTTCGTTATTCTCAAAGCATCATATGGCTCAGAAACACAATTCCAAGCTGTCAAACCAAAATGGTTCTTCACCTTGACATCGTTGTAAACCGCTTTAGCTAGTGTTGTCTCACCCGCACCGCCCATTCCAACAATAGGAACTACAGGCAGGTTTCCTCCACTTGCATTTTCAGACAATAAACGGTTAATCAAATCCTTTATTTCCTCGTGCTTACCAAAGATATCCGATTCATCAACCAAACAAGTTGAAGGCGTTCTAGCTTCTTGTTTAGTCAAACCAAAATGTCTCTGTAAGCCAAGGTCACTAATTTGATTTTGCAAATTCTGCAATGCTTCAACAGTCTTTTCCAACTTTTCATTTATGTTGATAAAAGAATGATCACCCAAGCACATGTTGCAAAATCTACAATGTTTCAATATTTTTTCTGCGAGATTTTGATGCTTACCTTCCACCTTAAGTTTCATAGCTTCATAATTGAATTGTTCAATCAAGTTTTCAGCAGAGTCTACAGCAACTCGAAGCTCGTTGAGCCACTCTCTCACAAATTCATTTGATGCCTGCTTATTCTCCGCATCACTTAGCACAGCTTTAAGACCAAGCAAAGTCAATTTCAGTTTCTTTAAGAGATCAACATCATTGTTACGCTTTCGAAACATATTAAGAAGATCACCCTCAGGAGCAAGCCTATCAATGAGAACATCCAAAGCTGAAGAGATGAATACACCACCAACTGCTAACACAACTTCCATTTCTGAAAAATGCAAATTCAAAACAAAATGTTTTTTATTTTTTTGAATGGTAAGAGTAAATTGCAAACAAGAATGAAGCACTGATTGCAAACAAGAAAGAAGCAAAACAATTCTCTTTTCTTGACTACAAAATAATTGAGGCAATAAAGCAAAGTATAATTTTTAGCTTTATGTCTATTCATTACTTTTGCTTTATGCACTACAACTTTTTTCAACAGCTCATTTTAGTGCAAAAAACAAAGACTCAGGAAAATGCAAAGTATGACCCACTTTATCATTATCATCATCAAAATATATAATCGTTTGTATAGACAAGGCATAATAAATAGATATTATTCTTAATTTGGTTTCGGCTGATAATTCTGACCTTTAATTTTGGGTGTACACCAATAGACACTTAAACTTGTACAAAATTAAATAAATAGACATACTCATTCTACATGACACCCTATTATGACAATTAAATTTTGTATCCTACGTGGCGTTCTACGCGTATTATGTCATGTGGATTGTATGTCTACTTGTTTAATTTTATACAAGTTTAAGTGCCTACTTGGGCACCCTCAAAGTTGGAGGACGTAGTCATTCGTTGAAGCCAACTTTATATTATGTCTATATAAAGTTTCTTTTAACCGTCTTTATATAATACTAGTTTTGAGCACGTGCGTTGCACGTGTATTCTAGACTAAGTAATAGTTTATTAAAATAATATTAGGATAAATGTGTGATGAGTTAAATGAACTTTTGAAAGGGATATAGGTTACCTTTTGCCTGAAACTTATTCAAAGTCCTTTCATAATCGAATTTAACAAAAATAATTAGTTAAAATGTATATATAATATCAAATGTATTATGACAAACTATTAAGATCAACGTGATTCGATGCCACATCAAATTAGACAAAAAACTTCAAACAATGAATTAACCTCTAAAATACAAGTTCATCTGCAATATATCATCTCATATATAATAAAAATTATTTATAGTAATTCATGCAATTACACATTCAAATGTAACTCGAATTAAAGCTTAATAGCATAAAGACATAACAACTTTACTAATCAAAATCACCTGGAAGTAAACAACCACAAAATTCATTATTGACAAAATATCAAAACTATTGCTTCATTGTATTAATCTGTATATTAGTATACATATATCATACAAGTTCAAGAATCTAGTTTTCAATCATGTGAAATAATTTGAACAACAATATACTTATCCAAATTATTGTGTGAATCAATCGAAACTTCATCTTATGCTTTATCCAGATGTGTTATGCATATTATATAAAACTTAATAAATTACATGAAAAGCTTTTTAACCGATAAGAATCAAACGAAACAATAAATTTAAAATAACATAATAAGCTCATATAATTGTACACTAATGACTCGATAGATTAATGAACTTCACATTAATATTTTTTCAATTTATTGATTTATTTATTAAAAGGTAAATATATTATTGGGTAGAAAAATGGTAGTGTTTAGATATTGGTAAAATTGTCTCATTAGGAAGGTAACTTTAGTCTATATATTCATGAATAGGGGAAAATAACCAATATTACTTTTTTAACAATTATTGAAATATATATATATATATATATATATATATAACTGTTTTAACGTAAGAGAAGATAGAAGTAGCATCAAGAATTTGAATAGGCTTTTTAATTATTTTTTGAAATGTAATTAAACATTATTGTTAGAAGTTAAATTATTAATATAATTGTGATATACTACGGGGGCATGATCGTAATCTAACTTTGAAGGTACCCCATATCAATGTATTTATTTTTTAAAAATTACATTAATATTATTAAATACTATGTTTCAAATAAAGGAAGAGATTTTGTGTTCCAAAGGTCCACTGTTGAAGTTGTTTCATACATTTTTTTAATTATTACTACCTTTAATACCAAAAAAAGAATTTGATTGAATAGTAAAAATATGTATTTAAACTTTATGTGGCATTCAATTTGATTGAATTTATTTAGTTTTTAATTACTTTAGTTTAAGATATTTTATTTATCTAATAGTATAGCTAGATAATACATATTGAGACCTTGAATATACTTCTTTTCTTTAAAGCTTGTAGCTCCAAACATTCAATCACATGTATTTATAAATTTAAGTTACTAACCATCAAAAAGAAAAAATAACATTAGATTTTCTTTCATTCAACATTACTTGGGGTGAAAAGGATAAAACAAACAACAAAAAATTAAATCTAAAAAGCAAAACAAATAGACCAAACATAAAAAAATAAATACATAATAGAATCTATAAGCAGAACATAATATATGTGCATATGTAGATTTTCTTTCATTCAACATTACTTCAGCCTTGAAAATTGACAACATATATCAAATGATACAAAAAGCGTAAGAGAAGTAATATCGAAATTAAAAAATATTTTTTAATCATAATACGCTAATTTTTTTTTAAAAAAAACTATCTCTTATTTTTCATTATTCCTCACACCTTGATAAAGAAGCTTATGAAAATTCATTCATATCATCAACATTTATATGGTTCATTATCTTAACGAAACATGCAAAATTAAAAAAATAACTAAGATTACTTCATAACAAAGCTTACAGAAAAGTACCTTCTCAGGAAGCACAGAAGTACATTTATAAGTTAGTAAATATATAATGTCATATAGAAACTCAAAAGTCATACAAATAACTCTTGAGTTTTTCTCCATACATGCACTTGCATTTAATTTATAATTATTTCTTTTGGCTAATTCATTATACAATATAATTAACGTAAAAGGGCCTAAAATGCTCTTACAGTATTGAAAATGACACAAAATTATCCTTCATCCACCTATTGGCTCCAAAATATCCGTGTCATCCACCTTTTGGTTCAAAATTGACCACTTATTTAACGGTTTTATATTTAAAGTATTTAAATATTTTTTAAAATACGTGGCGCTCAACTATTTGTTATAATTTAACTTATAAGTATAATTTATAAATCAATCCACTACCCACCCATTACTAATTAAATTCCTCTAATAAACACGTCACTTTATTAATTTAAGTTACTACCAATTGAGTGTTTTTAAAAATTATAGAAGTAAATTATCATACATTCAAGTGGTTAAATAAAAATCATCGATAAACTTAAAAGTCTGATTATGTTCATCTTAATTATTCTTACGTCTCAATATGTGATGTTACTTCATAGGTAACTTTTTTTTAAAAAATAATATATTAAAGGCTTTAAAATAAATCATATAGTTATAAAATTATATTTAAAAAAAGTGCATAAATTAATTCGGGATATATTAATTCTTTACTTTTATATTTTTTCCTGCATTTCTATTTACTTTTTGTTCTATAAAAAATGTGGTGTGGTGAATTGAAATATTTGTGTAATTATTTGATTATAGTCTTGATCTTTTTAAAGTTAGGTTTTACAATGTAGCTTCATGGTCCATTAATTTTTTATGAAATTTTTATTTTTATTTGCGGTCAAGTTAGCAATCTATGACTTTATTGTAAGTTTGCTGACTACCAAATTTATAGTTGATTGCTCATAAGGAATAATTTTAATCGTTAAAATGGGTATATAAAAAATTATATGAGATATACATACAATCTAGTTATAATAATAAGTTGTTTGAAAAATGATAAACTTAATAATCTAATAATATGAAAAAATATATTATTCTCTCCGCCCTGAAATTTCGAGAGTCAACTAAATTTTTGCTTGATCGGTTATTATTATATATGATCTTTTACCTATTTTAAGTTTGCTCTATTCAACAGAACCATAAAAAACAGATCATTCTATAATTTGGTAATTTGATGAGTTCCAGCATAACTTCTGAGCTCTGAGACAAGAATGAGGGGCCTCCGTTGCTACGAAAATATTGTTGTACACGTGTCAGATCCTCAAAAAAATGCATTAATTTTGAAGAATCCGATACACACCTGACTACATTTTGCTATGTGTCAATTAGCTCCTACACCATTGCTTAAGAGCCCAAAATCATAACTAGTGTACATTTGACATATCAAAGAATCAAGATGCTTCACCAAAGGTTTAGGTCTCAATTCAAAGAGATAGAAAGACGTTGTTTCTCGGTGTATGTGTGAGAGAGGAGAAGAGAAAAAATATACGAAAACATAGAGCAATTCCAATTTAAACACTAGATACAACAACAACAAACTCAGTGTAATCTCACAGGTAGGGTCTGGGGAGGTAGAGCGTATGCAGAGTCACATACCTTGCCCCTACCTTGAGAAGGTAGATTGATTGTTTTCGATAGAAACTTGGCTGAATAAACGATGAAAGAGAGGCATCAGTAACATGTGTTCCTGGGGTAAACATAGCTGCAATTTCAATGGAAAAAACAAAGGAACAGTAACTACAACAAAACTGCTTGTTGCAAACATTACTACGAGTCTACGACACTCATTTCACCTCCACAGTCGGGTGGACTAAGATACAAGAGATGCAAGTCCTATCGACGTTCATTAGGCGATTAACTTTTACCATACTGAAATGAAAAGAAAAAGGACATGGCGCGGTAGACTTCGTACTTGTCCTTATTGTGACACGAGCTGTTGAAACGTGAAATTTCCAACTTAAGGAGACGACGTTTGAAATTTTCACACATCATAGCACGCTAGTCCATCTCCTTAATCCACAGTGGGGTTCAAGTCTCCTGTTAAAGAAATAAGAGTTTCAATATGAGATCGAGATCACTTGCTCAAGAAAAGAGTCGTAGTAAATATATATCGAGCGTGATTCCACTCAAGGACATAGAACGTGTTATGTGTATGTACATTACGAATTCAAACTCCACAAAACTGAGAAGACAAGTTACCAAACAAAACAGTTTTTTTGTTTAGGCAGCTATTTCTGAACAGATATCAGATAACTCTGTCCACCAAGGCTGGGACACAACAACAACATACTCAGTGTAATCCCACAAGTGAGGTTTGGTGTACTTATACCTTACCCTTATGGCCCTACCTTAGAAGGTAAAGAGATTATTTCCGATAAACCCTCAACTTAAAGGGAAAAGCATAACAAAGCAGATTGAAAAAAGAAGTAACGGAAGTGAAGAAATCATGGAAAAATTACAATAGAAAGCATAAAGAAACATTCAGGAAAAAAAAGAAAGGAACAGTAACTACAACAAAATAGTGCAAAGTACAGGAGGAAACAAAGGCTTCAAGTTCAATTAAATACCTTTTCTACCTGCCTCCGATATTGTTGATTGCGCCCAATATACCACATTGACGCGTACGTGCTCTGATCTACTCAAATTCAAACTGAATATCTACGTGTAAGTATCGCCTCATCAGCTGAACAATAGATGAGGTAAAGTTGGCTAACATTTGACACTCTTCAGGTGTTTTAGTCTCGGAAATCACTCCGTGAATAACTAATTTAGTGAGATTAGGGCATCGTTGCAGTAGAGCAGTAACCCACTGGGTAAATACGTCATTAATTACCGTTGATCCCAGCTCCAACACATTGACATTCTCTAACAGAGATAGTCCTTGTAAACCATAGTGGAGAATTCCTTCACGTAAGTCGTCTCGTAAATCATAACTAACCGCAAGATGGTTCAACTGTGGGAAGCAAAGTGCAATTGTTTCGACATCCACTATCTCATCCTCTTCATCAAACACAACGTCCCATAACCTGAGACTTGTCATGGTAGATGATTTCGAGATCATCTGATAAAACTTGGACCAATTTATGGTGAAATTACTAACATCAACGGTTTCAAGATTATCAACAGACTCGCCAACATCAAGATGTATTATACTAACATCATCAATCTTGAAATACTTCAAAGTTCCTTTACCGACGAGCTCAAAAAGCTCAAGTGCACAATCTTTCAAGTGCAGATTCTCAAGGCTATCAGCCTCCAATATAAACTTGTCCAAACTTATCGCTTCAATGTAGATACTCTTTAGTGTAGTGCTGTTCAGCTCAACAGTTACCTGTGCATCTGACATTGCAATCTCCGGATTCACAAGGGCTAAACTTTCAATCTTTGGACATGCCGTCAGTAACAAATTAAGATCCAATGCTGAAATACTAACGTAACTTAACGAGAGTGATTTTAAACAGAGGAACCTCTGATAATTTGGTTCAACCCCTGATACTGAATTATGAGCAAGCACCAACATTTCCAACTTCTGTCGCCCGCATATATCAAGAATGTTGATATTTGGATTAGTACGAACATTGTAAAACAACCATTGCAACGATTCTCTTGTATACATGAGCCAAGCAACTACCGTGGAAGCTGAAAACTCATCAACATCATCCATCAATATCGATAAACCTTGTAAATGTGTTGTCTGAAACAATGTCTGAGTAATCAGTATCTCTAGCCTACTAGTACTTAGGTCTCGATAGAGTGGCCAATCATGAGAATTAAATGAAAGGGTATGGAGGTGTTTCTGACAAGCCTCCCGCCACTTTCTACACGTTGCAGATGCTACAATCACATCCCTCGCTGCTCCGAGGTGAGAGAGGATATTCCCGACGACCTCAACAGGAAGGTAATCCATATCACTAAAACACGTAAACAACAATCAGAAATTTGAACCTCAAGAGCTTGCAAATCTTTCACTCCATAACTAGTATCCTAGTAATTCCACAACGAGACGTCACCAAATTAATCAAGCTTTGATTTTTCTTCAATCATTGCGTAAATTTTAACTTTTAACCTTCAAATATGACACTAAGTAAACTAAAATGACATGCATTCACCAATACACATAGACAAAGAAGCAACGGAAGTCAGATAGGACCCAGGGGTTCATCTGAATCTCCTTCAGTGGAAAGTACATTGTTTATACATGGTAACAATTACTTTTGGCTAAACAGATCTCTAAATTTGTTGAGTTACCACTCATAATTTGTTCCTTTTAAACACCGTTGGTTGATCTGGAACCAGATTTTGTGAAGGATATTGATAGAGGATACATATGTTGCTCCAGAACTCATTAGTCCAATTGATAGTGAAAATCTTCGAGAATAATTGTGTTTTACTTTAAGTCATTTGAACACATTAGAAAACAAATAAGACCAACACACAGTTTGTCTTCATCCATCCAATTAAAATCATTACAATACAAACACAACTGAAGACATTTACAATAGAAAAATCGATCAAAATCAGCCAACAATGTTTAAAAGAAACAAATTATGGATGATTCAATTATTCAATAGGAAAATGGCGTAGTTGAGGTACCCGAGGAGAAAAACTAAATAAGTTTAGCGATCTGTTTATGAGTTCGGCCATTACTTTTTATGCATATATATAATAAATAATGTTGAACCCCATTCATCTTCTTCTTGAATTTACTTCATATTTGGAATCCCTTGCTAAAAATTCTAGCTCCGCCAATGCATTAGTTTGGTGTATACACTCGGTTTGAGTAATTTTTTTTTCCCGTATTTGTCTTAAAAACTTTATTTAGGAACATTTGGCCATGATTTTTTGTTCTTTTTCCCCGAGTCCCAACTCCGGAAAACACATTTGACCATAGCATTTTTTCGGAATTTGAAAAACACCAAAAAAAAATTTCCACTCCAAATTAGTCACAAAAATTCTTAAACAACTCTAATTCGCGTTCATAACCAAACACAACTCCAATTTTCAAATATCATTTTTCGCTTTGAATACAAAAACCACCTTTCTTCAAATGCTCACAATTCTCATAGCCAAACGCCTTATGTGTATTAAATATTTTATCCATAAAACCCAAAAAGTAAAAAAAGGATTATACTACAAAACTCATATAAAAAAAAATCCTAGCTCCATTACTGACATCAAATGGTTATCTCTAGAACACAACAAATTCACAATTTCTTGAAAAAAGAAAAATTGCAACAGAACTCATAAACTAAAAATAAAAATCCTAGCTCCGACACTGGCATTTAATGGATACCTATAGAACACATAAAATTCACAATTTCTTGAAAAAAATTTGTAGCAGAAAACAACACCAACCCATGATCTATAACACTTATATGATTACAAGATTAAGATTTTAAGTTTTTTTTATACATACCCAATTGAGAAAACTGCCAAAAGGAATGAATGATTGATGCCATTCCACAAAATCACCAAAAAATGAGAAGCAAAATTTTTTAGATAGCATTATGGGAAATGATAAATTGGTTGAAGGTTCACAGATGAAGAGTAAATCAAGGAAAATATTTATAATTGGGAATTGGAGATCCAACAACTATGAGAGGGAGAAAATAATTTATTTTTTTTTGAAAATGGAATGTGATACTATATTAACAAAATATTATAAAAAATTACCGTGAATTTGTGATAGCACGATAAATAATAGTGATAATTAATGATGGTGATGAATGTGATAACAGTTGTTATATGTTGTGGTAACTGATGATGGTGATTATCAATAATGAATATTTATAAGTAATGACGGTTGTCGTTAAGGAGGGTGGTTGTGTGTGGTAGTTGATAATGGTGGATAGGGGTGTTTTGTGTCGATTATTAAAATCAAATTAATTTAGTCGGTTTCTAAATTATTAAAACCAAACAAAAACCTAATAGAAATATACATCTATTGGTTTGGTTGTTATCGATTTCATTTTAGTTTAATTTGCCTATTCGATTATTAATCATACATGAAAATTTTAGAAAAAAAAATCATTCAAAATAAAAAATAATTAGAAGGACTATAACATTACAAAACATCTGATCACTAAACTTTTGGGAATAAAGCTCCAAAATTTACTACTTCTGGCTTAGAAAAGAAAGAGCACTCATATTTCGAGTCTCACCAAAAAATTTCTATATATACATATACGTGAAATCAGTAAGATAAATATGCTTCTCTTCTACTTTTTTATTTTATATATATAAGAGTGTTTTACAAATGCAACTTGACAATTATAACATGTTCTCAAAATAAAAAAAATAAAATAAAAAATAAACAAATACACATTATGGCTTGGTCATGAGATAGCTCTTATTTATTTTTTTAGTTTCTCATCCAGTGTTCGATACTCATATTAGAGCCCGATTATAATTTTGATTTCACGTCAGAAAGTCCCACGTTGAGAGGTAAAGTGCTCCCTAACAAAGACGACTCAACAACTGAAGAAGCAAACTCTAGAAGCTCTTTGTTACTCTCAAATAGTAACATATCATCCTCAGTCAAAGTGATTAGTACATTTATTCCTTCACCACTTGGATCATCCATGAAAATAAATTTATTTTTCATTGGATCTTTCATATGAGTCACTCTTAGGGGGCTACCCCATCCAAAATCAACGTTACGTGACCCAAAAGTGCACAAGCTTGTGCAAAAATACATGTCAAAACAATCCTCCTTTGCTATGTTGACAATTTCTTTAATTTTTTCGATTGCATGTAAGGCTAGTTCCTTTGTGTTCATATCTTTCAATTCGTATCTGTTGAATGCCTTGAATTGAGCCCTTAATTATCTGTCAATTCTGTATTTTGGACCCAAGCCTGTTAGGGCGTAGCTTAGCACTATATATAGACGCTATGACAAACCCTATTCTGTAATTCTGTTCTTGCCTCTCCATAATAAAACTGCTCCCCCTCTTTCCGTGGACGTAGCCAATTTATTGGTGAACCACGTAAATCTGTTGTCTTGTTTTTTGCGTTTATATTTTCTCGTATTATATCAAATTCCGCATAACAAATTGGTATCAGAGCCTCTCGGTTAATCGATGTTCTTGGAGAATTTCGAGATGTCCGCTTTGAACGTGAAAATCGACAAATTCACAGGGAGGAACAGTTTCAGTTTATGGCAGATCAAGATGCGGGCTTTGTTGAAACAACAAGGCTTCTGGGCGCCGTTGTCGAAAGACAAGAACGCCGTCGTTACTCCTGAGATGGCGATTCTGGAGAAAAAGGCGCACTCGACGATCATGCTGTGTCTCGCGGATGACGTCATCACGGAGGTCTCGGATGAAGAGACTGCTGCTGGTCTGTGGTTGAAGCTGGAGAGTTTGTACATGACAAAATCTCTAACCAACAAGCTGCTTCTGAAACAACGTCTATTCGGTTTACGAATGGCTGAAGGTACACAACTCAGGGAAAATTTAGAGCAATTGAATACTTTGTTATTAGAATTGCGTAATATCGATGTGAAGATCGAGGATGAAGATGCTGCCCTGATTCTGTTAGTATCTCTCCCAATGTCGTTTGAGAATTTTGTTCAATCGTTCATTGTTGGGAAAGATACTGTGTCGCTGGAAGAAGTCAGATCGGCCCTTCATAGCAGGGAATTACGGCATAAGGCTAACGGCACAAGTACAGACATACAGCCTTCCGGTCTGTTCACCAGTAGCGGAAAGGGAAGGAAAAACGGCGGAAAAAAAATAAGCCGATGTCGAAGGGTGCAAAGCCGGATGATGTTTGTAATTACTGCAAGAAGAAGGGACATTGGAAATTTGATTGTCCAAAGAAGAAGAAGCAATCGGAAAAACAATCAGTTTCTGCTGCTGTTGCTGAAGAAGACACCAATTCTGAAGAAGACATTGCCCTAGTTGCGGATGAGCACACTCATCATTCAGATGTGTGGGTTCTCGAGGGCATCCTATCACATCTGTCCTAGGAGAGAGTGGTTCACGACTTATGAGCAGGTAGACGGAGGCAGCATCTCGATGGCTAACAGTTCTGTCTGCAAGGTGGTTGGGACAGGATCGATCAAGATAAGGACACATGACGGTAGCTTCTGCACATTGAACGAGGTCAGGCACGTTCCATTGATGACGAAAAATCTGATATCTCTCAGTCTTTTGGATAGCAAGGGATTCAGGTGGTCGGGAAAAGATGGAGTCTTGCGGGTCTGGAAGGGTTCAAATCTGATTCTGAAAGGTGTCATGCGTGGTACTTTGTATTTTCTACAAGGTTCCACGGTTACAGGTTCAGCCCATGTTGCATCGTCAGAAGTTCACCAGGAGGATATGACTAAGTTATGGCACATGAGACTTGGTCATATGGGTGAAAGAGGGATGCAAATTCTCTCAAAGGAGGATCTTCTTGCTGGTCATAAGGTTAAGAGCCTAGAGTTTTGTGAACATTGTGTCTTTGGAAAACTACATCGCAACAAGTTTCCAAAGGCCATTCACAGAACAAAATGCACACTTGATTATATCCATTCTGATTGTTGGGGTCCATGCCGTGTTGAGTCTTTGGGAGGCTGCAGATTTTTTGTGTCCATTATTGATGACTACTCAAGGATGACTTGGGTGTACATGATGAAGCATAAAAGTGAAGCTTTTCAGAAGTTCAAGGAGTGGAAAATTTTGATGGAAAATCAAACAGGGAAGAAGATCAAAAGGTTGCGAACTGATAATGGGCTGGAATTCTGCTAGTCTGAATTTGATCAATTCTGTAAGGGTGAAGGGATTGCTCGACATCGTATAGTCAGAAATACACCACAGCAGAACGGTGTAGCTGAGCGGATGAATCAAACACTTCTGGAGAGAGCAAGGCGCATGCTCTCTAATGCTTTAGATAAAAGATTCTGGGCAGAAGCGGTTAGTACAGCTTGCTACTTGGTTAACCGCGGACCACATACAGGCATACAGTACAAGACACCTATGGAGATGTGGTCAGGAAAAGCTGCAGATTATTCAAATCTGAAAGCTTTTGGTTGTACGGCTTACTATCACATCAGTGAAGGTAAGTTAGAACCAAGAGCCAAAAAAGGAGTATTTGTGGGCTACGGAGATGGAGTGAAAGGTTTCAGAATCTGGTCTCCAGCAGAAAAAAGGGTTATTATGAGCAGGAACGTTGTCTTTGATGAAAGTTCTCTGCTTAGAACCATTGTGAAGCCTACAACTACGTCAGAAACTGGGAGTCTTGATAAACAGGTGGAGTTTCAAGTCATTCAGAACGAGAGCGATTTGAAAGAACCTGAAGAGGAGGATCAAGAGCCACAGACAGAAATTGATATTCCAGAATCCATGCCATCAGATATCCATCAGAGTATAGCTCAAGATCGGCCAAGGAGGGTTGGAGTTCGGCCACCTACGAGGTATGGTTTTGAGGACATGGTGGGTTATACACTACAGGTTGCTGAAGAGGTAGATACATCTGAGCCATCTACTTACAAAGAAGCCATTTTAAGTCCTGATTCTGAAAAATGGTTTGCTGCTATGGGAGATGAGATGGAGTCCCTACACAAGAATCAGACATGGGATTTGGTCATACAGCCTTCGGGAAGAAAGATTATTACTTGCAAATGGGTTTTTCAAGAAGAAGGAAGGGATATCACCAGCAGAAGGAGTCAAGTATAAAGCCAGGGTTGTTGCCAGAGGTTTTAACCAAAGAGAGGGAGTGGACTACAATGAGATCTTCTCACCAGTGGTCAGACATACTTCCATCCGAGTGTTACTAGCGATAGTTACACATCAAAATCTGGAGCTTGAACAACTTGATGTGAAGACAACATTTCTACATGGAGAGTTGGAGGAAGAGATATACATGACTCAGCCGGATGGTTTCCAAGTTCTAGGGAAGGAAAATCACGTCTGCAAGTTGAAGAAGTCCTTATATGGACTTAAGCAGTCTCCAAGGCAGTGGTACAAAAGGTTTGACAGCTATATGGTGAAGTTGGGCTATACTCGGAGCTCATATGATTGTTGTGTCTACTACAATAGGCTCAAGGATGATTCATTCATCTATCTAGTGCTTTATGTAGATGATATGCTGATAGCTGCAAAGAAGAAGTATGACGTTCAGAAGCTGAAGGGTTTACTTAGTGCTGAGTTTGAGATGAAGGATCTGGGAGCCGCTCGGAAGATTCTAGGGATGGAGATCATTAGAGACAGAGAGAGAAGGAAACTTTTCTTGTCACAGAGAAGCTACATTCAGAAGGTCTTGGCGAGGTTTGACATGTCTTCATCTAAGCCTATTGATACCCCCAGTGCTGCCAATATCCATCTCACTGCCATGTTCACTCCACAGTCAGAAGAAGAGAAGGAGTATATGTCACGAGTCCCTTATGCCAGTGCCGTAGAAAGTTTGATGTATGCTATGGTCTGTACAAGGCCAGATTTAGCACATGCAGTCAGTGTAGTGAGAAGATTCATGGGACAACCAGGGAGAGAACATTGGCAGGCTGTGAAGAGAATTTTTTGGTACCTTAGAGGTACATCTGACGTTGGTCTCCTTTATGGAGGTGATACTCAGTGCTTGGTTACTGGCTATTCTGATTCTGACTATGCTGGAGATGTTGACACAAGAAGATTGATGACTGGCTACGTGTTTACCCTTGGAGGATCTGTCGTCAGTTGGAAGGCAACTTTGCAACCTACAGTGACTTTGTCTTCTACGAAAGCGGAGTACATGGCCTTGACAGGCTGCAAAAGAAGGGATTTGGCTGAAAGGGCTGGTTAGTGATCTTGGTCTGCATCATGATCAGGCTACGGTGTATTGTGACAGTTTGAGCGCAATTTGCCTAGCCAAGGATCAAGTCCATCATGAGAGAACCAAGCATATTGACGTGAGGTATCATTTTCTGAGAAGTGAGAAGAGAATCAAGGTGAAGAAAGTAGGAACTGCTGATAATCCTGCTGATATGTTCACAAAGCCGGTTCCACAGAGCAAGTTTCAACATTGTTTGGACTTGCTCAACATCAGAAGCTGTTAATTGCCCCGCGGGGCAATTCTGAGAAAGAGGGGGAGTCCTGGCCTTATCATAGTGCGTCTGAAGAATCTGTTTGGAGAATTCAAGTCAAGGTGGAGATTTGTTGAATGCCTTGAATTGGGTCCTTAATTATCTGTCAATTCTGTATTTTGGGCCCAAGCCTGCTAGGGCGTAGCTTAGCACTATATATAGACGCTATGGCAAAAACCCATATTCTGTAATTCTGTTCTTGCCTCTCCATAATAAAACTGCTCCCCCTCTTTCCGTGGACGTAGCCAATTTATTGGTGAACCACGTAAATCTGTTGTCTTGTTTTTCGCATTTATATTTTCTCGTATTATATCAAATTCCGCATAACAGTATCGAAGTTGTTGTTTAGCCTTTTGTAACTCACCAACATAGCTTGGTAACGTTATTTTATCTATACTCATTGCTATTGTGCTAAAGAGACAAGTAGCATTTCCCATTGTGTTGAGTGGAATAGGGGGGCGTAAATTCATTACCTGGTATAACATAGTTGGTCTAAACACGCCTGATTTTGCCATTGACACATCAACCCCGCACTTATGAATAAGTGCCATGGCAACTTCAATGCGAGATGGATTTTGTATTTGTGAATTTGTTGAAACAATACTATCCTTGAGTTTAGACAAGGTAAATGATGACAAATTGTACATTCTTGACACACATCGTTGAGGGTCAGGCACAACATTAGGCATAGGTGGAGGATTATCTATTGGTGGAAGGAACAAAGCTCCATCAAACTGAGGAGATGGTTGGAAATTTAATTTATGATCGTCTCTAGCCATAGAAATCCAATCACCAAGGAACTTAAACGCGCTGTACCCATCAGCAATCTTGTGGGATACACATAAGCTAACTCCCACTCCACCACAATCAAAATGGCTCAATTGGACCACTACAAGGCTACTTCTTTCTTCTGATAAGGAATTACCCAAGCCAAATTTTGTGGGAACACTATCTCAATAGCATCATTATACGGATTGCTAAGTATTTCAGACATTTGAATTGATATGAACATTCAAATACTCAGCGCCTATATCATTGCAATCAACATACTTATTATCCTTGATACGTCCCCCCGAAGGGATAATAAAAGTATAATATTTTTGAAAGGGAATTTTCAAGAATATTGGATATTTGAGTTATGGTATGATTTTCAGGTTTAGAGTACAAGGCAGCAATTGGTAAATATAGAGTATTATCTGTTTGATCTCTAAATGAGAGATTGTAATGTCTATGTGAAGAAGGGGTGGGGGGAGAAGGCTTAATGAATTTTCTTGAGAGAATTGTTGGTGAGGCCATTTTTAGTTCTATGTTTTTAAAATTTGAATTGCACATTCACATTTATATAGTAGTCTTAGTAAAATATCATGTCAATTTATGTATTTTGATTTAGGTTACAACATCAAATCAACTAATATTTCAATATAGTTTTTTTATTTTATTTTTATATTTAAAATACAACTCATATCATAGAGATTCTATAAATCATAATGGTCAATAACTTACAACATTTAGAAAAGATTGTGATTCAAAAAATAATTAGGACATATGAGCCTAAAAAGAATATATGAAATTGCAATTTAAGTCTCACAAAGGAATGCACATGGATAATTCCACCTTACAACTAATCAATTTGAATTATAATCTCGAAAGTCGTGTTATATCTTGGAGTACTTTTATATTTACCCTAACTTTTATGTATTATTAGAAGGGTTGACTTACCTATTAGGAGGAATATTAATAGATCCGACTCCTCTCCATCAACTTTTTAGCGCTCTTCAATTATCTATTTGTTTATTTTTATTAGACTTGAATTAGTAATAGTTGACTTTGAATATTTTTTCCTTATCGTTAGGCACATGATTAACTATTGTTGTGCGGAATTTGAGATAATACGAGAAAATATAAACGCAAAAACAAGATAACAGATTTACGTGGTTCACCAATAAATTGGCTACGTCCACGGGAAGAGAGGGAGCAGTTTTATTATGGAGAGGCAAAAACAGAATTACAGAATAGGGTTTCCCATAGCGTCTATATATAGTGCTAAGCGAGACCCCTGTCCTTTCTGTTTGTAGCGGGTCCGATTCAAGGCATTCAACAAATCTCCACCTTGACTTGAATTCTCCGAACAGATTCTTCAGACGCACTATGATAGTGCCAAGCCTCCCCCTCTTCCTCAGAGTTGCCCCGCAGGGCAATTAACAGCTTCTGATGTTGAGCAAGTCCATACAGTGTTGAAACTTGCTCTGTGGAACCGGCTTTGTGAACATATCAGCAGGATTATCAGCAGTTCCTACTTTCTTTACCTTGATTCTCTTCTCACTTCTTAGAAAATGATACCTTACGTCAATATGCTTGGTTCTCTCATGATGGACTTGATCCTTGGCTAGACAAATTGCGCTCAAACTGTCACAATACACCGTAGCCTGATCATGATGCAGACCAAGATCACTAACCAGCCCTTTCAACCAAATCCCTTCTTTTGCAGCCTCTGTCAAGGCCATGTACTCCGCTTCCGTAGTAGACAAAGTCACTGTAGGTTGCAAAGTTGCCTTCCAACTGACGACAGATCCTCCAAGGGTAAACACATAGCCAGTCATCGATCTTCTTGTGTCAACATCTCCAGCATAGTCTGAATCAGAATAGCCAGTAACCAAGCACTGAGTATCACCTCCATAAATGAGAACAACGTCAGATGTACCTCTAAGGTACCGGAAAATTCTCTTCACAGCCTGCCAATGTTCTCTCCCTGGTTGTCCCATGAATCTGCTCACTACACTGACTGCATGTGCTAAATCTGGCCTTGTACAGACCATAGCATACATCAAACTTCCTACGGCACTGGCATAAGGGACTCGTGACATATACTCCTTCTCTTCTTCTGACTGTGGAGCGAACATGGCAGTGAGATGGATATTGGCAGCACTGGGGGTATCAATAGGCTTAGATGAAGACATGCCAAACCTCGCCAAGACCTTCTGAATGTAGCTTCTTTGTGACAAGAAAAGTTTCCTTCTCTCTCTCTAATGATCTCCATCCCTAAAATCTTCCGAGCGGCTCCCAGATCCTTCATCTCAAACTCAGCACTAAGTAAACCCTTCAGCTTCTGAATGTCATACTTCTTCTTTGCAGCTATCAACATATCATCTACATAAAGCACCAGATAGATGAATGAATCATCATTGAGCCTATTGTAGTAGACACAACAATCATATGAGCTCCGAGTATAGCCCAACTTCACCATATAGCTGTCAAACCTTTTATACCGCTGCCTTGGAGACTGCTTAAGTCCATATAAGGACTTCTTCAACTTGCAGACGTGATTTTCCTTCCCTGGAACTTGGAAACCATCCGACTGAGTCATGTATATCTCTTCCTCCAACTCTCCATATAGAAACGCTGTCTTCACATCAAGTTGTTCAAGCTCCAGATTCTGATGTGCAACTATCGCTAGTAACACTCGGATGGAAGTATGTCTGACCACTGGTGAGAAGATCTTATTGTAGTCCACTCCCTCTCTTTGGTTGAAACCTCTGGCAACAACCCTGGCTTTATACTTGACTCCTTCTGCTGGTGATATCCCTTCCTTCTTCTTGAAAACCCATTTGCAAGTAATAATCTTTCTCCCCGAAGGCTGTATGACCATATCCCATGTCTGATTCTTGTGTAGGGACTCCATCTCATCTCCCATAGCGGCAAACCATTTTTCAGAATCAG
Source organism: Solanum lycopersicum (assembly GCF_036512215.1). NCBI lineage: Eukaryota > Viridiplantae > Streptophyta > Magnoliopsida > Solanales > Solanaceae > Solanum > Solanum lycopersicum. The sequence continues at coordinate 58,512,598 of NC_090810.1, read as the reverse complement.
AACTTAAAATGGCTTCTTTGTAAGTAGACGGCTCAGATGTATCTACCTCTTCAGCAACCTGCAGTGCATAACCCACCATGTCCTCAAAACCATACCTCGTACGTGGCCGAACTCCAACCCTCCTTGGCCGATCTTGAGCTATACTCTGATGGATATCTGATGGCATGGATTCTGGAATATCAGTTTCTGTCTGTGGCTCTTGATCCTCCTCTTCAGGTTCTTTCAAATCGCTCTCGTTCTGAATGACTTAAAACTCCACCTGTTTATCAAGACTCCCAGTTTCTGACGTAGTTGTAGGCTTCACAATGGTTCTAAGCAGAGAACTTTCATCAAAGACAACGTTCCTGCTCATAATAACCCTTTTTTCTGCTGGAGACCAGATTCTGAAACCTTTCACTCCATCTCTGTAGCCCACAAATACTCCCTTTTTGGCTCTTGGTTCTAACTTACCTTCACTGATGTGATAGTAAGCCGTACAACCAAAAGCTTTCAGATTTGAATAATCTGCAGCTTTTCCTGACCACATCTCCATAGGTGTCTTGTACTGTATGCCTGTATGTGGTCCGCGGTTAACCAAGTAGCAAGCTGTACTAACCGCTTCTGCCCAGAATCTTTTATCTAAAGCATTAGAGAGCATGCGCCTTGCTCTCTCCAGAAGTGTTTGATTCATCCGCTCAGCTACACCGTTCTGCTGTGGTGTATTTCTGACTATACGATGTCGAGCAATCCCTTCACCCTTACAGAATTGATCAAATTCAGACTAACAGAATTCCAGCCCATTATCAGTTCGCAACCTTTTGATCTTCTTCCCTGTTTGATTTTCCATCAAAATTTTCCACTCCTTGAACTTCTGAAAAGCTTCACTTTTATGCTTCATCATGTACACCCAAGTCATCCTTGAGTAGTCATCAATAATGGACACAAAAAATCTGCAGCCTCCCAAAGACTCAACACGGCATGGACCCCAATAATCAGAATGGATATAATCAAGTGTGCCTTTTGTTCTGTGAATGGCCTTTGGAAACTTGTTGCGATGTAGTTTTCCAAAGACACAATGTTCACAAAACTCTAGGCTCTTAACCTTATGACCAGCAAGAAGATCCTCCTTTGAGAGAATTTGCATCCCTCTTTCACCCATATGACCAAGTCTCATGTGCCATAACTTAGTCATATCCTCCTGGTGAACTTCTGACGATGCAACATGGGCTGAACCTGTAACCGTGGAACCTTGTAGAAAATACAAAGTACCACGCATGACACCTTTCAGAATCAGATTTGAACCCTTCCAGACCCGCAAGACTCCATCTTTTCCCGACCAGCTGAATCCCTTGTTGTCCAAAAGACTGAGAGATATCAGATTTTTCGTCATCAATGGAACGTGCCTGACCTCGTTCAATGTGCAGAAGCTACCGTCATGTGTCCTTATCTTGATCGAGCCTGTCCCAACCACCTTGCAGACAGAACTGTTGGCCATCGAGATGCTGCCTCCGTCTACCTGCTCATAAGTCGTGAACCACTCTCTCCTAGGACAGATGTGATAGGATGCCCCAGAATCAAGAACCCACACATCTGAATGATGAGTGTGCTCATCCGCAACTAGGGCAATATCTTCTTCAGAATTGGTGTCTTCTTCAGCAACAGCAGCAGACACTGATTGTTTTTCCGATTGCTTCTTCTTCTTCGGACAATCAAATTTCCAATGTCCCTTCTCCTTGCAGTAATTACAAACATCATCCGGCTTTGCACCCTTCGACATCGGCTTATTTTTCTTTCCGCCGTTTTTCCTTCCCTTTCCGCTACTGGTGAACAGACCGGAAGGCTGTATGTCCGTACTTGTGCCGTTAGCCTTATGCCGTAATTCCCTTCTATGAAGGGCTGATCTGACTTCTTCCAGTGACACAGTATCTTTCCCAACAATGAACGATTGAACAAAATTCTCAAACGACATTGGGAGAGATACTAACAGAATCAGGGCAGCATCTTCATCCTCGATCTTCACATCGATATTACGCAATTCTAATAACAAAGTATTCAATTGCTCTAAGTGTTCCCTGAGTTGTGTACCTTCAGCCATTCGTAAACCGAATAGACGTTGTTTCAGAAGCAGCTTGTTGGTTAGAGATTTTGTCATGTACAAACTCTCCAGCTTCAACCACAGACCAGCAGCAGTCTCTTCATCCGAGACCTCCGTGATGACGTCATCTGCGAGACACAGCATGATCGTCGAGTGCGCCTTTTCCTCCAGAATCGCCATCTCAGGAGTAACGACGGCGTTCTTGTCTTTCAACAACGGCGCCCAGAAGCCTTGCTGTTTCAACAAAGCCCGCATCTTGATCTGCCATAAACTGAAACTGTTCCTCCCTGTGAATTTGTCGATTTTCACGTTCAAAGCAGACATCTCGAATTCTCCAAGAACACCGATTAACCGAGAGGCTCTGATACCAATTTGTTGTGCGGAATTTGAGATAATACGAGAAAATATAAACGCAAAAACAAGACAACAGATTTACGTGGTTCACCAATAAATTGGCTACGTCCACGGGAAGAGAGGGAGCAGTTTTATTATGGAGAGGCAAGGCATTCAACAACTATTTTTAGTGTAATTTTATCAAATTGAAGATGATATGTAGAGCACTACAAGAAATCCCAACCAGTTTAGAATTAAAAAAAATTAAGATTTCAATCAATATATATATATATATATATATATATATATATATATATATATATATATATATATATATATATATATATATATATATATATATATATATATATATATATATATATATATATAAGAAAAGATATAAAGTTACCATAGAAGTTGTTCCTAAGTTTTAAAAAGACACTTTAACTTTGCAAGCGTCTACAAAAATACTATATACCTTTGTAAATAGATCATTTTTGAAGCACTTCTCATCAATAAAGTTGCGCGTGACACTCACTCTATTTGAGCCCTTTTAATTTTATTGTCCTACTATCAATATCGAATAAAGGTACTACTGTGTTGATCGAGATTACCCAATTTAGGTATTTCAAAGTTTTGGACAAGGTGTTTTGTCTACAGGACAATCTGTTATTGTGGAGACTAAGTTGGTGACAAAAATCGCATAGAAGAAGATTAAGATAAATGGTGGAGCAGTTATTCTCATTACTTAGATTTAAATTGTTAGTTACTTTATATCATGATTGAAATAAGATCACCAACATGCATATTGCAGAGATATTTTTATCTTGTAATAAATAATTTTCTGCTTCTGCTATTTTAATAAAAGATATTGTTATTGTAGCTTCATCCCAACAATAGAAAAATTGATTCTACTTTTATCTATAAACAGTTTTACCAATTAGCTAATCACACAATTTCTTTTCCAAAATAAATATATTTTTTACTCAAAGTAAGTGTTTTTAGTCTCGTAACAACAATATGAGCAGCCATTGATGAAGCTACAAAACTTCCCCAAACGAAACTGGAAAATGAAGACTGCAATGCAAGGCTTTGTGATTGAATTGTGAAGTGTTTTGTTTCCTTCATTCATCACTCATGAAGTGTATATATACATGTGACTAGATGGATCAAACTAGTGGAAAGAAAATAACTAACTAACTAACTAGTTTGTTATGTAACTAACTATTACAATACCAACTATAAAATGGAAATACAACTAACTAACTAACTTGAAATAAGTAATGTACATGAGTTAATTATGAGTGTTAATACCCCTCCTCAAGTTGGAAGTGATGATTTCACAGCCAACTTGTGTAAGATGGCTGAGTGTTTGATGCCAGTGAGGGCCTTGGTAAGAATGTCTGCAAGCTGATCTGAAGTCGATACATGATGCAAAGAAATTAACCCCTCCTGAAGCTTATCACGTACGAAGTGACAATCCACCTCAATGTGTTTAGTTCTCTCATGAAACACAGGATTGCGAGCAATATGGATGGCAGATTGACTATCACAATGAACACTAATAAGAGAGGAAATAGAGACAGTTAACTCAGTAAGCAATCTATGGATCCAAGTTAGTTCTCCTACAACTTTTCTGAGTGATCTATACTCTGCTTCTGCTGATGACAAGGAGACTGTCTCTTGTTTCTTAGACTTCCAACTAATAGGGCTGTTCCCAAGTAGTACTAAATAGCCACTGACTGACCTCCTCGAATCTGGACATGATGCCCAATCTGAATCACAAAAAGCTTGGACTGTGCAGTCAGGATCCTTGGACAACTGAACTCCTAAGGTAGTATCCTGTTTGAGATATCTAAGCAGATGATAAGGCTGCTTGTAAATGTGGAGCTCGTGGATCCTGCATGAATTGGCTTAAGTGTTGAACACTAAAAGCTATGTCTAATCTCGTATTAGTTAAGAAGTTCAGCTTGCCTATCAACTTTCTATAGAAAGTAGGATCAGACAAAGGGGTTCCTTCCTTGGCTTTCAATTTAACAGTAGGATCTAAAGGAGAGGACAAAGGTGTATAATTGAAACAATCATACTCTTTTAGCAAGTCTAAAGCAAACTTCCTCTGAGAAATAAGTACCACATCTGCTGTATCAAGAATCTCCAAGCCTAGAAAATAGTGAAGCCTTCCAAGATCTTTGATTTTAAAAGTGTTATCCAGATATGCCTTCAAATGTGCAATCTCAGTTGTGTCTGTGCCTGTTAAAATAACATCATCCACATATACTGCAACAAACACAGCCAAGGAACCTTCCTTTCTGTAAAATAATGAGTGATCGAATTGTGAATGTGAGTATCCTCTGGATGACAATGCTTCAGTTAGCTTAGATTACCACTGTCTACTTGCTTGTTTAAGACCATAAAGGGACTTCTTCAATTTACACACCAGCCCTGAATTAAGTACTTCAAGTCCTGGGGGTAGTTTCATATAAACCTCTTCATGAAGATCTCCATGAAGGAATGCATTATTTACATCAAGTTGAAACATGTTCCAACCCTTCTTCACTGCACAAGCTATCAAAGTTCTCACTGTGGTCATCTTAACCACAGGAGAATAAGTCTCAGTGTAGTCAATTCCAGCCTGCTGTGTATACCCTTTCACAACTAGTCGTGCCTTGAATCTTTCTATGCTCCCATCTGCCTTGTGTTTTACCTTATATACCCTCTACATCCAACTGCTTGTTTGTTTGGAGGTAATGCAACAAGGTCCCAAGTATCATTAGCATACAATGCTTCAAATTCTTGTGTCATGGCCTTTTGCCATGCAGGATTTAGGGATGCCTCCGCATATGAAGATGGCTCACTATCATGACAAATATTTTCAACAAGTGACTGACTATTAGATGTAATGACTTCAGGAGATATATGATGGTGTTTGGTAAACAATGCAGTAAGTGACAAAATGTTATTGAGGGTTGTGTTGGATGTGTTAGAACTGAATGATTTCAATTTTGGAATATTGACAACATAGTCTTTCAAATGTGATGGTATTTTGTTTTCCCTGTGTGATATTCTTTGTATTATTGTGGAAGTATTGTGTTGAGAAGATGTTGAAGAAGTAATAGGACTAGTGGAAGGTATATCAGGATTTTGAGTAATGTGAGTAGGTAGATGAGAAAGAGTTGTATCAGTCACATTGTCATAATCACTTACACAATTCTTGTATGAATCTGAAACAGTATAATCAGGAGAAGAAAATGACTTCAAAACAGAAGGGAAAGAAGAACTTTCAGTTGACAAAGTAAAAGGAAAGACATGTTCATGGAAAATTACATCCCTGGAGATATGTAACTTCTTTGTAGCTAGATTCATTACCTTATAGCCTTTAGTTCCAAAAACATATCCTAAGAAAACATGTGGAGTAGTCCTTGGCTCAAACTTATCTCTAAGTACCTTTGGCACAGTAGGGTAACAAAGACAACCAAAAGATCTAAGCTGACTATAGCTTGGTTTCTTATTGTATAATACCTCATATGGACACTTATTTCTCAAATAACTCGATGGTAGTCTGTTAATAATATGTGTAGCTGTTAGAACACACTCTCCCCAGTATCTTATAGGTAGTTTAGATTGAAACAAAAGAGCTCTAGCTGTTTCCAACAAATACTTATGTTTTCTCTCCACTACACTATTTTGTTGAGGTGTATATGGACAAGTTTTCTGATGAACTATTCCTTTGGATAAAAGAAACTGATGTGTTTCATTATTATTAAACTCTAGCCCATTATCTGTTCTAATGTTTTTAAGAGTGGTACTAAACTGATTCTCTATCATGACTATAAAATTTTTCAAAAATTGCAGAGCATTGCTCTTAGTACTTAAGAGGTGTGTCCAAGTTGATCTGCTATAATCATCTACCAAAGTAATGAAATACTTGTAGTTGTCATAAGTGGATACATGATAGGGTCCCCATAAGTCAATATGTAGCAGTTCAAAAATAGATTTGGTTTGGCTTGTGCTATGACTAAAAGGTAGCCTTTGTTGTCTTGACATAGGACAAATATTGCAGCAGAAAGGTTGTTTGGAAGAAAAATTGACTGGTAATCCAATGATATTTTTCATCTTAACAAAAGGTACATGGCCAAGTCTATTGTGCCACAACAAGTCTACATTATCTCCAGAGTTGTGATCAGCCATAACATGACTAAAAGAATTAAAAGGAACAGAATTAGAAGCTAACACTTTGTATTAATCAGGAGAATAGGATTTAGCAGGAAAAGAATTACATGTTTCACCTCTAATGGAACTAGAAAAAGGGCTACTATTTGGAAAACAACAACATATTTGGCATGTATTGACTCTTTCAGATGTCTTCAAGCATTTTGTGCATAAGAAGTAAAGCCCATCTCTACAATTACCAAGAACTTGTGGCCTCTTCACTGAAGGGGCCTGCAATAGAAACAATGCATTAGTGAACATGACTATGCATTTCATTGTATTAGTTAGTGAATGGACTGAAACTAGATTGTACTTAAAAGAAGGCACATATAAGACTTGATGTAAAGTAATATTAGATATGACTGGTACATCTCCAAACTCTGTTACTTTGACTTTGTATCCATTTGGAAGAGAAACTAGTATAGGAGTAGGCAAAGTTTTGATATTGGTTAGAGAATTCTTACTAAAAGTTATGTGGTTTGATGCTCCCGAGTCAATGATCCACAAGTTAGCACTTGACTCAAAACATTTGCATTATAGATTGTCAAAAACAATAGAGGAAGAGCAAACCACAATACCTGCAAAGTTCATTGATCCAGCAGCCAGACCAGAAGTATTATTGATAGAAGTATCTTCTCCCACATTCTCATTTTTGAAATGCTACAGCAGACTCATGATCTGTCCATATTGTTCCTTCGTAAAGTTAACACTCTTTAACACATCACCTTGAGATTGTGATTGTTCTTCTCCATTTGCAGATACCACATCACCAACAGAACCATGTACATTTGCTACCACTCTCCTTCCTTTGTAGCTTGAGCCTTGTTGTCTAAAATTCTGGCCACCATTGTAACTTCCTGATCTATTATTTTGGTTGTTATTGTTTTGGGGATATCCATGCAACTTGTAACATTTATCCTTGATGTGTCCAGCCCTTTTACAATAGTCACACACTATGACATTCCTGTTAGTGTTGTTACTTTGATAGTGATTTCCTCCTGAACTACTGTTAGTATCACCATAATTTCCATAGCTATTTGCTTGAAAATTTGTTCTAAAAGGTATTCCTCCATGTCCTTTGTTATCAACAGCTTTAACATTCAAAGATACAGAATTTGTAGACATTCTACCAATAGGTTTGAATTCTTTTTGTTTTTCCTCTTGGATTAACAATGAGAAAGCCTGTCCCATAGAAGGAAGAGGATTCATCATGAGAATGTTTCCTCTTATCACTGTGTACACTTCATTTAACCCCATAAGAAAATGAATCAGGCGCCTATCTTGTTCAGCCTTGAATATACTATCCTTTGCACCACACACACAGACACAACTGCAGTGATTCTTCACATTCAAAGTATTCAATTCTTCCCATAACTTCTTCATCCTTGTGTAATATACAGTAATGTCCAAAACTCCTTGTGTGAGATCATTGATCTCCTTTTGAATTTGATACAACTTTGCTCCATTGGTTTGGTCATACCTGTCTTCCAACTCCTTCCACAACTCAGCAGAATTGCTTACATACTCCACACTGTCTGAAACTTCTTTGATTAAAGAGTTCAGAATCCAAGATGTCACCATATCATCACACCTCTGCCATTGACGTAACAGAGGTGAATTGTTGCTGCTTGGTTTCTCACAACTTCCATCAATGAACCCTAACTTGTTTTTTACTGACAATGCCCTCATAGCACCTCTTCTCCAAGTCCTATATCCTGTTCCATCAAATTGAACAGGGACAAGCATCATTCCTGGATTATCTGAAGGATGCACATACAGAACACCATTGGCATCACTTCCAGATATGACAGATCCCTCAGATGCAGATGTGGATGTAGTAGTTTCGATGGCCATTACAACAATGACTATTATGAACTACTCGATAAAGAAAAGAAACAAATCGCAGATGAACTTTCAGAAAAACAGAAAGTATAACAAACACAGTAACTTCCAACTTTGTTATCAATTGAGAATCAATCAAAACGAGTAACCAAAAGAAGAAGAAAAGAGCAATTAACCGTGTGCTCTGATACCATGTTAAGATCTTCAAAGTGTAGCATGAGCAACCATTGATGAAGCTACAAAACTTCCCCAAACGAAACTGGAAAATGAAGACTGCAATGCAAGGCTTTGTGATTGAATTGTGAAGTGTTTTGTTGCCTTCATTCATCACTCATGAAGTGTATATATACATGTGACTAGATGGATCAAACTAGTGGAAAGAAAATAACTAACTAACTAACTAGTTTGTTATGTAACTAACTATTACAATACCAACTATAAAATGGAAATACAAGCAACTAACTAACTTGAAATAAATAATGTACATGAGTTAATTATGAGTGTTAATAAATCGATCAGCCCATATCTCACCAACTTGTTTCAATTGCCTATTCCATCTCATCTTTTCACATGTTCATATATTCCCCTTTTTGGTTATTACCTCTAAATATAATCCTAAAAAGGGAATTATTTTTTTCCCTATATATGTACCAAAATTTGGTGTTGTTTTCCTATCAATTATCAATTTTTAATTTTCTTGCATTCCCCCCCTTCACCAAAGAAGAAAGAAAAAAACAAAAATATGTCGATAAACATGAAATACAAAGAGATAATTTCATCCCTTCCTAGAAGAGAAGTTTCTCAAAATTTTACTTCTTTTGATTACTATCAATACAAAGGCTTTTGGTTCCCTTTAGCCTTTTTAGAATCAATTTTATTTATGGAAGAAAATTTCAAAGCACAACCTTGTAATATTTTTCTTTGTGGTTCTCTCAAAACAGGCACCACTTGGCTTAAATCTTTGGTCTTTTCTATTATGACAAGACATCATTTTGATGACTCTACCAATCCTATACTCACAAAACTTCCTCATGATTGTATACCAACATTAGAAATTGATTGTGACATCAATTTTACTTCTCTTGATGACACTAAGTTCCCATTATTAGGCACACATCTTCCATACACTTGTTTGCCACAATCTATAATAGATTCGAAGTGTAAGATCATTTATATATGTAGAGAACCAAAAGACACATTTGTTTCAACATGGCATTACACTAAAAAGCTTGAAGAAACCATCCCTGAATTCAAAGATAATCCTATCACAATCGAACAAGAAATCGAGTGGTTTCTTGAAGGAAAATCCTTGTATGGACCTTATTGGGATCACGTGTCTGAATATCTAAAAGCAAGTAAGGATCGTCATGGAAAGAACGAGATTTTCTTTTTGAAATTCGAGGACTTGAGGAATGATACGTTGAGTTATGTGAAGAAATTGGCTGAGTTTATGGGAAAACCATTTTCTCAAGAGGAAGAGGATCAATTTGTACCTGAAAAAATAGTGGCAACTTGTGAATTTGGAAATTTGAGTAATTTAGAGGTGAATAAGAGTGGATCGCATAATCCAAAACCTGGGATAAAAGTTAATAATAATGCTTTTTTTCGTAAAGGAGAGATCGGAGATTGGAAGAATCTTTTGAGTGAAGATGTGGCAAAATCAATTGACAACAGAACTAAGGAAAAACTTCAATCTTTAATTTGGGATTGAATTTTTGAATTTTACAATATTAATATTACTTTTACTTCATTCAAATTTATCATGTTCTTTATTTTTCTTCTATTATGTCATTTCATTGATGTGTGTATTTTGTTATGGTTTGCAATTAATTAATAAAATGGTTTTTATGCACCTATGACCTAAGTTTGCTGACCAATTTTTCATTAGACATAATTATTAATGTTAATTGTTGTATGAAATTAATGTTATTTTTGCCTCAAGTCTTTGACAACAATCTTAGAATGTTTCTAACCTTAGCTTGAAACAAAATTATAATTCTTAAAATATTTTGAATGTTTCTAAGAAATCAATTAATTCACATGACTTTGACATTTTCCCCCCAAAGAAATAAATATTTAATATTAACACCAAAATAATTGCACACACAATATTCCGTATCTTTAAAATTTCAAAATTAATTTAACAAGTACATTTTATTTATCATTATTAATTCCTTTTTAACCACCAATTCATTTCCCATCATATTCTGATATATTTTTAGTTTTTTTATTTGTCATATTTTTAAAATTATATAAAACTCAAAATACTTATTTTATATAGATATTTATAAAGAGTGCTAATTAACGCAAGAAAATAATATACTTAGCGGCAATTGAACTATTACTACTAAAGATTATTTTCTATGTAATATTATTATGACTTTCATTCCCTTGATTTCTTTTCCCTTTAACTATTTTGATATATCAACCTCTATCAAAGTGATTAGTACATTTATTCGTCTCTACAAAGAGGAACACACAATGTTTTAGTGAAAAGACTCCTCAATTACTGCTAGATGTCATCATAGTATATAATAGATGTAGAAGCAGTCAATCAGTGAATAGAACAAATGGGTAGTCGGGGAAATAGTTTGGGTCGTGAGTTCAATCAAGATAAATATTTGAAAAAATTACCTAAATACACATCTTATTTTATCGTTATCTCTAAAATTATTTACCATTTAATTTTTTGAAAATTTCCTCCCTGATGCATCACTTTCCTCTCACTGATACATCTCTACTTGCCTCACGGATACATTTCTTCCCTCTCTAATACATTCATTCTCTCACGAATACATTCCTCCTCTCTCGAATACATTTCTATCCTATGTATGTGAATATCATATCCCCTCTCGGATACAGTCCTACCCTCTTGGATTCATCCCTTTTTGATGTATTTGGATATCTACTAATGTATCCAGAAGTCCAATGTTGCATCCAGAAGTCCAATGATGTAACCACATTCCATAAATTATAAGAGATTCTTGTATTTTTGAAAATAGTAGTGAACTAATGTTATTAGCACTTAACACTATGAGGTTGCTTGGTCTGAGGCTACAAATAAGTAGTGATGGGATAAGAAAATAGTGATCGTATACAAATTTTGTTTCTTGTTTGGTTGCTATGTTTGGGATAACTTATCTCAACATTTATACCATATTGATATGATAAGTGTTTTAATCGGAAAAGGAAAAATATTTCATTTGAAGAATTTTTGACTTTTTAAAGAGTCGCCACTTAATTTTTAAGGAAAATTAAGAAAAAGTATTGTTTTCAAATAACTTAAACAGAAAAATCGTTTGAAAACGCAAAAGGAGTTTGGGGATTCAAATTAATGTTTTAGGAAGGTGTTAGGCACCTAAACTATTCGTTTAAAACGGTAATCCGGCAACTAACTATTTGGCTAAAAATGTTTAATTTTATTATTTGAATTGGAAATCAATTTAGTATTTATTTTAAGAGTGTGATATTAGTCTATACTAATTAATCAGCGAAATTTACTTGATTCTTTTTAAGTTTTTTAAGATTGATCAATTTAATTTAAACCGCTAAAACATAGTGGCGCCTTGCGAGGATTTGCGAATTTCTAACCTTAAAACTAGCGGCAATTAAACAACAAACAAATAACGAGAAAGTAAAGAGAGAGAGAGAGAGAGAGAGAGAGGGAGGGAGGGTTGGGTCCAAGTCCGATTTATCTGTCCGCCTGGACTGATATTTGGACCTACTTTCTTCTGGGTTTTGACCCATTTGACTTTTTGGGTTTTTAATCCATTTTCTTTTTGGTTTTTTGACCCATTTCCTTTCGTACCTGTCCTAGTCTAAACAAATAATAAATACAAAAAGATTAAAAAAAACGACGAGGCTTATGCCCAAAATAAATACAATACGATAAAATAAATTTGGGTTAATTATCCCAATCTCTTCAACTCTTTCGACTCAATTTCCTTCGCTTGGGATCTATACGTCAATTTTAAGGGTTGACTCGATGAAATCGTCATTGAGCCTTCTTGGCCCATGAGAGTGGAAAGAAGAGGCGTTGGAGTTCCATGAACTCACTCAAAATCACATGCAATGATAAAAGAAGAAAAGGATTAATATCCATATTATAAATATAATGAAGCTAAGTTTTTAATGAGATTATTATCATTTAATTTGGTTAATCTATTAATTAATTATTTGACATGTGCAAGAAGCGTTGACTTCACATGCACGAATTTTTGTTCCTTCTTTTTTTTTTTTGGTTAATGTTGTCTAGTTTTGACTTTTATTACAAAATAAGAAAATAAATATTTTTATCTATTATATTTTTAACTTATTTTGAAAGTTAATATTTTTCAAAGAGGTATACATCTTTAGGTGCACAATTCACATTTATATAGTAAAATATCATTACAATTTAGGTGGTTTGATTGACGCTTCGAGAATCAAATTAACTAATATTCGAATATAATTTTTTTTATCTCATTTTTTTTAGAATACAACTCATATATCATTCAACTAATAATTAGGATATGTAAGTCTAAAATGAATATATGAAAATTTCAATCTAAGTCTGATAAGGAATGCATACATAAAATTAAACGTTATATCTGTTTACATCCCTACTCTTTCGAAATAGGGCGAAACATCGCAGCAACTCGAAAAACAATTAATTGATTCAATTTTAACAAAGTTTTAAAAATAAAGGAAGTTTTAAAAAAGAGTCGCCACCTAATTTTAGGAAAAAACTAGGAAACCATTAAATGATTTACGAAACCAGTTCGATTCTAGGTAAGGGGTTCAAGTTATTCCGAAGGAAAGGGGTTAGGCACCCTTCGAAATCCACAAATGTGGTTCCCGACTGAATTAATTTTTTTTTTCAAATTGAGGAAGAATATAAAATAATATACAAGTATAATAAACATTCAATATGCACAATAAAATAAAATAATAATTATCGGCCTAAGGTTTGCCTAACGTCAATATTTACAAAATAATGAAATAGTATAATTCGAGCTTTTTCGAATGGCTTCGAGGAAGCAAGTTTTGGATACCTGTCAACACACTTAATAAAAGTGTTAGTTAAGAATAAATATGAGTAAAAATGAATAACTCAAATAATAACTAAAAAATAAAAAATCCGTCTTATTAACATGGGAGGCCTTGGGAATCGACGGTAATTTCTTCATCGGCCAATTTCAACAGCTAAAAATATATATAAACTTGAATAAGATTTCCGTCTTTTAAAATGGGGAGGCCTCTAAACCCAACGAATAGATTTTTCATCGGCCCTTTTCAACATATAAAATATATAAACTGAACAATTACAAAACATAACAAACTTATCCCGAGAGAATATGAAAAACAACAACCAAACTAAAATAATATAATTAGAAATGGAAACAACGATAATATAATATATATAAAAATTAAAAATAACATTAAAGTAGAATAATAACAAAACCCTGAAAAGTTAAGATAGCAAATAGTTGACTAACAATTTTAAAATAATAGTAATAATAAATAAACATTGAATCGTAAAATAATGCTAATATTAAAACTACAATAAACACAAATATTAATTGACTTTTAGAACTACATTAAACTAAAAAAAACAAAACAAGCTACATATAATAAACATAAAACATAAAAGAGCTAAGAATTAAATAAAACAAGGCTAAAAAAAAAATTTACCTACTCCACCTCCTCAACTCGAAAAACCACAAAAACACTTCAAATTTTTTGAACTATGGGAACAAAGAATTCTCAAAATTTTATGAGTATTCTTTTGTTTTTTCCCTCCAAATCCTCCCTTAAAAATAGTGAATGAAGTGGGCTTATATAGAAACCCAAAAATCCTCAAAAAGGATGAAATACCGATGTGGACTATTGCAAAATTGAAAATTGTTTGAGAGACAATGTGGGAAAGGCGTTTTTTTTATTTTTGTATTTGACTCAAAATGTATGAATTTTAAAATGTTAGGCCAAAATTGGGTGTCAACAATATCAATAAAATATTATAAAAACCTTGTTAGTAAAATAGTTTTTTTTCATATAAAATAATATTTTGAACATTTTTACCGTAATAAGGTAATATCATTTATCATATGACTATATTTTGCACGCAAATACTTTGAGAATCTAATATAACGCAATTTGAAATAGTTTATATAGAGTAGTAAATATATAGTTTAGGAAAATATTTTATTTTATTTTATTATAGAAATTTATTATTGTTAGCGATCAAATAACTAATACTTTCTTATTTTTTGAAACCGTGCTAAATATTATATCATGGGAGTGCTTATCAATTCAAATATACTGATTAATTTATGAAAGTAAAAGATGTATATTAAGTTAATATGAATAAACGAAATTATAATGGCAAGCATGTAATAAATATTAATTAAATAAGCAACCAAATTCTATGAGTTGTTGTGATTTAGTTGAATTAAGATAGGAGTCTTATTTTTTAGTCTGAATAGTGTCAAAGGTGTGTTACAAATCTGATTCATTCAGATATACTCAGATCCATTAAGAGACTTATAAGAAAATAAAATAAACTAACTTAATGAACTGAATTTGAATATTTAGATCCAGCTCATAAAAATAAACACACTTAATGAGGCAAATTTGAATGATTAAGATTCAAACCCATTAAGTGAAAACAAATAAAGCCTAACATAATGTAATATTGTTTTGTCGATATTTATGATAATATTTTTAAATTATAATTTATAATTTAATTTAATAATTATAAAAAAAATATAATTTTCTAAAAAATGGGCTGACCCAGCAAGCCTGTAGCCCACGTACTTGTGAATGGGCCGACCATTTCTTGACCCACACCAAAAATGGGCTAGCCCGACCTAGCCCGTAAAATGTCAAAACCTGTGTGTGTTAGCCCGAATGGGGTGGGCTAACCCATAATGACAGCTCTAGAATAAAGCTCCAAAATTTACTACATTTGGCTTAGAAAAGAAATAGCACTCACATTTCGAATCTCACCAAAAAATTTCTATATATACATATACATAAAATCAGTAAGATAAATATGCTTCTCTTGGACTTTTTTATTTTATATATATAAGAGTGTTTTACAAATGCAACTTGACAATTATAACATGTTCTCAAAATAAATGTTGACACCCAATTTTGACCCTCGTCGGTATAAGTTAATTAGTTTTTTAAATCTTGCAAAAATAAAATATATGTACATATATACATATATGTATATACATATATGTATATGTATATATGTATATCTTAAACCCATTCCTTTACCCATCAGCCCACTCTTATTCCCAGGCCCAAAAACCCCTCAACCCAACACTAACTTAAATATCCCAGGCCCAAATCCCTCATGCCAGCCCACTAGAATAATTCCTAATCCAGCCCACACCAATTACTCCCCTCCGTTCGGCCCACCTAAAATCGACCCAACCCTTTATTATTTAAACCGACCCAGCCCAGTCCCCTAACGACCCGGATCCGACCAGTTTCCCCTTCCCCTCTTCTTCCCCATTCTCACTCACGCGTTCAGCAGCCACGATAATTCCCCCAGAAAACAGACGCCAACAAATCCCCAAGCCAGCCGCGCTCTCTCGCTCTCTCCCTCATCTCCCCACGTTCTCGTCTCCCTCACGCGTCTCTCCCTCACGCGACCTCCCTCCCTTTCCCTTTCCCTTTCTCTCCCCATCCCATCGCAGCCTGCAAAAACACAGAAAAACAGAACCCCCAACAACCCCGCGTCTCTCTCCCCACACTCTTCTCCCTTCCCCTTCGCGTGAACAAGACGGAATGGCAGAAACCTACTCCTGCCGCTGTCACGCAGGTCTGCGACACGCAGGACGTCACAGTCGCCCTCGCCAGCACGCAATGGGTTTGACCCAAAGGGATTTCAAATTTCGAACTCGAAAATAGGCCGAAACCGACCTCAAATCGAAGCCCTAACGTTTTCCATATAAACCCCCCACCCTAGACTGAATGGGGTAGAGAAAATTTTGGGGAAAAAAGACTCGGCTCCCTCCGTCTCTGGTTGGAATTTTTGGGGTTAGAAAATTTGGTTAGAGATTTTTGTTGAAAAAAAAAGAGAGGCAGAACTTGGGTTGAATACTTTTGGAGGTTTTTGAGTTGGGAAAATGTTGACAAACCGTAGAGAGATTTTTGGGGAAGGAAAATTCGTTTGACTTCTTCTCGTTTTGGTTTCGGAAGATTGAGAGGTTGGAAGTTTGAGATTTTAGGGAAGGGATTTTCAAAGATTGAAAGTTTCCGGTGCCGTTTTCGCCATCCGCTGGTTAGTTCGAGTTGTGGAAGTTCGTTGTTGCCTCGCTCGTCGACTCCCGTTCGCTGCTCCGAAGAAGGTACGTTCTCCATTTTTATCGGTTTTCATGAAGCTTGAAATATGGCCTGCATTGCTGTGAATATGAGGTATTATGTCTGTTGGTTGCATTCGAACTCGAGAATATCGTATACTATGGCTTGTTTTGTTGTGTCCGCCTGTTTGTGTTGATTTTGTTCTTTCACGAGTTCATCATGGCATTGATTTTATTGTGGTAGTCGTGGTTGGTTCTGTTTCTTAGAGATCAAAACGACATCCTTGGTTCATTACTGCCATATATGTTAAGGTTTGCTTGATTCAAATGGGTTTAGTTTCGTGGATTAATGTATGAGATGTATCTACTAATCTTCAATCATCGAGTTGCTCAACTCTAAGTATCAAATGGAGATAGTGAATAGAGCGTGAGTTCTTTTGTTGATTTTGTAAAGAGGATTATGTGCTGCCGGTTTTCTGCTTTTTTTTTTTTGTTTGTTCGTGAAGGTTTCAAGTGTTGTCATGTTGCTCTTTTAGAGTTGTTTACTCGAGTATATGGCTGGAGTTCGGATGTGCAGGCAACATGTAGCTTGAAGTTGTTTCCATCCCTAGACATCACTAGTATTCTTACTTATTTCCTTGTGTTCTTATGCCTGCTATCAGCTTAGTCTTTAAATCGCTTGATTTGTTTTGGACGCTAATAGTGTGTTTTAATGTCACCCTTTTGTGATTGTCAAGAGTTTATGTGTTGCTATCCCTTGTCCATGTCTTCCTGATATAAGAACATGATCTTTTGTTTTCTTTCTTATTATCAAAAATTATCGTTCTTACTTTGGCATGAGGAGCTGGGTCTGACAAGTGTGCTACGTAGTTTTCTTCGTTTCTTGAGTTTGTTGTTAGCTGAATATCATGAATATAGCTTACAGTTTCATTTTAAAATCATATGGGATGGTTTGTTATTGTGCATCTTTCTTAGATAAAAGTGTGTTTTTGTTTAGTTTGTTTTCTTGCATATGTGTCGGTCGGATTATATATTAATTCTTTCAGTTGCTTTGTGGCATGTAAATCTGCTTGAGTTCATTGTGAACTTTCCTCCTCCTCTTTGCATTTCAAGAGGGAGCCATAAAGGCTCGGAAATCTCTATCGAGTCAACCCTCCAAGGCGTGAGGCATAAAGACTAGATTTTACAGAGATTGAAGAAATTTGAAGAAAGCAAATCAGAAGACCCTTTTTTTATATTTATTTTTGTATTTCATTTTGTAATGGGCATAAGCCCTTGTTGTTTACTTTCTCGTACTTTATTTTGTATGTTTAGACTAGGACAGGTGGCAAAATGGGTCGAAATACCCAAAAACAGGTGGGTCCAAAACTCGGTCAAGGCGAACAGTACCCGAGTTTGGACCCAAAATCTCTCTCTCTCTCTCTCTTTCTCTCTCTCTCTCTCTCTTTGATTAGTTGTTTACGTACTTGAGTATCGTTAGTTTTAGGGTTATAAAACTCCAAACCCCGTCGAAACGCCTTTCAAACTTTGTCAAGCTTAAAACTAACTTCTAAATGATAATTGGTTTCAAAATTTGTAGAGCTCGTTTAGATAAAACTATCAGGGAGCTTGACTCAAAAAATAGACTCGCAAAGTTGCAAGATAAATATTTTGAAACTTGTCAAATTGTCTTAAATATTTTAACTTGTCTAAATGAACTTTATAAAGGTTCAACTTCAAAATCGCAAAAAATATAAAATAGTCAAATAAGTTAATCGTCGGAAAACCGTATTTAACGGAGTGTCTTAGGTGCCTTACACCTTCCTAAGACACTAATAAGAATCCCGAACCCTTAAAAAATGTTTCAAAACAATTGTTCTGTTTAGGTTGTTTAGAAACGAAGTTTTCTTGATTTTTCTTAAAAATTAAGTGGCGACTCCTAAAAGTCTAAAAAACAAACTCTTTTCGAAAATCACCCCCTCTTTCGATAAAACAGAAATGGCGACTCCGCTGGGGACTTGGAGGATTCTAACCTTAAGATTAACGTATCTGATTATTTTTGATTAACTGTTTAAGTGTTTAAATTATTTAGATTTTTTAAACTGTTGCATACATAGCATACATACTTCCGTCAAACGACACTTTTTACATTTCCACTAAAGGACGATTATGCGGGTTCGCAGTCGTTCGTTAACCAAAAATCTTCTCGGGGCACCCTGACGAGTGTAGTTGATTACTTGATAGTCAACGATCGTTAATTGTCCCAGCCCAAGTAGTCCGCTTGGGTTACCCATTCCACTCTAAATACAACCCACTCTTAGTCAAACTAGGATAGAGCGAAACCAAATCCCGAAAATAGCGCATTGGCCTAAGATGAACCGACACCCAAGGAGTGTCGAGCCCATTAGAAAAGTCCACCTTGAGTCCAAAGAGTCTGCGGCTCGATAGGACGCTCATGTTAGTTGTTTAAATTTGAAGGATGTATTGCGTGTTTAACTAGTTGTTGTATCGGGGGATTGAAAATTAACTAGTTGTATGTTTTTGTAGATGTCAAGTCAGTTCCTTCACTTCAAAATGGTCACCCAGGCACCCGACATTCTTCGAGTATGGTGGGGCAATCTTAAGGAGTGTCAGAAGAGAGAAATCTCGATTTACTTGGGTCACCTACCTTCGATAATGGACTTCAAGGTATGGCCCACGTTTGTCGAGGTCATCACCCGATTTTGGGACGATAAGAAGATGGTCTTTCGATTTGGAGATGTCGAAATAACACCCACATTAGAAGAGATCAAAGATTGCCTTGACTCGATTGGGATGTGTGGCAAAAGGAAAAAGCGTCCCGATCATCACGTTCTCCTGCCAGATAGGCCAACCGAGACTGAGCTAAGAGACATATTATCCCTAGTGAATGCGAATTGGCTAGAGACCCACAACATTCCACTGATGAGGTTTTTCGAGAGGTGGGGGCACGACAGTTATTTTAGATTGTTCCCAGACGAATTTCATGATCACAGTACTTGGAGGCAAACTCAAGCTATCGCTTTCTCCGCATGCCTCTTGGGAACTATGGTGTTCCCTAAAGACGAAGGTAAAGAGATCGACACTCGGGTAATAATGGTAGTGAATGCCATGTTCAGAGGAGTCGGTAGAAAATCTGAAGAAAAGAAATATTGCTGTTTGGCCCCAGTCATCTTGTCCGACATTTACCGATCTTTGAGCCTGTGCAAGAATGGTTTCCCGTTTTTCCAAGGTTGCAACATCTTACTTCAATGGTGGTTGACGGAACATCTATGCAAAAGAGACAACCCCTAGCTACAGGGTTTGGCCGAACCAAGTCAAACAAGTCCTCTCGATAATTATGAGTTCTACTTGAGTATCCGTAAATTTCCAATTCACACCACCAGGGATGCGTGGGCAAAGGTGTTTTACAATTTGAAAGAAGGAGACATACAATGGGTATTACCGAGCTTCAGGTCTCAGATGATAGCAGCACAAGGGGCCAAATTGCCATTTTTAGTCCTTCCCGGCATCAGAGGATTGCGTCCTTACAACCCGACACGAGTAATGCGGCAATTTGGGAAAGTCCAAATCATACCCGCCCAAGGAGATGCCAGCTCTTTCATTGTCGATTACAACGAGAAGGACAAAATACCTTTCGCTAAAATTATCCTCCAGGAATGGGCCGGGCGTGTCAACATGAAGTGGGAGGTCACCGAAGACAAGTATGGAGCTGGGTATGTCGACGAATACAAGACATGGTTGCACAAAGATTTGCGTGGTGTAGTGGATCCAACACCACGCACGAGTCGGAAAATCGAAGACGTGGAGACAAGGCTTCAGATTTACGCGTACCATTTTCAGCAAGAGTGGGACTGAAGGGAGCAGGAATTTCATAAGAAGGAACAGGAGTTTCAACAAAGGGAGCAAGCGTACCAACTCCAGGAATTAGAAAATCAGAGACTTTTGGCCGTGACGTCACAAGAATTAGCCGACACAAGGACTTGTCTAATACGTTTGGACACTATTCTGGATGAGCAGATGAACACCTTACAAGCCGTACCAACATCTTCCAAAGCTGCGTTCGCTGAGCCATACGTGTTCACCAGCAAGTGCATTATCCGAGAAGAAGTGGAGAAGGCCAGAAGAGCAGCTGGATCATCAACCTTTTAACTCCCCTGCGTGGGATTGATTTTATATATGTATTTGCATTGCATCCCACTCCCAAGATGTATCCCGTTTGATTTTGATTGTGTAATGAACGCTATGACATCTAGTGAAATTCGTTTCGAGGGTACAATTACTTATTTAAATGGCGCAATACATCCTTCAGATCGCTAGGCCTACCCTTGGCACAAAAGGGTCACATGCATGTTTAGGACGCGATATATTTGTTTAAATGTTTATGTGTTATGTTGCTTTGAATGAGGGTATCGTAGACCCACTCCTAGCCAAAATTCAAAAGAGTATACAGAAGCCAACATTACAAATGTCCGACCAAAATTCCCGAGTCTCAAGTTTCTCACACAAAATCCATACCATAAATCCTAAATACCGCTCTATCATCTCAGGAAAGTTGAATCACCGCTATGGACAAAGGCAAGAACGTCCAGACGGAGCTCACTGAGGAGGAATTGCGAAGAAAAATCGAGCGAGTTACTCGAGAGATTCAGAAGGTTAAGGAGGAAGGACTCAAAGTAGACGTGACCACGACGATCTACAAGGCTGCGGTCACAACCTTGGATGGAGATCTGGCGTCACAGATAAAGAGAAAGAAGGAGGTCGAGAGGGAAACCGAAAGCCTAAGGAAAAGGTTGAACTTGCTTCGTTTGGAGATACACGAAGGAAAGGCGAGAGAGGCGAAGATAGATATTGAGACTGTTGTGTTATTGGACAGAAGCGCGGCGCTCGACGAGGAATTGGCGACCCATAGCGACCCAAAAGGCGGAAAATACCTCGCCCATGATCAGGGAGCAGATAACAGTGGCCCCGACCGTGAAGTGACTGAGGAGGATGATGAAGAAGAAATCGTCTACAAGCCTCCATTTCCGACTGTCTGAAAGGAAAGGAATGACGCAGCCACAAGACAAGAAATCCCCAAATGTGGTCTTCTAGAAATATCAATGTTGTTTTTCAATTCCCTTGTAATCACAATGAAAGAATGAATGGAAAATTTTCATCCTAAAATCCGAACTACGTCGGGCCTGAATTCTCCTCGTGAGATACGTAGGCAGCCTTTCCCGGCCCGGCCCCTATCACAGAAAATTTTCATTCTCCTCCATGTTTCGGAGATACGAAGATAAGATCAACGGACGTCGCAAAGCAGCTGCAAGAAGACCATAGCTCAATGTGATTCAGATTTCCCAAGATAGCGCCAAACAAACAAATTCCTGTTTGTTCAAAATATAAATCTGTCCTTATTCGTGGGTTAAGATATCCTCAAACAAAACGACTTGTGTGTTCATCTGTTTTATGTGCGATATTATGCATTTTGTACTCTGGATATGCACTAACAAATTTGCCTTTGAGTTGTTTTTACCTCTCAGGTACCTTTTACTGATCTGTGTCGATAAAGCTGGCAGATCATCCTTACTTCACCAGGTCAAAAGGTCCTACAGATTCCTTCCCTCGATCAAATTCAGACAAAGGAAAAACAGTTATGGGAGACAACAATGACGAAGTGCGTCTTACTGACGTTGTGGTGGCTCAGCCCACTGTAGTGGAACAGAATGAATTGATCATGCAACTGATGCAACAGATTGCTGAAATGAAAGTTGAAATGCAACGGAGACAGGATGCGCCTCCACCTGGATTTGGTACTAATATTGCTGATGCAAGACCTCCGGTCTACTTCCCTTCATCAAACATAGATCCAACTCAGAACCAGCCTTCTACACCTGTGCATAATCCGTCTGTGATTGACCTCACAACCCAAAACCCTCAATACGCTTCTGCATCTTACCAAACTCCTTCACCTCTTCCAAATAACCACCCTCAAATACCACCCCATCCTCAGAATACTCAAACTGCCCCATCGCCACAAAATCAAAACCAAACTCAAACTGCCTTCAATACCCAAGCATTTCATCCGCATTTGAGCCAGAACACCAATCCTCAGGTCTACCCACAGAACTACCAGACCGCCCAAAACGTTCCAAGTCCCTCTATAGCTCCACCCCTCCCCAAAAGAGCCACCTTCCAAGTTCCCGTTCCTGCCGAGCACGAGGTGCACGGTTCTGAGTTGGATCACTATGAAGAACAGGAAAGAGAATGGAAGGCGAAAGAAGAAGTGAAGATCGATATAAAGGAAGAAATCAAAAGGGCTATGAAACAGCTGCAGTGCATCCCGGACGCCGTCGGACTTAGCTACGCAGAATTGTGCATCCATCCAGATTTGAACCTTCCCGAAGGTTTTAAAATTCCGAAGTTTGACACCTTCGGAGGAGTGGGCAATCCTATGGCGCATTTGAGAGCGTATTGTGACCAGCTCGTTGGAGTTGGCAGGGATGAGGCCTTGTTGATGCGGCTTTTCAGCCGAAGTCTGTGTGGAGAGGCCCTCGAGTGGTTTACTTCACATGAAACCAGGCAGTGGCCCAGTTGGAATGCATTGGCTAAGGACTTCATTGACCGATTCGCCTACAATGTTGAAATAGTGCCCGATCGGTATTCTCTAGAGAAGATGAAGCAGAAACCAACTGAAAGCTATAGGGAATTTGCCTATAGGTGGAGGAAAGAAGCGGCGAGGGTAAGGCCACCCATGACCGAGAAAGAGATTGTGGACGTGTTCGTGCGGGTACAGGAGCCTGAGTACTATGATCGAATCATGTTGCTAGTTGGAGCTAAATTCGCTGAGATAGTCAAAGTTGGTGAGACTATCGAAGATGGTCTAAAATCGGGGAAGATAGCCCGTGTATCTGCGTCTCCTGGGTCTTCAGGATTGATAAGAAAGAGAAGAGAGGAAGTTGCCGCTGTCTCGTATGGGGGAAGAAAAACCCCTAGAAACCCGTCACACTCCCAAGATCGTTCCAGGCCGTCCCCAAAGTCTCACCGATCCTACTACCCACAATCCAATCATCCTAATAACCACAATACTGTCCCCACCTATCAGAATGCTCAAATTTCGTCGTACCAAGGTCCACCCTCTAATCTCCAAAATTTTTCTCCCATATACCCAAATTACCCTCAACCATGCCAGATCCCATCCCCTTATCAGAATATTGCTCCCAACTGTGCCAACGTACAGTCGAGCTATCGACCACCTCCGTCCACTTATCAAGTCCAAGCTCCATTATACCAGGACCCCCTCCCGAATTACCAAGCTACAATGCCAAATTTCCAGGCAAACCCTTATCCCCGGAGCCAAGCTCCTCGTACAAATACCCAAAATTATCAGCGGATGCCTCCCCCTCGGCAAAGCAGTTATGATACTTCCCGTCCGAGATCTGAAAAAAGGCCTTCAAGGAACTTTACCACACTTGCTGAAAGCCGGACCAAACTATTTGAGAGGCTAGCCGCAGATGGATACATCCACCCTGTGGGGCCCAAACCCGGGGATGTTAACTCGAAGTTCTACAGGCCAGATCAAAGGTGTGCTTATCATTCCAACAGTGTTGGACATGACACGGAAGATTGCATCAACCTTAAGCACAAAATCCAAGACCTGATCGATCAGGAGGTAGTTTCTCTTCAACCGGCGGTGCCAAACGTCAACACAAATCCGTTGCCGAATCATGGAGGTGACAACCTTAATATGATTGAAACGGATGAAGACGGGTGTGGAACAAAGATGATTACCCCTATTATGCATGAGGACTTGGAAAGGGCTGTCGCTTCTTTAAGCGTCAAAGAAAGGAGGAAGTTTGTTATTCTGACACCTGCAAAGGCTGTTGCCTTGGTGCCTTCGAAAACCCTCGTTAAGCCCAAATTTGTCATTGAAACTGTCGTGGCCCAAGGCATGACCAGGTCCGGAAGGTGCTACACTCCTGATGAGCTTGCTCTCGGAGGACAGAAGAAGGACCATGCTAAGAGGCCGATAAGCGAGGGGGAAGCAGAAGAATTCTGGAGAAGGATGCAACCGAAGGACTATTCCATCGTCAAACATTTAGAGAAGACTCCGGCTCAGATCTCTGTGTGGGCCCTGCTGATGAGTTCTCAGTCCCACAGGCAAGCCTTAATGAAAGCTCTTGATGATACATACGTACCCTCAGGTACAAGTAGTGATAACGTAGCCGCTATGATTCATCAAGTCATTCGGGGGCACCGAATCAGATTTTGTGACGATGAGTTGCCGGTCGAAGGAAGATCCCATAACAAAGCGCTACACATTACCGTGATATGTCGTGGAAAGGTTGTCAACTGTGTTTTGGTAGATGATGGGTCCGGTTTGAATATTTGCCCATTGACGACGTTGAGGCAACTAAATTTTGACCTTGGGAAACTGGAGCAGAATCAGGTCAATGTAAGGGCATTTGATGGTGTGCAAAGAGACACCTTAGGGGCAGTGACTTTGACCCTTCAAATGGGCCCCGCAGAGTTCAGTGCAATTCCAAGTATTGGACATAGAAACTAGCTACAACCTTCTTTTGGGAAGGCCGTTTATCCACATGGCTGGAGTCGTCCCCTCTACTCTCCATCATATGATGAAGCTTGTGTGGAAAAATGAAGAGTTAGTGATTCACGGCGAGGGAAGTCGCTCGGGCAAGCAGGTGTCGGTCATTGATGAGATGCCGCAAGGCGCAGACTTTTACACGGTGGAGGTGGTGAATGCCACCAACGAAGATTTGGCCCTCAACTCCATGCCAACCGTGTACAAAATGATAGCCACGGTGATGCTGCAAAATGGGTTCGAGCCAGGTTTCGGATTGGGAAGAGATTCCCAAGGAATTATTGAGCCTGTTCCGGTCCTTGCTCAGGGATCAAAGTATGGTTTGGGGTACATCCCCACAGATGATGATATGAAGATGAAGAGGAGAAGGGATCAAGAGTTGACTAAGCCGATCCCGCATCTCTATCACTCCTTTCCAATTCGGGAGCATGCCGAGCCTGAAGACGACGGGGAAGGAATCTGTGACCTGTTCAAGGAGATCAATGCCGTCATAGAGGAGGAGGCTGAGCCAGCTGGCTTTCGCGATGCTGAACCGGGGGAGATGCTGAAGAACTGGACGTCCACACCAATCCTGATGTCCCGGACTTTTGGGTAGAAAGGAATTATTTTGTGCATGCCAAAATCGGTGGTCGTTCGGAAGAGGCCCGAGACCCACCATTTCTGCATTTTCTTGATTTTGAATTTTGTTATGATTGTTTAAAGGGCGACATGGCCTTGTGCCATGACCCAACTTTGCATCTTGATTCAATTTAAATGAAAGCCTCCTTATTTTGACTTTGTTTATTCGATTGCTTGTTATATTTTACTTTTCTAATTTTGTCTGTTTATGATTTCAGTAACGTAAGTTACAAACCTGCCAACGTCATGTCATGTCATGAGCTAAACGAACAAAATGAGGCAAATGACGACGAGGCTGACGACTACGACGAAGAAAGTGGGGAACCAGACTATGTAGTAGAAGAGTTTCGACAGTTCGAGAATCAACATAAACCGAATCTGGAGGAAACAGAGACGGTAAATTTGGGAGATTCAGAATGTGTCAAAGAGGTTAAGATCAGCACTCACCTGAATGAAACTCAGAAGGAGAGCCTGATTCATTTGCTTACCGAATACAGCGATGTGTTTGTTTGGGAGGTCAGTGACATGCAGGGGCTGAGTACCGATGTCGTATCTCATAAGCTGCCTATCAACCCAGGGTTCGAGCCAGTGAAGCAAAAGACTCGGAAATTCAAGCCTGAGTTGAGTTTGAAGATTAAGGAGGAAATCACCAAGCAGATAGAGTCCCGGTTGGTAGAAGTAACGCAATATCCCACCTGGTTGGCGAATGTCGTTCCGGTCGCCAAGAAAGATGGAAAAATCAGGATTTGCGTTGATTACAGAGATCTCAACAAGGCTAGTCCAAAGGATAATTTCTCGTTGCCAAATATCCATATTCTGATTGATAACTGTGCCAAACATGAGATGCAGTCATTTGTGGATTGTTACGCGGGTTATCACCAGATTCTGATGGATGGAGAAGACGCGGAGAAAACGGCCTTCATCACACCTTGGGGGGTATATCACTACAGGGTGATGCCGTTTGGGCTCAAAAACGCCGGTGCCACTTACATGAGAGCCATGACGACTATCTTCCACGACATGATTCACAAGGAAATTGAAGTGTACGTGGACGACGTCATAATTAAATCCCGCGAGAGTTCGGATCATTTGACACACCTGCGAAAATTCTTTGAACGTTTGCGTAGGTACAACTTGAAGCTAAATCCCGCCAAGTGTGCTTTTGGAGTCCCAGCTGGGAAATTGTTAGGGTTTATAGTCAGCAGAAGAGGTATTGAGCTCGACCCTTCCAAGATCAAAGCAATTCAGGAGTTACCTCCGCCGAAGACGAGAAAAGAGGTGATGAGCTTCTTAGGGAGGTTAAACTATATCAGCCGGTTTATAGCACAATCGACGGTGGTATGTGAGCCTATCTTCAAGTTGCTGAAGAAAGATGCCCCAACTAAGTGGACTGAGGAGTGCCAGACCGCTTTCGACGCTATCAAAAGCTACTTGTCTAACCCACCAGTATTGGTTCCTCCGCGAGAAGGGAGTCCTTTGTTGCTATATTTGTCTGTCTCGGATAACGCCTTTGGATGTGTACTTGGTCAACACGACGAGACAGGGAAGAAGGAAAAGGCTATCTACTACATCAGCAAGAAGTTTACTCCGTACGAGTCTCGTTACACTTTGCTGGAAAGAACATGCTGTGCTCTGACATGGCTTGCCCAGAAGCTGAGGCACTACCTGTCGTCGTATACTACATATCTTATCTCCAGGATGGATCCGTTAAAGTATATTTTCCAGAAAGCGATGCCGACCGGGAAGCTGGATAAATGGCAAATGCTGTTGAGTGAGTTTGACATCGTGTACGTGACTCAGAAGGCAATAAAAGCACAAGCTTTGGCTGATCATCTTGCGGAAAATCCCGTTGATGAAGAGTATGAACCTCTCAAGACATATTTTCACGATGAAGAAGTGTCATTTGTGGGTGAAGATATCTCTGAAGATTATCCAGGTTGGAGATTATTCTTTGATGGAGCGGTGAATCACCAGGGTAAAGGTGTTGGAGCAGTCTTGGTATCAGAATCTGGTCAGCACTATCCTATGGCGGCTAAGCTACGGTTCAACTGCACAAACAACATGGCTGAGTATGAAGCTTGCATTCTCGGTTTGAAAATGGCCGTTGACATGAATGTTTACGAGTTACTGGTTATTGGAGATTCAGACCTCTTGATCCATCAAGTTCAAGGAGAATGGGCTGTGAAGAACCCAAAGATTGTACCTTATGTACAATATGTGCAAAACCTGTGTAAAAGGTTTCGCAAGATCGAGTTCAGACATACTCCCCGAATACAGAATGAATTAGCTGATGCTCTTGCCACCATCGCTTCAATGATCAAACATCCGGATATTGATTACATCGACCCGCTGGATATAGATTTGAAGGAGCATCCAGTCCATTGTTCACACGTGGAATCAGAACCAGATGGTTTGCCTTGGTATTTCGACATAAAGAGATACTTGGAGTCTGGGACATATCCAGAAGACGCCACATCTAATCAAAAGAAGTCGATACGTCGTATGGCTCTCAATTTCTTTTTGAATGGAGAAGTCCTTTACAGGAGGACTCCAGATTTGGGTCTTTTGAGATGCGTGGATGCTGCTGAAGCCGTGAGGCTTATTGAACAGATACATGCTGGAGTCTGTGGCACACATATGAACGGGCTTACCTTGGCAAGAAAAGTCCTTCGAGCCGGTTACTTCTGGATGACTATGGAGAACGACTGTTGCAAATTCGTGCAAAAATGCCATAAATGTCAAGTGCACGGAGATTTGATAAGGGTGCCACCTCACGAACTCAATGCTATGAGTTCACCTTGGCCATTTGTAGCTTGGGGAATAGATGTCATCGGCCCTATAGAACCGGCCGCTTCCAATGGACACAGATTTATTTTGGTTGCCATCGATTATTTCACCAAATGGGTGGAAGCAGCCTCTTACAAATCGGTAACCAAGAAAGTGGTGGCCGACTTTGTCCGCAACAATTTGATCTGCCGATTTGGAGTTCTAGAATCCATCATCACTGATAACGGTGCAAATCTCAACAGTCATCTGATGAAAGAGATATGTGAACAATTTAAGATTATTCACCGAAGGTCAACTGCTTATCGCCCTCAAATGAACGGAGCTGTAGAGGCCGCCAACAAGAACATCAAGAAGATTCTGAGGAAAATGATTGACAAGCAGCGGGGTTGGCATGAAATGTTGCCATATGCTCTACTGGGTTATCGAACGACGGTCAGAACATCAACTGGGGCTACTCCATACTTGCTAGTATACGGAACAGAAGCAGTCGTACCTGTTGAAGTCGAGATACCGTCACTGAGGATCATCCAAGAAGCTGAGCTAAGTAATGCTGAGTGGGTTAGCAAACGGATTGATCAACTAGCCTTGATTGATGAAAAGAGGATGGTTGCTGTTTGTCATGGCCAGTTGTATAGACAAAGAATGACTCGCGCTTTTCACAAAAGAGTAAGAGCCAGAAATTTTGAAGTTGGTCAGTTGGTTCTTAAGCGTATTTTTCCTCATCAAGACGAGTACAAAGGAAAGTTCGCACCAAACTGGCAAGGTCCTTACATGGTCCGCAAAGTACTATCCGGAGGTGCTTTAGTCTTGTCAGAGATGGATGGCGCGGTATGGCCCAAACCTATCAACTCAGATGCTGTCAAGAGATATTACGCGTGAAATTCGTTTTGCATTTCCCATCATTTACTTGTAATCTTCTGTTTGCTTGTATTTGTTCGAATTTGAATTCTTATCCCTCTTGTAACGAACTACGTCTGACCTGAATTCTCGAGAACGAGATACGTAGGTGGCCTATGTCGGCTTCGGTCACCCCATTTACCCCCCTTTACTATTTCTTTGTACCTGAACTACGTTCGACCTGAATTCTCAAGAATGAGATACGTAGGCGGCCTGTGTCGGCTTCGGTCGGTTTCTTTGTAAATTTTATTCTTGTTAACCTTTAAAGGGGAACTACGTTTGACCTGATTCCTGCCTCAACGGGATACGTAGGCGCCACAAGGGCTCGGTCATATCTCTCGTAAGATTTCTATTTCCCCCTTCTACAATAGAAACTGGGATAGAATTTTTGAGAGGGACTCAAAAATTCTCCAAAAGGAACCTTCTCCTCAGCGGATCAAACTAAAGACATTTCGAGTTTGCGACTGGGACAGAATTTTTGAGAAGATCTCAAAAATTCCGAGATTTGTTCGGTTACAGTGGAAAGATGAGCAAGATACTAAACTGGGACAGAAATTTTGAGGATGGCCTCAAAATTTCGTCATGGGACTTCCCCACAAGTCCGGAATGCCTCTGAAATTCATTCGACAAGCGTCGGACTCAAAGAAGCTCGTTAAGCCTGACATGACATGACTTGGCATTGACTTTTTCGAGATACTATTTCTTAAAAAATTTCTTGCTTCTCTTAAAAATTTCCCTTTTATATTTCATCTGTTTTGGCATAAGATATTTTCTTATCTATCAAGAGTCGGGAAATCGGGAAATCAACCGAGGACGTCAAGACAAGGAGCAAACAATCGAAGGGATCGACACAGATCAGTATGTTTAAAACTGACAATTTTTCTGTGGATGCAGGTTTATAGCTTCACTTCGAAATCGGCCGAATTCTTCCGACTGATGAATACGGAGAAGGAGAAAACTATCTCCAAAGCCGGTGATTTTATTGAAAACAAGAAGCATTTCATATCTTTATGCCAAGATGCTTGTGAATGTGTTTGTTTATTTCAAGCCATTCCCCAATACATGAAATTTACAAAGTGCCTGACAAGATTCAAAGGTGGATCAAAAAGGAATCTTAGCGAAGATTTCACGATTTCTATAGAAGACGCTATTTGCATTGCGTTATCAAAGCAAGATGATTATTGTCGATCAAGACAATGCATTACCTCAGAAGAGACAGCTATGCAATTATTATTTTTATCATTATCGATCAAGTCGATATATTATTTGGAGGTCGTCTTGCCGTTATTATTCACGGGGGCAATATAAATAATTATGCATGACGAGAAGATTTCATGCCTCGTCGAAATTTATACATCGCGAGAAGAATTTATGCCTCGCTGGAATTCATGCATCGCGGAAATCATGCATCGCGAGTCAATAATCATGCATGACGAGAAGATTTCATGCCTCGTCAAAATTTATACATCGCGAGAAGAATTTATGCCTCGCTGGAATTCATGCATCGCGGAATCATGCATCGCGGAAATCATGCATCGCGAGTCAATAATCATGCATGACGAGAAGATTTCATGCCTCGTCAAAATTTATACATCGCGAGAAGAATTTATGCCTCGCTGGAATTCATGCATCGCGGAATCGTGCATCGCGGAAATCATGCATCGCGAGTCGATAATCATGCATGACGAGAAGATTTCATGCCTCGTCGAAATTTGTACATCGCGAGAAGAATTTATGCCTCACTGGAATTCATGCATCGCGGAATCATGCATCGTGGAAATCATGCATCGCGAGGCAATAATCATGCATGACGAGAAGATTTCATGCCTCGTCGAAATTTATACATCGCGAGAAGAATTTATGCCTCGCTGGAATTCATGCATCGCGGAAGCATGCATCGCGGAAATCATGCATCGCGAGTCAATAATCATGCATGACGAGAAGATTTCATGCCTCGTCGAAATTTATACATCGCGAGAAGAATTTATGCCTCGCTGGAATTCATGCATCGCGGAATCATGCATCGCGGAAATCATGCATCGCGAGTCAATAATCATGCATGACGAGAAGATTTCATGCCTCGTCAAAATTTATACATCGCGAGAAGAATTTATGCCTCGCTGGAATTCATGCATCGCGGAATCATGCATCGCGGAAATCATGCATCGCGAGTCAATAATCATGCATAACGAGAAGATTTCATGCCTCGTCAAAATTTATACATCGCGAGAAGAATTTATGCCTCGCTGGAATTCATGCATCGCGGAATCATGCATCGCGAGTCAATAATTATGCACGAAGAGAAGATTTCATGCCTCGTCAAAATTTATGCACGATGAGAAGACTTCATGCCTCGTCAAAATTTGCACATCGCAAGAAGATTTTATTCTTCGCTGAAAGTTATGCATCGCGAGAAGATTCATATCTCGCAGGAATTTACGTATCGCGGGAAGATATTCATGACCCGCAAGAAGACGTACTTGGATAAAGAAAGAGCAATACTTATCCATTGGCCTCGACTGCATTATGTTATTTCTTATAAAAATAAACATCATGGAGAGCATCGAAGATGACAACAAAAGAAACATCAATATCGCATCAGCATTTATTTATTTATTTCGACATCAAGTATGGAATGCATTGAAGATGATATTGCAAAACACAAGGCATAAGCTTTATTTGCTGGACGTCAGACCGATCGAGTCGACATCGAACATGGAGGAGAACAATGAAGTGTCGACATGGTAAAAAGACACTGTCTCCCATCCTAATTGCATTTTTAAGCTGACGAGTTTTATCTCAGTCTTTGTCGAGAGCATCCAAAAGGGTGAATTCTCCAAAACCACAGGTGCGGACGACATCAAAAAGGATGCAGCACAATGTGGAACTTTTCTTAGCAGCGAACTGGGACATAGTCCAAAGAGGAATGTCAAACTCTTAGGACGCGAGCAGAGGAGCGACTTCCACCACGATCGAACCACCCCTCTCGAGGCATACGGGTTTTCTCTAGTTCTGTCAGTTTCCGTCTTGCGTCCGGAAGTTTTGTTTTATCGGGGGCGAGTTTCCAATCTGAGTGACAATGCGCCAGGAGCTTTGGAAATTATGTCCGTGTAAGTTCTTACCTATGGATGTGAAGAGCTCCACATTCATGGCTAAGAGGTTACAAGCCTCTTTTTCATACTCGTTTAATGTGTCGCTCGTCCAAAACCGAAGGTTAGCTAGCATAATAGTTTTCCTTTTCCAACGATCTAGTCGAACTACACACAGCCTGATTCCGAAGGTTTAAGGGTATGTAGGCGGATTCAATGTTGAAAACTCGGCTGTATTCCAACATTCGCTCTCGAATTCTATTCTCGAGCATTTCGATACCTTCATAATTCGGTGTCGAGGTGGCTTTTGATTCTTTGAAATCGTGCGGTAAATCAAGCTTATCGAACTACAAGTGGCCTGAATTCTCATATAGCCTGAGATATGTAGGAGACCCTTTTGCAAGAGTTCGGCCATAATTCCTAAACTCTTTGTCAAATCCTTCTTCTTAAAGGCGAATGGAGTTGGTCAAAATTGGTTCGGTTAACTTCATTTTCCTCGAGTTGCTTGCGTCAACCCAAGTAAAATGAGGGACAGTTGTTGACACCCAATTTTGACCCTCGTCGGTATAAGTTAATTAGTTTTTTAAATCTTGCAAAAATAAAATATATGTACATATATACATATATGTATATACATATATGTATATGTATATATGTATATCTTAAACCCATTCCTTTACCCATCAGCCCACTCTTATTCCCAGGCCCAAAAACCCCTCAACCCAACACTAACTTAAATATCCCAGGCCCAAATCCCTCATGCCAGCCCACTAGAATAATTCCTAATCCAGCCCACACCAATTACTCCCCTCCGTTCGGCCCACCTAAAATCGACCCAACCCTTTATTATTTAAACCGACCCAGCCCAGTCCCCTAAGACCCGGATCCGACCCGTTTCCCCTTCCCCTCTTCTTCCCCATTCTCACTCACGCGTTCAGCAGCCACGATAATTCCCCCAGAAAACAGACGCCAACAAATCCCCAAGCCAGCCGCGCTCTCTCGCTCTCTCCCTCATCTCCCCACGTTCTCGTCTCCCTCACGCGTCTCTCCCTCACGCGACCTCCCTCCCTTTCCCTTTCCCTTTCTCTCCCCATCCCATCGCAGCCTGCAAAAACACAGAAAAACAGAACCCCCAACAACCCCGCGTCTCTCTCCCCACACTCTTCTCCCTTCCCCTTCGCGTGAACAAGACGGAATGGCAGAAACCTACTCCTGCCGCTGTCACGCAGGTCTGCGACACGCAGGACGTCACAGTCGCCCTCGCCAGCACGCAATGGGTTTGACCCAAAGGGATTTCAAATTTCGAACTCGAAAATAGGCCGAAACCGACCTCAAATCGAAGCCCTAACGTTTTCCATATAAACCCCCCACCCTAGACTGAATGGGGTAGAGAAAATTTTGGGGAAAAAAGACTCGGCTCCCTCCGTCTCTGGTTGGAATTTTTGGGGTTAGAAAATTTGGTTAGAGATTTTTGTTGAAAAAAAAAGAGAGGCAGAACTTGGGTTGAATACTTTTGGAGGTTTTTGAGTTGGGAAAATGTTGACAAACCGTAGAGAGATTTTTGGGGAAGGAAAATTCGTTTGACTTCTTCTCGTTTTGGTTTCGGAAGATTGAGAGGTTGGAAGTTTGAGATTTTAGGGAAGGGATTTTCAAAGATTGAAAGTTTCCGGTGCCGTTTTCGCCATCCGCTGGTTAGTTCGAGTTGTGGAAGTTCGTTGTTGCCTCGCTCGTCGACTCCCGTTCGCTGCTCCGAAGAAGGTACGTTCTCCATTTTTATCGGTTTTCATGAAGCTTGAAATATGGCCTGCATTGCTGTGAATATGAGGTATTATGTCTGTTGGTTGCATTCGAACTCGAGAATATCGTATACTATGGCTTGTTTTGTTGTGTCCGCCTGTTTGTGTTGATTTTGTTCTTTCACGAGTTCATCATGGCATTGATTTTATTGTGGTAGTCGTGGTTGGTTCTGTTTCTTAGAGATCAAAACGACATCCTTGGTTCATTACTGCCATATATGTTAAGGTTTGCTTGATTCAAATGGGTTTAGTTTCGTGGATTAATGTATGAGATGTATCTACTAATCTTCAATCATCGAGTTGCTCAACTCTAAGTATCAAATGGAGATAGTGAATAGAGCGTGAGTTCTTTTGTTGATTTTGTAAAGAGGATTATGTGCTGCCGGTTTTCTGCTTTTTTTTTTTTGTTTGTTCGTGAAGGTTTCAAGTGTTGTCATGTTGCTCTTTTAGAGTTGTTTACTCGAGTATATGGCTGGAGTTCGGATGTGCAGGCAACATGTAGCTTGAAGTTGTTTCCATCCCTAGACATCACTAGTATTCTTACTTATTTCCTTCTGTTCTTATGCCTGCTATCAGCTTAGTCTTTAAATCGCTTGATTTGTTTTGGACGCTAATAGTGTGTTTTAATGTCACCCTTTTGTGATTGTCAAGAGTTTATGTGTTGCTATCCCTTGTCCATGTCTTCCTGATATAAGAACATGATCTTTTGTTTTCTTTCTTATTATCAAAAATTATCGTTCTTACTTTGGCATGAGGAGCTGGGTCTGACAAGTGTGCTACGTAGTTTTCTTCGTTTCTTGAGTTTGTTGTTAGCTGAATATCATGAATATAGCTTACAGTTTCATTTTAAAATCATATGGGATGGTTTGTTATTGTGCATCTTTCTTAGATAAAAGTGTGTTTTTGTTTAGTTTGTTTTCTTGCATATGTGTCGGTCGGATTATATATTAATTCTTTCATTTGCTTTGTGGCATGTAAATCTGCTTGAGTTCATTGTGAACTTTCCTCCTCCTCTTTGCATTTCAAGAGGGAGCCATAAAGGCTCGGAAATCTCTATCGAGTCAACCCTCCAAGGCGTGAGGCATAAAGACTAGATTTTACAGAGATTGAAGAAATTTGAAGAAAGCAAATCAGAAGACCCTTTTTTTTATATTTATTTTTGTATTTCATTTTGTAATGGGCATAAGCCCTTGTTGTTTACTTTCTCGTACTTTATTTTGTATGTTTAGACTAGGACAGGTGGCAAAATGGGTCGAAATACCCAAAAACAGGTGGGTCCAAAACTCGGTCAAGGCGAACAGTACCCGAGTTTGGACCCAAAATCTCTCTTTCTCTCTCTCTCTCTCTTTCTCTCTCTCTCTCTCTCTTTGATTAGTTGTTTACGTACTTGAGTATCGTTAGTTTTAGGGTTATAAAACTCCAAACCCCGTCGAAACGCCTTTCAAACTTTGTCAAGCTTAAAACTAACTTCTAAATGATAATTGGTTTCAAAATTTGTAGAGCTCGTTTAGATAAAACTATCAGGGAGCTTGACTCAAAAAATAGACTCGCAAAGTTGCAAGATAAATATTTTGAAACTTGTCAAATTGTCTTAAATATTTTAACTTGTCTAAATGAACTTTATAAAGGTTCAACTTCAAAATCGCAAAAAATATAAAATAGTCAAATAAGTTAATCGTCGGATAACCGTATTTAACGGAGTGTCTTAGGTGCCTTACACCTTCCTAAGACACTAATAAGAATCCCGAACCCTTAAAAAATGTTCCAAAACAATTGTTCTGTTTAGGTTGTTTAGAAACGAAGTTTTCTTGATTTTTCTTAAAAATTAAGTGGCGACTCCTAAAAGTCTAAAAACAAACTCTTTTCGAAAATCACCCCCTCTTTCGATAAAACAATAAATAAAATAAAATAAAAAATAAACAAATACACATTATGGCTTGGTCATGAGAGAGCTCTTATTTTTTTTAGTTTATCATCCTGTGTTTGGTATTCATATTAGAGTTCGATTATAATTTTGATTTCACGTCAGAAAGTTCCACGTTGAGAGATAAAGTGCTCCCTAACAAAGACGACTCAACAACTGGAGAAGCAAACTCTAGAAGCTCTTTGTTATTTTGAAATAGTAACATATCAGCCTCAGTCAAAGTGATTAGTACATTTATCCCTTCTCCACTTGGATCATCCAGGAACATAAATTTATTTTTAGTTGGATGTTTCACTTGAGTCACTCTTAGGGGGCTACCCCATCCAAAATCAATCTTATGTGACCCAAAAGTGCACAAACTTGTACAAAAATATATGTCAAATACATCCTCATTTGCTATGTTTACAATCTCTTTAATTTTTTCGATTGCATGTAAGGCTAGTTCCTTTGTGTTCATATCTTTCAATTCGTATCGAATTTGTTGTTTAGCCTTTTGTAACTCACCAACATAGTTTGGTAACGTTGTTTTATCTATACTCATTGCTCTTGTGCTAAAGTAACAAGTAGCATTTCCTATTGTGTTGAATGGAATAGGAGGGCGTAAATTCATTACATGGAATAACACAGTTGGTCTAAACGCGCCTGATTTTGCCATTGACACATCAACCCCACACTTATGAATAAGTGCTGTGGCAACTTCAATGCGAGATGGATTTTGTATTTGTGGATTTGTTGAAACAATACGATCCTTGAGTTTAGACAAGCTCGAAGATGACAAATTGTACATTCTTGACACACATTGTTGAGGGTCAGGCACAACATTATTATTTTAATTATTATGAGGTCAAAAATATATATTTTAATTATTATTTGTCTCATATTTATTATTCATATTTATATTTTTAAGTATGAATTTTATAGATTGCGCTAAATAGTATATTTTACTTGTAAAAGTAAATTAGTGTAAAGTTGAAGAAGTTCGAAGATAAAATGAATTAAAGATAAAAGGTTTAATAAGGAAATAAAGCAGTCAGCTTTAAGGGATTAAATTGAATATAATATTAATATTATAGATATGGAAAAGATCGGCAAAATTCAAATTGAATTGCAGTTAGTTGCTTCCACGAGTCATTCACATCAGACACCCTCAAATTTTGAGGCGGTTCGCGCACGGAAGTCGAATTCCGTTCAATTTTGGAATTACAATTGATTTTGTCTCAGTTATTTTATTTCTATAAATAGTCCATAAAAATAATTATTTCGGGATCAAATTATAGGGCGTAGGAAGTTGTCAATACTTTTTAGGGTTCTTTTTCTTCTTCTTGTTTTCTTAGAGATTAGGGATTGTTGTTACGGATTGAACATTGGTTTTATAAGGTTTATGAATTAATTCTTGGTTGTCATTATAAGTTTCTTCTATATTTTTATTTTAGTATTTTATGCTTTTGCAAAATAAGATAAATCTATTGACTAATCTTAAAAATGAGAGAGGAGGGATTAGATAGACCAGAGAATATAGAGAGCTTGATCGAACCATTAAGTTGAGGTGATTTGTGCTCAGGAGTGACGCCCGGACGAACAACTCGCTTGGTTACGAAACATGATGAAATATAAATGCTCACCAGTTAGTCTATTTATCCCCGCTCAACAATGTAGTAGGGGACTAGAGGTGTGAACCCGACTCATATAATTAACCATGTTAATTAGTAACTTGACAAAAAAAAATTAGTTTTAAACCAAAAATATGATACATGACAGCCAATACATGTTGCAGTCTTGGAATCTTTCAACTATTGTAAGTAATCTTATTATTTAATTTCTGCATTCTTTTCTTTTGGCACTCTTAAATAGATAACTAGAATAGTATAATTTAGAAAAGAATAGCTAATTGACAAGTCTATTGAGTTCGATAATCTGATTCTTTTAAGAGTCATTATATTACTTGCGCAACTACGTACACTTGCGTGTGCAATTGGGATGCATGTCATTTATGTCATATATGTGATCATCAATATTTTCATTGAAATGGTTGTCCTAAATCTTATTCTCTTCCCTCGAACCCCTATTATGATTCTTCTATTATTTATGTGGTGGTAGGGGCGATGAAGTGGAGAATGCAAAACAAGAGGTGCACAATGTGAATTACTTATGAAATGTACATGTTGGACAAGGTTGATTCAAAAATCACCGAACAATTATTTGAATGCGGGGAAGAGCACATAAAGTTCATGAAACAGCTAAATGTGCTGGACGCAATTCAATAGAAATTACAGTCCAAGCTGAATTAGAAGAGATTGAAGCCTAACAAGAAGAAAGTTATGGAGAAATAGAAATACTGTGTCAATCTTGGCTACAAGAACAAACTCAACTTCTAAAGTTTCAAGAGTCTATCCATGATTGTCTGACACACATGAAAACCCAACTAATTGAAGAAAGAGTTGAGCTCACACAAGAAATATATCGATTTGGCTCAGATATTCATGACTTGGAGACTATCTTGAACAAAAAGATTGAGGCATCTGATGTCCAATAACCAATTATCGTGGATAATGACCACCTAATGGAGCAAAAAGAAGAACTTCAACTATTGAACTACACATAATTCCTTAAAATCGATGTTGATAAAGAGTACACAAGTGAGAATATTGTAAAAAATGCTGCTCTGGAGTTGAGGCAACTTAAATCTCATTCAAAACATTTTTCTATAAAAAATCTTAACTAATGGATGAGTGTATAGATGAGGAATAAGGCTCCAACATTCTAAAGTTTTTTAGTCTACGCGGATAAAACGACATTCCTCACCTAAGGGCCAAGAAGTGCATGATGCGACATAAATAACTTGGTTCCTTTATCTTTATACTACCACCCCCAGAGAGGAGCAAACAAATTGATACAAAGTTAAGAGTACAATTCATAAGTTTAAAATGGAAAGAAAAATAGTGAATTTACTAA
The DNA here is from genome assembly GCF_036512215.1 of Solanum lycopersicum. Taxonomy (NCBI): domain Eukaryota; kingdom Viridiplantae; phylum Streptophyta; class Magnoliopsida; order Solanales; family Solanaceae; genus Solanum; species Solanum lycopersicum. Next base: position 58,473,202 of record NC_090810.1, on the reverse strand, counting down.
TGTCGTGCCACGACGTTAGATTAGACGCTTATTGGGAGGCAACCCAATTTATAGAATAACTTCTTATTTTTTATTTTAATTTTTAGTGTCATTTTTTTTGTGTTTTTTATACGCGCAAAAGAAATTCATTAACTTACTATAAATTAATATCGTATCAATAGGCGCAAAAGAAATTCATTAACTCATAAAAATGTAACACATTGCAAAGGTAAGTTGAAATAAACAAGTGTTCTACAAATACAATTATAACATATTCTCAAAATAATAAATAAATAAACAAACACACATGCATTATGGCTTATTTCCCACCCAGTAGAGTCCGACTAAATTTAGATTCACACTGAAAAGTCCATATTAGCGAGTAAAGCGCTCCCTAACAAAGACGACTCCGAATTCCGGAGTTTTATCTTATTCTAGTGACTGGACAACGGGAGAAGCAAACTCTAGAAGCTCTTTGTTATTTTGAAATAGTAACATATCAGCCTCAGTCAAAGTGATTAGTACATTTATCCCTTCTCCACTTGGATCATCCAGGAACATAAATTTATTTTTAGTTGGATGTTTCACTTGAGTCACTCTTAGGGGGCTACCCCATCCAAAATCAATCTTATGTGACCCAAAAGTGCACAAACTTGTACAAAAATATATGTCAAATACATCCTCATTTGCTATGTTTACAATCTCTTTAAGTTTTTCAATTGCATGTGAGGCTAGTTGATTTGTGTCCATTTGTTTCAATTTATGTCGAAGTTGTTGTTTAGCCTTTTGTAACTCACCAACATAGCTTGGTAACGTTGTTTTATCTATACTCATTGCTATTGTGCTAAAGAGACAAGTAGCATTTCCCATTGTGTTGAGTGGAATAGGGGGGCGTAAATTCATTACCTGGTATAACATAGTTGGTCTAAACACGCCTGATTTTGACATCGACACATCAACCCCGCACTTATGAATAAGTGCCATGGCAACTTCAATGCGAGATGGATTTTGTATTTGTGGATTTGTTGAAACAATACTATCCTTGAGTTTAGACAAGGTAGATGATGACAAATTGTACATTCTTGACACACATTGTTGAGGGTCAGGCACAACATTAGGCATAGGTGGAGGATTATCTATTGGTGGAAGGAACAAAGCTCCATCAAACTGAGGAGATGGTTGGAAATTTAATTTATGATCGTCTCTAGCCATAGAAATCCAATCACCAAGGAACTTAAACGCGCTGTACCCATCAGCAACCTTGTGGGATAGACATATACTAATTCCCACTCCACCACAATCAAAATGGCTCAATTGAACCACTAGAAGGCTACTTCTTTCTTCTGATAAGGAATTACCCCAAGCCATATTTTGTGGGAACACTATCTCAATAGCATCATTATACGGATTGCTAAGTATTTCAGACATTTGACAATTGATATGAACATTAAAATACTCAGCGCCTATATCATTGCAATCAACATACTTATTATCCTTGATACGTCCCCCGAAGGGATAATAAAAGTATAATATTTTTGAAAGGGAATTTTCAAGAATATTGGATATTTGAGTTATGGTATGATTTTCAGGTTTAGAGTACAAGGCAGCAATTGGTAAATATAGAGTATTAGCTGTTTGATCTCTAAATGAGAGATTGCAATGTCTATGTGAAGAAGGGGTGGGGGGAGAAGGTGTAATGATTTTTCTTGAAAGAATTGTTGATGAGGCCATTTTTTTAGCTCTATGTTTTAATTTGAATTGCACATTCATATTTATATATAGTCTAATAAAAGTAAAATATCATTTTAATTTATGTGGTTTGATTCAGGCTAAGAGAATCAAATTAACTAATATTCTAATGTAGTTTTTTAATCTCATTTTAAAATAAAGCTCATATCATAGAGATTCTATAAATCATAATGATCAATAACTTACGAGATTTAGAAAAGATTGTGATTCAAAAAATAATTATTATTAAACTATTCAACTAATAATTAGGACATATGAGCCTAAAAAGAATATATGAAAATTTCAATTTAAGTCTCATAAAGGAATGCACATGGATAATTCCACCTTACAACTAAGCGATTGGAATTATAATCTCGAAAGTCGTATTATCTTTTGGAGTACTTTTATATCTATCCTAACTTTTATGTATTATTAGAAGGGTTGACTTATCTATTAGGAGAGATTAGTCCATGATAGGTGTGGGCGGTTCACCCAAAATGTTTTGGTTAAAAATTACGATTTTATGTTGTTGTATAGATTTTAAATTACTAAATATAAGATCAAAGGTTGACTAGTGGTTTGCGTTCAAATTCACTTTGAGGTTTGAAACTCAAATTAATTTTGCAAGCACTATGTTTAATTTTTTGAACCCCCTGACTCCAAATCTGTATTGCGACAATTTTCGATATATTAATTTTAAACATAGAAATATTAATAGATCCGAATCCTCTCCATTAACTCTTTAGTCCTCCTCAATTATCTATTAGTTTATTTTTATTAGAGTTGAATTGGTAATAGTTGACTTTGAATAATTTTTCCGTACGTTAGGCACACGATTAATTATTTTGAGTGTAATGTTATCAAATTGAAGATGACATGAAGAGCACTACAAGAAATCCCAACCAGTTAAGAATTAAAAAAAAATTAAGATTTCAATAATATATATATATATATATATATATATATATATATATATATATATATATAAAAGAAAAGACATAAAATCACAATAGAAGTTGTTCCTAATTTTATAAAAAGACACTTTAACTTTGTAAGCGTTCTATTACCTCACAAAAGTACTATATACCTTTGTAAATAGATCATTTTTGAACCATTTCTCATCAATAAAGTTTTTTAGTCCACATAGACAATACGACATTCTCCCGCTAAGGGCCAAGAAGTGCAAGATGCGACATGAATTACTTGGTTCCTTTGTATTTATACCATCGCCCCTAGTCAGGAGCAGAAAAATTGATACAAAGTTAGGGGTACAATTCATAAGTTCAAAGTGGAAAGAAAGTAGTGAATTTACTTGTGTCGTGTTACAACGTTAAATTAGGCGATTATTGGAGGCAACTCAATTTAGAGTGTAACTTCTTAATTTTTATTTTATTTTTTAGTGTAATTTTTTTGTGTGGTTTGTACAAGTTTTGGAGAAGTCTAAGTATCCGATATTTGGAGTTAAGAAGCACGTTTGAGCTTAAGTCTGGGTCACGACCCTTGATGTAAATAAAGTAAACTTGTTACTAGCTAGGCCTAAAGGCTTCAGGGAGTTTTCCTAAGCCCATTTTTAAATTTTATTTGATGTTTTGGGGACATGACATCTTTTTAAATGTGAGGTGGTGGAATGAACTCCTAATTTGTATTGTTTTATTGAGTCTTTTATTTTTTAGGATGAGTTCCTTGGCTTTTATTTTCGGTTCTTTTCCTTAGGATAATCCTTTTGAACCGAATATCTTTTATTTTTTTAGAAATAAGTTTTCTTTTAATTTTGTTTTGAGAGAAAATAAAAGACCCTTTTGAGTGGTGTGATACTTGCTATTTTGGCCTAATTTTTGAGTAGTACTTTCTTGTGAATGCTTGATTAAAAAAATGCAGACCCTTTGACATCTAAGCTCATGGTTGTGACTTTGTATATAACTTATTTTATTTTGTAATTTATTGTTATGATCTCGTCTCTCATAGAAGTGGAATTGATCCATTTTGATTAATACTTGTGCCATGTGTGATGAGAATTTGTTTATTCCGTATGTTACATCTTAGTCTAGAACTTGTATTGTAAATAATATCGGAATTATGTGTTGTCTCCATTTAATTAAAAAAAAATCTTTCAAAAAGAAAACAAGAAGAAGAAGAAAATAACAATTCATTCAAAATGAAATATAGTTCGAAGTACAAGCATTTCAAAACTTCCGAATACTAAATTTATGTTTACGTTCAGATGTTTTATTCGAAAAAATCAATTCATAAAAATGTAACAAGTGTTTTACAAATACAATTATAACATATTCTCAAAATAATAAATAAATAAACAAACACACATGCATTATGGCTTATTTCCTACCCAGTAGAGTCCGACTAAATTTAGATTCACACTGAAAAGTCCATATTAGCGAGTAAAGCGCTCCCTAACAAAGACGACTCCGAATCCCGGAGTTTTATCTTATTCTAGTGACTGGACAACGGGAGAAGCAAACTCTAGAAGCTCTTTGTTACTCTCAAATAGTAACATATCAGCCTCAGTCAAAGTGATTAGTACATTTATTCCTTCACCACTTGGATCATCCATGAAAATAAATTTATTTTTCATTGGATCTTTCACATGAGTCACTCTTAGGGGGCTACCCCATCCGAAATCAATCTTACGTGACCCAAAAGTGCACAAACTTGTGCAAAAATACATGTCAAAACAATCATCCTTTGCTATGTTCACAATCTCTTTAATTTTTTCGATTGCATGTAAGGCTAGTTCCTTTGTGTTCATATCTTTCAATTCGTATCGAATTTGTTGTTTAGCCTTTTGTAACTCACCAACATAGTTTGGTAACGTTGTTTTATCTATACTCATTGCTCTTGTGCTAAAGTAACAAGTAGCATTTCCTATTGTGTTGAATGGAATAGGAGGGCGTAAATTCATTACATGGAATAACACAGTTCGTCTAAACACGCCTGATTTTGCCATTGACACATCAACCCCACACTTATGAAAAAGTGCTGTGGCAACTTCAATGCGAGATGGATTTTGTATTTGTGGATTTGTTGAAACAACAATATCCTTGAGTTTGAGTAAGGTAGATGATGACAAATTGTACATTCTTGACACACATCGTTCTGGATCAGGCACAACATTAGGCATAGGTGGAGGATTATCTATTGGTGGAAAGAAGGAAGCTCCATCAAACTGACAAGATAGTTGGAAATTTAATTTATGATCGTCTCTAGCCATAGAAACCCAATCACTAAGGAACTTACACCCGCTATACCCATCAGCAACCTTGTGGGATAGACATATACTTATTCCCACTCCACCACAATCAAAATGGCTCAATTGGACCACTAGAAGGCTACTTCTTTCTTCTGATAAGGAATTACCCCAAGCCAAATTTTGTGGGAACACTATCTCAATAGCATCATTATACGGATTGCTAAGTATTTCAGACATTTGACAATTGATATGAACATTAAAATACTCAGCGCCTATATCATTGCAATCAACATACTTATTATCCTTGATACGTCCCCCGAAGGGATAATAAAAGAATAATATTTTTGAAAGGGAATTTTCAAGAATATTGGATATTTGAGTTATGGTGTGATTTTCAGGTTTAGAGTACAAGGCAGCAATTGGTAAATATAGATTATTAGCTGTTTGATCTCTAAATGAGAGATTGTAATGTCTATGTGAAGAAGGGGTGGGGGGAGAAGGCTTAATGAATTTTCTTGAAAGAATTGTTGATGAGGCCATTTTTAGTTCTATGTTTTTAAAATTTGAATTGCACATTCACATTTATATAGTAGTCTTAGTAAAATATCATGTCAATTTATGTATTTTGATTTAGGTTACAACATCAAATCAACTAATATTTCAATATAGTTTTTTTTTTATTTTTATATTTAAAATACAACTCATATCATAAAGATTCTATAAATCATAATGGTCAATAACTTACAACATTTAAAAAAGATTGTGATTCAAAAAATAATTATTACTAAACTATTCAACTAATAATTAGGACATATGAGCCTAAAAAGAATATATGAAATTGCAATTTAAGTCTCACAAAGGAATGCACATGGATAATTCCACCTTACAACTAATCAATTTGAATTATAATCTCGAAAGTCGTGTTATATCTTGGAGTACTTTTATATTTACCCTAACTTTTATGTATTATTAGAAGGGTTGACTTACCTATTAGGAGGGATATTAATAGATCCGACTCCTCTCCATCAACTTTTTAGCGCTCTTCAATTATCTATTAGTTTATTTTTATTAGACTTGAATTAGTAATAGTTGACTTTGAATATTTTTTCCGTATCGTTAGGCACATGATTAACTATTTTTAGTGTAATGTTATCAAATTGAAGATGATATGTAGAGCACTACAAGAAATCCCAACCAGTTTAGAATTAAAAAAAACTAAGATTTCAATCAATATATATATATATATATATATATATATATATATATATATATATATATAAAGACATAAAGTCATCATAGAAGTTGTTCCTAATTCTTAAAAAGACACTTTAACTTTGCAAGCGTCCACAAAAATACTATATACCTTTGTAAATAGATCATTTTTGAAGCACTTCTCATCAATAAAGTTGCGTGTGACACTCACTCTATTTGAGCCCTTTTAATTTTATTGTCCTACTATCAATATCGAAACTCCATGGTCTTAGTAAAATATCATTTCAATATAGGTGGTTTGATTGATCCCTCTTCAATTATCTATTGGTTTATTTTTATAAGAACGGAATTGGTAATAGTTGACTTGAATATTTTTATGTATCGTTAGACACATGATTAATTATTTTTAATGTAATGTTATCAAATCGCGCACTAAAAGAAATTCCAACCAGTTTTGAATTAAAAAAAAATAAGTGAAAATATGATCATGCATGTTGGTGATCTTATCTAAATCATGATTTAAAGAATATATATAGATAAAACTTTCATTGCCAGTAAGATAGAGTAACATTGTTGGACATGATAATGAGATGCATGATTTAAACTAAACAATTCCACCACTCAAGTTCCATGTAAATAAATAATATATATATATATATATATTATTCCAAAGTTGATAGAGTATGAGAATAAATATAAATAAATACAATTCCAAAGTTGATAGATGTGACGATCTGATTTCTTCATTAGGAAAAAGTCATTGGGAAACATTTGGGATCAGAAATTTTTTTGGTAGTAACTTGATATTTTTCTACCTAATTTAGATTTGGACGAAATTGGAGTTAGTGAGGTCTAGGGAAATCCGATAATGAATAAGAAATCTAATTATGAATTTGACCACATGAATGGATAGCTAAGACGTTAAGACCTCAGTTATGTGATTATTGAGCGTGACTAGATTCAAGAGTGAGTCACTTCTTCCAGGCTTCCATGGCTCTCTCTTCTTTAATTTCACTCTCTTTGGACTTAGACTATTTGTTTATTTAGTTTTGGAGTTGTACCCCTTGTTCTTAGACTTACCGTTAGTAGAGTTTTGGAACATTGACTTTCATGTTTTAGGGGTATTTCCACATTTGTTATTAGTTGTTAAACCTTTTGAGTTTAAGGGACTCTGTATTTACTATACTGTCAGTTAAATTTGCTTTTATATCTTTAAATGTCTAGTTTTTTTGGTTAAATTCGTTAGGTAGGTTGTAGTAATGGTTCTTCCACTGTAGCGTTAGTGTGAATGTCACTCTTGACGGTCTGGGTCGTGACAATAGAGAAGTGTAAATGCTTGATTGTATATATTAATTTGATAAGAATAAGAGTGTGTAGTATTACTTCTAAAAATTGCTTATTTTTATAATTATTTTTAAAAAATAACTTATGTTTAATTAATTCTTTTGAAAAGTGTTTTTGATAAACTAATGTGTTTGAGTAATTTGTTTTAAAAAAATACATTTGAGAATCAAATTACAAAAAGACGAATGTTAATGCACTTTTAATATAAATATTATTATAAATATTTATTATAATTTTTTTAATTAAATGTAAATGTACATATTCAAATTTTAATCAATATTATACATAAATAAATAAGAAAATAAATTAAATATAGATATAATATTAACATGACGATTTAAATATAATTAAAAATATCAAGCAACATAACTTTCAAAATCATTTCATCAATCAAATCACAACATACAAAAAACTTATCACAAATATAAATATATATATATATATATATATATATATATATATATATATATATTTGCAGTGATACTTTGATCTTGTAATAAATAATTTTCTGCTATTTTAAAAAAACAAAATCTTGTAGCTCCATTCCAACAATAGAAAAACTTATTCTACTTTTATCTATAAACAATTTTACCGATCTAAACACACAATTTTTTTTCCAAAATAAATATATTTTTTACTCAAAATAAGTGTTTTTGGCCTCGTAACAAAAATTCGAACCTCACCAACTTGTTTCAATTGCCTATTCCATCTCATCTTTTCACATGTTCATATATTCCCTTTTTTGGTTATTACCTCTAAATATAATCCTAAAAAGGGAATTATTTTTCCTATATATGTACCAAAATTTGGAGTTGTTTTCTTATCAATTATCAATTTTTGATTTTCTTGCATTCCCCCCCTTCACCAAAGAAGAAAGAAAAAAACAAAAATATGTCGATAAACATGAAATACAAAGAGATAATTTCATCCCTTCCTAGAAGAGAAGTTTCTCAAAATTTTACTTCTTTTGATTACTATCAATACAAAGGCTTTTGGTTCCCTTTAGCCTTTTTAGAATCAATTTTATTTATGGAAGAAAATTTCAAAGCACAACCTTGTAATATTTTTCTTTGTGGTTCTCTCAAAACAGGCACTACTTGGCTTAAATCTTTGGTCTTTTCTATTATGACAAGACATCATTTTGATGACTCTACAAACCCTATACTCACAAAACTTCCTCATGATTGTATACCAACATTAGAAATTGATTGTGACATCAATTTTACTTCTCTTGATGACACTAAGTTCCCATTATTAGGCACACATCTTCCATACACTTGTTTGCCACAATCTATAATAGATTCGAAGTGTAAGATCATTTATATATGTAGAGAACCAAAAGACACATTTGTTTCAACATGGCATTACACTAAAAAGCTTGAAGAAACCATCCCTGAATTCAAAGATAATCCTATCACACTCGAACAAGAAATCGAGTGGTTTCTTGAAGGAAAATCCTTGTATGGACCTTATTGGGATCACGTGTCTGAATATCTAAAAGCAAGTAAGGATCGTCATGGAAAGAACGAGATTTTCTTTTTGAAATTCGAGGACTTGAGGAATGATACGCTGAGTTATGTGAAGAAATTGGCTGAGTTTATGGGAAAACCATTTTCTCAAGAGGAAGAGGATCAATTTGTACCTGAAAAAATAGTGGCAACTTGTGAATTTGGAAATTTGAGTAATTTAGAGGTGAATAAGAGTGGATCGCATAATCCAAAACCTGGGATAAAAGTTAATAATAATGCTTTTTTTCGTAAAGGAGAGATCGGAGATTGGAAGAATCTTTTGAGTGAAGATGTGGCAAAATCAATTGACAACATAACTAAGGAAAAACTTCAATCTTTAATTTGGGATTGAATTTTTGAATTTTACAATATTAATATTACTTTTACTTCATTCAAATTTATCATGTTCTTTATTTTTCTTCTATTATGTCATTTCATTGATGTGTGTATTTTGTTATGGTTTGCAATTAATTAATAAAATGGTTTTTATGCACCTATGACCTAAGTTTGCTGACCAATTTTTCATTAGACATAATTATTAATGTTAATTGTTGTATGAAATTAATGTTATAACCTTAGCTTGAAACAAAATTATAATTCTTAAAATATTTTGAATGTTTCTAAGAAATCAATTAATTCACATGACTTTGACATTTTTCCCCAAAGAAATAAATATTTAATATTAACACCAAAATAATTGCACACACAATATTCCGTATCTTTAAAACTTCAAAATTAATTTAACAAGTACATTTTATTTATCATTATTAATTCCTTGTTAACCACCAATTCATTTTCCATCATATTCTGATATATTTTTAGTTTTTTTATTTGTCATATTTTTAGAATTATATAAAACTCAAAATACTTATTTTATATAGATATTTACAAAGAGTGCTAATTACCGCAAAAAATATATACTTAGTGGCAATTAAACTATTACTACTAAAGATTATTTTTTTATGTAATATTATTAGGAATTTGATTCCCTTGATTTCTTTTCCTTTTAACTATTTTGATATATCAACCTCTATCAAAGTGATTAGTACATTTATTCCGTCTCTACAAAGAAGAACACACGATGTTTTAGTGAAAAGACTGCTCAATTACTGCTAGATGCCACCATAGTATATAATAGATGTAGAAGCAGTCAATTAGTGAATAGAACAAATGGGTAGCCGGATAAATAGTTTAGGCCGGGAGTTCAATCAAGATAAATATTAAAAAAATTACCTAAATACATATCTTATTTTACCGTTATCTCTAAAGTTCTTTACCATTTAATTTTTAAAAAATTTCCTCCCGGATGCATCACTTTTCTCTCACTGATACATCCCTACTTGCCTCACAGATACATTTCTCCCCTCTCTAATACATCCATTCCCTCACGAATACATCCCTCCTCTCTCGGATACATTTCTATCCTATGTATGTGAATATCATATCCCCTCTCGGATACAGTCCTACCCTCTTAAATTCATCCCTCTCCGGTGTATTTGGATATCTACTAATGTATCCAGAAGTCCAATTTTGCATTCAAAACTCCAATGATGTATCCACATTCCATAAATAAATTTTAAGAGATTCTTGTAATTTGGATAAATAGTAGGGAACTACTGTAATTAGCACTTAACACTATGAGGTTGCATGGTCTGAGGATACAAATAAGTAGTGATGGAATAAGAAAATAGTGATCATATACAAATTTTGTTTCTTGTTTGGTTGCTATGTTTGGGATAACTTATCTCAGCATTTATACCATATAGATAAGATAAGTTAACCATGTACCTGATGGGATAAGTTTTTCTGTGATAGCTAATCCCAAGATAACTTGTTCCAAACCAAATGACTCCTATGTGATTTATGTAAACTTACATTAAATATATTGGGTTGGGTCTAGTGTTTTCAGAAAACGTTTTTGGGGTGAGTCCAGTCGAGTCTTGGGGCGGGATGTACAAAAAACACTCCGGGACGTAGATTCACTAGGCGTAAATCCTAAAATTTGAGGCATAAGTCCTGAGCATTAAAACGTAAATCCTAATCATTAATTTATTTTTTAAATATTTTTTGCTTTAAATCATTTAATTATTCGCGTAATGATACTTCTCAAATAGTATTTATTATACTTATTTTCTTCATTATTGATTATTAATACTTATTTCAAATCATACTATAATTTCTATATGTTTATAGGTTATTCATAAAAAAATATTTGTAAAATCATTGAAAGGTTTAGTGTTGCTTATTATTAGTAATAAAACTATAAATTGAATATGCATGAGACTACGCCAGTATGCTCCGTAGATCCACGAGGCTTACGCGTTGCTCCATACGGTATAAAAAGTTTCGCCTCATGCTGTCGTCTTTTAAAACACTGATTCTATCCAATTTGGGTAAATACTTTGCCTAAGAGGTCCAATTTATGTAGTTTTCCCTAAAAAATTATGTTACTTAATTGGGGGTATGGGATTCAAACCAACTAATATTCGATGTGGAGATAGGTTTTGGTTCGTGAACCGAATGTCTCACCTGGCGACTCTAGACTTGAGTCCCAAAATCACAGCCATTCAACGGGATTCAAAATGTCAGGGCTCGAAGACCTCTGGGACATGAAACAGTACTTTAAGGTTGTTCGCGCCCCTATCTTTTGACGACCGGACCAAGACACCTAGAATTTGTAATTGTATATTTAAAACTTAAAAGAAAATTCACATTATTAAGAAACTATATTAAAATCCTATAAATCACAATAGATGACAATTGAAAAGATTTAAAAAATATTAGAAAAGGTCGTGATAAAAAAATAATTATTTTTAAACCCTTCAACTAATAATTAGAATATATAAATTGAAAAAATCTTTGAAATGGATTCCTTCCCTTATTGGATCCTATGCTGTTCAATTCTAAATTAGTTAATTTAATATAAATATCAAACGTCGAATAAAAAATAAATGAATTAAGAAAGTGCGCACAACTTTGTTTTATTTATAAATAATTTAAAATAATTGACTCGTTGGTATAGGAAGATCAAATCATATCCACATTATAACTATAATGATGCTAATTTTTAATGAGATTATTATCATTTAATTTGGTTAATCTATTAATTAATTATTTGACATGTGCAAGAAGCGTTGACTTTACATGCAGGAATTTTTATTCCTTTTTTTTTTGGGGTTAAAGTTGTCTAATTTTGACGTTTTATTACAAAATAAGAAAATACAATATATTTATCTGTTATATTTTTAATTTATTTTAAAAGTTAATATTTTTCAAAGAGGTATAACATCTTTAATGAATAAATTTGTTTTGATATTCTATCTATTAATATAAGGTAAAATAATAAACTTATTATATTATTTTTTACCTCTGTCCAATTTTTTTTTTATAATTTCCCTTTTTTAAGTCAAATGATAATAATTTTGACTAACATTTTATGATGTATTTTTTTTACCATATTGATATGCAAAAAAATGAAATTTATAGTATTTTTTTATATAGTTTTTGAATATCTATTTTTTAAAAAAAATTGAAATTAATATAATCTAATTTAACGTTAAAAATTATTCAAATCTATTTTCAAAAAAATGCAACATAACAATTAAAAGTCAACAAAAAAATATTATTTTCTTAATAAATGTATCAAGTAAAAAAATAAAAAAATAAAAACAGAAGTATCAATTAATGAAAGATCAAACTTTGACAAGTTATTCATAGATATAATTTTGATACAATTAAAATGTGTATATTTACAAATTTCATAAAGATTCTATAGATTATAACAGTTAACAATTAAATATAGTTTTAAAAATGATCTAAATAATTGTTTTTAAAATTCTAAAATAATAACTAGGGCAAATAAATCATATCATATCCACATCAATGATGCAAATTTTAATAAAGTATTTACATGTAATGTTTTTCATTAATTAGTTAATTAATTAATTATATGATCAATGTGCAAAAAGAGTTGACTTCATGTAATATTAGTCGTGTGGACACATACTTTATTTTTTAAATAGGACATTCTTTACCATTTATGGAACTAAAACGAAACTCGAATCATCACTTATATTTTTTATAATTAAGAATAAATCAATAAATTATCAACTTAGTAAATTATATGGTCTTTGAAAATATTCGAATTTTTATTCAGGAACTAATCTAAATATGTATAAAAAATTTAAAAGAATAGAATATTCTTTTTATTTTTTTTATTTTTATAATTACTTATTTTATATTTATATTGTAATTGGACTACAAAGTTGTGAACCCTTAATGTGAAGGGTTAGGCTTGATTATGCCTATGTCTTATTCATTTTTTCTTAATCAATTTCAATAATATCTTATACTAATAAATTGGGAGTCCATAAAGATGTAATTTTTCTGTTGTAAATGAAAAATAATAATTCAAAAATTGGGATAAAATAAAATTATTAAATAATTTCTATCTTCCTCCACGTTGCAGAATTTTAATTGGACACTATAATTAAGTCCTAATTAATAGGATCCTAAGATCTCGTTTCATATCTTTGACAACATAATTTAAGTTTTAAATATATTGAAAAAAAAAATTATACAAATTTTGAGTAGTTCTTTTGGCAAAAATTAGAAATATTTCTTGATAATTGATATGGTCCTATGTAGGGCGTAAATATTGAAAAATCGAATCGAATCAAACTAATTTAGTTTTTAGACTTTTTGGTTCAGTGTTTGTATTTTTTTTATATCAAAAGTTGAGTTCTTCGATTTGGTGTAAGTATCGAATTTCGTGCACCAAAGAATTGAATTGACAAATATGAATTTTTAAGCATAATAAGTGGTCCATGATAACATCAATCCACCACTACTCCTATGTTTATACATAGTGAAAATTAATTTATGATTGTGGTGTAGTGGTGGAATATTACCGTTAACGAGAGGTCTTGAGTTCGAGTCTGAATGAGTCTAATAGAGTGTGATCTACATTAAGCTGGAGCTCTGAACATCGGATAGGAAACAAAAAAAAAAACTTATCTTGGAGGCTTAATTTTTTATGTTTTATTGGTTTCCCACCTAGTCCGTTTGATTAGGAGTGTGCATTCGATTTTTCGATTCAATTTTGTGTTATTCGATTTGGGTTATACTATTTCTGGTTTTCAAAAAGTATAACCCAATCTGAATAAAAAAACTGATTCGGTTCGGATTTTCTCTTGTCGATTTGACTATTCAGTTATAACTTATTTCATAACTACTTAATACCATAATCAAAGTTATATTTGCATGTTTAAAACATAAAATTTCATATAAGGAAAAAAAACTAATATTGAATCTCTTAAATATCCTATCCAATATATTGATGAGTAAAACATTAAAACACAATACTATCAATAGATGTCCAAACATAAAATCCAAACTAAATGTTCATGATGAAAATTCCTATGAAACTAACTTTAAACTCTAAAGTACTACCACTAAACACAAATCGCATCGAGGCCGTTGGACCAACAATTCGACTCATGTCTTAGTTTTGCTAGTTTTTTTTCCATGAGAGTGCAAATAATATGTGATATTTATAGTTATAATGTAAAATTTAATGCCTAAAATTTAGTGAAATATGATGGCAGTAATTTGGACCTAAATATTAAGGTGATATTGAATTACTAGTATCTTATATTGTAACCCTAAATATTATATGTGTAATTATTAATCTATCTCCCCCTTTATCCATAATCTCCTCCATCAAATTCATGTCTCAACACAGAAAACTTCTACGAAAAAGTTTCTCCAATAAAAACATTTATTACTGTCAAATAGGTTACGACTAGAACTATATCGGCCAAGATGAACACCCAATTTTTAACCTGGCTTCATCATTGAACAATCGACTATTGAACCTCGCTTAGTCATTGAATCTGGATCTAATATCATTTGTTAGGACCGAAAAAATTCGATGTTATGTAAAAGCTAGCAAAGCAAGCTTCGAAAGACCACGAGTAAGAAGACAGAGGAGAAATATACCAAAAGACACAAAAATTTAACGTGATTCAGTCAATTGATGTAAGCCCAACAAAGGAAATGAACAATTTACTATATCAATGAGAGTACAAAATATAGAGAAAAACAACCTTAAACAATTCACTCGGAATACATAGGAGGTTCACACAAGTATAACATACAGGGACGGACCCACATGGAGTCAGCCAAGTGCTCGAGCGTCCATTAACTTTGTTACGAAATATATATATATATATATATATATATATATATATATATATATATATATATATATATATATATCATTAAAGATAGCTAAAGCATGTCATATAATTTCAAAAAAACTATATACTAATTAAATTAAATTGAGCAGAAAAATAACTTTTAAATTTATTTCAAAAATTCTCTTGCTGAAGTAAACACCCAAATGGAGATGAAGAAAAAATATTACATAAATACTTTCTCATACTTCTGTTAACAGCACATAACTGACTAATATAATACAATATACACTGTCAAACACTATAACAGACACATAACTAACTAATAAAATAAAATATAAACTGGCAAATACTATAACAGGCACAAAACTAACTAATATGATGCACATAATTAAAAATTAATAATTATATCACATGAAATGAGATAGAGAAAGTAAATATCAAATATTCCTTCGTTCAATTTTACTTATCTACGATGGACTTTGCACATTACTTGAGGAATACTAATTAATGAACTAGTAAAATGTATATATTATCATAATATTTATATTAATCAATATATATATATAAATGAGGACCATAGACAAGGTGATGTGGCACCTCTCTATGGCCTCCATTCCTGTTTTTCTCTCTTTTTTGATATTTTCTTTTCTTTCTTTTCATGAAATAATTTGTTTATTAATTAAAAGAATTTAAATATATTTATTAATTTAATCATATATAATAAGTTACAAAAAAACCTCCATCTATTGATATTCTCACTTAAATAACATGTCTTTTCAATTTCTTTCTAACTATTTTTATGGCTTATCCAATCTATAAATACCTATCATCTATACAGATGTTGAATGTCCATTTTCATTTTTTCATTCTTTCTTTTTAGTAGTATAGGTTTTTAATTTTCTTTTCTTTGTCTTTTTATTCATCAATCATGTACATAATAAAAAGAAGACATAAAAAAGATGATGTCACAATATGACTTTCACTTTGATGAAGATCATAGATATATTCTTCAAAGATTCATCACATTATTTGGTATAAGTTCAACAAAATGAAGAAGGAAGCATAATTATCTTGGAGATTCCGGAAGATAGAGTCATAGTAGTATAAAAGTTTGAATGATTTCCAAACATTTTGAAAATTCATTATTGTATTATTTTGATTCCAATTAATATTATTCTATTCTCTTTTATTTTATTTCTTTGATTTGAACAAAAAAAATGAATATTTTGTTCATTGTTGTTGTCGTTGAAGATGAAAAGATGCACATTTTTTTATTATTTATATATACCTCAATTTATAGCTAATTAATATTTTAAATTTTGCCATGATTGAATTAAAACTATACTACTTATGGTACATTTCTTTTTATATATACTGGATATTGTTGCCCCTTATAATATATGATGTGGTATATCATATTAGTAATCAATCACAAAATAAATGAATAAATCTTATTTTTAGTATTAAATTTTTCCATTTGTTTCTTCTTCTTTTTTTTTTTGTCTTTTTTTAAAAAAATCTTTTCATAAAATATTTTTTTATTAATTATAAAATTCAATCATATTTAATATTGTAATAATATGAAACGAGTTACAAAAAAACTTCATCTATTGATATTATCTACTTAATTAGCATGTCTTTTCGATTCCCTTTTAACCATTTTTATGACTTATTTTATCTATAAATACCAATCATCTATGGAGATGTTGCATGTTCATTTCCATTTTTTATTTCATCTTCTTAGTAGTATAATCTTTTAATTTTATTTTCTTCATCGTTTCCTTCATCAATCATGTAATTAAGTAATCAAAAAAGAAGATATTAGAAAAGATGATGTCACGATATGATCTTCACTTTGATGAAGATCATTGGTATATTCTTGAAAGATTCATCACATTATTTGGTACAAGTTCAACAAAATGAAGAAAGAAACTTAATTATCTCGGAGATTCATGCATAGAGAGTTGCCGTAGTATAAAAGTTTAATTGATTTTCAAACATTTTGAAGATTCATTGTTGTACTATTTTGATTTTAACTAATATTATTTTGTTCTCTTTTATTTTATTTCTTCATTTTTGAACAAAAAAATGATTATTCCATATATATAATATTTTAGATTTTTCCATGGTTGAATTAAAGGTATATTATCTATGGTACACTTTTTTAATATCTATTGAATATTTTTGTCCCTAAAAATATATGATATGGTCTATTATATTAGTAATCAATCAAAAAATAAATGAATAAATTTTTTTTTAGTATTGAATATTTTTAATGATATATTCTAATTGAGCACACCCGGTATCACTTTATAAGAATACACTACATTGTTGTTGTTTTAATTAAACATATAAAATTTGTATTATTTAAGTTAGTAGTGAAATCGTATGAGAATATATGTAAATTTGTGGCTAATAAAATTAACTTTGATAGAACTTCTTTTATTGTAATTTGTTATTAATAACATTTTAAGTTTCTTACCTTTTCATTTTCTCCTATTAAATAGATAAGAGAGAAACTAATCTTACAAACATAATTGAAACTTTGGATTATCATTCCCTAAAATTAATCTCATTAATTTAAATTTACACAAATTTAAATGTCTAATATTTATATGCTCGATAAAAGTTATAAAAACATATAAAATATCAGTTGTAACCAAACTAATTGTTGATCAATTAATAAACTAAAGAACTTCACAGCTGCCATATATATTTTGTGATTCATTAGCCAACTAATTGATCTTTTATTTATCCTTGAAGAAAAAAATCTCAAAACGTGCAAAGCATCTAGGTTCTTATTTAATTATTCCATTTTAATAGATTAAATCCCCTCTACAAATATATCTATTACTTGTTAGATCAACAATTAATTTCTCAAGAGGACCAAAAAAGTGACTAATAACAACAATAGTTTTGAAGGGTCCTCTTCAATATTTAGTGAAAAAATGTCAGAAAAATCAAATGAAATTAAGAAAACTAAAACTATTTCACTTTACAAACTCTTTTCATTTGCTGATAATATTGACAAAATATTGATGTTTTTGGGAACAATAGGTGCTTTTGGCAATGGACTATGCCATATTATTGCCCCTCTCATGTTTGGGCAATTGGTGGATGCATTTGGACTAAACCTAACTTCAATTGTTCTTCAACAAGTTTCCAAGGTAATATATATATATATATATATATATATATATATATATATATATATATATATATATTAGATGATTTATTATAGTCCTGAGTTTCTTATCATAATTGCTAATATGTAATCTCTGACTAGCCCTTTTCTTGTAAGAAAATATTTATGACTCTACAAGTAGCAATCACAGTATAGTTCTAGGGGTTTTGCGAGTTTTGTGTAGGGCGGTAAATGGTGAGACACTTGTGTTAATATTTGTGTGAACCTCTTTGTATTCTGAGTAAATTGTATGTATTCTGTACTCTGTTTTATATAGTGAATCGGTTATCTCCTCTTGTTTGTGGATGTAGGTCGATTGACTGAATTTACTCCTTTATAAAATGCTTGTATCTTTTTGGCATATTTCTCGTTTGGCTTTTTACTTGTGACTTTTCGAGGTTTGTTTTGTTAGCTTCAGCATGGTTACCTAATGTGCCCTTCCTCTCTCCCTCGTCCTCCCTTGATATAAGCAAGAAGATCCTTTCTATCTTATTAGTCAAGTGCAATAGTTGTAATTTTTAAAAAAAATGTTAACTAGAAATAGAAAGTGTTTCGAAAGACGCCTTTTTTGCCTTGGCGGGAAGGACCTATGATAAAATCCGCCTTGTTTATCTTGACAAGTTTTTGGGATGTTGCTAATAACCAACGAATGACAAGTGCTTTTTCTTGTGTGAATCCTATTTTAATGAGACCTTTATGGGTAAATCCACTTATACATATTGTTTTGAACTGTTATATCGAGAGTTGTGCCACGTATTGCTTGATATAAAACGGATAAGTTAAATATTTTTGTCATTTGTTGAATGTTTTTTCACCATTTGATAGATAACTTGTTCGATGGAATGTCTAAACAAAATGCGTATGTGTAGAGAGTCCCACATCCCAGCTTTTAAGGCAGGGCAGGGCGCGGAGGTACACATGCCCCTGCCAAAATTCTAGTTTTGTTTTATAGGTACATATGTATCAGTATTGACGTATCTTGATACAAGTTGAAGATTACAGTGGTTAAAATGTTGCAAAATTTTCTTAAGTTTGTGTGTTGAATAGCGACATATTTATAATTTTTTTCATATTATGAACCTTGTTGTTTTTCAGGTATCATTAAAACTTGTTTATTTGGCCATTGGTTCAGGTGTATCAGCAACGCTTCGTAAGTCTTAAAGAACTAAGCTAAGTTTTGTTTCAAGTATGAATTAATAGCAAAAGTTGTTAAAAATTTGTGTTATTTGTTTGGTAGAGGTTGGTTGTTGGACACTAACTGCAGAGCGACAAGCTGCACGACTAAGGGTGTTGTATTTAAAAAGCGTTCTGCGACAAGAAGTTAGTTTCTTTGATAAGGAAGTAAATACAGGTGAAGTTATTGGGAAAATGTCTGGTGACATTTTTATCATACAAGATGCTATGGGTGATAAGGTACTATGATATATAAAAAAGTTCGGAAAATATGTAATATATATGTATATTATGAATTCTAACTATTGGTTATGGTTAGGTGGGGAAAATGATAAGGTGCATAACAATGTTTGTAGGAGCATTTTCTATTGCGTTCATCAAGGGGTGGCTTCTAGCACTTGTTATGATTTCACCTATCGTTCCACTGATAATAGTTATCGGTGTCATGTTCCTCTTCATGTCTAGACAGGCATCCCAGTCACACAAAGCTTATTCTAAGGCAGCCAATGTAGTTGAGCAAACACTCGGTTCCATCAGAACAGTATGACTAACTTAACGTTTATTCATTTATGTGTTTTCGTAATATGCCAAGTCTAACTTAATGTTATAGGTTGCATCATTCACAGGTGAAAAGCAGGCTTTCGAGAAGTATAACAAGTCCTTAAAAAAGGCATACAAATCGGGTATACATGAAGGACTTGTAAATGGCTTAGGCTTCGGATTGTCCCAATTTATTCTCTTCTGCAATTATGCTTTGGCTTTCTGGTTTGGTGGAAAGATGATCTTGGAGAAAGGTTATACTGGAGGTTCGGTGTTGACCATAACTCTAGCTGTGTTAAATGCTTCAATGTGAGTGTCGATGAATCTTCAAATAATGTTTTAATGTGATGATCTATCATTTACATATGTTCTTTTTTTTGGTTGGTAGGTCCATCGGTGAGGCATCTCCTTGCTTTGCTGCATTTACAGCAGGGAAAGCTGCTGCGTACGAGATGTTTGAGACTATAAACAGACATTCAGAGATTGATGTGTACAACAATAGTGGGATAATTTTGGACGACATCCGTGGAGATATAGAGATAAAACATGTCTGTTTTAGCTATCCGAGTAGACCGACAGAGAGAATACTCAACGAGTTTTCGTTGTTAATCCCAAGCGGAAAGTCTACTGCTTTGGTTGGTGGAAGCGGAAGTGGAAAGTCCACAATTATTAGTTTAATTGAGAGATTCTACGATCCACAATCAGGTGAAATTTTTATAGACGGACGTAATCTCAAAGAGTTTCAGGTTAAGTGGATTAGACAGAAGATTGCTCTAGTAAGTCAAGAACCTACATTATTTTCAACTAGCATCAAGGAAAATGTTGCATATGGGAAAGATGGAGCCACCAAAGAGGAAATCGAAGCAGCAATTGAGATTGCGAATGCATCTAAATTTGTTAACAGACTACCCGAGGTTGGTGTGTTTTTGTTTGATTTGATTAGAATATATGATGTACGTGCGTACGTAGATGATGTTCAATGGAATGAACTTTTTCCTGTAGGGAATAGAGACAAATGTCGGTGAACGTGGAACTCAACTCTCTGGTGGACAAAAGCAGAGAATAGCTATAGCAAGGGCGATTCTGAAAGACCCTCGTATTTTACTTCTAGACGAGGCAACAAGTGCTCTAGATGCTGAATCAGAGAGTCTTGTACAAGAAGCACTTGACAAAATTATGGTTGATAGAACAACCATAATAGTCGCGCATCGCCTCAGTACAGTGAGGAATGCTGATAATATTGCTGTCATTCATCGAGGCACAATTGTTGAGGAAGGTATAAACAAATGTGTATGAATTATTCTACACATTTTCTCGAAGCATTGCTCAACGACTTGAGCCAATGTTCTCGTATATTGAATGCTAACACTCATCATACATCTCAGGTAAACACTTTGAGCTATTGAAAGATCCTGAGGGAGCATACTCGCAACTTATTCGCTTGCAGGAAGTAAATCAAGAAAAAGAGCAACTTTGCCTCGATGATTCACAACTTCTTTCTACCGAGTCAAGACCAGAATCGAGTGAAAATCATGATACTACAGAAGTTAAAGGAATTCCTGAGACTATATTGACAAAAAGTTCAGATGCGAATTTAGAAGTATCTAAAAATCTCGAAAAAGGTCATATTATTCGCCTTGCACATCTGAATAAGCCCGAGTTTCCTATTCTTCTTATGGGAGCAGTAGTTGCAACATTTTCTGGTTCCGTCCTCCCGGCTTTTGGTTTAATGTTTTCCAACATACTTAAAGCATTTTATGAGCCACCTGATGAACTAAAGAAAGATACACAATTTTGGTCACTCATGATTGTGGTTCTTGGAGCAATATTGCTGATTTCATCTCCACTAGAGACATTTATATTTACCGTGGCTGGTTGTAAATTGATTCAACGAATTAGATCGATGTGCTTTCAAAAGGCTGTCCACATGGAAATCGGTTGGTTTGATGAGCCAGAGAACTCTGTTGGAGTGATAGCCACAAAGCTCTCTAGTGATGCAGCTATTGTTCGAGTTCTAGTGGGGGATGTATTGGCAAAAATAACTAAAGATCTTGCAGCTGCAATTATCGGGATTATGATTGCTTTTCAAGCAAGTTGGTTATTGTCTCTTATTATCTTAGCCATGGTACCGTTTATGATGGTCAACATTTATGTTCAGAACAAGTTTGCTAAAGGATTTGGTACTGATGCAAAGGTTTGTCAAGAAGCTTTGAAACGATAAAATGTCCGTTAATCTGCAACTGAAACCTTACTTTTGTTTTTGTTGTTGCAGAAGTATGAGAAAGCAAGTCGAGTAGTCAACGATGCAGTCAGTAATATAAGAACAGTTGTTTCATTTTGTGTAGAAGAGAAGGTGTTGGAGCTATATGAAAAGGGAAGTAATGTCCCAATAATGTCCGCGACTGGAAAAGAGATGATTAGCGGTATCAGTTATGGTATTACGTCTTCGTTCATTTTCCTTGTATATGCAGCAAGTGGCTACGCTGGCGCTACCCTTGTAGATAATGGAACAATTTCAAATTCTGCTACTTTCCGCGTAAGTATTTACTTAACATGCTTCAGCAGGCAAGACAATAATATCATATAATAAGTCCGCCTTATATGTCCTCGCAGGTTTTCCTTGCTGTGTTTTTTACGTCTATAGCTATTTCTAGATCAACCTTTATGAATGATTTTACAAAAGCTAAGACTGCTGCTGCTTCAATATTTTCTATATTAGATAGAAATTCAAAGATAGATTCGAGTAAACAGGACGGTTTAACTTTAGACCAAAGCAAAGGAGATATCGAGTTTAAACAAGTGTGCTTTGCCTATCCAACGAGGCCAAACATCCAAGTTCTTAACGGCTTCAGCTTGACAATTTCGAGTGGCCAGGTATATATATATGACTCAAATATCCGTTGCTCATTTAACATTGTGAATTTCATGAATTATGAACGTTTAGATTTGATTACGAACATACAGACAGTTGCTTTAGTCGGAGAAAGTGGCTGTGGAAAGTCTACAGTGATCTCACTCTTACAACGATATTATAATTTTGGTTCGGGTCAAATTATGCTTGATGGGATTGACATTCAAAATTTCAATTTGAAATGGCTAAGGCATCAAATGGGGCTCGTAAGCCAAGAACCAATTCTGTTCAACGAAACCATCCGAGCCAATATAATGTATGGGAAGGAAGCTGGAGATGCAAGTGAAGCAGAATTAATAGCTGCAGCAAAATTGGCAAATGCACACAAGTTCATTTCTAGCTTACAGCAGGTTAGAAAATGGTTCAATATAACGTAACGTAGGACTAGGAGGCTTACTTTTTTGTGCTTGTTCAGGGGTACGATACCATGGTTGGAGAGCGAGGTGCTCAGCTTTCAGGTGGTCAGAAACAACGTATCGCCATAGCACGAGCTATTTTGAAGAATCCTAAAATATTGTTACTTGATGAAGCCACTAGTGCACTTGATGCGGAATCTGAAAGGGTGGTTCAAATGGCATTAGAAAAAATAATGGTCGATAGAACTGCGATTATAATAGCACACAGATTATCAACAATTAAGGAAGCAGAGGTAGTTTGTGTTATCAAAAACGGAGTCGTTGCAGAGGAAGGAAACCATGATACTCTTCTGGGTAACGAAAACGGTCACTATGCCTCTCTTATTAAACATCATATTGGGTATAGATAATTTCATTTTCTGTTCGTTCTTAATACGTACTACGGAAAAGGGCCAAAAATAGCATTGGAACATCGCAAAAAGGATAATTAATTTGCCCTTTTGTTTACATTTTCCCAATTTTGTACCTTTTGTGAAATATAAGATTAGCTGTGACAACTTTACTATCACAATACAAGACAAATGGTAACTGGAGTGCAGATCGATGAAGAAGAAAGGGCAAGCACCGAAAGACAGGAATGATCAAAGAGAGGCCTGGTATTTTACATTAGAGTTTACCAGCGATAGGTAGAACACCGGCTCACAAACCAGATCCCTCCTTTTTTTTAGAATTCAACATTTATGATATGTTTTGCATCCTGTTCGCCCACTCGAATCGCATATGTTGGTTGAGAATTGCTTGGGAATTCATTCATAATGACTTTGTCAGGTTCTAGGGTGGCTACTCTTCAGGAAGTCATTGCTAGTAGTAACAACTTGTCACGATCCATTGGTTCATATAGAATCCGACTCACACAAACCGTCTTTTTTTTTCGATTGAGGGGTCGGACTCCCTGAAAATATAGCATCTCGTAAGTTTCCCAAAGAAAGACACAAAAAAGTATCGGGAAAGGAAAAAACTTCCTCGTTGGGGCTCCGTGCACTGGGAAAAGGTTACGCGACAAGAAACTGACAAGGACTTTCACTTTCTAAATAGAAAGGAAGAGGTCAGGCCCACCTTTCATAAGAGTAGAAGTTGTTACTCAACACTTGTATTTTGTTCGACCAATTCGTTAGGATTTTGCCTTGATTTATCAAAGGGAAAATGGTTTGATATACCCCTCAACTTTGTCATTTAGAGCTGATATACCCCTTGTTATGAAAGTGGCTCATATATGCCCCTACTTGTAAACAAATGGCTCACATATACTTTTTTCCTCTAACGGAAATGAAAAAAATAATAATTTTCAATCTAAATTTTTATTATTTTTTTCTAAAAAATATAATCCCATATGAGTAAATTTAATCCTCGTCAAACATTTTTTTTTTACTTCTTTTTGTTTCAATGACTAATTTATAGTTATTATTTTGATAATCAAATTTATTTATGTTTCACTAATATTCTTGTAAAACTTATTGTAGATGTCCAAAAAAAATTCGAATACGAAATTAAATTACAATACACACAAAAAAATAGTTTAATTTTTTTTCTTTAAACTAAGGAATGAAAGAAAAAAATAAAATAAGAATAAGAAATTCAAATAATTATAATAAAAGAGTCAAAAAATAATTTTTGTATGAAAAAAATTAAAATATACCTTGAACTTTTATAGAAGAATCATATTTACCACTAAATAATTTTTTTGAAAAAAATTATAAGTAATAAATATAAATTTAAAACTAATTATTTAACTTTCGTTAAATGAAGGGTATATGTGAGCCATTTTGTAACGGCAGGGGTATATGTGAGCCGTTTGTATAACGGTAAGGGCATATATGAGCCACTTTTATAACGAGGGGTGTATCAGCTCCAAATGACAAATTTGAGGGGTATATCAGACCTTTTTCCCTTTATCAAATCATGTTTGAGTTTTACGCTTTTATGAAATGAAAGTTGAAGCATTATGGAATAATTTTTCCGGAGAGGAAAATATAACTAATTTTCTTCAATATTTGGTTATTCTTTTCTAGGAAAAGGGTCTGATATACCCCTCAACTTTGTCATTTAGAGCTAATATACCCCTTGTTATGAAAGTGACTCATATATACCCCTACTCGTAAACAAATGACTCACATATACCCTTTTCCTCTAACAGAAATGAAAAAAATAATAATTTTAATCTAAGTTTTTATTATTTTTTTCTAAAAAATATTATCCCATATGAGTAAATTTAATCCTCGTCAAACATATTTTTTTGACTTTTTTTTGTTTCAATGACTAATTTATAATTATTATTTTGATAATCAAATTTATTATGTTTCACTAATATTTTTGTAAAACTTAGTGTAGATGACCAAATTTTTTCTTCGAATACGAAATTAAATTACAATACACACACAAAAAAATAGTTTAATTTTTTAATCTTTAAACTAAGGAATGAAAGAAAAAAACAAAATAAGAATAAGAAATTCAAATAATTATAATAAAAGAAGTCAAAAAATAATTTATATATGAAAAAATTAAAATATACCTTGAACTTTGATAGAAGAATCACATATACCCCTAAATAATTTTTTAAAAAAACTAGAAGTAATAAATATAAATTTAAAACTAATTTTTTAACTTCCGTTAAATGAAGGGTATATGTGAACCATTTTGTAACGGCAGGGGTATATGTGAGCCGTTTGTATAACGGTAAGGGCATATATGAGCCACTTTTATAACGAGGGGTATATCAGCTCCAAATGACAAAGTTAAGGGGTATATCAGACCCTTTTCCCTTCTTTTCTTAGAGGAAAAAATTTGGAGATCTATACTTATTTTCATAGCAGAGTACAATAGTATCGACAACGGAGTCGATAAGGAGTTTTGTTAATGTGGAGTTTCGTTGAGTTATGTCATAATTGCAAGTAACCATTATAGACATCCATATGTACCAGCAAGGTGTGTGCATGACCGAATTGGTTCGGGTTTTTCAAATATAAAACCAAATTATTTTTGTCGGATTTTGAATTTATAAACCAAATCAAATCAATAAAACTTGAGTTTTTCAACTTCGGATTTCTTCGGAGTTTTCGGGTTTTTCGATAGAGTATTCTTATAAACATATAATTTGCTTGTACTTTAAATATTTCTTTAGTCCTACCAAAATGCAACTAAGTTATTTCTCAAGAAAATAACAAAACAATATGATATGATTAATGACACTAAAATATTTAATAAAAATAATAATAAAATCGTGTAAAACATATTGAAAATTAATAAGTCATAATGAAATTGATCATAATTTAAAATACTAAATCATGCTAAAATAAGTATAGTAAATATTAGTTACATGACTAAATACTTAAAAAAAGAAGAAGTAAAATTAGATCATGTATTTTAATTGTCTAAATCTATATAAAAATAAAAAACATATATTCAATATTATTGTCATTCTTAGTGTTGAATTGATTTTCTTTTTGCATAATAATAATTTGATTTTTATTTAAATCTTATTATAATTGTCTAACATATATGGACTATAATCTTTATTAGATCATTAAGAATTTCAACTTTCAAACATGAAATAAATATACTAAAGATAAAAACTATAAAAAAGTATAATAGATATTTAAAAATTATATCAAAATAAGTATTTTACGTATAAAATAAAATTTTAAACTTATATATATAATGTCGGGTTGGTTTGGTCTCGGGTTGTTTTTTTAGTTGAAACCAAACCAATCCAACTATAGTCGGGTTTTTTTTCCAACACCAAATTAAGTCAAACCAAATCACTAGTCGGGTTTTTTCTCGGTTTGACTCGATTTACAGCTTGGTTCGATTTTCGGTTCGATTTTGTACAGCTCTAGTAGCAGCTCTATTCCATATTAACTGAGTTTTTGAGGCTTTTTTTATTGTTCAAAATTCAAGATGAATGTTTGAGAATTTTTTCATATTAGCTCTTTCATTTAATGAAGTTTGATACTTTCTAGGAGATAAAACACTTTTTTATATGCAAAGTTATATTTATGATTTCATAAAGGGCAATAGTGAAAAAGTAAGGTTTGAATTATATCTTTGAATGTTTTCCTTAACAAGTATGCATTGTCTCACAAATTCGTTTATTATAGAATAGAGGCTCAAATATGTTATCGAACTTTGAGAAAATACTCATTTATGTCATCCTTTAAAAGTTTGGTTCATCTATACCATTTTCGTTTGAGAAAGGTCCATCCATGTCATTATTTTATTTTTTATTTTTTATGACAAGGAAAAACCACAGTCGCTATCCTTTGGGTGCGCACTGGGTAAAACCTCTACTCCTATACGATAGCTTGCAAACCACATAGGAGAGGTAACCCGCACTAGGAAAGCTTGGTGTGACGAGCTCAACCCAGAAGGCAAAAACCCTTGCTTTCGCTGACAAGGGTTTTCGAACTTGAGACCTCTATATCAGTATTTATTAACTGAAATGACATAGATGAGTCTTTTTCTCAAAGTTTGATGACATATTTGAGCCTCTGCCCTTCAAAATGATTTAATTAATGTTATGACCGAATCATAACTGAAATACATGTTAACAATGAGATTTGATGTTTTTCTCAAAGTTTGGTGACATATTTGAGCTTCTGCCCTCTTAAAATGATTTAATTAATGTTGTGACCGAATCATCGTCAGATCATATTATATTATAACTGGGAAGTCCTTTAGCTCAAAGTTGGATAACGAATTTGCCTTCCCTTGAACATTATTTGAATATATATAACATTATATGAAAATAAAAGAATAATAACCATTTAAATAAACCATGAATAGGGTAAACATAAAGGCAATTGAAAGTAATAAATCTTTTTTCCAAGTGAATAATGACTTTCTTCAGGTAAATAAAGAAAGTATGTTTATCTTTAAGTAAATCATTGCATCTACATATACATTTCAAAAGGCATGGAAGATATAGGAACGCTATTTTAGTTAAGAAATCGAAAACTTTAAGACAATCATGAAGAACATATGAAGTGTGGTGTCTGCAGAAGAAACATATAATCATCAAGAATGAATGATGTGATGCAATGCATATCTCACCATCCCCAGCACGGACGATCTCCACGTGCCCAACTTAAACTCAATCTCATGTCAATGCATGTATACAATATTATTTCAATATAAGGGGATAATGATGCATCTCACTCAATCAATATCAACATAATAAATAACCACCTCAATTATCACAACTATACGGGTGTAATAAAGAAAACACAATCACACAAAATTTCAAGTCAATAATATATCAGCTAATGCCCATATGCTTTGGAAATTCTCAAATTACAATCCGCATTATATAGTAGTAACTTTTCGTTTTATAACACCGGTACTCGTACCAATGCCCGTCACATCATTGATACGAGACCTCCATCTTTCGCCCTTACCCATTTGTCTCTTTTTTTTTAATCTTAAATTAGAAAAAATATCCTTCAACAAGTCTAAAAAGTCTTAACATACCTTAGATGCCGAACTCGTGCCACGAATCTTTTAAGATTTTTCCTTTCCTTTTCACAAGGTTTCGGAACGTTCTCAATCTACCAATTATGCAATATTCGTAAGTAAGCAATTTTTGTAGACATTCAAATTATTATACGTCTATCATAGACGCTAAAAACTCACTCATATTTCCAACCAAACTCCAAATCTTGATATATAGTGGTATGCCAAATTTTTCATACTTGCTAAATTTCAAGCCAAGAACTTAACTCTAACCTCTTCAAATAGACTAAAATTCAATGTTAGATTATATAAAATAACACCTAATAATTAGTTACCTATCTCAATATATCAAACTTAAATCTTTATTTGATAAATAAAAAAAAAACATCTTAAAAATATCAACAGTGAAGTGCACTGTTAAGACGACCTTTGTTTCTTTTTTCCGTTATATACTATATCTAGTTTCTATTTCTAATAGAAAACATACCAAATGCCAATCATTGGCATTATTGCCTAATGATTGGCTTATAAGTTTGTCCCCCATTATTGATAAATATTACCTCCATAAGAAATAATTTAAACCCTTGACAGATGTACTTGAATCTCACATCAATAATATAATAAGGATAACAATTCAATTTACCCTTATTCAAGTTTGCAATTCTATTCGACAGAAAATTGTAAAAAAAAATAATCGTTCTTTTTCCTTGCCTGAACGACGGTTCTTCTCGGACGCCTAGGTATTGACTATTGAGTGAGCAGTTATCACTATTTCTGTTTCCCTCAAATTATGATATATTAATTTCAACTCCTCTGACTTATTTTAATACATGGGCTAAATATTAAAGGTAGTGTATGAGTTTTGGACTTAGCCCACTAACTATTAACTTATTATTTATTTAATAAAAGTTTCATCAATTGGATACTCATAGTTATCGAATAGCTAAAAATACCCCTTTAAATTTTTAAAAGGAGTCAAACTAGTCCTAGTTCTCAAAACGACCTAGCGGGTCGTTACAGTTAAGCTTCAATGTTTATGTTCTTTATAGAAAATGCAAAATGTGTAATTGAAATTTATATTTCTGATAAATTTTTGTCTCGCGTCTTTGTTATTTCATTAAAGGCATTAGATACATTTATTATTATTTTTCTATCATGAACTCATAGACATATTTTACCGTCATGATTCACATATTTTTGGTTTGATAGCAAATGCACCATTCTATTTTATGATTTATTTTAATGAATAAAAAATAAATAGTAAAATTAATATTGTTAATTTCAATATCTATACCTTATAACTCACTTCTAAATAAATAAAAAAATTGTAATGATAGTAAGGGACAAAAGTGCAACGCACGTTATCAGAAACTAGTATTATTATAAGTGAGCCGGTCCAACCTTAAAAGTTGAATTACCATTTTGCCCCTCCACTAAATTTAAATAAATTAATTTATTTTTTAAATATTAATATTTAATTATATAATGATAGAATATGAAGTCCAACAACTATACTTTAATTTTTTAGCTATGACATTATAATTATAATTAATTAGGTTAAATTAAATTAGAGTAGAAAACAATAATGTATGAAACTCTTCGAACTTTGTGATACTTTGATTTTTCAATTAACATAAATTTATCTATCATGAAGCAATAATGTGTGAAACTCTTCAAATTTTGTGATTCTTTGAATTTTGAAACAAAAATAAATCTATCTATCATGATTCAATGTGCACCATTAAAAAATTTTGATAGGTGAAAAGGTTAACAAAGAGATTCGAACCCAGGTTCAGCAACATTAAAAGAGTCGTAAGTACCAACCCAAGAGTCATTGGGCCAATTAGATCATTTATTCATTGGATGTTCTATGTAGATGAGCCGAACTTTTAACGGATAACATAAATGAGTCTTTTTTGAAAACACTGTTATAAACCAAATAATTTACCAAGTTCTTTAGCGACAACAGATGAACACAATATCTAACCTCCAAAATAAAATAAAACCAAATGCTGCAAATTAAAAAGGTAAAATTTCCAAGGAGAAATTAAAGAGCCTTATATCAATATACAGTGACTTACATAATTAGTTACCTCTATTCCATATGTGTTGACATGATAAAATGATGATTAGTGAAATTAACAATTTCTTGTTTGTTGTATGATGATATGATACGATGATATGATAAATACGACTATAAGCATAAACACTGTGTAAATCGAATCATTGAAAGAAAAAATAGTATATAATTGAATATCTTAAATTTTCGACAAATTTAACAAATATGAATCACAAGAAAATCCAATTTAGAAATGAATATGATGAATGAGAAATATACATAGAAAAATAATTAGATAGATCCCATATGATGTCTGACAAGAGAGGTATATTGTCCATTTTCATCACTAATAAGAGTATCATGATTTCCTTGTTCTACAATGACTCCATTTTTCACCACACAAATTATGTCTGCTTCTTTGATTGTCGATAATCTGTGTGCTACGATGATTGTAGTTCGATTTACCATGATTTGGTCTAATGCCATTTGGACAACCCTTTCAGATTCTGCATCGAGTGCACTCGTAGCTTCATCCAGCAATAATATTTTTGGATTCTTCATAATAGCTCGTGCAATGGCAATTCGTTGTTTTTGACCACCTGAAAGCTTAACAGCTCGCTCTCCAACAATGGTATCGTACCCCTGAAATCACAGTTTTTGGAGGTTTAGAAACATTGAAAGCACAGAATCTTGAAATAGTTAATGTGTCAGAGGCGGATCCAGAATGTGAAATCTATGTGTTCCTGGAACGACTTACTACAATTGAATTTACAGTCAAATATTTATAGATATTTCAAGATGAGATGACCTGTTGTAAGCCAGAAATGAACTTGTGGGCATTTGCTAGTTTTGTTGCAGCGATTATTTCTGCTTCAGTTGCCTCTCCAGCTTCCTTCCCATACATTATGTTGGCTCGGATTGTGTCGTTAAACAGAACTGGCTCTTGGCTCACAAGCCCCATTTGATGCCTCAGCCATTTCAAATTGAAATTTTGGATGTCAATCCCGTCAAGCATAATTTGACCCGAAGAAAAATTATAATATCGTTGTAAGAGTGAAATCACTGTAGACTTCCCGCAGCCACTTTCTCCGACTAAAGCAACTGACTGTAGGTAAGTAATCAAACATAAATGTTAATATCTAGGAAGACACTGAAGAAGTATGGAGTAGAGGTTATTAGACACGACATGAGATAGGAGGTTAGTTGGATAGTTAAGTGTGGTCACACTTAGTTCTCTGTCCTATTAGCCGTACTATTAGTCTTAATATTACTCTCGTAGTTTCTTGTCCTTTAGGCTTGGTTATTATCTGTGTGTTTTTTCATACTCCGATCATGTTATGACTAACGTTCAGGATTGGTTTGTCAAGTTGTTATTGATATTTTGCCATGACCTATTCATTTATGATATTTCTTTTTCTGTACTGGTTCGAATTGTTTCTTTTTGGAGCTGAAGGTCTATCGGAAACAACCTCTACCACGTAAAACTCCACAGACCCCACTTTCTTATTTTTGGTCCTTAATATATCTGACTAAGCACATTTAACCTTCAATTAATATTGTTGTGTACTTTTGATCCCTCTACTTGTGAATCTTTACAAATTTCCCGTACTATCAACTGTTATAGCATTCTATATGCCAAGTTTTGCTGTTATTCGGATAATATAATTCTAAAAATAATCTAAATGTCACTGTGATTTGAGAGATACACATACCTGTCCGCTCGGAATTGTCAAACTTAAGCCATTAAGAACTTGGATGTCTGGCCTCGTTGCATATGCAAAGCATACTTGTTTAAACTCTATCACTCCTTTGCATTGGTTTAAAGTTAAGCCGTCCTCTTTACTTGAATCTATCTTCGATTTTCTATCTAATATACAGAATATTGAAGCAGCAGCACCCTTAGCTCTTTTTAAATCATTAACGATGAAGCTTGACTGAGAAACGCTTATTGCTGCTAAAAACACAGCAAAGAAAACCTGCAAGGGATAGAATAAAGTTATATGAGGTAAGAGTTACTACTCAGAGAACCTATTTACAGGATCACTTTCTTTTTGGTCTATCTCAACAAAGAATTATACGTTTTATATTTAGAAACTATATAACTTTAAACTTGTCACTTCACCCTCGACGAGATGACTTGTAGGCTTAAAAGTATCTATGATTTTAACGGTATTTTAGCATTTTCCCTTTTTCATTTCTAACTTATCTCATCTCAATGACAAAGTTCAGGTATCAAGATTCAAGGTAGTAGGATTGTATATTGGTTTCTATATAGACTGATGGATGAAAGACGAAGAAAGCTTTCATAATTAAATCAAACTTCTAGTTTCCCTTTTCTATCATTGATTGAGAAAAGAAAGAAGCATCATATATAAAGATGCGAAGTAAATTAAAGCTTACGCGGAAATAATCAGTAAATGTAATTTTGCCATCTTCCATAAGTCGAGCTCCAACGTAACCACTTGCTGCATATACAAGGAATAAAAAGGTAGTTGTAACTCCGTAACTAATCCCACTGATCATTCCTTTTTTGGTCTTTCCCTTAATGTCACTTGCCTTCGTATATAACTCCACTACCTTCTCTTCTGCAGAAAAAGAAGCAATTGTTCTTATACTTCCGACTGCATCGTTGGCTATCTGACTTGCTTGCTCGTACAACTTCTGCAGAAGAAGAAGAAAAGAGAATGTTGACAATTGGGTTTTAAGCTGGTCTCTCGACTCGTGGTGGATTTATACAAGCCAACAGAAACGTAGTGAAAAAGATAATTATAAAACAAACCTTGGATTCTGAACCGAACCCTTGAAGGAGTTTGCTATGAAGATAAGCATTGCCTACCATGAATGGTATCATGGATATGAGAAATAGAGACAACAACCAACTTGCTTGAAAAGCAATCATAGCCGCAACAATTGCAGCTGCAAGATCTTTAGTTATTTTTGCCAATACATCCCCGACTAGAACTTGAACAACAGCTGCATCAGTAGAGAGCTTTGTGGCTAGTCTTCCAACTGAGTTCTCTGTCTCATCAAACCAACCAATTTCCATGTGGACAACCTTTTGAAAGCACATTGATCTAATTCGTCGGATCAACTTACAACCAGCCACAGTAAAAAATAGTGTCTCTAGTGGAGTTGTAATCAGAAGTACTGTTGCAAGAACCATAATCATGAGTGACCAAAACTGTGAATCTTTCTTTAGATCCTCCGGTGGCTCATAAAATGATTTAACAGTGTTGGTTAAAACTATTCCAAAAACGGGGAATACACAACCCGATATTATTGCAATTATTGCTCCCACAAGAATCATAGGAAACTCCGACTTATTAAGATACGCAAGGCGAGTAACTGGATTCTTTTCAAGCTTTGTAGATTCTTCTGAATTAATGTCTGAGCTTTTTGCCAATCTAGTCTCAGGAATTTCTTCAATTGCTGTAATATCATCATTGTTTCTGGATTCTGGTCTTAACTCAGTAGAAAAATGTTGTGCATCATCCAGGCAAAGTTGCTCTTTTGCTTGAGATACATCCTGTGAGCGAATAAGTTGTGAGTATGCTCCCTCTGGATCTTTCAATAGCTCAAAGTGTTCACCTGAGATATATAAATAATGATATTAGCATTCAGTATCCGAGAACATCGGCATGGAAAAGATATCTTGTATTATGGCTTCCCTTTGAATTTATAAATGTTTATACCTTCCTCAACAACTTTGCCTTGATGAACGACAGCAATATTATCAGCATTCCTCACTGTACTTAGGCGATGCGCGACTATTATGGTTGTTCTATCAACCATTATTCTGTCAAGTGCTTCTTGTACAACTCTCTCTGACTCAGCATCTAGAGCACTTGTTGCCTCATCTAGAAGTAAAATACGAGGGTCTTTCAGAATTGCCCTTGCTATAGCAATTCTCTGCTTTTGTCCACCAGAGAGTTGAGTTCCACGTTCACCGACATTTGTCTCTAATCCCTACAAGAAAAATCATTAAGTTAAAAAACAATGTTCATGTACGATCATTCGAATCAAGTCAAACAAAAACATATTAAAAATATGAACCTCAGGTAGCCTATTAATAAATTTAGCTGCATTTGCCTTCTCAATTGCTGCTTCAATTTCTTCTTTGGTGGCTCCCTCTTTCCCATATGCAATATTTTCCTTAATGCTAGTTGAAAATAAAGTAGGTTCTTGACTTACTAGAGCAATTTTCTGTCTAATCCACTTAACCTGAAACTCTTTGAGATTATGTCCGTCTATAAAAATTTCACCTGATTGTGGATCATAGAATCTCTCAATTAAACTAATAATTGTGGACTTCCCACTTCCGCTTCCACCAACCAAAGCAGTAGATTTTCCACTTGGGATTAACAATGAAAAATCGTTGAGTATTCTGTCTGTTGGTCTACTTGGATAGCTAAAACAGACATGTTTTATCTCTATTTCTCCACGGATGTCATCCAAAACTATCCCACTATTGTTGTACACATCAATCTCTGGATTTCTTTTTATAATCTCAAACATCTTGTAAGCAGCAGCTGTCCCTGCTGTAAATGATGCTAAGCAAGGAGATGCCTCACCTATTGAACTACAATATAGTTTTTAAATGATCAGCACATTAAACTTGAAACCATGTTACAAGTTACTCAAGATCGATCGACAAAATACTCACAATGAAGCAGTTAGCACAGCTAGAGCTACGCTCAACACTGAACCTCCTGTGTATCCTTTCTCCAAGATCATCTTTCCACCATACCAGAAAGCCAAAGAATAATTGCAGAAGAGAATAAAATAGGCTGATCCCATGCCTAAGCCATTTGCAAGTCCTTCATGTACACCAGATCTGTATGCCTTCTCTAACGACTTATCATACTTCTCGCAAGCCTCCTTTTCACCTGTGAACGATGCAACCTGTACAAAGTAAAAGTTAGAGAAAGTATGTTTAAATCTGATATAAATTAACATCCCTCGAAGTAAAAACCAATAACATCGCCATGACACATTTGGTTCATTAAAATGACAGGAAAATTAATAAGCTGTAAGGTTGAAGTCTTACTGTTCTGATGGAACTTATTGTTTGCTCAACTACATTAGCTGCTTTAGAATAAGCTTTTTGTGAAAGCGAAGCTTTTCTAGACATGAAGAGGTACATGGTACCAATAACTATCGCCAGTGGAACAATGGGTGATAGCATAACAATTGCTAGAAGCCACCCCTTGATAAACGCAGTAACAAATCCTCCTATTACCATTGCCATGCTCCTTATGAGCCTCCCCACCTGAGCATAAGCAAAACTTTTTTATATAACATATCCATATCCAAAACTTGTTTCTTTTTTACATTTTCAACAACACTCTCGTACCTTCTCGCCCATAGCATCTTGTATGACAAAAATGTCACCAGACATTTTCGCAATAACTTCCCCTGTATTCACTTCCGTATCAAAGAAACTGACGTCTTGTCGCACAGTACTTCTTAAATACAATACCTTTAGTCGTGACACTTGTCGCTCTGCAGTAAGCGTCCAACAAGACACCTCTAACAAAACAAATAACACAAAAAATTTAGCAACTTAGAAAAACAATTAGCACAAACAAAAAATAGTTAGTTAAGACTTACGAAGCAATGATGCTACACCTGCAGCCATGCCCAAATAAACCATTTTTAATGATACCTGAAAAATAACAATGCTTAACAAGAGTCATGATTGTTCATAATATACACATTCTGAAGGATTAGCAACAACAATGTATATGATAACGAATAACAATAGATTAATCATTTCAGGTTTCTTCTTTGGGAAGTTTCATCAAACACCTTCTCTACATAGTTTCATCCATCACATTGTCTACATTGTTAAGGTATTACTAGAGTCACCCATGTTTCATAAACAACATCTCTATCTCCGAACTACTAGGGGATGTTAAATGTGGCATAGCTAAAATTTTCACGAACGAGTTCAAAATCGAACTAACCAAAAGGAGTTCAACATATATAAAAGAAAATATCTTTTAGCCATATATGAATAGTAATTTTTCGTTCGAAGGGGGTTCGAATGACCCTTGACCACAAAGCGAATATACACTCAAACTTCCTCATATATCTCTTTTTATCGAATATGTTATTGTTATAAATAGTTAAAGTAAGTTTCAATAAACACGACATAATTTACTATAAAATCAATAAATATGAAATATTTTAGGTGTATTTTTTTATAATGAACTCTTTAACTTTTTTTTATTTTGACCCTCTCAATTATACTATTCATCTTATATGTTTATGGGAAAAGAGTCTCAACTTTGTCATTTGAATCTGATATATCCCTCGTTATAAAAATGGCTCATATATGCTCGTATCGTTATACAAACGGCTCACATATACCCCTGTCGTTACAAAATGGCTCACATATACCCTTCATTTAACGGAAGTTTTTAGTTTTAAATTTATATTTATTACTTCTAATTTTTTTAAAAAAATTATTTAGGGGTATATATGATTCTTCTATCAAAGTTCAAGGTATATTTTAATTTTTTTTTATACATAAATTATTTTTTGACTTCTTTTATTATAATTATTTGAATTTCTTATTCTTATTTTGTTTTTTTATTTCATTCCTTAGTTTAAAGAATAAAAAATTAAACTATTTTTTTTGTGTATTGTAATTTAATTTCGTATTCGAAGAAAAAATATGGTCATCTACAATAAGTTTTACAAGAATATTAGTGAAACATAAATAAATTTGATTATCAAAATAATAATTATAAATTAGTCATTGAAACAAAAAAAAGTCAAAAAAATATGTTTGACGAGTATTAAATTTACTCATATGGGATTATATTTTTTAGAAAAAAATAATAAAAATTTAGATTAAAATTATTTTTTTTTTCATTTCCGTTAGATCAAAAGGGTATATGTGAATCATTTGTTTACAAGTAGGGGTATATATGAGTCACTTTCATAACAAGGGGTATATCAGCTCTAAATGACAAAGTTGAGGGGTATATCAGACCCTTCTCCCTATGTTTATTTATTTAGTTATATTTTCAACACGCTCACTCATATATCAGTCTTAATTTTCCTTTTCCCCGAGACCTTGCTTGTTTTGATTCCATAATGTAGTTACTTTTTTTAAAAAAAAAAACTATTTACTTAATTATATTTTTAACACGATCTATTACATTCGAACTATAAACTTTTACGTGATTCAAAAGTGAATAGGGAAACTATATAAAAGAAATTGATTCATTCATCAGACTCATAACCTAAAGATTGCAGGTTCAAATCACGTTATTATTCCAGCCTAATCATTAAAACATTGTTCACAAGGGAACTAAGTGTCAAATAAATGACTATAAATACAAACACAAAGCGCGAAGACAGTTTTACTAGTAATCTAATGGTAACATAAATTTATGAAAATAAATTACCTTGGAAACTTGTTGAAGCACCCCTGAACTTTGATTTTGTCCAAATGAGTCCACCAAATCTCCAAAGAACACAGGCAAAATAACTAAAGATAGTCCATTGCCAAAAGCACCTATTGCTCCCAAAAACATCAATATTTTGTCAGTATTATCAGCAAATGAAAAGAGTTTGTAAAGTGAAATAGTTTTAGTGTCAATATTTCTCTCTTTCTTAATTTCATTTGATTTTTCTGACATTTTTTCACTAAATATTGAAGAGGACCCTTCAAAACTATTGTTGTTATTAGTCACTTTTTTGGTCCTCTTGAGAAATTAATTGTTGATCTAACAAGTAATAGATATATTTGTAGAGGGGATTTAATCTATTAAAATGGAATAATTAAATAAGAACCTAGATGCTTTGCACGTTTTGAGATTTTTTTCTTCAAGGATATATAAAAGATCAATTAGTTGGCTAATGAATCACAAAATATATATATGGCAGCTGTGAAGTTCTTTAGTTTATTAATTGATCAACAATTAGTTTGGTTACAACTGATATTTTATATGTTTTTATAACTTTTATCGAGCATATAAATATTAGACATTTAAATTTGTGTAAAATTGAAAAAAAACAGACAAGATATTCATCCTATGTTGCATCTTAGATGGCAATTCGTGTTATACTAATATTACGTCTTGTAAGATGTGTATGTTTACTTATTTAATTTTACACAAATTTATGTGTCTATTTGTGTACATTCAAAATTGAAGGACTTGGATGTCAACCGAAGACAGTACGTATTATATCATAGTTATGTATTTTGTGTTTTTTTGAAAATGTAAAGATCGATATTCGTGAGGGGATTGTTGGATTCCGTAAGGTGTGGATTAAAATTGAGTATGTGTTTTCTCAAAACGATGTAATATGAATACACATTTTCACATTGAATATGTTTGTGATTTTCTGATGAAAGAGCGATTACATCTGTTCACACTATTCTTTATTGAATATAAATATTTACTGCTTCCTCGAATTTTAACTTACGAAAATTTTATATTACTCTATTTTTGAAAGATTTAAATTTGATTTGACTACATTTTAGTATTCATTATACGCAACATAAATGTGTTTGATCTATTTCATCTCGAAAGAAAATAATCATATACCTCAAATACTAAGAAGGGATTAAGTTTTTTAAAATAAATAAATAAATTTAGTAAACTTGTTTTTTTATTTTTTTATTTTTTATCTTTTTACTTAAATTGATATATCAACTCACAGACTTGCACGTTGTTTAATTAAATTTATTTAAATAGAGCAAGCAAGCACGTCATGCAATAAATTAATTACTTTCTTGATGTTTAAATTACAACATGATTTTTTTAAAAACAATTAGCCTAAATCTTTAATATGATTGATTATATTCTCTTAAATATTCAAAATCAAATTATTTATTGAAACAAGAAAGCACGTCATTTCCTCTAAATTTAATAAAATTATTATACTGATGGTCAACAATTTTTTTTATATATTTTCCTATCACATGGCTGTACTTTTTAATTCAATTTTATAGCTACAATTAAAATCTGGAATAATATAATAATTAGCAACAAATTTTCAAAGATCTTATCTCAAATTTATATATCGAATTTCAATTTTTTCCTCCCTTTTAATTTTATACTATTATTTATCAAAATAAAAGAACGTGCCAAGTATAATTTGCACTGCTTTTTTAGTTTAATTTTGTAATTTAACGTGTTGCCATTACAAAATTGTTTTTCATACTATTATTAATACGAAATTTCGAATAATAACATGGGGATAAAATTCTTTAAGAATACACCGTTGGATTCATAAATAATTTAGTTTTAGAGATAATGATTAATTTTTTTAAAAAAATATTACTTTTTTTGTGAATTTTTTACATGAACTATTTATTCTTCGTATTTCAAAATCTGAAGTAGATATGATCATTAACTATTTATTAAAATAATTTCAAAGTTAATTAAATTAAGCGTTTAAATATAATCGTCAAAAGATCTGTAACTTAATTTACACATAAAATTTCGTCCATATATATTGATTAACTCATTAATTTCTAGATGTATTATAATAAATAATTGATGATATTATGTAAGAACCTTGCAAAACAAATGATACCTTGGATGTTTATAATCTATTATTAAAAAAAAATAAAAAATCTTCAATTCTTTATTTTTAAACACAAAGAGGAAGTGTTTACCGCATCATCAAATATATATCGAGACGTATTTTAATAAATTGTTGGTGATAATTTAAGAGGAAAAAAATAGTGATATTTTCAATTTTGGCCCAAATCTCTTAGCATTACTATTTTATTAATTACAAATAGATGCAGAAAATAACTAATTAGTCAACATCTACAGCTCATCTAAAGCTTCTCCAGGTGTAATTTATACTCCATCTGTCTCAATTTATATGACTTATTTTTTAATTAATTTTTTTTAAAATGGATACGTTTCTATATTAAAATAACAATTTCATTTTAAAATATTCATTTTAAATCATAAATTTTATTTTTCCTGTGTTAAATCAAACAAACTCGTTAATTATTTTGCTAGCCTATATAATTGTGATTATGGAAGTGTAAAAGACACATTCAAAAACTTTTTTTGATAGCTAAAATGGCATCATCAACCATTCTTTCTAGGAAAATGATTAAACTTTTATCCCCAACTCCATCTTCACTTAGACATCACAAATTATCTTTCATGGATTGCATAAACCTTCCTCAATATTCCCCATTTGCCTTCTTATACCCTAAACCTAAAAATCATACCAAAACACAAATATCACAAATTCTTGAAAACTCCCTTTCAAAAGTACTATCCTCTTATTATCCCTTCGCGGGACGAATCAAGGATAATAACACCTACGTCGATTGCAATGACATTGGTGTTGAGTATTTAAATGTCAGAATAAATCATTCGATGTCCGATATTCTCAATAGCCGCTGTAATGATGTTGCGGATATAGTCTACCCAAAAGACTTGCCTTGGAGTAGTAGCGTGAATCGAAGTCCACTAGTGATTCAGTTAAGTCATTTTGATTGTGGTGGAATAGGACTTGGTGTGTGTTTGTCACACAAAATTGTTGATGGATATTGTATAGCTAAATTCATTAGTGATTGGGCCAATACAGCTCGAGACATGGATTTCAAACCATCAATTAAATTCAATGCATCTACATTTTTTCCACTAATCGAGGGTGCACCAAATATTATGTCTATAAATAGTTCTCCTCAATCACAACGATACGTGTCAAGAGCCTACAATTTCTCATCCTCGAACTTAAAAAGACTCAAAAGGAGCATTACCGGAGTTCAAAATCCAACTCGCGTTGAAGTTGCGACGTCACTTATTCATAAATGTGGGGCGATTGCGTCGATGAAAAATTTGGGCTCGTTTAAACCATCTTTGATAAGCCAGGTAATAAATTTACGCCCTTTAATTCCGCTAGACACGATGGGAAATGCGACGTGTATCTATAGCATAATAGCAACGACGGAAAACGAGATAGAGTTGCCTAACTACGTCGCTCAGATGCAAAATGTTAAACAACAAATTCGAAACGAGTTGAAGAATCTAGATACGGATAAGATAGTTCCATATACACTTGAAAAAGTGAGAGGCATTGTAGACATAATGGAGAAGGATATATTTGATATTTATTTATCAACAAGTGTACACAATTTTGGACTATATAGTAAGGCTAATTTTGGATGGGGCAAGCCTATAAAAGTTTCTAATACAAAATATCCAACTAAGAAAAGTATCATGCTTTTTGATGACCCAAGTGAAGAAGGGATAGATGCACAAATCACCTTAACAGAAGATGAAATGGCAATTTTTCAAGAGGACAAAGAGCTTCTAGAGTTTGCTTCTCCAATGGTTCAATCAACAAAATAAATTTTTTAAGGGTGTCTTACGTTATTTTATTTCTTATTTTGAGAATGTTTTACAAGTTTGATTTATATTTCAACTTATTTCTTTTGTAATTTTGATGAATTTGATTTCGATTTACCATACTAGCTTAGGTTTAGTATTTCGATTTATGCAATCCATGAAAGATAATTTGTGTTGTCTAAGTGAAGATGGAGTTGGGGATAAAAGTTTAATCATTTTCCTAGAAAGAATTTTTGATGATGCCATTTTAGTTATCAAGAAAAGTTTGAATGTGTCCTTTACACTTCCATAATCACAATTATATAGGCTAGCAAAATAATTACGAGTTTGTTTGACTTAACACAGAATAAATATATTAAAATTAAATTGTTATTTTTTAATATAGCAACGAATCGTTTTTTTAAAAAAAAAAATTGATTAAAAAAAGTTTGATATAAATCGAGATGAATCGAAGTATAAACTAAACATGGAGAAGCTTTTAATTGTTTGGAGTTTCACACGACACATATGGAGGTGTCTAGACCTTTTTTGACAATTCTTTAATTAGAGCATCTCATTAATTCGTGATAATAATAACAATTTAGTGAATCTTATTGATCTTACCTTTAATTTAATGGGGTTGTGATCAAGAAGAATATTTTTTATATTATTTCTAGTAATTATTTAAACAATAAGAACAAAAAAGATTATTTTGTGCTTATTTGTTATCACAAGAAAAAGATGCTATTTTCTTCCCTCAAAGTTGGCATAGTGGCGCTTTATTTTAATGAATATAAGCGGAATATATGAGTTGGACAAAAATATTAGTTTTAGCTCAAATTCAATATATAAAATCAAATTCATAAGCATTCATAATGTTGATATTT
This sequence comes from Solanum lycopersicum, assembly GCF_036512215.1. Classification (NCBI taxonomy): domain Eukaryota; kingdom Viridiplantae; phylum Streptophyta; class Magnoliopsida; order Solanales; family Solanaceae; genus Solanum; species Solanum lycopersicum. Next base: position 58,430,090 of record NC_090810.1, on the reverse strand, counting down.
CGAAATTCAAAACTCTTGAGATTTAAATTTTATACCTAATCTGATTCATATCCTTAATAGTACTAAAATAAGGATCATAACAATATCAATAGCCTATAAGTTACGAAAATTTAATTCATGTAAAGCTAGGACTAAACAATTAAAAGATAATACAATATTTTATTGTAAAAAAAATCTTTTACTCAAAGTAAGAAAAGTCACAACTTGCAAAATGTATAATTTCAGCAATCATTTTCCACTAACTTCAAAGAAAGGTTTTAGATTAAATTTTATAGTTTAAAGGACTAATTTCAGCACAATTAATTATATTTGTTATTGCTACTTTCAAGAAGTCAACCATGTTTGTTACATACTTCACCACATGCATAACTATTCACTTCAAATTAGGAATTATTACACTTAATAAATAACCCTAGAACTTATATTATCATGTTCACATTTCGATCGTGAATATTTTATCGTTCTTTTGATATTTAACATGATAAATATATAGATATAGAATGATTTTTTTTTATAAAATATAAATTCTAGGTTAAATTTTAAACTTAAAATATAAAATTATGATATAAAATTCTCTGTTATATAGTGTATTAAATATCAAAATATTTTATCAAAATTTATAGATCTTAGAGATTATATTTCTATAAAAATTGTTAATCATTATATTATATTAGATGGTTATTGTATTCTGACTAAAATATCATTAAGAATTCATCTGATACGAATGATAAGAAGTAATGAATCTCGGGATTAATTTTTTAATAAAGTTATTCCATAATAGTTGAGATAAATTACAAAAATAACTAAATCACAAAATCAATTATCTTAAAATTGTAATTATCAGTTTTATTTATCGTTGAGAATGGAGTAAATAATCTCCAAATAACAAACAAATAAGCCCTTAAAGTACAAGATACCCTTCAGATACAAAAACATCATACATTTTTATTTAGTTTTTTCACATTTTTCTATTCACATTTTGCCCATATTTTTCAGTCCACACTTTACACAAATAACCTTAACAATATGCACATATAATATATGATATGCACATATAATATATGATATTGTCCTATCAAACGTATTTAGAACATGTTACACTTTTCTTCAATGTGACACAACACGTTCTAAGAGTATTTTGCGGAATTAGCAATCTTTATAAGATTTTATATATATATATATATATATATATATATATATATATATATATATATATATATATATATATATATATATATATAATTGTATTGGAATTCGGAACTAATCTTATATAGGTTTTATATGGTAATTTTGTGTTATACGTTATGTATATTATATGTCACGTATGATACGTGTGTCTTCTTTTCAATTTTAAATAAATGTAAGTGTCTATTTATTTACGCTCAATGTCGGAGGGCATGAATGCTAGCTGAAGTCAAGTTAAATGACATATTTATGTATTATATATTATTTTTAGGGAAACTTACATAAATATACTACAAATAAACAATATTTACCATGTATAGCAATAATATTTTTTTCATTGTATCACTTTTAATACATTTATAATACACTTTTAATTCATATTACAAAAAAATAATTTATTATTCACATATAATACAAGTTTTATTGATGGATAATATATTTATCACACATTTTAATACACTTATAATACAATGTGTCAACTTCTTAACAAACAAGCATAATATATTTTTAAAAATAGTTATGACACAAATGTATTGTATAAATAATTCACTTTTAATACATATTGCAAATTTAACACAGTATTGATATAAATGGTAATAAATAAAAAAATTATCGCTAAAATCAGTCATTATTTATTAAAAGACATTCATCCAAGTAATTTTTCCTACATTATATGTGCATATTGTTGGGTTACATTACTTATGTAAAGTGTGAACTAAAAAATGTGGGCGAAATGTGAACAGAAAAATATGAAAAAACTAAAGGAAAAATGCACAAGTATCCTCTCAACCTAAGCCCGAAATTCTAAAGACACTTATACTATACTGAGGTCCTATTTCCCCTTGAATTTATTTTATAAGTAATTTTCTATCCCTTTTCGACCTAAGTGGCAGTAGCTTGAAAAAAAATCAATCAGCGTTGGGCCCACAAGATAGTGCCACATAGGCCAAAAAGGGGTACAAAATTATTAATAAAATAAGTTCAGGGGAGTAATAGAACCTTAGTATAATATAAGTGTGTCTTTGAAATTTCGGTCATAGGTTGAGGGGGTACTTATGCATTATCCCAAAACTAAATAAAAACGTATGGTGTTTTTGTATCTGAAGGGTATGTTGTACTTTAAGGGCTTATTTGTTTGTTATTCGGAGATTATTTATTGGGACAATTGTATATAATAGCAAATTGGAGTGGCTACTGTTTGATTTAATTGTGCTCCATAACAAACGTTTGCCAAAGTTTGCTAGTCCCCTCTCTTCCAAAACACTCTCTCGCCACTCTCTCATTCTCGCTCGCCACTCTCCCTCTGCTCTTATACAACAGAAATGTATAATTGTATTTCTGTTTTGTATAAAGCGAGAGAAAATTGTATATACACATGCAAAAACATATATCTTCGTGCTATACACTTAATTATACAATTTACAAACATTTTACTTCGATTCAATTGTATACAAATGCAAATTTTATAAAAATATTGCAGCGAAAAAGGCCAGTGAATCATATAATTGCAGTGAAATACAATTTTCTCTCGCTTTATACAACAGAAGTGTATAAATTGTGTTTCTGTTTTTGAATAAAGCGAGATAAAAACATATATCTTCTTCCTATACACTTATAATTATACAATATACAAACATTTTACTTCGATTTAATTGTATGCAAAGCAAATTTTATACACATATTGCAACGAAATAGGCTAGCGAATTATACAATTGCAGTGAAATAGGCCAGAGAATTATATAATTGCAGCGAAATAGGCCAGCGAATTATATAATTTAGGCCAGTGAATCATACAATTGTATATATATATAGCGAGACCAGCGAGTTATACAATTTAGGCCAGAGAATTATACAATTGTATATGTATAGCGAATTATATAGTTATATGTTTGCTATATAGCAAAATTATGCAAACTTTGCTATAAACATACAAATATAAATTTTTTGTTTACTATATATGAAAATTGCCCTTATTTATTTCATCCTCAACAATAAATAAAAATATATTAAAATTTTAGGATAATTGATTTTGTGATTAGTTATTTTGTAATTTTATCTCAACTATTATGAAATAACTTCATTCAAAAATTAATCTCAAGATCTATTATTTCTTATCATTCTAACCAAACGAGTCCTTTATGATAACATAGTCAGAATATAACAATCATCTAACTACAACAATTAAGCTTAACAACCGTCTTTATAACAAATTAAACATGCTATTTATAAAAGGACAATTTTCACATATAGCAAATAAGAAATTCATATTTGTATGATATAGCAAAGTTTGCATAATTGCGCTCCATAGAAACATAGAAACTGTATAATTCGCAATACATATACAGTTGAAGCAAATTGTATAAAACGAAATGTATAAAACAAGAAAGAGAAAGACATTTGGGAAGAGAACTATATAAAAACGAAGTGTATATAACGAATTGTATTATTATAAGTGTATAGAACGATTATATACAATTTGAAATTGTATAAAATGAGAAAGAGAGAAATACAAAAGAGACTTGACAAGGAATATACATTGAATCGAATTGTATAAAATGAGAAAGAGAGAAGTTAGATACAATTTGAAAATTGTATAAAACGAGAAAGAGAGAAAGGCAAAGGAAACCGGGCAGGGGAGTATTTTTATTGTATAATTATAAGTGTATAGGACGAAAATATATGTACTTGCATGTGTATATACAATTTTCTTACGCTTTATACAAACAGAAACACAATTTATACATTTCGCTTCTGTTTGTATAAATGAGAAAGGCGAGGGTGGCGAGCAAGATTTGGGAGAGTGGAGAGCGAGATCTGGAAGAGGGGAGAGAGGGGAACAAAAATATATGTATTTATACAATTTCTCTGTTGTATACAATTAGAAATAATTTTTATACACTTGTGTTTGTATAAAAAGTGAGGAAGCGATCGAGAGATTGGAGGAGAGTGGCGAGTGAGATATTTGGGAGAGAGGCGCCTGGCAAGTTTTTGCAGACGTTTGCTATGAAACGCAATTAAATCAAACCCTAGCTACTCCATTTATTATAGGTTATTAGTTTGCTATTATATACAATTTTCCTTTTATAAAATTATACCGATATATATATGACAACTATAATATATAATAATAATAATAATTTATATAGAAATATAATCTCTAAGATTATCAATAATAGATCTACAAATTTTGACCAAATATTTTGATATTTTAATACACTAAATGATAAAGAATTTTATATTTCAAATATAAAAATTAACCTACGAATTTATATTTTATTATAAAAGAAAAGTCACCATTCTATATCTACATAGTTGTCCTGTCAAAATATCAAAAGAATGATAAAATATTGACGATCAGAATATGAACATAATAATATAAGTTCTAGGGTTATTATTTAGTATAATACTTCCTAATTTGAAGTGAATAGTTTTGCATTTGGCGTTGTAATAGACAAGTTTGACTTCTTAAAAAGTAGCACTAATAATTATAGTTAATTCTACTCGATTAGTCCCTTAAATTATAAAATTTAATCTAAAACCTTCCTTTGAAGTTAGTGGAAATGGTTGCTGAAATCATACATCTTGTAAATCGTGATTTTCTTCTCTTGAGCAAGGGATTTTTTCATAGTAATATTTTGTGTTATCTTTGTTAGTTGTTTAGTGTTAGCTTTGTATGAACCAAATTTTCCTAACTTACAGGCTATTTTGATTTCTTCAATAATATTATTGTGATCCTTATTTAGTACTATTAAGGATGTCAAATCGAGATAGATATAAAATTTAAATCCTACGAGTTTTGAGTTTTAGAATACCAACCTTAAGTATGCTGTTAAATGAATAACTATTAATTTGATTTTGCATATTAAATTTGAGCCAAAACTAATAAATTTTATTGAACTCGTATATTCCACTTCTATTCATTAAAAAGAGGGAAACTTTCACATATTGTCACTTATAAAAAATTAATTACTCTTCATAGCTATAGTATGATAATTACAATTTGTAGCTACATGTCATATGGAGGAGAGAGACGAGCAAGACTAGGAGAGAGAAGAGAGAGGCGAGAGAGAAGGGGGAAGGAGTGAGAGAAAGGTGAATTGTATATGTATATTGGTTAGATAATTGTATATTATACATACATATTTGTATATATGGCAAGAGAGGTTGGGAGAGCGAGGAGAGAGGCGAGCGAGATCGAGAGAGGGAGGAGAGAGACGAGAGAAAGAGGTCAGAGAGTGGAAGAGAGGTGAATTGTATTCGTATATAATTGTATATAACTGTATATTATACATATACATTTGTATAAATGGTAAGCGAGATTTAGAGAGGGAGGAGAGAGGCGAGTGAGATTGAGAGAGGGAGGAGAGAGGCGAGTGAGAGAGGGCAAAGAGTGGGAGAGAGGTGAATTATATATGTATATTATAATATGTATTTGTATATCCTGCGGAATTATACATATACAAACATGACTAATTATACAAACTCGAAGTCAACTCACGTAACTAATGTATAATGTTAGTCGCAAGTGGTAATTATAGCCTATAGCTATAATGAGTAATTAAATAATATAAGTTTGCTTAGCCGCATAATTTTTTTTTTTTAAAAAAAGCGCCACTTAGCCAACTTTTTAAGGGAAGAAAATAGCATCTTTTTCTTGTGATATAAACAAGCACAAAATAATCCTTTTAATCTTATTTTTTAAATAATTACTAGAAATGAAATAGAAAAAAAAGTATTTTAAAATATATTCTTCTTGATCACAACCCCATTAAAATAAAGGTAAGATCAATGAGATTCACTAAATTATTATTATTTTAATCACTAATGAGATGCTCTAATTAAAGAATGCCAAAAAAAGGTCTAGTCATCTCCAAATATGTCATGTGAAACTCCAAACAAATTAAAGCACATGAAAAATAATTTTATGTCTTGAGAAAAGATGCAATGAAGGTTTATTTAATTATTCAATTTCAATTTTTGACTATTGTTTAGCTTTATAAATAATAAAATAATAACTTTACCTATTCTTATAAAGCCATCTATTAATAATACGTGAACATATTAAAAATAATAAAATAATAACTTTACCTATTCTTATAAAGCCATCTATTAATAATACGTGAACATATTAAAAAAATAAGTATTTCTAAAAATAAAGTGACAGATGTAATTCTTTTATTTATTATTAGTAAAAAAAAGTCAATCTCTAGATAATACGAATTATAAAAATTAATGAAGTTTGAATTCTCTATGGCTTATAGGATATGGATACCATATATATTATCTTCATTATATGGTATACTATATTATCACCATTTCATTCATAAACTAAACAAAAAATTTATGACGCGTTAAAAAATTTTATGTTAAGAAAATGTAAGTGTGTGAACATACTAAAAAAGATAATATTAGGAATAAAGATATCGATGACAAGGTGAGAATAATTTTCGTGGCGTAAAAGATAAAAGAAGCAAAATTTAGATAATTTAAATGTATGAAGGGAAAATGTGCAGATGCCCAAGTGATGAGGTGCAACAAGTTGAATCCAGTGGGTCCAAGAAGAGATAAATGTAGGTTAAAAAGTATAAGACCCACTCCACTACCGGTCCTACCATTACGATGTAGAACGAGAGCTCGTGTAGATCCTTTTATTCCAGCGTAACGGTAGTAAAACGTAATAAAATATAATAACCGCCTAATATAAGGGACAGAGCTATGGTAAACTCAACCCAAAATATGAAATTCAAAGGGCCCGGACAATACACGATACTACTCCAGATTATAAAGGAACATAACCTTAGAATATCTTGTTTTTCTTTAATTCCATCGAAATCATCACATTAATTCGTGATTGTTACTGTTCCCTTTAATAGTTTTTTTTTTACGATAATTCTCTTTTCACATACCTACGTATTGTACTTTTGAGCTGAGGATCATTCGAAAACGAATAAAACAAAAACACCAAGTTGGAAAATGAAAGAAAAGCATTGGAGAGAAAAGAGTGGTCCAAAGAAAAGCCAAAAAATTGCAAAAAAAAGGACTTATTAAAATGATTAATAATCACAATGTGCCGGAATATTACAAAATAGATTCCGGGCCGGCCCAACAATGTATTTCTCAACTCCGGTCAGCTAAATCCTGCCCGCGGTCAGTTCTAATTTTATTTACTTAAAACCCCTTTACTTTTTCTCAATATGAATTTTTTCTTCAAAAATTTCAAAAAAAAATTCAGTTTGTAATGAAAGAGTGAAGAATTCGAAGATCCAATATCTGCCTTAATTATCTATCACTGTAAGAAATTGATCTTCTTTTATGAGTTCATTTGTTAGTATAATTTATTTATTTATTATAATTTTTCTGATTTTTTTTTTCGTTTTATTTGGTGAATTTCTTGATTTTGTGGTGTGTTTATGTTGTGGAGAAGTTTGAAAAGATTGAATTTTTATGGTTTAATTTGATGTTTTATGTGGTGGGTTAGACGTATAATTTAGGGTTTTGGTAGATGACTTGAGTTGACTACTTTTTGGAGAGGGTGTGGAGCTAGCAAGGACCGAGGGGGGTTTGTTATGAATATCGTGTTCGGTGGAAAATTATACTGTTTATATATGGTTAAAATTATTATTTTTTTACGTGTGTATATACCTGAAATGTGATGTTTGATACATGGGGTGAAGTTAAATAGCTGGTGAAATTATAAGGGTGATTGTAATTATGAATTTTTCATATATTAAAATTTGGGGTTTTTGTTCTTGTATATCTTGTTGTACTTGAGCTGAGGGTCTTTTGGAAACAATCTCTTTAACTTAACGAGGTAGTGGTAAGTCTCTCCAGACCTCACTTGTGGGATTTCAGTGGGTATGTTGTTGTTGTATATCGGTTGACTATATCTACAACAACGATGATGCTTCACTTTTAAATGAAATGTTAGAGCTGGGATATGAACTTCTCTAAATTGTTTCATTTAAATACTTAATTTTGGAGAAGAAGGTGAAATGCTCATTAAGCTAATTTTGGAGAAGAAGGTGAAATGCTCATTAGCTTAAAAATTAGTGTTAAGATGAAATGCAATATATGATATGATATGATACAAGGGGTGACTTGATGAGCTGATGAAATCACAAGTCGTTAAGTTTCAAAGAATCTCTAGTTTCTAAATTTACAGGAGGATAATGAGCATGCACACTGAAAAAGTCCTAAGAAGCTAAGAAGAAAAGGATTAGCTTCTGAATTGAGCTACACAGATGGAGTAAGGCGAGAGAAGAGATAAGGAGAGATATTATTGATCTGATGATGAATGAACTAGCTTATACGCTTAACCTCGTTTTTTTCTATAAAGTAATTAACTTCATTAATGAAGAGATAAGGAGATATATTATCGTTGTTGATAACAGGGAATGTTGTACTTACACTACTATAGACTTGTCAATTTTGGAGTAGAAGGGCGAAGTTGGATAGCAACAGTGGTGGACTCGGGATTTTAAAGTCATGGATTCTCGACTGGCTTAACTAGAGTTGCTATAGCATATAGGCACTAAGTAATAGCGTGCAACTATTTGATATTTGATGGTGAAACTATCTAACAAGTAAACTATGATTAATAACAGCTAAAAAGATTTTTTTTATAATTTTCCTTGGTGTTTACATACCATAAAAACATATATAGTGTCATCAATGCTTACACTGAATTCATTTCCAAAATCAAAATTCATTGCAAAATTATTAGCTTTAGATTAGCATACCTTGAAAGTTCCTAAATTTGCACAAAAAATGTTTTGAACTATATTTAATTGGTCTCTCAGTCTCAGAAATCAATAGAAAAAAATAGAGGAAGGAGGGAATCACCTCTGCACAAAATCCAACTATTGAGACCACGGAGAGGGATAAGAAGAAAGTTGAAGCTTCATTGGGGGAAAAAGAGCTCTAATAGAGGAGTAAGAAGGACGTCGTTGAGGAAGAGCAATTTCTCATTGAAAGGGAAAAAGAAAAAAAAAGAGATGGTTGTTTTGGAGCAGAGTGGAAATTGGGAAGAAAGTAAAAATAAAAATGAGAAACTAAAAAGGAATAACAACAAAGTAAAAAGTATCATCTGAAAAAGACAAATTGCTCGAGCGGAGATTTGATCCCGCAGCACGAGGAAATACAGAGCTGCTTCATCTGCCTTAGCCAAATCGTACCCACTGACCTTTTCTGAGTCTTTGGTTGCTCGATCATACTTCAGCATTTTTTGCCTCTATAAATACTTAAACCCCAGTCAAAAGCAGTTGGTGCTCGAGCCACTGTAGTACTTTGATGGTTAGGTCACTTCTAATAAATGATGAGTTAACTGAGGTATAGGTGAATTAGTTGGCCAGAGAATTGTTATAATAATGTAAAAAGGGGTATCTGGTACAAAATTTCACATGGAATCAAGGAAAACCGGAGCATTTCAAGAGGACTAGATCTTTTGCTTCTCTGTGTGGTGAATTTCAGGAAGTACTGCTCTTTTATTTGTTTTGCTGACTTTGAAATTCTTATAGTACTTTTGAAGTCTGTGTCATTATTTTTTGTAGATAAATGAAATGTATCAGCCCAAAGGCGTTCCCAGTTCAAGCTTAGCACACAACAATGCTGCTGTCAATAGTCAGTCATTAGACTGTGGTGGCGGTTCAATGGACCCTTCCTGTGGAGGCAACAACAGTTCTAGTCTTGCCTCAAAGCAACGTCTGCGTTGGACCAATGAGCTTCATGAACGATTTGTTGATGCTGTAGCACAACTTGGTGGCCCAGATAGTAAGTTTCTGGACTTCCACTTTGTTCAGCCCCCCCCTCCCCCCCCCCCCTGCCTATGGACCCCAACGTCTATGTTGGAGTGGCTTGGGTGCTACCTTTGTTGGAACCATTATAGTGGGGTGCAGGGACCTAACTGCATATGCTGAAATGCTCTCAGTTTAACACCCTTTTCCGGCAAAATAAACAACCTATCTAGATCAAATATTATTTTTTGTACATATACCTTAATTCTTAAACACCTTAACAAAGACGCTTGCTCAAGCATATACAAATCATAAATAACCGAGGGTAGATTTTTACGTAAAAGCAAGCTTTCTCCCAAGAATCAAGGGGGTCAAATTTCACTTGATCCAACTGTTGGTTATCGTTTCATATATTTGCTCAAGCCATAGCTTTATGCAACATAGTGGGGAAAAAAGGAAACGACAGCTTTATCTTAATCTTTTCAATTGGAGATATAGAATCGACCTTTGGTAAATTTGCAAGATGCTACAAGTTTCAATTTGTATGTTTATATAATCTGTGATTTTTTTTAAAATTTTTTTTCTTGAAGCTGAAGAAGCTTTATGATCTGTGTGGTCTTCCATCAGTTAAATCATCAAATGATCTAGATTTGACAACTGTAATCACTAATACACCTTTTTCCTAATTAATGCTTACACTTCTTCCTTTTCTGAACGTCCCAAAACGTCTGACTATTCAACTGAAAGTATTACGACTTTATCTAACTACTTTAAGTTTCTAGAATTCAGATTTATCTAAGTTATCAAAATTTAAGCTTTAATTTGATGATTTCTCTTTCAAACTAAACTCTCAGCTTTTATAAAATATTTAGTCCACTGTAACTACTACTTGTATAATATATAAGTCAAGCTATCTTATACTCCATGCCAGTCAAACAATGTTACAAAAAGAGGAGGACGGAGGGAGTAAAAACTCTTTGAGGAGTGTACAAAGTTATCCTGTATTTGCTCGTGTGTACATGTGGTGTAGGGGCAGTATGTTAGAAAATCCAGCCTATCTTTTGGATGGCCTTTATATGTAACTGCTGTACTGTTAGGACCTCTTGCACTTCTGCTTTACCTCCTTGGTGCTCTTCATTAATAAAATTACCTTCCTTTGTGATAAAAGATTCTAAGAGCTTTTCTATGGTTCAGGAGCTACACCGAAAGGCGTTCTTAGAGTCATGGGTGTACAAGGGCTTACCATATACCATGTAAAAAGCCATTTACAGGTATAGATACATTCACCATGTTTGTACATCTTTTCTTTCGGGGTTGTGTTGCTTGTAACTGACTTGCATCTATTTTCCTGTTGATTCAGAAATATCGACTTGCTAAATATCTTCCAGATTCCTCATCTGATGGTAGGTTCTGATGGAATTCAAAATCTTCATGGTTGCGTACTACTTATATTTTGAACCTAGCTTGATTATTTGAAAATGTGGCTGAGGTTGGTTCTTCTCCAATAATGCTAACTTAGTGATGTGGCTTCATCTTGTGATTGCAAGGGAAAAACTCTGATAAGAAAGAACCAAGAGATATGCTTTCAAGTTTGGATGGTTCATCGTGAGTAGATTTTTCCTTGTTGCTTCTGTAGATCTCTTTTGAATGCTCACCAACTGAGAATGTATCTGAGCTTGTCTTGTACTCTTATCATGGCCGTTAAGGCGGTCTTTTGTTTAAAAAAATTGAAGTGGTTTCTATTTTTAAGGATCTTAAATATTTGACCTGAGAGAGAATTGTTTGTTAACAGAGGAGTGGAAATCACTACGGCTCTAAAGCTGCAGATGGAGGTGCAAAAGAGACTGCATGAACAACTGGAGGTATGTTCTTTTAATTATTTTTAGGTAAGATATAGTTATAGTCCCCAGGAAACATTTTATTGACAGGTAAACAATTGTGGTTCAGAGTTTATTCTTGTTGCTTTGTGTAGCAAGAATATCCTTCTCTTGTCCAATGGGAAAATTGTCTTCTATAAGTTGCAAAAAATAATAAGCAAATGATAGCCACGGACTTCTAATTTTTGCTTTAACCTTTTGTTTTTCAACATTACCGCTTAAACAAAGACCTGCAAGAATCCTTTTTCTTCATTTACGTAACTTGTCTGAAGAAAGTTTAGATGCATCAGTAAGTAAGCTGCATCTCTTAAAATGTGGTCTTATATTTATGCTAGTCATGAAAGCAGAGAGCAACTGCACTAGCGTGATATACACCATCCTTGCATTGTAAATGAAATGGAATAATGTAGCAGAAAGTATAAACTTTCCTCGTTTTCTAGTGGTTGAGATGGTAGAGACTAAGCCTTCCACATGGTTCTAAGCTATTACGAAGAGGAATGATGCACAATGAGAGGAATAATGCAAAAAATGTAACAGAAAGATTATCTTTTTCGTAGGTTAGCAATATTCCGTGTTAGAGGATCAAAACTCCCATATGTCTGACCATTTTCAGGCAGACTGTTGGACATGCGCATTGGGGGCAGAAAGACTATCTTTTTTCGTAGGTTAACAATATCCTGTGTTAGAGGATCAAAACTCCCATGTCTTACCATTTTCAGGTTAACTGTTGGACATGCGCATTCGCACAGCTAACAAACGAAGTGTTCATACGTTATAGACTAGCTTCATCATGCTCAAGAACATTTCCTAGTCACTGATAGAGTTTATCTATTGTTTCACCAAAGAGCACATGATTAATTGACCATTCTTTATGAAATGGACCGTAATTTAGTTGGGTAAAGTTAAATTCATCTTTACTTTATTTCTCCCGAGTTTGGTAAGCATATTATCCTGCATGAGGGACTCCTGTTAATGAAGTGCTGCAGAAGTTTTATGCTTGTGACTACCCTCATTTTTTCTTACATTAACAGGTGCAGAAACAGCTACAACTTAGAATAGAAGCTCAAGGTAAGTATTTGAAGAAAATAATCGAAGAGCAACAGCGGTTGAGTGGAGTTCTTTCAGACGTTCCTGGTTCTGGGGTCACTGCTCTTCCAACTGGTGACAACGGCCCAGAATCTGATAGCAGGACTGATCCAGGAACTCCTGCACCGTCATCTGAGGCTCCTCATGTTGATAAGCCTGTAAATGCACATACCTCAACCAAGAGCCTTTCTATGGACGAATCATTCTCCTCACATCATTCTCCTCTCAGTCCAGACTCTGATTGCCAAGAAACTTCGCTAATGGAGAGCCCTAACGGGGAGAGTTCCTCAAAGAAACAACGAGTGGGCAACGTGGCACTTCCACATCAGATATTGGAATCAAGCGTGAGCCCACCATACCAGCAGCCACATTCAGTTTTTATGATGAGGGACCAATTTAATCATACATCAGGATTATCTCTTGATATCGAGGATCATAAAGTTTCTGGTAGCAACATATAGTTATTCGATATTCGATGTCCTGCATCCTTCTTGTATTGTGCAACATGACTTCAATTCATCTAATTCTGTAACCTTTGATTGTCATATATATATATATATAGTACTCATTTGGTCTACCTCTTGGTTTCTAATGCAGTTGGTTTATGTTGCTCTTTTATCTCCAGGCTTAACTATATATTATATAATATAGAAAACAGCTTTTATTCATTGCAATATTGAAAGTACAATTATAAAGATGTCATTGTTGACACTTATTTGGTTGATTCAACAACTGGAGAAGCAAACTCCAGAAGCTCCTTGTTGCTCTGAAACTTGAGCATATCATCTTTTGTTAAAGTGATAAGTACATTTAGCCCATCTCCACTTTGTTCATCCATGAAAATGAAGTTGTTCTTATTTGGATGTGTTGCTAGGGTTACTCTTACAGGTTCACCCCATCCGAAATCGATCTTATGTAATCCAGTATTGGTCATGCCTGAGCAAAGATAAACATCATGTGTATCCTTCTCTATTATGTTCATCGCGTTTTTACCTAGTTCAAGTGTATATAAGGGCATCCTATCTTCTTTCATATCCTTCAACTTGTCTCGAAGTTGTTGTTTATCCTTCTGTAGTTTAGCAACAAAGTTTGGAAGTTTTACCTCATCTTCTGTCATTGCTGTTGTGAGAATGATACATGTTGCATTTCCCATTGTGTTCAGTGGAATTGGTGGGCGTAAATTCATAGCATGGCTCATCAGAGTTGGTTTGAACATGCCTGAACTCTCCATTGACATAGTCACCCCACATTTATGAACAAGTGCTGAGGCAACTTCAACGCGAGTTGGATTCTTCACATGTGATTCTTTTGTTACGATGTCCTTGAGTCTTGTCAAATTCGAGGATGAGAAGTTATACATTCTTGAGACATGACGTTGTGATGGACGCGTTGCAGGTAGGGTGCTACTCAAATTAGTTTCAGACGGTAAAGGGAAGAAAGTTGATGCATTGAACTGAGGAGATGGTTTGAACTCCATGTTTCGAGCTGTAGACGCCCAATCGTTTATGAATTTAGAGAGACAATATCCATCAAAAATTGTATGTGATGTACATGCACTCACTGCAACTCCACCACAATCAAAATGGCTTAATTGAACCACTAGTGGACTTCGAGTCAAGCTACTACTACTCCAAGGCAAATCTTGTGGGAAAACTACATCCACAACATCGTTATAAGGGTGGTTGAGAATTTGAGACATTGGACAATCTATACGGACGTTTAAATACTCAGCACCTGTGTCGTTACAATCGACGTAGGTATAATTATTATTGATTTTTCCAGCTAAGGGATAATAAAAGGACAATACTTTTGAAAGGGAATTTTCAAGTACTTGTGATATTTTGTTACTATAATTTTGAGGTATTTTAGGGTAGAAGAAGGCATATGGAGAATGTAGAGGGAAATTTATGTGATCCATGAAAGAGAGTTTGTGACATCTAAGTGAAGATGGAGTTGGGGATAAAAGTTTAATCATTTTTCTAGATATAATTGTTGATGATGCCATTTTAGCTATCAAAAAAATTAATATAAATTAAGCTAAGTAATGTTCCAAAATTTTGAATGTGCAATTCAATTGCATTTTTCACACACACATATATATAGATTGCACTTTGTGGTAGGGGTGTGCATTTAGTTTGCTTTTGAAAAAGTGTAATTTAATTCGAAATAAAATAAATTTGATTTAGTTTAACTTTTTTTTGTAGTTTGACTTTTTCGATGCGGCTATTTAATCATGTCAATAATGAATTACATAATCAAAGTTATATATATTTGCAAGTTGAATATATATATATAGGGAAAATGCACAAGTATTTCTTAACTATGACTAAAAATTCCACAGACACACCTTAACTATTTAAGGTCCTATATATTATTCCATGAATTTATTTTTTTTGTAATTTTATACAGCTTTTGTCTTACGTGGCACACTCCATGACTCCACGCAATTGAGGCGCGTGGGAGATATTTGGATGCCACGTAAGCAAAAAAGGTGCACAAAATTACAAAAATAATAAGTTCAGGGGGGGTAATAGGACCTTAGAATAGTTAACGTATGTCTCTGGAATTTCAGTCATAGTCTTGCGGGGTACTTGTACATTATATATATATGAAAAATGCACAAATACCCCCTCAACTTATGTCCGTAATCCCGGAGACACATTTATACTAAACTAAGGTTCTATTGCCCCCTGAATTTATTTTATAAATAATTTTCTACCCCCTGTCGGCCTACGTGACACTAGCTTGAAAAAAAAATGTCAACACACGCTTGGCCCACAAGATAGTGTCACGTATGCTGAAAATTATAAAATAAGTTCAAGGCGGTAATAGGACCTTAATATAGTATAAATTTGTCTATGAAATTTCGAATATAGGTTAAGGGGTACTTGTGCATTTTTCCTCTCTCTATATAAAATACTGAATCTCTAAAATATACTTTCTAATATAAATCACAAGTAAAATTTAAAACACAGTATCTAAAATTCTTTTCATAATTGTTCAAACATAAAATATAATCTTAAATCATAATGAAAGCCGGAAGGAAATAACTAAAAAGAGACGAAACTAGTTTACTCCAATTTTAATTCTAAACAAATGAAAAATTAATTCAAACTAAAATTCAATTTAATTATTCGATTTAATCTGAATAATGCACAGATATTATTTTTATGTTACTCTATTTTAAAGAAATTTAATCCTCTAGCTCTATTAGTGACAAATTCATTGTGTAGCGATTGAATCCAATTAATATTTTTTTAGTCACCTATTAATTAGTTGTAGTGATAGAATCCAATTAAAAAAATACAGCAAAGTTAGCTTCTAGGGTTGGCAGCATATATAAATTGATATTTGGTATATGTTATTAAATTTGATATAAGAAAAATATATTGAATACCCTATCGAATTATAAAATTATATATACAATTTATGAATATTACTATAATACTATAAACTAGGATTTAAATAAAATTAATTGTTTGGATGTTGGAACTTTAATTATTTTATTTTGAGCAAAATATTGTTTTTTTTTATGTTATTGATTAACAAAGGGAATTATTTGTTTTGATTTAAAAAATTGTGATTTATTTTGATTTTTTTTTTATGTTCGATTATTCATTCATTTCAATAATCAATAAATAACTAAAGTTATATTTGCAAGTTAGAAAAAATAGAAATATATACCAGCCACTAGAAGATGTAATAATATTAAATCTCTTAAATATATTTTATAATATAAATCACAAAAAAGATTTAAAACACAATACCTAGAAATATATCAATAGATGTCAAAACATATAATATAAGATTAAATCATAATGAAATGCAACAACTAAAAAATGACCAAAATGGTTAATTCCAACTTTAATATTACATAACGTAATTATTATTATTATTACTGTTATTGTTATTATTATTATTATATAATTTGACTTTTTCGGTTTATTGATTTTTATTTTTCTATATGTGAACCAATAAAAAAGAAGAAGAGTAAATTCTTAATTGGAAATCAATTCAAATTAAAATTCGGTACAACTTGATTTGATTTTTTGATTTAATCTAAACAGTTCTTATCCTATTTTATGCTATTATGTTCTTAAGAAATTTTAGTCTGGACATTAATATGAACTCTGAACATCGGATGAAAAATTAAAATGAATATTTATTAAGAAATTTAATCCTCTAATTCTAATAGTGACAATAGAGTTGGAGCAATTAAATTCAATAAATAATTTTTGTCACCTATTAGTTGTGGTGATATAATCCAATTTTAAAAAATACAGCTAAATTAATTGACTAGGGTTGGCAGCTGGGTCTAATCTTCATAGATTAGATGTATCTATTTTGTGGTTAAATTCCAAAAATACTTTTTATAAGAATAAATTAGATAGAGAAAAAGATTTGAAATATTTATTGGAAAAACTATGTAAATATACATACTTTACTATCATATTTAGAATAAAGACATAATACATATATTAAACGCTAAATTTGATTTCAAATTTTAAAACACACATTGACGTTGAGTTAGTATAAACACACTTATTGTACGTGGAACACGATTAAATATTAAACTCTCTTCAGGTTATCAAATATTTTTAAATCGTCAATTATATTAGCTCAGATTTTTTTTTATTAGTTTCCTCATTCGAATATTGTATTTGTATAATAGTTAGTTAATTTTATTTTATACATTTTGAGTCTATTTTATAATTAAAGGTGTATTATGTTTATTTGGAAGGTATATCTATATGTTCTATCATAAAAATGATGATTTTTTTTTAGGAAATACCAATAGATTTGAAGGTGATGACATGTGTTATTCGTAATACAAAATTTATATAAAATATCTTAAGATAAACGTGCAATGTACATTACCAGAATTAATAATCTTTAAATAAAATGCAAAAGCAAAGTATATCATCTTTGTTTTTTCAACGACTTGAAAACTCGAAACGACGAACTCCACCGAAACAACAATGAAGGAAAATAAATTTTAAACTATGAACCAAAATTTTCACATTTCTTAGCCATGGGATAAATACAAATTTTGCATAATTATTGTATCGTTTTTTCTAAAAAGAAAATTATTTTATTTTATTCTTTTAGTCTCTTGGATATTTGCAAATTATGTAAAAAAAAAAAAACTACAGATCACGATAAAAAATGATTTAAAATATTTAAATTTTAAAGGACATAGAAAATTCGGTTAACATCAAAATTCTATCATTGTCATATAAACTAAGACAAACAAAGCAACAAATATTATTTGAAAATGACGTAAAAATCACTATAGATCACAATAATTAATTTGAAATATCAGAAAAACAAATGAAAAATTGGTTGATTCTATAAATTTTATTTGTGCCACATGAATTCAGACATAGGGAATAATATATATTATTTAAAAATGGCTTAAGTCATCTACTGCCCCCTAAAGTTGTCCGCATAATTCACTTAGACACCTTAACTATGGCTTGTACTGTAACGACCTGTTTAGTCGTTTTGAGCAACAGACTTCAATTCTGGAAAAACTGGCAGAAGCGACGGACCCCACGACGGACCGTCAAGGGCACGACGGACCGTCGCAGGGTCTCGTTTCAAAACACTTAGAAAATCTGAAATTGGGTACTGAAAATCGACTCTCTGAACTTCGTAACGGAGTGGCAGGACGGACCGTCACAGGCCATTCACCCAAAATCAAGTTTCTGAACTATGCGACGGACAGCAGGACGGACCGTCGCAGGCGCGACGGCCCGTCACAGTTTGCATAATCCCAATTGAAGTCGGATTTCTGGTTAAGTTTTAAAGGGGCGTTTTGGACTATTCCTGCTATAATTATATATTTCGTGGGTTTATATTAATAACTCAAATGCTTGGGGGTTAAAAGAGGTACCCTTAAGTTAATTCGTGGGGTATTATTGCCATCTTTTATTCTTAATTATATACTAATTAGGGTAAAAGAAAGAGGGTTTGAATAAGAAAACAGAAAGAACAAGAAGGGAGAGAGAGAACCGATCGAGAGAAGAGGAAAGCACCAAGCTTTGAGGATTAACTTGCTTGATTTCAATTCTTCGGTGGAGGTAGGTTATGGTTTTCATGCTATTCGTAGTAAACTCTTAATAGCGAATGATATGTGTTAGTAGTATTGTAAAACCTTCTATATGTTTAATTGTATGCTTGCATGAATGATGTGATTATGTAATTGTGAATAAATAAGCATGATGAAGCTATTGAATCCCAAATCTTGAAAAGAAACCCTAATCTACTTTGTTAATGATGATGCCTTGGTATAGAAGAAGGCTTGATGAACGAAAGTGGTGAGATTAGGGGATCGGGTGCCACGTTCCGGTACCAGGATAGAATATGGATCGGGTGTCACGTTCCGACACTAGGATAGAATATGGATCGGAGTGTCACGTTCCGACACCAGGATAGAATATGGATCGGGTGCCACGTTCCGGTACCAGGATAGTATATGAGGATCGGAGTGTCACGTTCCGACACCAGGATAGAATATGGATCGGGTGTCACGTTCCGGTACCAGGATAGAATGAGGATCGGAGTGTCACGTTCCGACACCAGGATAGTATATTGAGGAGCGGAGTGTCACGTACCGACACGAGGGGAATAAAGATAATGAATCTTGAAATATGTTAATATATCCAATCTAATGAACTAAATTCCCAAATGAGTATGATGAGGAGGTGTGAGTCCTCATTGATGTGCTTGGTGTTGTAACCAAGGGTTATGGTAACTGTAAATGCTGCATGCTAAGGATGTTAGTTGATTTTATGATATTGCTTAATACATACTGTTTTCTATTTTGAGTTGGCCGATGATATCTACTCAGTACCCGTGTTTTGTACTGACCCCTGCTTTTATGTTTTCTTTTTGTTTATTTGTGGAGTGTAGCAAACGTGCCATCGTCTTCAACTCAACAGTAATTCAAGCCAGTCTTACTACATCGGAAATTCAGGGTGAGCTAATGCTTCTAGCTAGGACTGGATCTTCTTCTTCAAGTCTTGATGCCTTGAACTTCTGGCATGGACTAGCTTCTTATGTATTTTTAGCTTTTAGAATACTCTTAGTTTAGTCATTTGATCGTAGATGTTCTTGTGATGATGACTTCCAGATTTTGGGAATAATAATAGTTATTGATTTTATTAATGAGTTTAAGTCTTCCGCATTACTTTATGTTGATATTACATTGAAATGTTAAGGTTTAGATTGGTTGGTTCGCTCACATAGGAGGGTAAGTGTGGGTGCCAGTCGCGGCCCGAATTTGGGTCGTGACAAACTTGGTATCAGAGCATTAGGTTCGTTGGTCTTATCACACAAGAACGAGTCTAGTAGAGTCTTAAGGAACGGTAGGGGGACGCCTTTACTTTTCCTTGAGAGGCTATGAGACTTTAGGAAAATTCCATTCTTTCTTTCTTCTTTCGTGCTATTACTTGGGTCCAATTGGTATCTAGGTGATACAAATTGGTATCTGACCATCTTCACTCTATTTCGCAGATGGTTAGAACTAGAGCAACGACTACGCCAACATCAACACCAACACCGGCCAGACAAGAAACAACTGAGCCAGCCACTGGGGCTGTGGCTCGAGGAAGAACAGCGGCAAGGGGCCGTTAGAGGTCGTGGGAGGACGTTCTCTAGGGGAAGAGGACGAGCGCCTAGCCCATCTGATACTAGGGCAGTGACTCCTCCACCGACTGAGGAAGTAATAAGAGAAGGGGAGGATGGGGAAACTGAACAAGTGCAGAATGAGGGATTGCCACCCCAACCTACCCCAGAGATGATCAATCAGGTTCTGGCTTATCTTAGCGGGTTATCTGATCAGGGCCAGACACCCCCAGTGTTTTCTGCACCAGCACCTCAGGCTCCGGAGGTACAACATGCGGCTACTATGGCTCCCCGCATGGATGTTCCATTGGAAATAGGCACGTTTCCACGTCTGGCTACTGGGCCTATAATGACAAATGATCAGCATGAACTTTTCAGTAAGTTCTTGAAATTGAAACCTCCAGTCTTCAAGGGTGCGGAATCTGAGGATGCTTACGATTTTCTGGTTGACTGTCATGAGCTACTACACAAGATGGGTATAGTAGAACGGTTTGGTGTTGAGTTCGTGAGTTATCAGTTTCAAGGGAACGCCAAAATGTGGTAGCGGTCACATATTGAGTGTCAACCAACAGAGGCACCGCCTATGACTTGGGCCTCATTCTCTAGCTTGTTTATGGAGAAGTATATCCCCCGAACTTTGAGGGATAGGAAAAGGGATGAGTTCTTGAGCCTAGAGCAAGGTAGGATGTCGGTCAATGCATATGAGGCTAAGTTTCGTGCATTATCCCGGTATGCCACCCAACTGTGTTTCAGTCCACAAGAGCGAATTCGCCGGTTTGTGAAGGGGTTGAGGTCAGAATTGCGGATTTCGGCCTTACAGATAGCGGCAACGGCAAAATCCTTCCAAGAGGTGGTAGACTTTGTGATAGAAGTGGAAGGAGTGAAGCCAGACGACTTCACCCCGACATCGACATCAAAAAGGTTTCGAAAGGGAGGTGAGTTTAATGGTGCTTACACTAGAGGACAGGGTTCGGGAAGTTACTCAGTCCGACCAATTCAGTCTTCACTACAGACTGTAGTTGGGGGTCCACCTCCGACCGGTCAACACTTCTCTGAGAGACCTATGCATGAACCCAGAGAGTGCTATGGATGTGGGGAGATTGGACATATTAAGAGATATTGTCCAAAACAAAGTTACAGACCTCCAAATGTTAGAGGTAGAGGTGGTCATGGCAGAGGCCGTTATTCTGGAGGACGTGGTGGTCGAGGAAATGGTGGTCACCAAAACGGCCGAGGTGATGGGCAAACTGGAGCCACTACATCACAACAAGGTAGGGGCAATGGACAGACGAACGATAGGGCCCATTGTTACGCTTTCCCTGGGCGGTTTGAAGCAGGGGCATCTGATGCTGTCATCACAGGTAATCTTTTGGTTTGTGATTGCATGGCTTCTGTATTGTTTGATCCTGGATCCACATTTTCTTATGTATCTTCCTCATTTGCTAATGGTCTAACTTTACATTGTGAATTACTTGATATGCCTATTCGTGTTTCTACTCCGGTGGGTGAGTCTGTGGTAGTTGAAAAGGTGTATAGGTCTTGTTTGGTGAACTTTGTGGGGAGAAACACTTATGTAGATTTGGTTATCTTAGAAATGGGTGATTTTGATGTAATTCTGGGTATGACTTGGCTTTCTCCGCAATTTGCGATCTTGGATTGTAATGCTAAAACGGTGACGTTAGCCAAGCCTGGGACAGATCCATTAGTGTGGGAGGGCGACTACACTTCCAATCTGGTGCGTATCATCTCCTTTCTTCGTGCTAAGAAAATGGTTAGTAAAGGGTGTTTAGCTTTCTTGGCACATCTCAAGGATGACACTACCCAAGTGTCTTCGATTGAGTCGGTTTCAGTAGTCCGTGAGTTTCTGGATGTGTTCCCTGCAGATCTTCCTGGTATGCCACCAGATAGGGATATTGACTTCTGTATCGATCTCGAACCGGGCACACGCCCCATTTCTATACCCCCTTATAGAATGTCTTCCGCAGAGTTAAGAGAGTTAAAGGCACAACTTCAAGAATTATTGAACAAAGGCTTTATTAGACCAAGTGCATCTCCTTGGGGTGCTCCGGTTTTGTTTGTAAAGAAGAAGGATGGGAGTTTTCGAATGTGTATAGACTACAGACAACTAAACAAGGTAACCATAAAGAACAAGTATCCTCTTCCCCGCATTGATGACTTGTTCGATCAGTTACAAGGTGCTTGTGTCTTCTCTAAGATTGACTTGAGATCCGGTTATCATCAATTGAAAATATGGGCTACGGATGTGCCAAAGACTGCTTTTCAAACGAGGTATGGGCATTACGAATTTGTAGTGATGTCTTTTGGTCTTACGAATGCCCCTGCTGCGTTCATGAGCTTGATGAACGGGATTTTTAAGCCATATTTGGACCTCTTCGTGATCGTATTTATTGATGATATATTGGTATACTCAAAGAACAAGAAGGAACATGAAGAGCATTTGAGAATGGTATTGGAAATGTTGAGGGAGAAAAAGCTTTATGCCAAGT
This sequence comes from Solanum lycopersicum, assembly GCF_036512215.1. Classification (NCBI taxonomy): domain Eukaryota; kingdom Viridiplantae; phylum Streptophyta; class Magnoliopsida; order Solanales; family Solanaceae; genus Solanum; species Solanum lycopersicum. Next base: position 58,407,074 of record NC_090810.1, on the reverse strand, counting down.
TCTCTAAGTGTGAGTTTTGGCTAGATACAGTGTCCTTCTTGGGGCACGTGGTTTCTAAAGAAGGAGTGATGGTGGATCCTTCTAAGATTGAGACAGTAAAGAATTGGGTAAGACCTACTAATGTGTCAGAAATAAGGAGCTTTGTTGGGTTAGCTAGCTACTACCGCCGATTTGTCAAGGGATTCTCTTCTATTGCTTCCCAATTGACGAACTTGACTAAGCAGAATGTTCCATTTGTATGGTCGGACGAATGTGAGGAAAGCTTTCAGAAGCTCAAGACTTTGTTGACTACCGCACCTATCCTTACCTTGCCAATAGAGGGTAAGAACTTCATTGTTTATTGTGATGCATCCAATTCTGGTTTGGGTGCAGTACTAATGCAAGAGAAGAGTGTGATTGCTTATGCTTCAAGGCAATTAAAAGTGCATGAACGTAACTATCCAACTCATGATTTGGAATTGGCTGCGGTAGTGTTTGCATTAAAGCAATGGAGACACTATTTATATGGGGTTAAGTGTGAGGTCTACACGGATCATCGTAGCCTTCAGTATGTCTTTACTCAGAAAGATTTGAACTTGAGGCAGAGGAGATGGATGGAACTACTGAAGGACTACGACATCACTATTTTGTATCATCCGGGGAAGGCGAATGTTGTAGCGGATGCTTTAAGTAGAAAGGCGGGAAGCATGAGAAGTCTAGCTCACTTGCAAGCGTCTAGACGCCCACTGGCTAGAGAGGTTCAGACTCTAGCTAATGACTTGATGAGATTAGAAGTAAATGAGAAGGGAGGATTGTTGGCTTCTGTGGAGGCAAGATCTTCCTTTCTTGACAAGATTAAGGGAAGACAGTCTGATGATGAGAAACTGCGCAGAATTCAAGATAAGGTATTGCGAGGAGAGGCTAAAGAAGCACAAATTGATGAGGAAGGTGTTTTGAAGATCAAGGGAAGGGTATGCGTACCCCGCGCCTATGATTTGATCAACACTATTCTGACAGAGGCTCATAGTTCAAGGTATTCTATACACCCGGGTGCAACCAAGATGTATCGTGACCTAAAGCAATACTTTTGGTGGAGTAGAATGAAGCGTGATATCGTTGACTTTATTGCCAAGTGTCCAAACTGTCAACAAGTAAAGTATGAACACCAAAGGCCCGGAGGAACACTTCAGAGAATGCCCATTCCGGAATGGAAATGGGAGAGAATTGCAATGGACTTTGTGGTTGGTCTTCCAAGGACAATGGGTAAGTATGACTCCATTTGGGTGATTGTTGATAGGTTAACTAAATCTGCTCATTTTATTCCGGTTAAGGTGACTTACAATGCCGAAAAGTTAGCCAAGATCTATATCTCAGAAATCGTTCGATTGCATGGGGTTCCACTATCCATCATATCAGATAGAGGTACGCAGTTTACTTCTAAGTTTTGGAAAACATTGCATGCGGAATTGGGTACTAGGTTGGACCTTAGTACTGCGTTCCATCCTCAGACCGATGGTCAGTCTGAGCGAACGATTCAAGTGTTGGAGGATATGCTTCGTGCATGTGTGATAGAGTTTGGTGGTCATTGGGATAACTTCCTACCCTTAGCGGAGTTTTCATACAATAATAGCTATCACTCAAGCATTGATATGGCTCCATTTGAAGCATTGTATGGTAGGAGATGTAGGTCTCCCATTGGTTGGTTTGATGCGTTCGAGGTTAGACCTTGGGGCACTGATCTCTTGAGGGATTCGATGGAAAAAGTGAAGTCTATTCAAGAAAAGCTTCTAGCGGCGCAAAGTAGACAAAAAGAATATGCAGATCGAAAGGTTAGAGACTTAGAGTTCATGGAGGGTGAACAAGTCTTGTTGAAAGTTTCACCAATGAAAGGGGTGATGCGGTTTGGAAAAAGGGGTAAACTAAGTCCAAGGTACATTGGACCATTTGAAGTACTTAAGCGAGTAGGGGAGGTGGCTTATGAGTTAGCCTTGCCTCCAGGGCTGTCCGGAGTACATCCGGTATTCCATGTGTCGATGTTGAAAAGATACCATGGGGATGGAAACTACATTATCCGTTGGGATTCAGTTTTGCTTGATGAGAACTTGTCTTATGAGGAGGAGCCTGTTGCTATTCTAGATAGAGAAGTTCGCAAGTTGAGGTCAAGAGAGATTGCATCCATCAAGGTGCAATGGAAGAATCGACCAGTTGAAGAAGCCACTTGGGAGAAGGAGGCAGATATGCAAGAAAGATACCCACATCTGTTTACAGATTCAGGTACTCCTTTTCTCCCTTGTTTTCCTTCTTGTGATCGTTCGGGGACGAACGATGGGTAAATTGGTATCTATTGTAACGACCTGTTTAGTCGTTTTGAGCAACAGACTTCAATTCTAGAAAAACTGGCAGAAGCGACGGACTCCACGACGGACCGTCAAGGGCACGACGGACCGTCGCAGGGTCTCATTTCAAAACACTTAGAAAATCTGAAATTGGGTACTGAAAATCGACTCTCTGAAATTCGTAACGGAGTGGCAGGACGGACCGTCACAGGTGTGACGGACCGTCACAGGCCATTCACCCAAAATCAAGTTTCTGAACTATGCGACGGACAGCAGGACGGACCGTCGCAGGCGCGACGGCCCGTCACAGTTTGCATAATCCCAGTTGGAGTCGGATTTCTAGTTAAGTTTTAAAGGGGCGTTTTGGACTATTCCTGCTATAATTATATATTTCGTGGGTTTATATTAATAACTCAAATGCTTGGGGGTTAAAAGAGGTACCCTTAAGTTAATTCGTGGGGTATTATTGCCATCTTTTATTCTTAATTATATACTAATTAGGGTAAAAGAAAGAGGGTTTGAATAAGAAAACAGAAAGAACAAGAAGGGAGAGAGAGAACCGATCGAGAGAAGAGGAAAGCACCAAGCTTTGAGGATTAACTTGCTTGATTTCAATTCTTCGGTGGAGGTAGGTTATGGTTTTCATGCTATTCGTAGTAAACTCTTAATAGCGAATGATATGTGTTAGTAGTATTGTAAAACCTTCTATATGTTTAATTGTATGCTTGCATGAATGATGTGATTATGTAATTGTGAATAAATAAGCATGATGAAGCTATTGAATCCCAAATCTTGAAAAGAAACCCTAATCTACTTTGTTAATGATGATGCCTTGGTATAGAAGAAGGCTTGATGAACGAAAGTGGTGAGATTAGGGGATCGGGTGTCACGTTCCGGTACCAGGATAGAATATGGATCGGGTGTCACGTTCCGACACCAGGATAGAATATGGATCGGAGTGTCACGTTCCGACACCAGGATAGAATATGGATCGGGTGCCACGTTCCGGTACCAGGGTAGTATATGAGGATCGGAGTGTCACGTTCCGACACCAGGATAGAATATGGATCGGGTGCCACGTTCCGGTACCAGGATAGAATGAGGATCGGAGTGTCACGTTCCGACACCAGGATAGTATATTGAGGAGCGGAGTGTCACGTACCGACACGAGGGGAATAAAGATAATGAATCTTGAAATATGTTAATATATCCAATCTAATGAACTAAATTCCCAAATGAGTATGATGAGGAGGTGTGAGTCCTCATTGATGTGCTTGGTGTTGTAACCAAGGGTTATGGTAACTGTAAATGCTGCATGCTAAGGATATTAGTTGATTTTATGATATTGCTTAATACATACTGTTTTCTATTTTGAGTTGGCCGATGATATCTACTCAGTACCCGTGTTTTGTACTGACCCCTGCTTTCATGTTTTCTTCTTGTTTATTTGTGGAATGTAGCAAACGTGCCATCGTCTTCAACTCAACAGTAATTCAAGTCAGTCTTACTACATCGGAAATTCAGGGTGAGCTAATGCTTCTAGCTTGGACTGGATCTTCTTCTTCAAGTCTTGATGCCTTGAACTTCCGGCATGGACTAGCTTCTTATGTATTTTTAGCTTTTAGAATACTCTTAGTTTAGTCATTTGATCGTAGATGTTCTTGTGATGATGACTTCCAGATTTTGGGAATAATAATAGTTATTGATTTTATTAATGAGTTTAAGTCTTCCGCATTACTTTATGTTGATATTACATTGAAATGTTAAGGTTTAGATTGGTTGGTTCGCTCACATAGGAGGGTAAGTGTGGGTGTCAGTCGCGGCCCGGATTTGGGTCGTGACATGTACCTATTGAACACTCTAATATTAATGGATATGTACTTATTGAACACAAAATGATGATAAAGCTTTTAAAATATTGTGTGTGTAATTCACGCACATTGTCCTAAAAAATAACCAATAATACTCCAACACGTGTCACATGGATCCAATTTATTGAATTTTCATTTTTGTTAATTCCAATCTTTAATTTTTTTAAAAAAAAATGATTAAAAAAGAAAAGAAAAAGTCATTCCTCCCCCACAGGAGCTACCCATCTTTCTTCTTCATCTCTTAATGTCCATGGACACCTTCTGCGACAATGAAAAAAAAAGGAAAGAAACAAATCACTCCCCAGCCATTTAGTTATATGTGCTTTCTTCTTCTTCTTCATTAGTTGTTACCCATTATTATAAATTAATGGAGTGAATATTGTAATTTTTGTGAAAAATAAATTAACTTTGATAAATTATTTTAAAATTAATTACCAAGAGAAATCGTGAGGATTTTAAAGAATTATATCAAATTTTCTGATATTATGTTACAACTTAATGTGTTGATGTTTGTTGATCGAAGTCGGAAATAGAAATGAACGTGAGTTGCCTTTAAAACTCTGATGTCCGATTATTTTTTTCATTCTTGCAAGTTCGATTTAACACTTAGAAGATTCAATTTTTCTTTTTATGAAGAGCAAAAAAAAAAATCAACACAAAGTTTACAACAATGAAAATGGGTAAAGAAGAAGACAATTGTTGATATAGCTTACAGGGAAGGGAGTGGGGGATTTGTTTTCTTTTTGGATATTATAATGCAAAATACCTTTTTTTAGTTATTTTTATTAATGCAATGCCAAGTGTCATTATAAGAAAAAAAAGGTAGAAGATTATTATTAATAAAAAATAAAAAATAAAAATTTAGACTTGTTCACGCGCTTCCATGCAGTGAGATGCACTTATTTTGTCATATCAGCATTTTATGCTTAATAGACCGTGTTTTGAATAATTTAAGTGTTCAATAGGTACAAGTCATAGTTGAGGTGTCTAAGTGAATTATGCGGACAACTTTAGGGGGCCGTAGATGACTTAAGCCTTTAAAAATTATATAAAAAGTACTATATAATGTCACATCAATTGCGAATGAGAGTAACATATATTGAACCTGTGCTGGTACAGGTTCACATATCTAGTATTTATTACAAATGCTTATGCACTTCAATTTTCTCATAAGAACATTGCAAGTTACCTTCTTGTCCGCAAATACATGCAAAAAGGGAAGTCTGGCACACAAAACATCCTACTTTAGCAGAGCTCGGAAAAGGGTCGCACCTTATAACAGATGTGATGTGGATAGCTTACCCTGGTTCAAGCATTATTGATTGCTTCCATGTGACGTATAGGTCACACGGAGACAACTTTACTTTACTGTTGCTCCAAGTCTCCCGTTCAACTAGTGCAAAGTTTCCTCAAGATGGTTTCACAATAACTAGCATTGTGCATTAACAAATGTCCAGCATTAGGAACCTCATGATATTGAATCCATGGGAGCTTCTCTGCTAGATAACGATTGAGTTCACGCGGAATAATTCTGTCATCGTGTCCTTGCCAAAGATGGACCGAACCTTCGTTATCTGGAAAAGGATTTGTGATATCCGTCGGAAAGAAGTCCCAGTTTCCGAAACCAACTATCAGGTCTCGATACAAACATTCAAACTCGCCTTGCTGTCGAACCTTCTCCTGGACAAAGACATTGTTCCAGAATTATGACAATCATAATGGTAAGAAAATACTGAATGAATCTATCTTGTTCTAATTTGATATAATAAGAGAAAAATCACGCTCGGTAGCATTTGAACCTACGACATTGGATTTTGGAGACCGACGTACTACCATAGGAGGTTTTTGAAAAGAAAGGGTAAATAATCATTTTATTGTTCTATCACGAGGGTGCTAGTTGGGAGTATGTTCTACACGGAAAATCAAAAGGCAAGCACAAAAACGAGTAATGACCCCCGATAGAGACTGGTACGATGAAATTCAACATTTTGTTAGTTCGGTTTTGATTGTGTCATAGCTCTATAATACAGATGTTATTTATCGTTGGATGAACTGCAGATATTGATCCCAAGAAGAAGACGGCAGGTACAGTAAGTCTGTGAACAGTCAACTATCGTACTGTAAAAATTGTGAAAAAAGAAAATGAGAATCATTTACCTGACCAGGACTCGGGGCAGAGGATAACTGCTTCAGCATTTCGAGATCTGGCGGACAAAATATTGCCATGTTCCCTTCCAGCATACTTAAAGCATGGAACCACTTTTGGTTCATCCACCAATGAACCAGCCATGGGGCATAATGCGCAATTCTGAATGTCCGTTGATCTTGTGGAAGCATCTTCCGGAGGGCTTGTTTTGATAGTTTAGCAGGATAACATGGCCACCAGTAATTTACAAACGGAACAACAAGGGCAACTCCGGCCAGCCTGCGTTGGACATTCAATTCGTTAAATAAAAGAATTGAAAATGTAACGATTTCAGGTATCATATTTAAAAACAATAAAAAACATGGTTAAGTTCATTTCCGAAAAAGATGAAAATGTACCTATTCGGTATGTACTTAAGACAACTCCATGCAGAATACGCTCCCATGGACAAGCCAACCACATAGAACTTGGGTCCTAGTTGTAACTTATCAGCTAGCTCCTCAACGTCAAATGCTTCACTCTTTACTGAGCGCTTTGGATGTGGATCACTCTCTCCATATCCAGCACGATCATATTGTAGAACATATATTTCAAGCTCTTGAATTAAGTCCTGGAAACAAAAAACAGAATCAGCAAAATGAAAATACGGAATTCAAGTACCAAAGGTTTATGAAAGACAATCTCCTCCTCTTTTTTGTCCTTCTACGACAATCTCCCCTTCGAAGGATAGAAGAAAATTACTCCCTATGTCTCAACTTGAGTGTCTTAGGTCTGTTGTAGTTCTAAACATGAAAGTGCAAAAGTTTCAAACATCAACGATCGAGCGGTCTTTAACATTGAAACTCAGAAAATTTTATCTGATTTTCAACCGTATTGCAGGTACAAACAAACTTGGTCATAACATACATAGTAGCTATAAAATGAACACAATAAATATAGAGTTATAAAAGTTTTCATACTTGGGATATCGGCAACATAAGGTCTTTGGAACTGTCAAAGCCATGAATAATAATTATCTTGTGCTTTGCCTTCTCCTTGGCAACGCCGCCCTCTTTGTAGGCTACACATCTCCCATCGTTGAGCTTGACCCTTCGCGAAGTCACCGGAGGACCATCTGGTGAGCCACAAACTTTTGGAGAGGGAGGCTTAAGTAATGCCAAATAAGCCCATCCGAGAAATCCAACTGTTGTTGCTACTGCTATTCGTGCAATCATAGCTGAAAAGACAAGGAATAAATTAGACAATAGTTGAATACGGTGGCAAAACTTATGTTTATACAACGTAAATGATATATGTCATATAAGTATGAAGTCATAAACTTTAATCTATTGCCTCTAGACAGACGGTACGTGTTTTTTGAACACAAATCAAACATTATTTGGCAGTAGAACTCAAATTTCTAATTAGATTTTTGGAAGGCATTTTTTCATTAAATGGTACACAGCAAGAACAGATATGAGAATAGTAGGTAGCTAAGGCACAAGTGGATCTTGCCACTATAAGGCATAAAATAGCTAAACTGAAAATATGGTGACAGATCATTGTGTTCCGCATCTTAAGATTCTGCCATAGTAACAAATACTAATTTATTTCCACTGGGGCTTTTGATCTAGAGGTAAGAGTACAGCACACCATGTGTGAGCTAGGTGCACGTCACGAGTTTGAACGACAGAAGAATGTTAATTCGGTCGAGAATGGTAGAGGCCCTCAGGGATTCCTCCGATATCGAAAGAAAAAGTCAATACTAACTGATCAACTAATGAAATCTGCAATGAGATTGTGGTACAGAGTTTCTCATGTTAAAAAACAATCCTGACTGTCCTACGTTTCGCTGTGATATAAAAACTTCCAAATTTCAGGAAGCCACAAAATGGCTTTCCTTTATATTACAGAAATCCACAGTAATTAGCTGGTAAACGTTCGCCATACCTGAGTTGTGGAAAATCATCTTCATTGAGATAACGGTAACTAGCAAGGAATTGAGAATTCTCGTTTACCATTACCTAAATTATTGTGTCTTTTTCAAAGTAAGATAAGATTACAGAAAAAGGATACTCTTGTTGTTCCTCAAATGACAGCAAAAACGGAGATGTCGAGGTACTAGCACAGTTGTCTACTATTTGACATGAACAACAACATACCTAGTGTAATCCCACAAGTGGGGTTTGGGGAGGGTAGTGTGTACACAGACCTTACCTCTACATGTTTGAATTATACACCCTATAATACCGAATAGGGTGAATAACTGTTGAAATGTAAGATATCGAAGTAATAACGGTAAATCATTAAATTCCCTTTATGAGATTAGATAACTAACTTCCAATAGTTAGTTAGTACGATGAGCTAATTCTTATCAGCAAGTCAGAAGTCAAATTCTTTTTATGGATCCTCTGTCAAATTCTTTATTTCAATATGTTCTAGTAGGTAAGATCCCTGTATGTGTCTACTGTCTAGTGCCTTAGATACGTCCTTTCCACGCTTAACTCTGACCCTGCAACCGAATTTACAAAGGCGCAGTTGAAGGATCCAATGCTAAATGGAATGGACCAATCCCAAACATAGTTATCACAATAAAGATCTACATCTAATGGTTCCAAGACTGCTATTGATATATGATTTTAGTGACCGAGAAATCTATCTAGAGTCGACCCTTTGGGCCAACCACAGCCTTTGAAACTCGGGAATGATGGCCCACCATTCTACCGTTCTCCACTTAAAATTCTGGATAGTTTGCTTGGCGTAGGTTCGAATTTGTGTCCTAAGACACAAGTCCTTCAACCTTTGCTACTACTGAGTTTATTATTACAAATAGAATCTTGAAACAAATGCAAAAGGAGAGTGTACTATTACCTTTGTTGAGCAGCAAATCGACGAACTTGACTGGATTCCACCTGTTCTCCTATAATCGAAACAGCAAGGAAGGAAGGGGATGAAAATCACAATTCTAGCCAGAAAATCCTTTTCCCTCTTTTGGATGTAAAATCATATGAAATAATAAACGGGCCAGGTTAAAATCATGCGAAATAGGATAAAATTAAGACACACCTAAATTATACATTTCCGCGAGTTTCATACCTCAACCATCCATTATTCCATTTACGTACCTAAACTATCACCACACACCTCGATGCTTATCTGGCCTACACGTGCCATATGTTCCTCACGTAGTCCTTGGCTTTTCAATTATTGGGTTAATGGCTAAGAGAACACCTAAACTATCACATTTCAGCGATTTTCATACCTCACTTATCCATTGTTCCGTTTACCTACCTAAACTATCACTCCCTTTGTGTTAAGACACACCTCGATATTAACTTAACCTACACACACATATTGTAGATCGTGATTAAAATATTTGGCCAACTCAATATCAAGGTATGTTTTAATACAAAGGGATTGATAGTTCAAGTAGGTAAACGAAACAAAAAAAAGTTAAGATATGAAACTCGCGAAAAAAGTGATAGCTTAGGCTAACTCTAGAATTAACATTCTAAGCGGATTGTTCATCATATGTTCATTTAGTGAAAAGCACCACATCAAATTAGCAACTACAGTACCACAGAACAGAACTATATGTAATCAATACAGTACGAAAAAATAGTTGTGGTATAAAACTAGCGAAAAAGTGATAGCTTAGGCGTGTCTTTGATCATTTAACTCTAAAATTAACATTCAAGATAAAAACATTTATAATTGGAAAAAGGCTCAAATATGTCATCGAACTATGAGAAAAGGCTCAATTATGTAATCCGTTAAAAATTTAACTCATCTACACCATTTTCGTTCGAGAAAAGGCTCATTCAAACCATTACACACCAAACTTTACCAGATGACATAGATGAGTCTTTTCTCAAAGTTCGATCTACATATTTAAGCCTTATCCCTTTTATAAGCAAATGGCTCTATCATATGCTCAGTTCAAACAACTACAACACTACAGAACAGAACAACATGTAAAACTAAATACAGTAGAAGAATCAGCTTAAAAGATGTATTAAACACAACAACACTAGCTAAATATTGAAATCACCAAACAAATCTCAAACCCCAAATCTCAAAAAATTCAAGAAAACAGGACAAAAGGCAATATTAGTTTTAAAAAAAAATCAAATACCCACTTGAAGAACAGATGTTGTTCTTGGATTTTCTGGTGTGAGGTCTAGCAGTTGCAACAGTAATCTTTTTACCACTTTGATTCATAGCAATAGTTGAGAATTGTGTATTTTGTAGAACATATGTTGAAGAAACGTGTATGAGAATATGTCTAATTAGGATAACATTATTGTCTACCTGTTTGTATTTTTGGTATCTACGATAGGACCCATGTTTAATCTGAATTTATATCGCGTAAGCTTTGTTAAGATATGTAAGGACGTATATTAATTTAAATTTGTGTCGTGAATCATTTCTTAAGCTAGAAAATGACATTTAACAAAATTATTTCACATGTTTGGACGTATGTTAATTTAAATTCATGTTGCGCAATATTTACTAAGGTAGAAAATGACATCTATCTAAATTGTTTCATATTCGACGCATTTAGTTAAGCATGAATTTATCTTATTTATTCTGTTGCAACCCTTTATGAGTTATTTCTTTAATTTTATTTCTTATTTCAATAAGGGATGATTTTTTTCAGCGAGATGTTGAACTTTACTGTTGACGGTAGTGATAAAGTTGGAATTTTTTTTCATTAAGGAATTTAAAAATAAGGAAAAGGGTCTGATATACCCTTAACTTTGTTATTTAGAGCTGACTTGTTATGAAAGTGACTCATATATCCTTACTTGTAAAAAAATGGCTCACATATACCCTTTTCCTCTAACGGGAAATGAAAAAATAATAATTTTCAATCTAAATTTTTTTTTCTAAAAAATATAATTCCATATTAGTAAATTTAATCCTCGTCAAACATATTTTTTTTGACTTTTTTTGTTTCAATGACTAATTTATAATTATTATTTTGATAATCAAATTTATTTATGTTTCACTAATATTCTTGTAAAACTTATCGTAGATGACCAAAAAAATTTTCGAATACGAAATTAAATTACAATAAACACAAAAAAATAGTTAAATTTTTTTCTTTAAATTAAGGAATGATAGAAAAAAATAAAATAAGAATAAGAAACTCAAATAATTATAATAAAAGAAGTCAAAAAATAATTAATGTATGAAAAAATTAAAATATACCTTGAACTTTTATAGAAGAATCATATATACCACTAAATAATTTTTTTAAAAAAATTATAAGTAATAAATATAAATTTTAAATTAATTATTTAAAATTCCGTTAAATGAAGGGTATATTTGAGCAATTTTGTAACGGCAGGGGTATATGTGAGCCGTTTGTATAACGGTAAGGGTATATATGAGCCACTTTTATAACGAGGGGTGTATCAACTCCAAATGACAAAGTTATATCAGACCTTTTTCCCTTAAAATTATGAAGAAACTACAAGAAAAAAATCATTTGGATTCAATATTTAAATGGTGTAATTTTCCGCTTTAATGATAATCTAAATGGAGTTATATTGTCGGTGATTGTTTGGATAAGAATTTCTTTTTCTGAAAATAAAATAAAGAGTTCACCATCTTATTAACTATCATGTGGGACTTTTGTCATATTCTTCAATACCCCACCTCACGACCAATATTGGATGAGATTGGTTTGCCCTGATATCATGTAAAATTAAGTCTTTGGTCTAACTTACACCCCAAAAACGGATTTAAATAGAGGAGGATTGCCCAAATTTTATGAGGAGTTCACCCATCACATTAATCATTTATGTGAGACTTTTTTCATATTCTTCGACACACCATCTCGCCCCTAATATGGGGTGAGATGGATCATGGTCTGATATCATGTAAGAAATCAGGTCTTGAACCTAATTTACATCACCAAAAGTTAACTTAAAGAGAGAAAAATTGTCTAAGCATTAAAGGAGTCCATACACCACATTCATCATTAATGCATGATTTTTGTCATTCTTCATTAGTAAGGAGACTAGGAAATTAAAGTGGTACAGAAAAAGAAAAAATGGCTTACACATGACGTTGATTGACCTAGAAAAGGCCTACGAAAAAGTCTCAAACAATGTCTTTTAGAGATGCTTGGAGGCTAGAGGCGTTCAAGTGTTATATACTAGGGTGATTAAGGACATATAAAATGGAGTCAAGACTCGAGCAATAACAATGGGACCAGTTGGAGATTCGGGACAAATATCAGCTATGATGGATTTGTAGGAGAGATTAGCTCTTAACCCGTTTTATTTGTCTTAGCTAAGGATGAATTGACATGGAATATCAAAGAACATGTGTCATGGTTTATGTTATTTGGGAATGACATAATTAGATTGACGAGGCTCGCGGCGGAGTTAATGTTAGGCTGAAAATTTGGATATAGACCTTGGAGTTTAAGAAATTTAGATTGAGCAGACCAAAATAGAACATTTGGAGGGCAAGTTTAGCGATGTAATACTGAAGCTGACGTGGAAATGAGGCTTGATACAACGCTAAACTTATTTACATAATCCATAAAGAGGCCCCGACCACTACTCTAACTACTCCATTCAATTCATATTATTCGTCTATATACCAAAAATGAATATTTTATTTTATTTGTCTAATTTAAAATATCAAGAGAAATTTATGTATCTTTATTATTAAATGACTATGTAAAATATTATTTGTCAAATGTAAATTTTCAAAAATATAATTATAAAATTGTTATAATAAACTAAATTTCTAAGAAATACTTTCTTTCAAAATATCAAATCAACATGAATTAAGTAAAATGAAACGAGTAATATATAAACTTAGCTAGATAGACATAAAAAGGAGGAAAATTTAGATTATAATGATAATTTATTATTTTATTTTATTTTTCAAGGAAAGGATATTATTAAAATGGCTCAAACTTCTTTTCAAGTGTCACCTTTTTAATTAAGACAAAATTAGAATAAAATATTGATATTTGAATAATGAGTACACAAAAACTTGATCGTAAAGAAGAGTTCTGCGGTCTTAAAATTAAATTTTAAATTTGTACGGTTGATTTTAGTAATATTTTTTTTCAAAATAAATAATAATAAAATAAGATGTGATTCCCAAAATATCAATTAATTAATATAAAATGTGACATAATTTTATGACGTATCAATATGTCAATTTTAATTCTTCTCAAATCAAATTTTCGACAAAATCGTATTACGTGATTATATCTAAATTCGCTCCTGCCAGAACTAATACATTCTTGATAAATTAAAATATATTAATATAATCGTTAAAACAAAAATACAATCTAATTTAAAATAATATTACCAGCTTTTTTAAAAAATATAAAATTATTCAGTTGATTGTTGAAAAATGCTAAAGGTGAAGGAAAGAGGAAGGAATGCAAGAAAATGATTCTATTCCATTTTCTTTTATTTTCTCGTTTATTTATTTACTAGACACATATATCAGTGCTATCACGAATCTAATATCTCTTATTTTTTTTCACTTTATATGATACGAATAAAAGTTAGCCTTGTCCCAATATATGTAGCAAAAATAGAATTTCAAGAGTCAATATGTTGTTAATTATAGTTCGGAACCACACGCGAAGCAGACATGTTGGCTGTCTACTGTGTGGTTAAAATGGAATAACTAAAATATAATATCAATAAAAAATATATTTACGTAATACGAAACATCAAGAGTCTCAAATCAATAAATAAATTGAAATTAAAAAAATAAATAAAACAGAAATAAATAAGCCAATACCAGTAGGCCAAACAACTAATTATGTAAATAAGCACACAATTGAAGCACACACGTTGACTTTCTGTTGTGTGTTTATTGACACTTATATATAAATAGTAGATATATGGTGCATATAATATTTTTATGTTATACTGATCGAGATATTCACAATATCTAAATGTACTAAAGTATTTATAAATGGCTAACTCTTATAAATAATAATATTATCATATAAAAATTTGGTATATTTTAAAATTACTATACTAAAAGCAGTTAATCGACAATTTAAAACTATTACTATTTTTGCATGTATAGGTACTGGTGATAATATTTATTCATGAATTTATTTTTGAAATAGTGTCAATTAAATAAATTTAAATCTATTTAAATTATATTATTTTTATATATTTATATGATAATAAATTATTTCATTAAAGTGTAAATGAAAAATTCAACACCATATTTCTTTCTCTCTACCTTCTTATATAGAATGAGCGATAGTATAATTTCATAAATTTTCATAATTTCATATTTCTATTAAATTAAATTTTATTTCTTTTCTAAAAATAATGTGCACATGTTTGTATAGTGACAAGAAATTGAAAGAGAAACAAAAATTTAAAGAAGGGAAAAATAGAAAATAATTTTTTTAAAATGTGAAGAAATTGAAACAAAAATATAAGAAAAATTTAATAGTACCACGTAAATAAAAAAGGACAGCATATATGAATCTCTTTAATTTAATCTTAAAATTAGTCATGATCTGATACAGTTAATATGTTACTCCTACTTTTAAACTGACGGATATCAGACTATAAAAATTTTTTTTATCATGATCGAGTTCTTGATCAGATATATAAACTCCTTAATTTATCCATTAGTTGAAAGAAATAAAAAAAATATATTTTTAAATAAATTTTTTAATTAATATGTTAAATTTTAATTGTCAATCAAAATAAAACACATGTGACATTTAAATTGTGGGCTTTTAATGAGCGATGAAGCCATCATAAATGACATAATACTTCAAAACTTTGGAGTATGACATAGTGACTTCAAAAATTGTCAAGTGCCAAAATTCTCCATATGTAATCATATAACATGTTTGCTTTATTTATTTATTTTAAAAAAATATTTATATTTGATATTTATTTACTCAATTTATTTTTATTCATGTCAGAAAATTTTTATTTTAACTTAAAATCAAGTCTAATTAAAAATGAAAAATTAATAGCAATATAGTAGTACATATTGAGACTTGAGAGGTAAATAAACGTGTGTCAAATAAATTGAAAATGAAATTTAATTTGCAAGTGTTGTTGAAAGTAATTAATATTTGTTATAAATAAAAATTAACCCCCAAGAGTTTAAATAAGTGAAAACTAAGTATAGATTTATAAGGTTACCTTAGCTTATTTAATTTTTTGGAATATATATTCATATAAATATTTATAATTTATTTCAATTATGACTTTCGAATTTCCTACAAAAATAAATGGAATGAAGTAGACTACAATATCTAATTGCAATTTCTTTTAAATTTGTAGGTCAGTATAATTAATTAAAATGAAAAAGTAAGACTCAATTTTGGGAAAATATTTATTTTTGCGTATTTATATCAAGCCAATGTAAAATGTATTATTATATGATTTAATAATATAAAAATAATGTATGAATTTAAATACTTAACATGCACAAATTAACTTGATATTAACAGTCGATGCGAATAAATTTTACCTCCCATTGTGTTCTAGAATAAAAATAAAAATACATCATATAATTTCTTTCTATATATTTTAATACTTTAATTTTAGTGGACAATATATTAAAAATATATATTGTTGATAAGAGATGATAACTTCACATGTCTAGTAAAAAAAAAAAAAAAAACGAAAAATTTGTTTTTTTTTCATAATTTTAATTTATTTTATTTATCTTACTTTTTAAGTTTGTTTTTAAAAAATTATCCTTTTTTCGATTTATCAACTCTTTAATTCTAACTTGTTAAAAATCATGACATCTTGATATACTTTACATCTCTTTAATTTAAAATCACGAATTTATCTTCTAAACTTTCTTAATTATTTCGTAATCAAGTTAAAATCAAACAAATAAATTAAACGAGCGGAGGTGAAAACATGTGTCAAGCAAGGAGGTTATACTAGTACACCTGTTAGCTCCATTGTGAGACAGATAGATTTTGAAATCCAAAATAAATTACACGTAGGTGTCTGTATGTAAATGTAAAAAAGAGACATAATTCTCTTATATTTTTTGTTTTCTTTATGTCTTTTGCAAGTTTGGTTTCTTTGATATAATTTGAAGAATTTTTCACAAGTGACAAAATTTTGAAGATGAAGGTTTGTTCTAGCTCTTTATAAAACTTTTATAGTTTAATTTTTCAATATGTTAACAAAACATCTCTAAAATGTATTCTATGATTTTTGAGTCTTGTCATAAATTAAATGTATTGAATGTCTCTAATTCTTGTTATTACTATTTGGAAAGTTTGAGATTGATATTTTCTTTAAAAAGGGTAAGGCACAAAGTCCTAGACTATCGTCGAAGTTTGACGCGCTCCTTAACTTTAATTAAACTAAGGTTTTATCGGCTTGAATTCTTTTTGTAATTTTTTACGTCTTTTTAGCTCATATGGCGTTCAAACTTTCACTTTCAAACTCCCTGAAGTTACGGAGTGTGTCAGGTATATATAAAAATATATAAAAAATTAAGTTTGGGTAATTGAATCTTAGTAATTTTTTACCTCTTTTTAGCTGCTTATGTGGCGTTTAAACTTTCACTCTCAAACTCTGTGGAGTTACGGTGTCAGGAACATATAAAAATATATAAAAAATTAAGTTTGGGTAATTGAATCTTAGTTTATTTGGAGTGTGTTTTTGAATTTCGATCATTTACTTTCGCGTTTACCCAAAAAAAGGGACTTATTTTCAGTGATTTTTTACTTTTAAACTAATTTTAGCTTTGAAAGTTTTTGAATAACTCTTAAAAGTGTTTTTGAACACTTCTTAAGGCCGTAAGAGTACCAAAAAATTTAGAAAGTTAATAGCTTGGGTTTTCAAACTTATGACTTTTAACTTAATAAGTCTGGAAAAATTAAGTTTAATTTTAAGTCGAATAAATTAAAACAAAGGGAGTAACTATTGTGGGCCACTATTACCATAAACCAAATATTGGAAGAAATCTTGTGAAATGATGACATCTTGTGCTTATAATTTCATTTTGTGTTTTTTAATTTGATTGGACGTGATACATGTAACATGTACCTCAATTTTCGTATCTTCAGATTATATAGGAAGTCTTAAGATCGAGTTTAAGTTCTATACCCCAACAGAATGATCCTACTAAATACTTTTGAAAGTCTAGATAAATGTTGCAAGATATCTATTTTTTGAAAATAAGATAAGTACCTGCCATACCAAAAGAAGTGTGACAGACGCTCATTTAAAAAAATAAATAAAATAAGACAAATAAATTGAAACAGATTAAGTAGGATTACTGTTTTTTTTTAATTAAAGATGAACAAATTGAAATGAAACGAACTAAATATGGTTATTGTTTGTTAATTTTTTTTTTTTGTGAAGGTTCATGAGAAAAGGTCTCACTCTCATGCAAGTGATGAAGAGAAGAAAGTTACTACAAGAAAGCAAAAGGCTGAGGCGGCGCCAAAGAAGCCGAAGATCGCCAATGAAGGCGAGGATAAAGATAAGGTTAATGGAAGATCGAATGCTGCAGATGTGGCAGCTGAATTTGAGAAGTTCTGTAGAGAGACAAGAGAACATCTCTCCATCAAACAAATGCGCGAAATTCTCGAAGCCAATGCCCGGGATGCTTCAATAGCTGATGAGGCTGTTGTTCCTAGATGGTTTGTCACATTCATCTTTCTTAATTTGTTATGCTTCTTTTTTGTAGTGTTTTTTAAGTGTTTGAGTTGAGGATCATTCGGAAAACAACCTCTCTACCTCCTTGCCTAAAAGGTTAGGTTCGTTTAAGTCGGGAATAGAGATAGATTGCATCTGATACACTATATCATGACGTGATAGCCAACTTTTAGGTGTGTGTACACTCTATCCACTTCAAAGCAAATCCATTTGCGAGATTTCATTTTTTGTGTTGCGTAGTTTAGCTTAACCATATCCTCTTTCGACCCCGGACTCCACCCGTGGGATTGTGGGATTTCACGGGGTATGTTGTTATTGTTCGTTTGTTTAAGTTACGCTCTCTTGGTTTGTAAGATTTTGCGCTTAGTAGGGTAGTTACCATAATTTTGGTTGAATCTTTACACTATTAACATAGTTTTAGCTTTGTTTTACGTTGTTACTTTCTCTAACCAGTGTGTTTTCATTTTTAAGATCTGTTCTAAAAAAGTTTTAACTTAGTACTATTCAACTTCGAATTTTTCATTTTGATCCATCGAGATACTTACCATATAGTCACACAAATGTCTGATAGTAAGCTAAGCTAAATTTATGTGGTACGCTTTCCTTTTTAGTTTGTTCTAGGAAGTCAGACTTCCTTACTCGGAAACAATTTAACTTTGAACTTTCATTTTGTTTGAGATATCTGTAACCACATAAATGATTTTTAGGTCGTCAAAATCATTACGAGTTCGAATTGGATACGAGTTTATATTTTTGGATACCTAATAACAGGATTTCGGTTTACACGTTTGTATAAAGAGATTTGAAGTGTTGCAACAGTTCAGTTTATAATATGGTTTCTTATCGAACTATGCTTGTTAGAGAATGTTGTGTAAAATGAACTTACTGAACTATGCTTGTTAGCCAAGACATACTATTCTATGGTCCTGTCGGCGATTGTCCAGTTTGTGGTGGCAAGTTAGAGTTGTCTGGTGACAGCTATCATTGCGAGGGAGCATATAGTGAGTGGTCCAGTTGTGTCTACAGCACTAGGTCTCCACCAAGAAGAGAGGAGCCTATAAATATCCCCGAATCTATTGGAAAAACTCCCGTCTACGAGGTGCCGAACACTTCTTTACATTCATAACTTGCTGTATAATACAGGTACAATGATCTAAGTTGACTATTTATTCATGTTAATATGATAGCTAATTGAGAAACATAGGGACCCAAAAAGTCGTCCCAAGCGAGAAATAGCTTCAGTGGATAAACCATTTGTAGGAATGATGATTGCTCTTTCAGGCCGTCTTTCTCGAACACATGTATGTATATACATTATTTCCGTATATTTATGTTATTAAAGTGCATTGTATGACATGAGGACTTTTTCTCTACAGCAATATTGGAAGAAAAAGATCGAGAAAAATGGAGGGAAAGTGGCTAATTCTGTTATTGGTAATGATCCAAACCATATGTTGATTTGATGCAATGACTTCGATTGCAATCTTAAAGACTAAAATGGCTTTCCCTTTTGGCAGGGGCAACATGCCTTGTGGTTTCTCCCTCGGAGCGTGATCGCGGTGGCTCGTCAAAAGTAGCTGAAGCAGTGTATGTGTAAAATATTTTTTTTGCATGAATCCGGTTAGTGTTGGCGATTATATCTCACAGCTAGGTGCTGTATGTTCCTCAGGGAGAGGGGTATCCCAGTAGTGAGGGAGGCTTGGCTGACCGATAGCATCGAGAAAAAACAAGCTGAAACATTAGATGCATACGATATTGCCAGTGACATTGCGGTAGAGGGGAAAGGTCTTGCACTAGATCAGCAAGATTCCAGTGTGGTGGCACTTGAAACCTTAACAGCTGAGGTACTATTGCAGGCTTTTGTATTCAATAGTGATCGGTTTCCTTTTCGATCTTTTACACTGAAACTTATAGTTATTTGCCAAAATTGGTTTGACATGGTTGTAGCTAAAAGTGTTTGGAAAGAGAGCTGTGCATATCGACAGTAAGCTGCAGGATGAAGGTGGAAAAATTTTAGAGAAAGATGGCATATTGTACAATTGTGCTCTTACTGTTTGTGATCAAGGGAGGAACCTGAACGAGTACGGATCAAGAACTAATATTTTTTTCTTTTATAATTTCAATGTAGTAACTAATAGAATGTTTAAAATGGTGAAGCTTCTGCATTATGCAACTTATCGTGGCGCGAGAGAATCGGTTGTACCTTTATTACAGGAAGGGAAAAATTGGTAACAGCCCCAGAGCAGATGACAAGTTGGAGGAATGGGAAAACGTGAACGATGCTATTAGAGAATTCGCAAAGCTCTTTGAAGAACTGACGGGAGATCAGTTCGAACCATGGGAAAGAGAGAAGAAGATTCATAAGAAAAATATGAAGTTCTTCCCTATTGATATTGTGTGTGCTCTATTTACTTCCTGGAATAAAGTATTTTTGGTGTTTCGATTGTTCAGTTTTAAGTATAAAAGATGTGGTGAATTGTAGGATGATGGCGTTGAAGTAAGGTATGGCGGACTAGGCCTTAGGCAACTCGGGGTTGCTGCTTCACATAGTAAGCTTGATCCGAAGGTAGCAAATTTAATGAAAGTCCTCTGTAGCCAGGAGATTTACCGGTAATGTCCTATAGGATTACTCTTTTTGTTGTTTGTTTACATGTGTACGTGACTCGTACTGTTATCTGTTGAATGAAGGTATGCTCTAATGGAGATGGGATATGATTCACCTGAGATTCCTATCGGGATGGTTACTGATCTTCATTTGAGAAGATGTTAGTCTTTCTCGTCTTTGTGCATTCTCCGCTGGCGATTGGCTACATTTTAAGTAACTTTGCAACCATACAGGTGAGGATACCCTCAAAGAATTTGCGGAGAAACTGAAATCTTCAACGCCAACGGGGAACAAAGCAGACGCCGCTTGGGCCGATTTCACCCAAAGATGGTTCACTCTCGTACCGACTACAAGGCCCTTTCCCTTTAAAGACTATGAAGAACTTGCAGACCAGGTAATTGCATATTAGAGGGTTTTGAGTTCCTCTTATAGACGTGTCATATGATAATATATTAATGTGTTTCTGTATTGTGAAAATTTAGGGTGTTTCTTCTTATGAGGCGATTCGAGATATCAATACTGCCTCCCGTCTTATAGGTGATATGTCAGGCTCAACGTTGGACGATCCTCTTTTTGAGCGTTATATGAAGCTAAATTGTTCTCTTTCACCTCTTGAGAAAGAGGAAGATGACTACAAAATGATAGTGAAGTACCTGGACAAAACTTATGAACCAGTGAGCATTGCCGATGTTGTAAGATCATTTCACTCAGTCTCCATACGTCAAGTCCATTTTGGATATCGGTTCATTACGAAATATCTGTAGCTTTGATCTGAGGTGAGGTTATCTGTTTTCTTCAGAGCTATGGTGTATCGGTTCAGAATATCTTTGCTGTTGAAGCAAGTGCATGCCCCTCTCTTGATGACATCAAGAAATTGCCCAACAAGGTTCTGCTATGGTGTGGTAAGTGATTCTTGGATCAAGATTCGATCTTATTGCGACTGAATGGATAGACCTTAAAATAACAATATGTGCATTACTTACTCTTTGCTTGCAGGGACTAGGAGTTCAAATCTATTGAGACACTTGCAGTTGGGATTCTTGCCTTCAACTTGCTCACTTCCTGTACCAGGTTACATGGTATGTTCAGCAGGGCATATAACATTTATTTTGTCAAAGTGTCGTGTTATTTTCTGCAAGTCTGTTTTCCTTTTCGGGCAGGGAAGAACTTCTTTGGGGTTTATATATTGTTGTTTTTTTGCAGTTTGGAAGAGCCATCGTTTGTTCGGATGCTGCAGCAGAAGCAGCCAGATATGGATTCACAGCTGTAGATAGGCCAGAAGGTTTCTTGGTTTTGGCTGTTGCCTCACTGGGAGAAGAAATTCAAGAGTTCTCCAGTCCACCTGAGGTACTGTAGAAAATGCTAATTGATTTTAGATTTTTCTGTTGCTGAGGATCTAACTTGGACAGTCGAGGTTGGCCATCCCTAACCTATCATCCACTGTCTTTTGGCCATCTCTTTTCTTGAGTAGGCAGTAAGAACCGATAGTCGGCTGTCGCCCCTATCATCCCGTATCTTCCGTGTCTCTTTTGTCTGGTCTTAGGTTCTTAGTCAACTCTTTTCTCACCTCCATCTCTCTCTTTTGGCTTGAACTTACGATTCGTGACTGCTGCTCATACGTGCCAAAGTAACTTGCTCACATGCTGGGTCCCTAAACTTGCCAGCTATTTGTATTTGACTCTGGACTGACTCAGGGATGGAACAAGTTGACTGACTTGGGGATGGAGGCTAGCCTACTTATTATGACTCCGGATTGACTCGGGGCCACAGCAAGTTGGGTTGCGGTATTGAGCTTAGTGCTAACTCTACTTCTCTCAGACTCCGGATGTACCAGGCTGGAACAAGTTGGGAGTGTGGTATAGAGCTGCAAGTACGGTGGTGGTCAGAGCTAACGTCGAATTTTGTACCAAATGCAGGACACTAAATCTCTGGAGGAGAAGGGGATTGGAGCTAAAGGGCTTGGCAAGAAGAAAACAGACGAGTCGGAGCATTTTGTGTGGAAGGACAACATTAATGTCCCTTGTGGCAAGTTAATTCCATCAGAGCACAAGGAAAGCCCTCTCGAGTACAACGAATATGCTGTATATGATCCACAACAGGTACTTATAATGATGAGAAAAAAAGATGGTTTTAATCAAGTTTCAATAGGCAAAGTATATATGGTGTTTACTGATCTTCTGTTTTTATTGTGTAGGTAAGCATAAGGTTCTTGGTGGAGGTGAAATTCGAGGAGAAAGACGTTGAGTATGAAGCAGTTGAGCTCGAGACTGAGCAGCAGCCCGAGGAGTAACCGACGAAAAAGTGAAGGAAGACCAGAGAAGGGTTGTTGTACATGGACATTTTGCCTGTTCTCTAATCAAGACTTTGTTATGGGATTTTGTAGTACTTTTTGGGGCAATAGGATGTGGGAACTTGTTTGTTAGATGTCCAAGTAAATCATAGGAAGTTTGTTTTTGTAGTTGTGGATGTTTGGTTCTTGATTCCGGTTAGGTGCTTGGGAACAATTTTGTGTATATATTGCAGCTAAGTGCTATAGTATATGCTATGTGGATCAAGTATTAGGTTCTACATCTTTTCTTCTTCTTAGTCCATGTGTTCTTTTGACTAGCATGTTCATTTGTAAGTTAAAATTATGAATGAATCGTTAGTATGGGCTAGGCCAGCCTAGTTTAGCTTAGCTTGTCTCATCAAGGTTAATATGAGTTAGGGTTAGGCCCAATAGGTACATACTAGGCATGGGTTATTATTGGTTAGCGTTGTTTGGGCGGTTAATATTAGTTACGGTTAGGCCCCATCTATGGGTTAAGCTTGTTTAGTCGGTTAATATGATTTATAGTTAGGCCCAATAGGTACATACTAGGCATGTTCAGTTGGTTGATATGAGTTAGGGTTAGGTTTGTTGATCTAGGCTCGTTCCGTCTAGTTGGTTAATATGGGCTTGGTTAGGCTTGTTTGACCGATCAATGTAGGCTTATTCGATTAGTCAATATGGATTAACGTAAAGCTTGTTCAACCTTGTTTTTCCTGTCAATAAAACTAGGGTTAGGTTTGTTTGATAGGCTTATATTGTACGTTTCCTCATTTCATATTATTTCATTGTCTTATCATTTTTATTTTTATATATTTTTTCATTCCATCTGAATATAATTTGTTTTACATAGTAGAGAATCCACCAAAAACAATCTCACTTCACTTTCTATCTATATTTTTACGACCTACGAGTAAAATTTATTATATTCTATCACTTTCTATCTATATTTTTACGACCTACGAGTAAAATTTATTATATTCTATTATTTTTAGACTCCACGATACAAATAATAACATGTATGATTCCTGAGTAGGCAGCCTTACGTGTATCTCACGCGTATGGCAAAACATTTCTCCTGTAGGATACTTTCAAACTTGTAATCCTCTTCTCCTGTAAATTGGATACTTTCAAACTTGTAATCCTCTTCTCCCCTGTAAATTCAACTTTCAAATTCTCAAATTTCGATTTTTTCAAGTATTTTCCGATCTCCTTAATTTGATCTCTAATCAATCTTTCAATTGAATTAGCCAAAAATCCCCTATTTCTAGGGTTCATATCTATCACCTAATCCACAAAAAAAAAAAATGCTCAAAAGTTTCAGAAAGATCCATTACTTAGGACACTGTTCACACGATTTTTTCTAAAATCAGCTTCCTTTCTGAACACCCTTTTGAGTTCTGAGCAAAACCCAGAAAGTTTTTTGGCTAGTTTTGTGGTTTCTCGGAACACCCTGTTGAGTTCTGATCAAAACCCATAAATTTGTTTGGTTAATTGTGTGGTTCTTCGGACACCCTATTGAGTTCTGATCAGAACCCAGAAATTTTCTTGGTTTTTTTTTTTATATGATCGAAGATGTATAGCAATTTTAAGGAGCAAGCAATTGAGTATGTAAGGCAAGCAG
The DNA here is from genome assembly GCF_036512215.1 of Solanum lycopersicum. Taxonomy (NCBI): domain Eukaryota; kingdom Viridiplantae; phylum Streptophyta; class Magnoliopsida; order Solanales; family Solanaceae; genus Solanum; species Solanum lycopersicum. The sequence goes on along the minus strand of NC_090810.1, from coordinate 58,382,560 downwards.
TGCAAGAGGACAATGGTGGAAACTATGCAAAGGCATTTCCGTTGTATATGAATGCATTGGAGTACTTCAAGACCCATTTGAAGTACGAGAAGAATCCTAAGATAAAGGAGGCAATTACCCAGAAATTTACTGAGTATTTACGCCGGGCGGAGGAGATTCGGGCTGTGTTGGATGAGGGTGGGAGTGGGCCTGGTCCAAATGGAGGAGATGCAGCTGTGATTGCTAAGCCTAAGACTAAGCCTAAGGATGGTGAGGATGGGGAGGATCCGGAGCAGTCTAAACTTAGGGCTGGGCTTAATTCAGCAATTGTAAGAGAGAAACCTAATGTGAAGTGGAATGATGTTGCTGGATTGGAGAGTGCCAAACAGGCGTTGCAGGAAGCTGTCATTTTGCCTGTGAAATTTCCTCAGTTCTTCACAGGTGTGTGTATGCTTTTGTTGGATTGTTTTTGTGTTATTGCTGCATTTTGCTAGTAAAGATTGTTGCTTTAATTGATGGTTTGCTTTGTGATTATGAAGTAGCTTAAACACAATCGTTTTTGGCATAATACATAAACAGAGGCTCAAACTTGGTCTTAGCTAGCAAGTAAGTTCTCCAACCTTGCATATGCACATCTACACACTTCAACTTGTCTCCACTATGTCCGATAAACACTCCAACTTACAAGATGGCCATCTAGACACCTCCTAAGTCAGCCGAGGCGTCTTGATGTGCACTCTCAAAGTTGGAGTGCTTACTTGCTAGGTGAGATCAAGTTTTAGTGTATAGTTTATGAATTATGCCTTATTTCTTTTGGGTGAATGAAGTAGAAATAAGTCAATAAGATGTTAGGTGTTGTTAAGGGATTATAGTGCTTATTATGCAGTGGGAAGTGGGAACTACAGGCAGTTATACAGAGTTTTATGTTGCAAACCAAACACTTCCGACTACTAGTTAGAAAGATTTTCACTTATGTCAGGGTTACATTGGTTCCAATAGTTATAGTTTTTAACTTGAAGTAAGTTTGAGTATTTACCTATTGAACGTTTTAAAGCATTTCAATTTGGGGAACGCTAAGGGCCAGGTTAGTCTATGGATAACCAAATGTGAGAAGAAAATGAAAATGCTTTCTGTTGAGCATATGTAGGAGTTCTTAGATTATTAGTTATGTTGTGGATGATTATTTTCTCTACATTCTAAATGCCTTACAACTCTTTACCATTTGTGTGTGGGTGTTTATGTGTGCATTTTGAAAATGTGAAGTTCGGCAAAGAAAGTGGGTATTCTTTGCCCGTGACTGCATATTTGTGAGAAAATTGTCTTATATACTTGGGAGACTGAATAGTTAATTGCATTGGCACGGGAGGTGATCTCCGAGTAAATCCCATAATATGGAATTCTCTTTATAGTTGGTCCAGGATTCATGTTACAACTCCTCCTAGCTCAACCAAAAAAGTTGTAGTGGGATAAAAATCATTAAGGAAAAAAAACTTGTGAGTTTTATGTTCTTTTTCTCTTAATGGGACATGAGAGATGGTTGAGTAGTTTTGCGATGTGCGCATCACATAACTTGAGTAATTCTTTGGGTGCTTTTGTTCACACCAATTTGAGTGCTTTTTTCCTCCTTTCTCATGTACCTACAGGCAAGAGACGGCCGTGGAGAGCTTTTCTTCTTTATGGTCCTCCTGGGACAGGGAAGTCTTACTTGGCCAAAGCTGTTGCTACTGAAGCTGACTCCACCTTTTTTAGGTATTTGTCCTCCTACTTGCAATTGTGTTTGTTTATAATGTTGTCCATTTTACTGCAAATCGGAGCTATCAACTTCAGGTATTTCCTGATTAACTGCAGCTTTTATTTTGGAAAAAACAGAGGCTTAAATTGCAAATTTGGTACATTATATCACCTGTCATTAGTAAATGAAAAAGATCTCAAGCAAAATGAGAATCTGCTTAGCAGCCCTAGAAAGAAGTCTGGGGAGAAAATGCAACTGATTTTGGCCATTTGATTGTTAGGTTCTTTATTTTATTTTCTGTATAGTTTATCTTTTGGCCGTCCATTCTCATAAATTATTATCTGTATAGTTTTTATGACCTTTCTTTCTCATAATTTGTGTTGATTTTCTTCTTTTCATAGATGATGTTTTTATGTAATCTGGTTCCTTTATCAAGAATCAGAAGTAATAAGGAACATAAAGGGCTCAATCACTAAATACAGAATGTGATTCAATATCCAAGGTCAACTAGGAAATTTTTACATTGCCTGAGTTTTCCTTCTTGGAGTGTGGGATGGTACTTGTGCCTTTCAAGTTGGCTGATGTAAGCCTCTTTATATACTCAATATGCCCAGAATGTTTTGTTTCGTTAGAATCTTAATTAGCTCTTGCTAATTTACCATCTTGTTCATGATCCATGAGTTAAAAGGGCTCTGTAGTTTCATGGGTGTTGCTCCTTATCTGTTGTGGGAGATGTTGTGTGATCAGTAATTATACTCCCTCCATCCCAAAATAAGTGTCACCTTGGCAAAAATCATGTCCATTAAGAAATCGATAAATATAATGTGTAGTTTACTAAACTACCTTATTTAATAAATGTCTTTTGAAAAATTGAACACTACTTAGAAGATAGAGTATAAGGATATATTTGGAAAAACACTACTAAACCACCTTATTTAATAAATGTCTCAGCATTATCCTGATTTTAACCTCTGGATGAGATCATCTTGTATATCTCCAGTTTGGTAGACACGTCTCACACCAATGCTAGTGATGCTAACCCATGAATCTTAAAATAAGACCAGTATATCATGCAATGTTGATGTAGAGCGGAGTCAAATTGAACCTTCAGTTAAGGCCTTGTTTGTGATTGCAGTAATTTCAATAACAAGCTTACAATAATAAAATTTTAGTAGGATTATACAATCAAAGATTCATCAGTTTTGTTTTGTTGCGAAGACCTCCAATGAAGGTCAACATGTAGAGCTTTTGCTTCGTAGTAGTTGTTCTTTTAGGCTAACCCCCCCAACAGCAAAAAAATATGTCCTGTCACCGAACTTCTGTGGGGGTTATTGGGGTGCCAAACATTTCCTGAATTGTGAAAACCAAGGGATAGCATGTGAAATCATGCAATATGTTGAGGTCTTTCTAGAAGCAAAAAGTAATATGTTTAATGGGCCCTTCTCCTGAAATTGTGATATTCTGTGCTGCCATTATGTGGGAGATTTCAAGATGCCTGCGTCCTCAAATGATCCTATACCTGCAAATATTCTAATCTTCTGCAGTTCTCAGTGGTAATAAATCTTCCATTTGTACTATTGACTTCTCTTTTAAACTTGCACATGACCATCTTGATGGATGCATATAAACATGAGTTCCTTGCATGAATATAGTCATCATGTGTCTGTTCTTTGTCCGTTATTTTTTCAGTTCCCCATTTTCAAGAACTTACACTGTAAAGTTGGCGAGTGCCAACTGCTATTTTCATGCAGTGTTTCGTCATCGGACCTTGTATCCAAGTGGATGGGTGAAAGTGAAAAGCTAGTTTCAAACCTTTTCCAAATGGCTCGTGAAAGCGCTCCCTCCATTATATTCGTTGATGAAATTGATTCCTTGTGTGGGCAGCGAGGAGAAGGAAACGAAAGTGAAGCTTCTCGACGTATTAAAACAGAACTCCTTGTGCAGATGCAGGTAATTGATCTATCATAATTCATAGCTATGACGTGGTTCCTTGACCTCTCATAACCAACTTCGACCTATCGGAAAGAAAAGATGAAGATAAATTCCCCTGGCTATAGATTTCTTTTTCTTATTTAATTTGTTTTTTCAGGGTGTTGGTCACAATGATGATAAAGTTCTTGTACTTGCGGCAACAAATACACCCTATTCCCTAGATCAGGTGAAGAATGATCTGCACTTTAAAGTTGTGGATCTTAGAAATTTATTGCTGACACCGAAATTGTCCTTTACAGGCTATACGGCGAAGATTTGATAAGCGTATCTACATTCCGCTCCCAGATTTGAAGGCACGGCAACACATGTTCAAAGTAAATCCCGTTCTGTGATTTTTCTTGGGAAGTGAAGTTCAAGGAAATATACTGCAGCTTGACTTGTGAGAGCTAGAGTTATTTAGATTGGCTTGTTACACGTGCAGGTTCATTTAGGTGATACCCCTCATAACTTAAGCGAGAGTGACTTTGAAGACCTGGCCCGTAAGACAGAAGGTTTTTCTGGTTCCGATGTTTCTGTTTGTGTAAGTCTGGACTCTGGACCCTAATGAATTTGACTTTATGCCCGAAATGTTGTTTGTGAGTTTGTAGTTGGAAGAGACCCTCTCCTACACCAATCCACTTGAATTTGCTAACACTGAAAGAAAAAAGGGGGCAGTTCCTCTTTATTCTCCTAATATATTTATATACTTTCTCTTCTTGGACAGGTTAAGGATGTGCTATTTGAACCCGTACGTAAGACACAAGATGCTGTATTCTTTACTCAGACTTCTAATGGTACCTGGATACCATGCGGACCAACGCAACAGGGTGCTGTGCAGACAACTATGCAGGAGCTTGCTGCTAAAGGACTTGCATCCCAGGTAGATCTTTGGGATATATTTATTGTTCAAGATCACTGCCATAATTAATTTTTAATCTGGTCACTTAGCCAAATACTGCACATGTCTGGAATCTTGATTTATTTCGAGTCACTAGTAATGCAATAATTAAATATGATTCTAACGTTACTGTCTACCCATCATATGGTTATGTTGAACTAAAATGTAAGATTTACTGAACTACATCTGTAAGTGTCAATTCTGAATAGCTTGATTACCCCGAAAAAGGAAGAATTAGTAGCTAATATTAGAATCAAACAATAATATACTCGGTCTGATCCTCACAAGTGGGTCGGGGGAGGATAGTGTCCTTACCCCTACCTTATGAAGGTAGATAGGCTATTTGTGACAGACCCGTGTCTCAGTAGCTGATATTAGAATCATCTAGTAATCTTTTAGTCTGAAGTTCTAATATGGCTTTGGATAAATTGTCATCTTAACGGGCTGGACTAGCTAAGCATCCTGCTGCTTAATGCCTTTGCAGATCATACCGCCCCCCATTACAAAGACAGACTTTGATAAGGTTCTTGCTCGTCAAAGGCCAACGGTTAGTAAATCCGACCTTGAAGTGCATGACAGATTCACAAAAGAGTTTGGAGAAGAAGGTTGATGAGATTGATGTATACTGCTACACCTGGAGTTTCCATGATCTGCGTTCTTTCTCCCCTCTACTTGTCTGAAAAAATTCGCATTATTCAAAGGCTCTTCAAATGGGAGATTGACATTGTTTCCCTTCTTGGGTTGTATCAGTTTTAGCTTTGCATGTATTTACCAATGTCAAGACAGTACATTTTGCTAGTTTCTTGGGTTGTAATTCTGTCTGCAATTATTTAATTCACAATTTGTCAGCCACTGTTGCTATTAGTAACAAAGTTGGTAACCTCTCTTTTCTTGTGGCCAAGGGAGCTTCCTCGGCATATAACTAGTAAAGTTGTTGTCATATGATAAGGAGGTTACGGGTTTGATTTGTGTCATCATCTATAGGAAACAAGAATAACAGTAAAACAATGCAATAGTATAACTCTAATTTCAGTATGGTAACTAATATTGAATGGTATGGTATGTTGTATTGGAGATGGAACTGATCTTCATTTTCTGAAATAAGATGTTATTAGTCTTATGCTCTTGGCAAACTCTTCTCTAGTAAAATAATATTCCCGTCGCTCATTTTTTATTTGTCACTGTTTAACTTAGCACTTTCGCAAAGAAAACAATTATTGACAAAGTTTTGGAAATAGGAAACGTATATAATAGACATAATAAGGCTCTATAACTATAGTTTCGATTGCTGTTGAGGCTACAATTGTATATTTTCGTCCATTTGTATACACAAATAGGGTTAGTACATACAATTTCTGAGTTCATACATTTCAAAAATTTTCACTCCATTTTGTATATTTACTTATCAATATATGTTATGATTTTTTAGTACAAATCAAGCTAATAGCAAAAATAGATAAAAATATGATTGTGATTTTAAATTAAAATTTCGATAAACAATAGCTATAACATTTAATATAATTTAAAGGTTTGGTAATTTGTAAAACGAAAATCTATTTTAAACCAATATTTAGGCCTTTTCTCCTTCCTTAAAAGAAGCCGACAAAGCACTTTTCCCCTGTAAATTCAACGTTCAAACTCACAAATTACGATTCTTTCAAATGTTTTCTTCTTTCATAATCCAACTTTCGATCTCTAATCAATCTTTTTCTTAAGCCAAAACCAAAATCCCCAATTTTTAGGGTTCCTAATCCACCCAAAAAAGCTCAAAATCTTCAAAAAGATCCATTTCTCAGAGCACTGTTTATTGGATATTTTTTCTTAAATCAACTTTTTTCGAATACCCTTTTGAGTTCTGATGAAAACCCATTAATTTTCTTGGTTAGTTTGGTAGTTTTTCAGACACCCTTTTGAGTTCTGATCAAACCCTGAAATTTGCTTGGTTAGTATTGTGGTTTATTTTATTTTATATGATCGAAGATGTATAGCAATTTCAAGGAGCAAGCAATTGAGTACGTAAGGCAAGCAGTGCAAGAGGACAATAGTGGAAACTATGCAAAGGCATTTCCGTTGTATATGAATGCATTGGAGTACTTCAAGACCCATTTGAAGTACGAGAAGAATCCTAAGATTAAGGAGGCAATTACCCAGAAATTTACAGAGTATTTACGCCGGGCGGAGGAGATTAGGGCTGTGTTGGATGAGGGTGGGAGTGGGCCTGGTCCAAATGGAGGAGATGCTGCTGTAATTGCTAAGCCTAAGACTAAGCCTAAGGATGGTGAGGATGGTGAGGATCCTGAGCAGTCTAAGCTAAGGGCTGGGCTTAATTCAGCAATTGTTAGAGAAAAACCTAATGTGAAGTGGAATGATGTTGCTGGATTGGAGAGTGCTAAACAGGCGTTGCAGGAAGCTGTCATTTTGCCTGTGAAATTCCCTCAGTTCTTCACAGGTGTGTGTCTGTTAGCTTTTGTTGGATTTTCTTTTTGTGTCTGTAATTGCTGCATTTTGCTAGTAAAGATTGTTGCTTTGATTGATGGTTTCCTTATGATTCTGAAGTAGCTTAAACACAATTATTTTTTGGCATAATACATAAACAGACACTCAAACATGTCCTTAGCTAGAAAGTAAGCACTCCATCTTGACACTGCAACTCGTCTCCACCGTGTCCGATGAACACTCTAACTTACAAAATGATCATCTGGACACCTACATAATTTAAGAGCTACACCAGTGCAGGGTATCCACGAGACATAGTGGGGACAAGTTGGAGTCTTTAGTTGCCAGGTGAGAGCTGAGGCCAAGTTTGAGCGTCTGTTTATGTATTATGCCTTTAGTTTTCTTGGATGAAGGAAGTAGCAATATGATGTTAAAGGTATTATAGTGCTTATTATGCAGTGGGTATTATAGGCAGTTATACGGAGTTTTATGTTGCAAACCATACACTGTGGAGTATTAGTTAGAAGACACTTATGTCGTAATTGGGGTAACATGGGTTCCAATAGTTCTAGTTTTTAACTTCTGTAAAGAAGTAGGTTTAAGTCTTTACCAATTGTATATTTTAAGCCTTTCAATTTGGGGACCACAATGTGCCAGGTTAGTCTGTGGATAGCTGAATATGAGTAAAAAAATGAATTGCTTTTTGTTGAGCATGTTTAAGAATTTCTTAGGTTATTAGTGCTGTTGTGGATGAGTTAACTTCTCTACATTCTAAATGTCTCTCAACATTTGTGTGAGCGCGTCCGTGCGTGCGTTTTGAAATGTGAAGTTCGGTAAAGAAAATGCTGAAGTCCACAATGAAGAAGGCTAGGCTGCCAAAGGGCGTTAGGTACAATTTTGAGAGTCTCATGACTAGATTCCTGAAGAGCCTTGATGTGAAGGTGGAAGTTCTTCGCCTGTGACTGCGTGATCTTGAGAAAATGGTCTTCTATACTTGGGTGACTGATTGGTTAATTGCCTTGCTTAGCAATTAGAGACAGTTAGTTGTCTGGCTTTTTCTTTTGGAATTTCGCTTTATACATGTTACAGCTCCTCCTAGCTCAACCAAAAAAGTTGTAGTGGGATAAAAATCATTAAGGAAAAAAAACTTGTGAGTATTATATTCTTTTTCTCTGTGTGTTATATTAGAGATGGTTGAGTGGTCTGCAACGTGTGCATGACATAACTTGAGCAATTTTTTGGGTGCTTTTGTTCACAACAGTTTGAGTGTTTTTGTTCTCCTTTCTCGTGTACCTACAGGAAAGAGGCGACCATGGAGAGCTTTTCTTCTTTATGGTCCTCCTGGGACAGGAAAGTCTTACTTGGCGAAAGCTGTTGCTACTGAAGCGGAATCCACTTTTTTTAGGTATTTGTCTTCCTACATGCAATTGTGTTATGTCGTCCATTTTATAGCAAATCGAAGCTATTAACTTCAGATATTTCCTGATTCACTGCAGCTTTTATTTTGTAATACCAAAGGCTGTATTTAAATTGCGAATTTTGTACATCATATCATCTATCATGTGTGAAGAAAAAAAAGATCTTGAGCAAAATGAGGATCTGCTTAGCATCCCTTAAGATTATAAAGGAAAATTTCAGAATACCAATAAGAAGTCGGGGGAGAAGATGTACCATTTTCTTGTTAGGTTCTTATTTAATTTCCTTTGTATTTTTTTTTTTTGGCCTTCCTGTCTCATAATTTCTTTATCTTTATAGTTCTATGACCTTCCTTTCTCATATTTTTTTGTTTATTTTCTTCTTTGCATGAACGATGTTTTGATGTAATTTGGTGCTTGAGTCAAGGATCAGTAGTAGTAAGAAACGTAAAAGGGCTCAATGACTAAATACGGAATGTGGTTCAATATCCAAGTCAACTAGGAGTCTTTTACATTGCCTTTGTTTTCCTTCTTGGAGTGTGGGATGGTGCTTGTGCCTTTGCGTGGAGTTGGCTGATGTAAGCCTCTTTATATGCTCAGTACGTCAAAAAGTTTGTGTTTTGTTTGAATCTCAATTAACTCCTGCTAATTTACCATCTTGGTCATGATCCATTGGCCTTGTAGTTTCGTGGGTGTTGCTCCTTATTTGTTGTGGGAAATGACTGTCTGCTCATAAAATATAGTATTTGTATTAGCTTTATTTTTGTTGAGATTTTATGGTTCTTTTGAGTGTCTACCTCCCATGAGGTTCTTTTCCTCCAGAAATGGCATATCTGGGTTGTCTCCCTCGGTGGTGTATCACTTGCAGATTTATACATCTAAGACAGAATCTGATGTTGGAATTGCTTGATAAATATAGTCTGGTATCCAGGGGTGTTGAATGTTTTGACTTGGTACCAATTTTATGGAGTAGTTGTGCCATAGAGGTACATCCACCCTTAAGTCATAATATAAATGTCTTTGCATGTGTATCTTAGGAAGTATTCAGGGTGTGAAGACTATAGTCTAGCATAAGGGGATGACCAATGAGTTGTGGGGGTTATTGGGATGCCTAACATCTTGTGAATAGAGACAACCAAGCTATAGAATGTGATATTATTGGATTGATGCCTTTTTAGAAACAAAATATAATATGTACATAGTACAATGACCCTTTTCCTGAAATTCTAATATACCCGGCTTCCATTTTGCGGGCGATGTCAAGATTCCTGATTCCTTGAATGATTCTATACCTGCAAGTATTCTGTGAAATCTCTGCAGTTCTCAGTGGTAATATATCTTCCATTTGCACTATCTAATTTCTCGTTTAAATTTGCACATAATCATCTTGATGGAGGCTTATAAACATGAATTGCTAACATGAATATAGTCGTCGTGTATCTGTTCTTTGTCAGTTATTTTCTCAGTTTCCCATTTTCAAGAGCTTACGCTGTAAAGTTGGCGAGTGCCAACTGCTATTTTCGTGCAGTGTCTCGTCATCAGACCTTGTATCCAAGTGGATGGGTGAAAGTGAAAAGCTAGTTTCGAACCTCTTCCAAATGGCTCGAGAAAGCGCTCCATCCATTATATTTGTTGATGAAATTGATTCCTTGTGTGGGCAGCGAGGAGAAGGAAATGAAAGTGAAGCTTCTCGACGTATTAAAACAGAACTCCTTGTGCAGATGCAGGTAATTGATCTATCATATTTCATAGCTATGATGTGGTTCCTGGACCTCTCGTAACCAACTTCGACCTATCAGAAAGAAAAGATGAAGAGAAATCCCCTTGGCTATAGATTTCTTTTTCTTATTTAATTTGCTTTTTCAGGGTGTTGGTCACAATGATGATAAAGTTCTTGTACTTGCGGCAACAAATACACCCTATTCCCTAGATCAGGTGAAGAATGATCTGCACTTTAAAGTTGTGGATCTTAGAAATTTATTGCTGACGGAAATTGTCCTCTACAGGCTATACGGCGAAGATTTGATAAGCGTATCTACATTCCGCTCCCTGATTTGAAGGCACGGCAACACATGTTCAAAGTAAATCCCGCCTTTAAATGAAACTACTTCATAAAAAAAAATGTTCAAAGTAAAATCCTGTTCTGTGATTTTTCTTGGAAAGTGAAGTTCAAGGAAATATATTGCAAGTCGATTTGTGAGAGCTAGATTTATTTAGATTGGCTCATTACACGTGCAGGTTCATTTAGGTGATACCCCCCATAACTTGAACGAGTGTGACTTTGAAGACCTGGCCCGTAAGACAGAAGGTTTTTCTGGTTCAGATGTTTCTGTTTGTGTAAGTCTCCTTAATGAATTTGCCTTGATGCCCACAATGTTTTTGTCTGGTTTGTACTGGAGGTAACAAAGGCGGGAATTCCTCAATGTTCTCGTCATATATTATATACTTATTCTTCTTGGACAGGTCAAGGACGTGCTATTTGAACCTGTACGTAAGACACAAGATGCTGTGTTCTTTACTCAAACTTCTAATGGTACCTGGATTCCATGCGGACCGAAGCAACGGGGTGCTGTGCAGACAACTATGCAGGAACTTGCTGCTAAAGGACTCGCGTCCCAGGTAGATATTTGGGACACATTTATAGTTTGAGATCACTGCCATACGTAGTTTTTTTTATTTGGCTGCAACTTTACCTTTCTCAATAAAAAAGTTCTTATGAGTTTTAGCTGGAATATATTGGGGCCGGGGCGTACGACTGCACATGTCTGGAAATTTGACTTCTTTTGATTCACTAGTAATACAGTAATTAAATGTGATTCTCGCATAAAGGTCTGCACATCATATGATTTTGTTGAACTAAAATGTAAGAAGAGATTGTGCTTTTAATGAACTACATCTAATAGCTGATATTAGAATTAACAACAACGACAACAGACCTGATGTGCTCCCACAAGTAGGGTCTGAGGATTGTAGAGTATACGCAGACTTTACCCTACTCTTGTTAGGTAGAGAGGGGTAATTTCCGGTAGATCCTCTGCTCTAGAAAAAGAATTACCTAGTAAATATTCTAGTCTGAAGTTCTGATATGGCTTTACATAAACTGTCTCCTTATCTGCCGGGACTAGTTATAAACAGCTTGCTGATTAATGCCCTTGCAGATCATCCCGCCACCCATTACAAAGACTGATTTTGATAAGGTTCTTGCTCGTCAAAGGCCAACAGTTAGTAAATCCGACCTTGAAGTGCATGACAGATTCACGAAGGAATTTGGAGAAGAAGGTTGAAGAGATTGATGTGTTTCCGATAACTACTACGCCTGGAGTTGCCGTGATTTGTATTTTTTCTCCCTTCTACTTGTCTGAAAAATTTGCGATTTTCAAAGGTTCTTCAAATGGGAGAGATTGACATTGTTTACCTTCTTGGATTGTATCAGTTTTAGCTTTGCATGTATTTATCAATGTCAAGACAGAACATTTTGCTAGTATTTTTGTTGTATTTCCTTTTAAAATACTAATTGCAATTACTTTGTAATCATTTCATGAGCATTCCTACTTACCTTCTGAAGTTACTGACTCAAAGTGTGCTCAAAGTTCATGACTGGTGCAAGCTTCATCTTCGAATGGATCTGACGCGTGTGTGCCAATTTTCACTATTATGAGTCAGTTGATTTCGATTAAACGAGATCGCCCCAGAGAAGAATGTACCCCAGATAAGAATGTGCCCATGAAGGTGTCATCAGATGTTGTAGAACAAGTTAAGCAAAATTGCTTGAAAAATGGAATCATAGGTACTTTGGCTAAGGGCAGGACCAACTACTCCAAGAACAGTTATCAATACACTAGTTATTGGTATAAATGACATGAAGAAATGTATATCTTATAACAAATCATATTGATCTAATCATTTCAGATATTTACATAAATGCAAATCAATCCCCAAGTGTTTGAAAGTAGCAAGTATCACTGTGGAATTAGTCGAGGTGCATGCAAGCTGACCTGAATATCATGGACATACTAGAGGCCTCCCCTCACAATTTCAAGAACCTAGGGTTGACCGCGGATGCATATTTGTGGAAAATCTAGCACATATGTGCAGCCTCTCTTTGATTTCAAGTCTGATGCATAGGCCAGCCAAGTCAGCAGAAGCAAAAGCTTGGCGAATATGTACTAGGCAGATGCTACTTGCAGCAATGCATAAGAAGTTACAATATATGAGGTTAAACCTACAACATAAGAAGAAAACAGTGAGGAATCCGTCATTTTTTATAAAATATGAGGAAAAACCTGAGATGTTTCAACTCATTGAGTCGATTCTGATACAGAATCGACTCATCAGTTAGATAAACTTCAGTAATGTAGCAAAGCATAAACACAGTTAATGGTTCTAACCTGTATCTGAATATAGATTTATGGGGTAGCAAGAAATCTCTGAAGTGTCAGCCGTTGTCAAAAGGCGTTACTGAATGGTCCTTCCTGGACTCTGAACAATTCCACATCCTTCATGAGTTTGACATGCTCAAGGTTAGGTTCAAATTAAAACATAATCAGAAAGAGGGCTAGAAATGAAAGAGCTGCCAGTTGGTCATCATTGTTGTTGCAAGACCACCTTTCCTACAGAATGCAGCATTACGAGCAGCAAGACCAGAAAAAACATGTTGAACAAAATACCTGATGACATACTTCGATTCTCGGTAAGCGACAAGAGGCTCTGACATTCTTTATCTGCAGGAAAGAAAACCTCCACTCAAATTAATTCTTCTGAGTTTCTGATTGTTTTCTGTAAGGCGGATCGCGATTGATCAACTGCTCTTAAAAATCAGCCAAAATGACACCATTTCTATCCCTCAGTCCGTAAGTAAAATTACTTGAATCTGTAGATATGTGAAGTTGGAAAATTCTCTGTTTCTTCCTCTAGACTGTGCAGTATCAAAGTTTGAATCCATGAACAAAATAACCGTGAGTCATAGTATTATCTGGGGGCTGATAATTGATGCAACTTCGGGTATAGGCCTGTCAGCTAAAGCTCCATTAGTTAATGGTGCCTTTGCTTATACAGGAACCAACTGTGATATGCTGCTATCTCTTTGTCTATTCGAAGAGCTTGAATTCACCAATAATCACCGCAAGAACATAGACCTCCTTTAAAGTGATGGAATCTATTTGAATCCCTGACGACTATTTGCCTTCCTTCTATCTTTGATATTAATTTAATAACAGTGTGACAGTCGCCACAAACTCTGAGATTCTTCACTATCTGAATGGGAATTCCTGGAGGCGCGGCAATCAATCCAAAAGCAATAGCTAACCTTTCACTGTGCCGAGAAAGAATGGTTTCTTTATGTTCATCTTCCACATCATGAAGAACATAATTTGTATCCGGTTGATATCCTGCATCCTTCAATCGGCCACGTAACTCTTCGAGTTTCATGTATATACTGTCAGATAGGGGATGTGAAACATCACCAGCCATGAATGAGTAGGTCTTATTCTTAACCTCAATCCAGCTATACCCAATCTCCTTTTTTACTTTTCTCACATCCATTAGTTTCCTTACTTTCGCTCTTTCTTGCCAATCTCCAGTTGCAGCATAGAGATTGGATAGGAGGACATATGCAGCTGAGTCCTGAGGCTGAAGAGAAATGAGATTCTCGGCCGCCAATTTCCCCAGCTCTACATTGCGATGAACTCGACTTGCTGCCAGAAGAGTACGCCACACAATTGCACCAGCAGGAAATGGCATTTTATTGATAAGAGACATGGCTTTATCCAGCATTCCAGCTCGGCTATACAAGTCTACCATGCAAGAGTATATCTCCATTTTTGGTGAAATATGAAAGTCGTTTACCATCATCTCAAAATATTTTTGACCTTCATTTAGCAGTCCAGCATGAGTACAAGCAGAGATAACTCCTATGAACGTTATATTGTCCATATCTAAATTCCTTTTCCGCATTTCCTCGAATATCTTTAGAGCTTTTCTTCCATAACCATGTTGGGCATATCCTGATATCATTGAGTTCCATGATACTAAGTCTCTTTCTGGTTGTCTCTTGAAAATCTCATTAGCACTTTCTATGTTTCCTCTCTTAGCATACATAGTTACCAAGGCACTGCTCACACACAAGGCATTACTGTGACCTGATTTGATCGCGCTACAGTGAAATTGTTTTCCTTGCTCCACTGATGCAATGGAAGTAACACACGCATTGATGACACTAGAGAAGGTAAACTCATTTGGCCTGACCCCATCTTTGACTAATTGTCGGAAGACTCTGACAGCACCTTGAATGTCTCCTTTTTGCGCATAACCAGATAACATAGCAGACCATGTAATAATGTCCTTCTCATCAATCTCTTCAAAAACTTTCGCAGCCTCATCAGTATCTCCTGTTTTCACATAGGCGTCTAATAATGCAGTTCCGACAGTAGGTGAGCTCTGGTACTCAGTTTTGATGACTTCTGCATGTACTTGGAACAGCGAAATAGACGGATGAGCTGCAAGAATAGTAGAATAAGTGAAATCGTTTGGCCTTATCCCATCCTTTTTCATTTGGCAAAAGAGATTCGCCGCTTGCTCTGGTCTATTATTCTGCATATACCCGCCAATCATTGCGGTCCAAGAAACCACATTCCTGAATTTATGCATTATAGAGAATAACTTGAAGGCATCATCCATCTCTCCAGACTTAGTATAAGAGACCATGAGCGCTGTTCTGATGTTATTGTCAAAATAGAACCCGTTCTTCATAACTCGACCATGAAGCTGTCTTGCAAAAACCAATTCTTTAAGGTTAGTACATAATTTAACAGCTGTAACATAAATCGATCGCGTCATATCCACACCTGCAAGTCTCATCTTGTGGAACAACTTAAGTGCTTCGGAGTAAAGCCCATTAGTCACCAGACCAGCTATCATACCATTCCAAGATACTTCATTCCTATCTCCCATAACCTCAAATACAGTTGTAGCCTCTCTAACCATCCCGTATTTCAAATACATGTTAATCAAAGAATTCCCAACAGACGTTATCGCCTCAAAACCACACTTGATAACCATACTATGCACTTGAATCCCTTCTTCAACTACACATTTATCAGCCAAAACTCCAAGAACTGTCGCGAAAGTAAACCCATTAGGCTTAACCCCTCCAACTAACATTACACGAAACACTTGTAACGCTCTATCAACCAACTTATTACACGAATAACCCGAAAGTAATGAAGTCCAAGTCACAACATTCTTGTTATCCTCCATTTCATCAAAAAATTTCTGACCATCATCAACATTCTCCATTTTCATATACATGTCAACAAGTGAAGTCCCAACACTAACATGGTCAAAGTAACCAGATTTAACACAAAGAGTATGCACCTGTTTACCAAAAAACAAATCAAACACACAAGCAGAGACCTTTAATATACAAGAAAGACTCGCCCCATCAATCAAAAATCCATTACGATGAATACCCACAAACAGATTCAGAGCTTCTACATTGAAACTATTCCGGGAGTACTCAAATAACAAGTGATTGTTCAAAGAAACTCTCTGAGACTTTTCATCAAACACTTGGTGTGCAGAGAGATAATTTGAAGATACAGAACAACTTGTTTGAGCTTCTTCTTCAAAATCAATGGCGAATGAATGAGAACAACAATGGGTGTTCAATGGATTCTTGAAATGCAGAAAAGGCCTAACTTTTTCCAAACACGACCTTAGAATCATTGCCGGTTTGTTTGATTTACAGTTGGAAACTGAAATTTAAGTAGTACTACTATGTTTTTAAAAAAAATATATAATTTCACGTAGCAATATTAAAGTTTGATTAAATTTTATTTTCAAAAATTGTATTTTGTAAAAAAAAAGTTATTTGGTGTTTAAAGTTCGTACGAGAGGTTCGACTACAAGTTTTTTTTCATATGTATTTAATTTAAAATTACTAGATTAATTTTTTTAAAAAATTAATTCAAATAGGTTACACAAAAAAATTTACTAAATTAATATAGACGGAATTATAATATATAATTATTTTTAGACGTATTATTTAATCGATAAATTTATAAAGAGTGTTTTCATATTTAGTAAAGATTAATTTTGAGTTGTATCTTACTAATTTATACATCATATTTATTAAATATTTGCATTAAAAAATAATATTTTATTATACATAAAGTATATTGAATACATTAAAATCATATATCCTATTAAATTATGTATCATATTTATTAATTTATATAAAAAAAATAGATTCATTATATACAAAGTACAATGTATGTGTATGATTCATTGCAACTCTCTATTTATTAAAACATTATAAAATAAATTCAATGATTCATTGTAAAAATACATTTATTTTTCCTATTTTTAATTGTTTTTCAATAATTAAATATTATTCATTAAATCTTTACTAAGAACATTCATTCAATATATAAAGGTGAGAGAATAAACTATATACAAACAACCTAGGAAATTCCTTAAAATTATATCAAAAAATAGCTTTTCATTTAAAAATATTATCTTTAAAAAATTATTAATTTATTAAATATTAACAAATATTTTTATAAAAATACTCATTTACCTAAAGTCGTAAACTGACTCGAACATTGTTACTATAGTAAAAAGAAAAACTCTGTCCCATAACTTTATGTTCACTAACCAAAAACAAAAAATTATTTTATGTGTGCGCCTTTGTCTTCTCTCAATTTTTTTTTTACCCTACAAAAAATTCTGTTTTTTTTTTTTCTGTTTTGTGTCACAAGACTTGAATAGTCTAGTAATTTTTTGATTATATTCTTCTACTTTTTTTGCAATTTTTTTTTTCAGTCTTTAATCTTTTTATTAGATTTGACAGTTAGCAAAATCATTGGATTTTGCATTAAAAATCTCTTTTTTAAAAATAAAACTTCAACCCCACTTCACCTTTTACTTTCAAAATCTAGGGTTTTTTTTAAAATTTTTGGAACTGAATTAATCAAGATCATTTTTTTGTCCAAATTTTACTCCTTTTTGGGTTTTTCCCCCCCTTTTTTTTGTTTTTCTCAACTAGGGTTTTATCTCTTTACTTTTTTTTTTCTTGTGGGGGTAATTTCATTTTTGTTGTTGTGTTTGATTTTGGGGTTTCTTCTTTGGTATGTTGATTTTGAAGTTGTGGGGTTTTTGTTTTTTGAGTTTAGAGTGAAAAAGGTGGAGTCTTTGGGGTTAAGCAGCAAAGAAATCAAGAATTTGAGAATTTTGAAAGATGATTGCTGAGAAACCTACTTGGATTAGACATGAGAGTATGCAGATTTTCTCCATTGATATTCAGCCAGGTGGTCTTAGGTTTGCCACTGGTGGTGGTGATCATAAGGTAACTGTTTTTTTATTCTTGTTTTTTTTTGTCTGGCTTTATTAACTTTTAGCTATTCATTGGTTGGCGTAGGGGAAATTTTAGTTAAATATTTTGCGAGCTATGTGCTAACAGTTTTAACTAGTTGATGAACATGGTTTCTGTTACTATCTACTGTCTTCATGTACTTCGACCATGGTGCATTTATTGTTCCTTTTTTAATAGGGTGCTTTATCATGCTTTGTATTGAAGCACTTCACTTCAATTATTTCTTTTTTGTTCTTCTTCGATATGCTTTTCCAAGCCGAGGATCTATGTGAAACAAACCTCTCTACTACCCTAGCCAGACTCAACTTGTGGGATTTAGCAGGGTGGTATGTTGTTGTTGATGATGGACATTTTTAGTTTATCCTGGATTTTGGAACCTGAACAATTGAAGTTGGTTCTGAATTCAATTAGTTCATCTTTAGTCTAGTACTAACAAATTTTCATTAGTTGGAAACTGTAAGGTTATTTTTTTTTCAATAGTGAAATGAAGATTGAGATTATATTATCTCTATGTGATCAAGGTTCTCAAGTGTTGGGGAGTTTAAAGTATGTTTCGTCCTTGTAAGAAATGCTATTTCATGAAAGGTTACTGGATTAGTTTTCTTGGGGTGGGTGGGTGAGGATTGTGCAAATTAGTTGAAGATCTAGCTTTTGGTATCACTTCTGATCCTCTGTAAAGGCATCTTTTTGCTTCTGTGTGGTTTATTATCTGTACTTAGTTTTGTTTGTTAGAGTGAGGAGCTTCTATCTTGATACTCATATCTGTTTTCTGCATTACTGCAGTATACTGTTACTAACGTAGTACTTCGCATTATATGCATTTAATCTTCAGGTTCGGATATGGAACATGAAATGTGTGGGTAAGGACTTGGAAGCGGATGAATCTACACCAAAACTTCTTGCCACACTACGTGATCATTTTGGGTCAGTGAACTGTGTTAGATGGGCAAAACATGGTCGGTATGTTGCTTCTGGCTCCGATGACCAGGTGATTCAAGTCCATGAGAGGAAACCTGGCTCAGGAACCACAGAGTTTGGTAGTGGAGAGCCTCCTGATGTAGAGAACTGGAAAGTTACCATGACATTGAGAGGACACACTGCGGATGTGGTAATGAGACTGATCTTTTAGCTTCTAAATAACTATATTGCTTGCTATGCAAATCATTTCTTTTTGATAACTGTTGTGTTAGACCGCACATGCGTGCATCTCGACTAATTTCACGCAATTCCCACCACCTCCTAATCCCTAGTGTTTGGATTTGAACCTCATGGTGCTGAACTGACATCATTGACCACACCCTTGGGTGCTCAAATCATATTAGTTTTGACAAACCTCTTTCTTAATATCCTATATTTGGCTCTCACTGTGATAGTAAGATCTGAGAACTTTGTCATTCAGTGGACCTTGAAATCATTTGAGTTCATATTTGCTTCTGAATAGATGCTTATATTGTCTAACCATGTACCTTACTAACCAATCGGGTTTCTCTTTCCATGTTTAAAGTAGGTGGATCTAAATTGGTCTCCAGATGACTCGACATTGGCTAGTGGTAGTATGGACAACACCATCCATATCTGGAATATGAGCAATGGTATATGCTCTGCTGTTCTGAGGGGTCACTCTAGTCTTGTTAAAGGTGTCACCTGGGATCCGATTGGTTCATTTATAGCTAGTCAATCAGATGATAAGACTGTCATAATTTGGCGAACAAGCGACTGGAGCCTTGCTCATAGAACTGAAGGTCACTGGGCAAAATCTGTGAGTTTCTTTTACTCTTAAAATTTTATTTTATGTTTATTCTGAAACTTATACCCTAACAATTGTGTCTTTTTTTCAGCTTGGATCGACCTTCTTTAGGCGTCTTGGATGGTCACCCTGTGGACACTATATAACTACTACTCATGGTTTTCAAAAGCCTAGGCACTCTGCTCCTGTTCTGGAGAGAGGGGAATGGTCTGCCACCTTTGACTTCTTAGGACACAATGCTCCTATTATTGTCGTTAAGTTCAATCATTCTATGTTTCGGAGGAATTTGGCTAACGCTCAGGAAGTGAAAAATGCTTCTCTTGGATGGTCAAATGGTTCTTCAAAAAGTGAAGGAAAAGAGTCCCAACCCTACAATGTCATTGCTATAGGAAGTCAAGATCGCACCATAACTGTCTGGACTACAGCAAGTCCACGTCCTCTTTTTGTTGCCAAGCATTTTTTTGCTCAAAGTGTTGTGGATTTATCATGGTAAGTTAGCTCATAGCATCATCAACATTGGTCTTTTTCGCAACAGTAAAGACATTTTTTATCTTGAATTGTCTTTGTTCTTTTTTGGCTTTGTTTCAGGATATAATTTTCTCTGTGCAGGAGCCCTGATGGATATTCACTGTTTGCATGTTCTTTGGATGGAAGTGTAGCCACTTTCCATTTTGATGAGAAAGAACTTGGTCATCAGCTATCCGATGCTGAATTAGAGGAGTTGAAGAGAAGCCGCTATGGTGATGTTAGAGGTCGACAGGCAAATTTAGCTGAAAGTCCAGCACAACTGTTGCTTGAAGCAGCAGCTGCAAAGCAGACTTCAAGCAAAAAACTAACTACGGTTCTTCCGCAAGTTCAAGCAACGTCAAAATCATCTGTTGATTTGGGTAGTGTGGTGATTGTTCCCAAACCACAATCTGATAATGGGAAAAAGACTGAAGGAGTTAACAGTGATAGTTTAGCTAAACCCGCAGCTTCTACACGCTTGTCAAGTCCTGTGAAACAAAGAGAGTACAGAAGACCTGATGGTCGAAAGAGGATAATCCCAGAATCAGTTGGTTTTCCTATCCCACTGGAGAACACCTCTGGAATTGCTCAATCTCCTGTTGTTGAATTTCCTAATATGACAGTGGAGCAAAGGAAAGATGATAATGGTATGGTACTGTCTGGTGCTAGTGTTAGAGATGGATTTGCAAGGAAAACAGTTAGTGTCAGTGCTGATCAAAGGGAGCGCTCAGGTGTAACTGCTAGAGCTACCATCAGTGATAGCCTCATCATTGAGAAGGTTCCACCTTCTGCATGCAAGGATGGAAGTGTCGGCATTGAACAGATGGGAATTGTCAAGGATCCTCCTCATTCGGGTACTGGTGGTACACTTTTAATCAGGGTTTTTGATAATAAAGAAGGGGTGGACATTGGTCCAATTTGCTTAGAGGCTCAATCCAGAGAACAAGCTGCCAATGATGTTTTGGGGACAGGAAATTCATTTGTAATAAAAGAAACTGAGATACTTTGTTCCAGAGGCGCTCAAACTCTCTGGTCTGACCGGATTTCTGGAAAAGTTACTGTTTTGGCTGGAAATGCCAACTTTTGGGCTGTGGGATGTGAAGACGGCTGCATTCAGGTGAGTTTCAAAAAGTTTGAACTACACACGTTATACTGTTTTCTGCACGATTGATTCTATCATTTGGACAAGTATCTTAGATGTTGATTGGTGGAATGAATCTGATTCTTTTATTTCCACTCATTTTCTGGTTATCTTCTGCTTTTGTATGTTGACTTTGTAGGGACTACACAAAAAATAAATTGACATGCAAAATCAGCAAGTGAATGTTTAGATTTAATTTTACCCTTTTCTTCCAGACTATCAGTCATGGGAATTCTCCCCTCTTCGCCAAGACGAGAAGTAGACTTGGGGGAGATTAAATTGATCTTCATAACACTTTGGACTTGATGACGGCTCCTCTTATCTAGTCCTTCCCTTTTTCCAGCTTTTCAAAATTTATTTTCCCCATTTCTGTCAGTTCTCTTCGCCTAATGAACAGACTGGCTTCTTGCCTTTGTGCTTTTCTCTTCCTCCCCTATCCCTGGGTGTTGTGCGTGTTAATTGATCTGTACATGCCTGAGTACCGTGAATCAGATTTTTGGCCTAAAATGCTGTCATCCAAATCCTTTACCTGCAGTTCTACTGCTTTTCAAGAAAGTGAAACATTTATTACTGCTGTAGTCTTCCCTTCTTTTGTGTTTGTCTGTTGCAAATCATCTCCTTGAGTTTTGCCCTCTTTACATCTATCATCACATTTTACATGAGTTAGGTTCGGTCTTTCCTAATATATACTGCCTCCATTTCATTTTATGCGACTCAATTTGACTAAGCAGAGTCTTAAGAAAGAAATGGTGACTTTTGAAACTTGTGGTCTTAAACATGCCTAATATCTGTGTAACTATAAAAGCTTGTCATTAACTTTTGAACGCTCAAGGTTGATTTGAGGACAAAAAAAGGGTTGCATTATTACATAGATCTCAGTTATTTCTTTGTGCTGCTAAAGATTCTTTTATTTGCTTGCTTACTCCAAATATTCCTCAAGTTGTATAATATATATATATTCTTATTCTCATCTTTGCTTGTAATAAGATTTATACAAAATGTGGCCGACGTGCCATGCCGACCATGATGATGGGATCTGCTGCAGTATTTGTTGATTGTGATGAATCTTGGAACTTTTTGCTCGTCACAAGGAAAGGTTCATTACATCTTTGGGATCTATTCAACCGGAAGTGTCTCCTTCAAGACTCGTTGGCGTCCCTTATGAACTCAGATCCCAAGGCAAATGCAGGTGAGTAATAAAAGTCCCAAGATTTAATTCATGTGTCTTCTGGCAGAGAATTGTGCTCCTTCTTTTTAAGCATTGCGACTGAGAACTGTGTTTTTCCTCTTTTATGCCTTGTCCTCAAGGGGATATTACTTCGCTTACAAGCTGACCGTTGTCCTGTTAAGTGTACTGCTGGAAGTAACATTTTCTAGTATTTCGCTGCACAAGAGCTGCAGTCATTTGTTTCTTTGTTGATTCATTAAATCCAAAATTGGACCAACATATTGCATCGTCTTAGCTGCATTTCATATCTTTTAACTTTTTCTTGATTTGTTAACAGGCACAATCAAAGTGATAACAGCAAAATTATCAAAATCTGGTTTTCCTCTTGTTGTCCTGGCCACACGGCATGCATACCTCTTTGATATGAGCCTCATGTGCTGGCTGAGGGTTGCAGATGATTGTTTTCCGGCTTCAAATTTTTCAAGCTCCTGGAGTTCGGGCTCATTGCATGGTGGTGAACTAGCGGCACTGCAGGTGGATGTTAAGAAGTTCCTGGCTAGAAGACCTGGCTGGAGCAGGTCAATGTCCATGTTTAGTCTGTATCTTACTATATTAGCATGTTGAAATGTTATCAGTTACAGTGTGACTTTTGCTGTTTGAATAACTGTACAGTTGGCATTTATGTGTAAGTTTCTTGCCTAATTTTGTTTTGGCGGCTCATCTCTCTTACTAAAGTTTGTGCATCTGCAGAGTCACTGATGATGGGGTACAAACACGTGCTCATTTGGAGTCTCAATTGGCGTCTGCTCTTGCTTTGAAGTCTCCTAGTGAATATCGTCAATGCCTTTTATCCTACGTTCGGTTTTTAGCAAGGTCTGTCATGTAATCCTTCGGTGATACGGAATCTTCATTTAGTACTCCCTTTGTTTCAGTTTATGTGACACTATTTCCATTTTAGTTTGTTCCAAAAAGAATGATACGTTGCTATATTTGGAAACATCTAACTATTAACTTCCCATATAACTTAAAGAGAAACATTTATAGCCATACAAATTTTATGGAATGATTAAGACCACAAGTTTCGAAAGTCTTTTTTTTTATATACTTAAAACTTTTTGCCAAGTCAAATTTATCTCACATAAATAGAAACAAAGGGAGTATCCATTTTAATCCATTGGTTAATGTTGGGAACTTCACCTTTAAAGTAAAGTGATTGATTAAGTTGAGAGTTGCAAATGAATGTTTAGTGCTAGATGGGCCTTTGGGTTATGTAAGAAACTTTTAAGTCTGTAGAAATTGTTTTGCCTAAACATTTGACGGGGGCTGGTTTGGAGAAACTAATAATTCTAGTTGAAGTTGGTTGAGAACCATGAGGTCGGAGGTTCAAATCCAAGGCAAAAACACTAGGTGATTTTTTCCCATTTGTCCTAGTCTTGGTGGACAGAGTTAGTTACCTGGTTTCTGTTGGTGGTAGTGGGAGGTGACAGGTAGCAAAAGCTGCCGTGATTCCACGTTGATAAAAAAAGAAGAAAAATTAGTTCTAAGAGCTGAATTTCTGGATTGTGAATGGTGCTATGTTCGTATTTATGTAGTCAGGGTTTACTTTGTTATGGCATGTATAAAATCCTCTCTATATTCATTTATTATTTGTCTAATTCATTTTACTTTTAGTTTTTTTTCCTTTCTGAAGTGTCATAATTGGAGAAAGTCTTGTTTGACTTTAAGTATTTTGCTTTCTGGTATTAGTATATCTCGGCTCTACATGTGTTTTGACTAGTGCAGAAATGTTTTAGTCGGTATTGTCAAAGATGAATTTCCACCTTATTTTAATTCTCGAGTATTAAAACATATGATTGCTCTTTAAATGCAGAGAGGCAGATGAATCACGCTTGAGAGAAGTTTGCGAGAACTTTCTTGGGCCTCCCACAGGGATGGCTGAGGCTGCATCCTCTACGTCAAATAAACCTGCTTGGGATCCTTGTGTACTTGTAAGGGCTTCTCACACTTCTCTTTTACGTATGTATTTCTTTTGGGGATTAGCCCAACTGCGGCTCAACTCCAACAATATCTGCAAATATCTGTTATTGTCTTTGTACATGAGTATGACCTTCCATTTTTCTCCGTCCTCTCTGACCACTTCTTATTCCATCACTACAGAGAAAAATGGTGATAATTAATTAGCATGTTTTTTTTCTTTTTTGAATGATATGAGATATAGTCAAATTTAATGGTGGTGTCCAGGCCATTGCGCGCACCTCGACTATTCCACTGGTACACTTCCCACAGGTGCTGGCTAGCAAGATATCTTCAAATATATTGGATCATGTATTAGAAAAAATAACATCATATTGCAGTTACGTGTGCAGTACTATTGCTTTTTGCAATGTCCAGCTTAATTTTCACATCTGACGAACTATGTCAATACTTTTTTGAATAACTCAAGCTTGAAAGTAGGTTTCATAGTCTAGCGAGAGAGGATTCAATTGTTAATATCTTCCTTGAAATTATGCCAATCTTCTTGCAGCTCAATGTAGGAAGTTGGTGATAAAAAGACCAACGACAGTTGTATTGTTTTAAGATGATGTTTTTGTTTTCTTGGCACCATGTTCATGCAGCATCTTGTTGTTATAATATACCTTCTTTTTATCCGTCACACATATTCTTTCATTTATTCATTTTTTGCTCATACTCGCTGGATTTCATTTTCTCAAAGTGAGATTCTGATCAAAGCTATCCATTTTCAAAATGAAATTCAAGTATTTAGAGATTAGTCTCCATGCTCAGTTACATAAATTGGCTGGCTTTTTATCAAGTTCTTGTTATCCCGACTATTGCAGGGTATGAAAAAGCAGAGACTCCTTCGAGAAGACATACTTCCAGCAATGGCCTCAAATAGAAAAGTACAGCGGCTACTCAATGAGTTCATGGATCTCCTCTCAGAATATGAGATACCTGACACAAATCTTGAACAGAGCAACGTTGCAACCACCACATCAACTGAAATGAATCTCGAACAGACCAAGGTTGCCACCACTACAGATAAAATGGATACTGATCTCCCTATGACTCAAAGAGCAGCCCCCAAGACACTAATAACTGATCCGACACCTTCTACAACTGTTAATGACCGAGATGATCCTGCTCCTCCTGCAGTACAATCAACTGAACATGTTGAGCCTTCTACACCATTGAAAGATCCTATGGACTCCGCTCAAGAAGGAGCTGATGAAGCTAAATCTGTACCGCCTCCAACAGATCAAATGAATTTGGATCCACCTGCATCAGTTGAATCAGAACCATTTCCGTCACCAAAGGAAAAGGTTTCTTGATGTCTATGTTTTCATAATATTAGATGTGATAGGCACCTTAAAGTACTGCTGACACAACAACTGATGCTGTGGACTGTAAAAACGATATTCCACACGCAGCTTCCAGGCTGAATGTCTGAGTGAATGCACCTAGAAGGCGGTATCCAAGGTATGTAACATGATAGACTTTTTGTTGTAGTGGAGTTTGATTATATAGTTTTTACGCCGTGTGAAGTTAAAGGTGTATGTACTCTCTCCCCTAATGAAGACATTCATTGAGGTCTTTGAGCATTCATATTCTAATGTTGAACAGCAGTTCTCAGAACTTGCAATAAGTACATCTAATTGTTTACACATTTGCTTAATGTTGATCTCACAGTTGGTGAAATATGTCTTGTCATTTCTTTAAATGAGCATTTCCTTAAATATATTGATGTAACATCAGTGCTATCGAAGGCACGTTAGCGCGTGGGTGCTTAACGTTGTCATCGATTTTCTCTAGACATACTTTTCCTTGCCAATGAGTAATTCTGAAGAAGCAACTAAACAATTATTTCTCTTTATGCTATTCCCCCCCTTCAATTTTGGTATATTTTGCTAGTTATTCATTAAAGTTAACGCTTTATTTGTGCTTCGCGTTTAAAGCTCCTACAAACCTTTTTTTTGGCTTTTCACCTTTGATTACATTGTACCAATCTCATTATTCTTATAATTTTGAGTTAGGAATAAAGTCGGTGAAATGTGGATTCCTTCAACTATATGTATGTATAAAGTGAGAGAGAATATAAGTTATTCATATTTGTGAGTATTGAAACACACAACGATGTTGAATTGGCCTTCACACATCTATTGTCGATTGGAAACATATATTTGGCTAGCTCGACATCATGTTATAATAAAAAAAATCATAATTTAAATATATTTTTGATCATTAATGTTATTTTCGTTACGAAGCTTAGAAGGCGGTTAGTCCACACTATTAATTCAACAAATTTTAACATTGAGTGAGCCCCATAGTAGCAAAATTTAACTAAGTTCTCAAACTTAAATGGTTCAATTCGATTAGACCATTATTCAAAGTGTACAAAAACGAGGTTCACAAATATTCAATAATCATTGAAATTAAGCATGATATACAAATTTATTGGTATCATCAAAAAAAGAAAATTATTTATTATCACATTGAGATATCGTGTCAAAACATTTTTTCCTAAATGTGTGTTCGAAAAGGAGCGGGGTCGGATTTGATATAACAATATAAGTTTTTTCTCAAACGCGTGTCTATCACCCACTTTGTAGGGTTTTTTTTTTATTGTGTAAGGGAGTTGATGATATACTTCATATCGAAATAGAGGCAATACGAGCCTCGTAAAATTTAAGACAAAGTTATACTTGAAGACAAGTTTGAAGTGATAAAATGTTTGTGAATATATATAACCAAACATGAAGTTATTGCACAAATATGGATTGTGGTACACTGGTGGGATTATTTCACCCTTAATCACAGGTCTCGAATTCGAGCTCTGGATATGGAGAAGCCCCTCCTGAATGAGTACTGTAAAACGTGAACTTGGGAGAGAGGGAAGATCTCGTAAAATTTAAACCATATCGTAATATAAATTGTCAATTTAAAGAATAAGTTGGTTGTATTCAGAGATAATAATTTGCAACCCTTGACTTATATTATTATATAGTATAGAAAATAGGTTGATTTGTTTATAAAAAATATTTTCTATGATCTTGAGCGACACACATTACTATATAATGATCGAGATTGATGATTACGATCTCAACCTTCGAAATAGATTCAAAACAAAAATTTAAAAATAAATGAAAATATCATTCATTAATAGCAGAAAAATTATATATTATATTTAGATTTTTTTAAATGAACGTGAAACAAAATTAAAATGAGGATAAAATTAGGAAGGAGACCGTAGAGAATATAAGCTAGTGATATTTGAATTAAAAAATAATAAAAAAAGTATTGTTTTTGGACAAAAATTAGAGTTAATGATAAAAAAGAATATATTTTAATTGCCACATTTTCATTAGTTTGATATCTCAACTATTTATTGTCCTGTCCTATTTGTCTATTTAAATTATCCTACTTTCATGAGTTTCATGCACTTAACTATCATTCGATCTGTATTAGAACACATATCGATATTGATTTGGCACTTAGCCTACACACATTTATTATCGATTGGAAACATATATTTGGCCAATTCAACATTAAGACATGTTTTAATATAACAAAATAATAATTATAATTTAAATATATTTTTAATCATTAATGTTATTTTCGTTATGAAGCTGAAAAGTGATTAGATTCAAAATGCTAAGAACCTTAATAAATGAAAGATATTGATTTTCATATTTGCCTCATTAATATTTAGGGGGCCTTAGATAAGATTTTATGATACTATTAGGGTGACTAGGGATTTTAAGAAAGTTCATTGACAATATTTCAAACAAAGATTCAAACAGTTAATAAGTTGTTATATTATTTTTTTTTATTTTTTGTGTCTGATGTTTGATATTCACATTGATGCTTAGTTAAATTTAAATTTGTATCAAAAAGTACTACATTAAGGGTGAAACGTCACCTCACCAGGACGACTCCATATTCAGACCTTAATACCAATAATGTATAATTAATTAGAATAAAAGAGTATTTACTATTCCAAGACGTAGATCGACATATCAATATTCCATGAAATAAAAAGTTGAATTTCATGTTTTCCACTTTGATATTTAAGGAGAGTTCCACAAGTTTATGTTATTTGACTTGTCATTGCCAATATTCTAAAATATATATACCTCTCTTAAATGCATTTCAAATACTTACTAATTAACAATATTATGAGACATGTTTAATTAAAAAAAGAATCATACATGTTTAATTATCAATTACTCCTAATAAAGGTGATTTTGGGACATCTAACGTATTTTTAGTGTAACACCATATAATTTAAAAGTCTTTTTTTATTTTCTTAATTTCCGTATCAAAAAATCAAATTAAGACAAAAAAAAATACTAAACAAGAAGACATTTATTTTCACTAGAATACAACATGAATTTAAGTTGTCTTATTTTGAATATATTCACATTATTGAAACTTGTATTAATTTGGTACTAGTCATTT
Organism: Solanum lycopersicum; assembly: GCF_036512215.1. NCBI lineage: Eukaryota > Viridiplantae > Streptophyta > Magnoliopsida > Solanales > Solanaceae > Solanum > Solanum lycopersicum. Next base: position 58,353,740 of record NC_090810.1, on the reverse strand, counting down.
TTTTTCATTTTTGCTCTCACAACACATTTTAGACTTGATCACTTTTAGTTTAGACGTTTGGTTTATTGAACTAAAAATGAAATATATGAGTATAATATAAAATATGTATTTGACTATATTATAAAATACGTGTTGTACATGTATGTCAAATCATGTCGTTTACAATTTTTTTTGTAAAATAAATTAATATGCAATTTAGCAAAGTGGACAAATGTTATTCAAGTAAAATGAAAATCTATTGCAAATTGTTGTATCGACTTCACCAAACATTCACAGATCACTAGTTGTCCATTAATTAATCACCAATAATTTTCTTCACTCTTTTATCATCAAAAATAAAAAGTTAATTAAAATACCTATTTATTGAAAATATCGACTGAAATATAAGTTGAATGATTTTGTAACAATTCAACGATTTTTTATAGATTTTCTTAATCGACTGACAAAAAATATTAAAAATTTTTTGGAGGGGGGAGAAAGGGCAGATGGAACCAAAGAATTTGGTGAAATTGTAGTAATTGGGTAGGTTAACTGTGACCTCCTACTGGATTTAATTAGGTCATCATATTTGAACCAATTTTTTTTTTTTTTTTTGGTTTCAAACATAATTGTAAGAAAATACTCACATGTTCCTCTTAAATTAGAAAGTCTATTAAAATAAGAAAGTCAAACCAAGAATGTTAGATGACAAATGTTTTCATGACACGTTTCTATTTTTAAAAAATAATAGATTAATAATTATTATCCACGAAAGATAGAGTAAGATCTACGTAGAATATTCTACTCTCGCCGGATCCTATACTTCTGGAGTTGTGTATTTTGTTGTTGTTGTTGTTGTTGTTATTGTTCTCTACTTGATTTGGATCCCAGTCGATTCAGATTTGTACCTCATAAAATTTATTTTAAAAAAAAGTTTTTACCAATTATTCGTTTTGAGAGTTCAGACCCGAAATCTCTAAAAGATAATACTAGCTAGACGAATTACTCATATTACATATCGTATATAGGCATACTACATAAACAAAAGTTCATACTTGGTCTTACCTAGCAGGTTTTAAACTTGGTCTTATCTAACAAGTATTATATGCGCTCAAGTTTTGAGAGAGAACATCTAGATACATTAATCCGTATTTATTATGTCAATTGAACGCTCTAATTAATTACAAATCGATCGTCTAATTAGAAATAACCTCTGAAATTTATATGTCACATCTATATCAGATGTCCACAAGCCACACTAGTATGGAGGAACTTGAAGTGTTTGGTTGTCAATTAAGGCAGTAGCGGAGTCAGGATTTTAAATAAGGGGGTTCAAAATCTGTAGAAATAGATTCACGAAGTAGTCGAAGGAGGTTCGACATCTACTATATATACATAATAAATTATTTTAACCATATATAAATAATATAAATTTCCGCTGGAGGAGATTCGAAAGAACCCCCTTATACTAAAATGACTCCGCCCCTGAATTAAGATGTCTAGACATGAATTATCAAAATTAAAATGCTTAATTACTCGTACCGAAATTATATGTGTGTATTATGCCTATCGTATATAATATGAAGTCAAATCTCACCCATGTATTGTTGGTTTCAAGAGTTAATTATTTTCTTATGTAACACCTTTATATTAATTAGTCAGCATCTTTATGAGACTGAGTTTGATATATTAATGTAAATCCAATGTATACATCTATATCATAATTCAAGTCCATTACCACAAAAATAAATTCACACTAAAAAATCACGTTCATTCGTTAAATTCGAAAAAAATCTAATATATAATAAGTATATTATCTTTGTACAACTCTATATTAGTTTCTTGGCACCGTAAACAATAAATGTCATTTGAGGGCATTGTTGTAGGTGCCTGCCCATGTGCTATGTAATTTGGTTTGATAGATATCGAAATTTTGATATTATAATATTTGATATTATTTTTTTATATTTAATATTTTATAAAAATTAAATAAAAATTCTTTTTATAGACCAGGACATTACCGAATTATTATTGATTGAATCGACTTTACTATGATGATCGATTGTGAAATGAAATTGTGTATTTGATTTGCAGCTATGAAATTTTCGATTAAGAAAAAACCGATAAGCACTAATAAGGAGAAATATTTTATTTTTTTTGAAAAATTGTACTCGATCATCAACACGACATATTTTTAATAGACATCAATCATTGAATAATTACATTTTCTCTTAATCGAGCTTAGATATGTTTGTAGATGTTTTCTAGTACTCAAGTAATTTGTCCTAATACTCTTTAAATAAGAACAATAATTTTACAATTATAAAAATGAAAATCAAATTGAAACGAAAAAATAAAAATGACATATCAAAATGAAACGAGAGACATTAATTAGGCTGAAAAAATAAAAATAACATATCAAATTGAAACCTATGACATTAATTAGGCTGAAAAATAAAAATAACATATCAAATGGAAACGAAAGACATTAATTAGGCCGAAAAAAGATAGAAGCAAAAGTCACACATATATACTATATATTGAAATAATTCACTCATGGTGTGAAATAGTAACATGTAGGGCCATAAAATAAAGACTTGGTCCTATTAATTGGACATACAATAATTATATATGTCATTTTGTTACATAGTTCTTATAATAATTATAATTATAATAATTATAAGGATAAAAGGCAAAAGTATCTTTTATATTACGATGGAAATCTTGAAAACACATTTTAATTTAGTTAAGGTTTTATTACTTTGTTGGATTTATTCTTTTTATAATTTAATACATTTTTGGATTTACGTGACATGTTCATAACTCCATCCAGTTGAGACACATAAAAGATATCTGAATGTCATGTGCGTCAAAAAGGTGTACATAATTATAAAAAAAATGGATTCAGAGGAATAACAAGACCTTAATTTAGTTAACATATGTCGCCTGAAATTTCGATCATACTCAAGGAGGCAGACGTATCTTATCCCTATAATTATTCAAGATTTGATCCCTCAACAAATTGAAGTTTCTTAGGAGTTTTTGACAGATCAAAAAATAGGACTAATTCTATTAAATGAATACATATATGAATAGAGACTGATGCAATGTACTTACAAAACTAGGTCGATTTTGTGTCAAAATCTAAAATTATGAGATAATTATTTGTTTTGAGACAACATGTTTTTTGAATCCATAGTTCAGTTAATCTGCCTAAAATAAAAAGTGATTTAATTTTTATATGTATAATATAAATAAATACCACATGAAATGCTTGATCAACCCCATTTCTAATGACTTAATTATTTTATACATGTATGTGTATTACGTGGAGTTCGTAGTTTAAAGGCTAAAAAAAATTGATAAAAAATTCAAAAGGGTTATATCAAAAAAAATTCTAACCAAAACGATAAAATCGTTACGTCAGTAGCGATTTATTTTAACGGTCGAGCAACGATTTTGCACAATTTTTATTTTTATTTTGAAGTTGCTACCTTGACAGCGATTGTTGTTATTGTTTTTTTAAGTTTCTTTTTAACAAATTGTTACCAAGGCAACGATATTAATGAAATTTTAAATTTTTTATTTGTGAATTTAAAATCGCTGCATTTGTAACAATTTCTTTTTTTAAAAAAAATTATGAAGCGATTTTCAATATATATATATATATATATATATATATTTAAATTGTGTTATAAGTCGCTGCAAAAGGCAGCGATTTTTAGTTAGTTTTTTTTTTTTACAATTTTAGCTTGTTTTTTTAATTGAAACTTTTCTTTTCTTTTTTTTAATTTTATTTTATAAATATTTCAGCTAATCATATTATGATTTAAAAAAATAATTGGCTGAAATATTTAAAAAATAAAATATAGAAAAAAAGGTTTCAATTTTAAAAAGATTAACTAAAAATCACTGCAAAGACTCCATTTGCAACACAATTTTTTAAAAAAAAATCGCTGTCTTTGAAGCGATTTACTTAAAAAAAATTTAGCGATTTACAATTCATAATTAAAAAAAAAAATTCACTAGCGATTTGAAATACACAATTAAAAAATAAGGCAGCAATTTGTTAAAAAAAACCAACAACAAAATCGCTGGCTAGGCAGCGATTTCAAAATAAAAATAAAAATTGTACAATATCGTTGTCCGAGCAGCGATTTTGCTTAACGCCGTCAAAATAAATCGTTTTGTCAGTAGCGATTTTACCGTTTTGGTTGGAAAGTGTTTTGATACACCCTTTTGAAATTTTTGTTAATTTTTTTTGCCTTTTAGGCTTCGGACTCGTATTATGTGCACGTCTTCAGAAATTTACCGACCACAATATTAAATTACCTTTCATATGTTTATTGTCACTACATCAAAAATGATCATTATCAACAATTAATTTTTAATTGTTATTAAATATGTATTTTTAGCAGCAATTAATACTCTTTGTATATGTCCCTAAAGTTTGTAATAATATTGATTCTAATGGCACTTAACTAATATCAGTATAGACTTTAGCACTCTTTATTTATATCAATATTTAATGTCGATAGTTATATTTATTGCAGTGTATGACTTGTCCTCGTTGACCCAGCCTATGAATTAAGTATTATATACACACTCCTTCGCTTAATTTGAATGTCATATCTTTGACCATGAAGTTTATGAAATAATTTTTTTTTTAAAAAAAATTATATACTAAAATAAATTTCAAATATTTGTATGACTACGTGCGTCTAATATAAATAAGAGTAAAATAAATTTTTGAAATTAAATTGTTTCTACGTATAAAAAAGTGACATTATTTCTTCGACAATTTTTTTTTTTTAAAAAAAGTGTACACTATAAAATGGAATATAAGAAGAATATATTTTTTTATTTAGAGTTCGGGTGTTATATTATCATCATATCATATCGATATATAATGTTCGTATGAATTTGATATTACAATGTCGTATTCACTTCTAATTGAAAAATAAATGTATATTTTAAAAATAAATTATGATTTAAATGAAAGAAAGTTGTTATGTAATTTAAAATAAACATCACACTATTAATTTAAATTTGAAATATATTATTTTTAGAACATTCTATTATGTAAAATATTTCCAAGAATGTTGGTTGAACAGGATAAACCAAACTTAGCTCACCCTTCTTTTCCAAATCCTTTTACCAAAATTACCAATATTGTGACATATATATTTCTTTCATTATAAATAATATGTAATGTTGGTGACCTCATCAAGAAGGAAACAATTTTCAATTAAAGAATAAAGAATAAAAAAAGAAAAAAGAAAAAAGAAAAAAAATATACTCTTAAATTAGTTTGACTTTCAAATTTTGGGTTCCCATCATGAGTTGTATATTTATTTATTTTCCTTTTGATTAATCTAAATTTATCTCGAAATAATATTTTTATTATGGAAATTCAAAAGATAAATAGTTAAATATACAAAGAAAATAAATTAATGTAATATCTATTATATATAAATAAAAGTAATCGATGTAGTTTTCTTATAAAGAGAATTCAGATAAATCTTAATATGCTATATAGTTCACCTCGAATAAGAATGTCCTTTATCGAAAATGATGTTATGTGATTGATACATGATTTTATGTTTATGAATTTCTACAACCATCTTGCAAATTAGTATTATTATAATAAATAATTGAGTTCACATACAAATATTTAGATTTATTAGTAAGTACAAGATTTTAAGTTACTCGTCAGTTCAATACAATAATTTTTACAGTATCTATTTATTAAAAATTGACTTTAAAGCTTCACTAGACAATGATATCTAACTATTACAACTAGGAGTAATAATTATTTTGAATACGTTTTGGTCCTTTTAAGTACACCATTTTATTTTATTTCTAGTTCCTCATTTGTCGTATGAAATCTATGTTGAACTTCAATCAATCTGAATTTACACCACAACCCACATAAAATCATATTCGAAGAAAAGCACTTCGTATAGAAATTTTTTATATTTTAACTCAAAGTGAAACTATTGATTTTTAAAAAAAAAGTAACTTTATCTACCGCATCATATACTGATTATAAGTATAATATTTTTGGTACTATCTAGCTATTAAAATTGACTTTCAAGTTTCATTGGACCATGATATCTAATATGAAAAATAGGTGTACCAAGGACATATATCCAATAACTTGCGTGTACTCCATCCAACAAATTATATGCTATCATTTGCAAAAAGTAAAAAAAAATAAAAATTTAAAAAATAATATTTTCTTTAAAGTCCCTCAATACTATATTATATAACACATGCACCTAATTTATTTCTATATATATTGCTCTCAACTCTATTGTGTTTTCTCATATTCTTCTAATTTAATACTTCAAATATTTTCATATCATTTGTGATCATTATATCTTACAAAAAAAAAAAAAGCAATGGAGATGACAAGTGTTCTCAATTTTCTTGAAAATAGAACCATTCTTGTTACTGGTGCTACTGGCTTCTTGGCAAAGAGTATACACAAATCTCTTTCTCTATTTCTTCCTTTTATTTTAGTCATATCGATGTTTGATATTTGCATTAATTAATTTAATTTTACGTTGAGTAAGGTTTATCATAAACGCTTTTTAAAAGGAATTTCTTTTATGTAAGAGAAGGAATCATTTTCATTCTATCACATTCTTTATTGGTTTTTTTCTTTCTTCTTCTTTTTCATCTAGTGTTTAGTATCTGCATTAAGAAACCGATTAATCTGGATTAACTTCATATAAGGCTCATTTAAGAAAGAAATGCTCCTTAACATATAATTTCTTTCGTACATAAAACATAAACTCGAGACATGTCCATCCCACCACGACTATCGTTGTTTTTTTTCCTTATCGTGTGTTTTCTATTACTCTCTCTATTACAAAAAGAATGTCTCAATTTTCTTTTTAGTCTGTTCCGAAAAGAATGACTCATTTCCTTTGTAGGCCACACTTTAACTTCAACTTTTCACGTGACATATTTAAGATCACAAGATTAAAAAACATTTTGGCATATTTGACATAACATTAATTTAAAATCACAAAATTAAAAGATTTTTTTTTTTATCTTTTTAATCTTCATTTCAAGTCAAACTAGATCATTTATTTTAACCGAAGAGAGTATGAAATATTAGCTAATTAAATACAATTTTAATTGTTTGATGTAGTTTTTGTGGAGAAGATTTTAAGGGTTCAACCATATGTGAAGAAGCTTTATCTTCTTTTAAGAGCTGCAGATGACAAGTCAGCCATGCAACGTTTCAATACTGAGGTACATAAAATATTTTCATTTTTCTCTATTTTTATTAGTATTCTCCGAACCTTTATGAATACGAGATACTTAATATATCGATCTATAGTTTTCTCGAAGAAAAGCTTATAGTGTTGAGTCTCTTATTTCCTTTACGGGGCTCCATAATAAATAAACTTAGTGAAAAATACAATTATTTTATCTACCAGATAACACATTTTCTTTACATAATTATGTTCTCGTAATGAGTTAAAGTACACGTGAAATTTCTTTTTGATAATATGTGGTTGTGAAATTTGAGCTATAAGATATTACGTGTGATATATTCAAAAGTTTAATTATTTCTTTTAAAAATTTAAATTATTAAAATGCACATTTTTATTTATTTGATTATTACTTTTTATGTTACATACTACTTTCCTTTCCAAAATACAATAATTTAGAAGAAGAAAAACAAAACTTAATAATGATCTTTAAGCAATTATGTGGTATGTAGGGAAAACATGATATTTATTATAGTATAATTTTCAGAATATTTCACATTATGTCACTATCATCAATTCTACTTTAATTTAATTTTTAATCAATGACTCCATGACATTAATTAATCCAATTCAGAAAGCTTATTTATGCAAATATTTCCCTTTTAGATTATTATTTTGATTTTGCTTTTTTCCCTAATAATGTACAAATATAATCCTTGAAACTAATTTCTAATTATTCTATACTAATTTTTATATGCTACAAAAGGATTAGACCTTTAAAATTGTGATCTAAAATAAAAAAAAATGAACTAAATAATTGATTATAACACCTTACATTTGACGAATCGAGAAAAAATAATTGTTATGACATATCATAAGCGTTTTAGTTTAATTAATCGAGATTCACACCAGATATCAAAAGTGTAAAAGTAAAATATTCTTTCAAGCTTCAATTTTTCTTTTAAAATCAATAAATAAAAGATTATTTATCTTTCGGTCATAACGTGTTCGATAAAATTAGTTGTCAATCACATGTGCAATGACTATTTATGTTTTTTTTTTTTTTTTTGGCTTTTAAATAGGTTGTGGGAAAGGACTTATTCAAAGTTCTAAGAGAAAAATGTGGACCAAATTTTACTACATTTGTTTCACAAAGGACCACAATTGTACCAGGTGACATAACTTGTGAGAATTTAGGTGTGAATGACACAAATTTGTTGGAACAAATGTGGAAGGAAGTGGATATTGTTGTTAATCTAGCTGCAACTACCAATTTTGATGAAAGGTATATATATATATATATATAAATATAAATATATTAATAATTAATTTGATATTAAGTTTATAAAATTTTTAATTAACCAATATAACTCTATGTTTCTATATATGTAGATATGATGTGGCATTGGGACTTAATACATTTGGAGCTAGTCATGTCCTAAACTTTGCCAAGAAGTGTAATAAATTAAAGGTTCTTCTTCATGTTTCAACTGGCAAGTGTACCTAACTTTTTCAAATATTAAAATTAATTTATTTTCTCGGACGTTGTTCGAAGTCTCCAGAAATGTTAATTGTCATGCCCGTCTTGAAACCTTCAAAAATATTGGATTGTTTTTAATAATCTGATACACACATTAACAATAATTTTGAAGAGTCTGAACAATATTAAAATTATTTCACTTTCTCCTATGTTGTTCGAACTCCCCATGACTGTTGTCATGCCCGTCTTGAAATTTCCAAAAATGCATTGTTTTTGAATAATCTGACACACACGCCGATATTCTTGAAGTGTTTGAGCAACAGAATTTGCTTCGATGCTTGTTACACTAGTTTTCCCTCCAATGTTTCCCAAATCAATTTTGTGAAAAAAAAGCTATACATAATTTTGTTATGACACATTAAGATCATAATTAACTACTATATAATAATAATATATTTTTAACCAAAAAAAAAAGTTATAAACTTTCACTAGGAGTTCGTCATCTACTATATACACATTAAAAGTTTGGCCATATATAATGTCATTTTTTCTAGTGCTCTTCCACCTATGTGAATAATCTTTTATAATAAAATATAAAAGTAAGTAATAATTAATTTTATTATTTGTTGTTTTTTTCAGCATATGTATGTGGTGAAAAGGAAGGGTTGATGTTGGAAAAACCATATTATATGGGTGAAACCCTAAATGGGACATTAGGGTTAGATATTGAAGCAGAAAAAAAAGTGATGGATGAAAAATTAAAACAACTCAAAGCTGAAAATGCTTCTGAAAAATCAATCACAACAGCAATGAAGGAGCTTGGCCTAGAAAGGTGTGCGTTCATCGTTAATCTGTTGCTAAATAATAGAATTATCAACGACTTTTTCTTGTTTAACATAGTAATATATCAACGTCCAATTTTATAGCTAATAATTTTTTTTGTACGTGAATATTATTGTTATTGTTATAATTAATTTCTCCGTTGATTTTGATCAGAGCTAGAAAATATGGATGGCCAAATACATATGTATTCACAAAGGCAATGGGAGAAATGCTTTTGGGAAAATTAAAAGAAGAAGTACCTCTTGTTATTAATCGTCCTACCATCATAACAAGCACTTTTAAAGAACCTTTTCCTGGTTGGGTGGAAGGTATCAGGTACTCGTTAAATTAAGAAAAAAAAAGAATTAAATTATATTTTTCATCGAACGATTTTTTTTTTTATTATCTTATAATTATTTTTGTGGAAAATTGCAGAACTATTGATAGTTTGGCAGTTGGATATGGTAAAGGAAGAATAACTTGCTTCCTTGGCAATCCTAAAACCATATTAGATGTGGTAAGTAATCATCCTACACTTATTAGAGAATATTTTTTCTAATCGATATACATAAATTATACATAATTATATACATAGTATACACGGATTATACATATTATACATCCTTCAACTAAACTAATTCTTAATTTAAATATCTCGGTGTTGGGGATATATGCGTTGATTCTTAACAATTTAACATGTTAATTCCATATTTTTCCTAGGTTATCAATTAACTCTCATTATGAATTTATTAATTATAATTATCTTATAAATGACTTGATCATGTGTATATATATATTGTTAGTGTGGAGTACTCACACTCTTCTACTTTTAAGCTAGGCTTGCTATTGTTTGTTGTTATTGTAGTGAAATCGTGATTTCTCTGTCTTAATCAAACGTCTCTAGTTCGATCCCTTAAATTGAAAAGAAGTCAATAGGAAATGTATAGGGCTTTGTCTTGTTCGAATCTGAATTAGTACGAACCTTATGCAAATTAACATCAAACATCTCATGAAAAATCTTGGTATTTATTATTTTAAGTCAATATAATTTGTTAACGTGAAACGCTCTTGCAGATTCCAGCGGACATGGTGGTGAATTCAATGATAGTAGCCATGATGGCTCATGCTGATCAAAAGGGGAGTGAGACCATATACCAAATTGGATCCTCAGTTTCAAACCCTTTGAATATCACTAATCTTAGAGATTATGGATTCAATTACTTTAGAAAAAATCCATGGATCAACAAAGTTAATGGAAAACCTATTATTGTTGGCAAGGTGAATGTTTTGAGTAGCATGGATAGTTTTCAAAGATACATGGCCCTTCATTACATACTTCCTTTAAAGGTTTGTTTCATTTCTCAACTCTTTAAAATATACATAAATATACAATGTACACTTTTTATATACTGGATATACATTATGAGATAAAAAAAATAGGCTCCTAATATACAATATACACTTGTTATATACTCGATATACATTATCGATTACTCATAAACGATATGTTAGGTGGGTAAAATAATAACTTGTGTCCTATCCATCCAGGCTTTGGACAAGTAATATCATGAAGTTTATATATTTGATATAAATTTTTGATAAATAAAATCATTTTAAATAATTTGATCTAGTAATTTTTAAAAACGGTTAACATAACTATGAATCATTCAGTTTATTAATTCAATATGTTTTAATTCGTCAAATATCGCTACTTGACATAAAAAAATGTTTAATCTTTTATTTTATAATAACTAATTTTATTTTTCTATATAGGGATTGGAGATAGTAAATGCAGCATTTTGTCAATATTTTCAAGGCAAATATTTGGAGCTTTACAAGAAAATAAAATTTGTAATGAGATTAATTGACCTTTATGGTCCTTATTTATTCCTCAAGGCAGCGTAAGTAATTAAAATCCTTAATTCTCTACATATTATTAAATAATAAGTAAAAATTATTTTTCCAAATTTTATTTTATTTTTAAAAATGTTATCACTTTATGTCTCTCAAATATTGTTTAAAAAAAATGCAATATCACTATATTTTATTTTCTTGGTTTTGTTATATATATATTTTATGCATTAATTTATCATATTTTCTACAGATTCGACGATTTAAATACGGAAAAATTACGTATTGGAGCAAAAGAGAGTGGTATTGAAACAGAAATTTTCTACTTTGATCCTAAGATTATCAATTGGGAAGATTATTTCATGAAAATTCATCTTCCTGGAGTTGTTAGATATGTATTTAAGTAATAAAATTAATATTGAAATTTTATCAATTAATTGCTAGGGATATTTAAAATTAAAAGTTTAAACCGTTTTAAAGTTTTAACCAAATGTAATTTTAATTGTTATGAATTTTATTCAATGTATCCATTTCAATTTGTTGTAATGTTATCCCTATTTGTTCTAAAAGAGGGTGTTATAGTATTCATTGTTTGAAATAATATTTTTTTAATTAAATCGTCGTTAAATTATTTATATCAAGATATAATTTACTTATTATGAATTTCATTCAATGTATCATTATCCATTGTTGTTGGATATTTGGTCTAGAGTGAGTGGCATATATAGTCTAATTCGATCTGGTTTAGGAGAGATACAATATATATATATATATGATGTATATTAATGGGCCGAAACAACCCAACACTTATTTGGGCTAAGAAGTTAATTCTAGGGCTCTTAAAATGTTTTGGACCGCTCTCTCTTCATTTGATCGATTTATATAATCTAATTTTATATTGTAAACTAGATGGTATTTGTCCGTGCTCTACGTCGAAAAAATTGAGGTATATTGATTAAAAGATATATGTGTATAATGTCTCTTTTTCTTCATAAAAGTAAAGATCGAAATACAAGTTATTTTTATTCCAAGAGAAAATACCAACAAATGAGTGCAATAAGCAAAGATTGAATAGGAAAAAAGACTTACCAGAACAACTTTTGTATTTAACATTTATCCGCATCGAGGGGCGGACCTACGTGGTTGTCAGGGAGTTCACCCAAACCCTCTCGATAAAAAATTATATTGTATATATATATGGTATATTTTTAATATTTTGTACATTTACTAATTTTAAACCACCTAAATCAAAGAAGAAAGATAATCCAGTAGTACTAACTGTGCAACTTGAAGTACTAATACTACAAACTTAGAAAATATATTAACCAAAAAACAAAGAGTTATATGTGATACACAAAAGGAGGCTACATGTGATAATACAATATGTAGAACACAAATTATCACGTAGGATATCACGTAACGTATATGTATCAATTTATTCAACTTTTATTTAAATTTAAATATCTATATGTGTACATTAAAAATCAAAAAAATATAAATAGTGAAAAACAACCATTGATTTAGAAATTTAATAGAAGCTGTCCATAGAAGTTAATTGGAAAAGGGAACATACCTACACATATCCAAGAATTCAACCTATATATCTTATTTTGTGTTGGATCTGTACATATATTTTTAGGAAAATATTTTTTATAACTTCACTACGGAATATAAAAAAAAATTAAAAAAGGATTGCGACAGGTAAAAAAACTTTCCTAAAAACATATGTATATTATATCAAACACAAAATAAGAAGAAAAAAAATAGAAGCGGAAGGTTAGGTGAGAGCGAGTGTGGTAGAACTTTTTTAAAGAAACAATTTAAAATAATATCTAAATTATTATTTGACTGAGGAGTTGAAGTAAGTATATATATATATATATATATATATATATATATATATATATATATTTATATATATATATATATATATATATATATATATATATATATATATATATATATATTGTATTCTCCTATATAAGAATTATTAGTTGTGCTTATTTTGATAGTTTGTGAACAAATTAAAGCTACTTCTTAGCCTTATGATTGAAAATAGGTAACAACAATTGTGTTGTTTCACTTGTTTATTTCACTTATTTTAGTAGTTTGTAACTAAAGCTTCAATTATTGTGTATGAGGTGGTGAGTTTATGCAATTGTATAGGCCTTGCTTTGTTACTCTTTCAATTTGTGTATTTTATTTTTTAAAATTTGTTATATATTTGAAAATTACATTAAACGTATTATAAATTACAAATAATTTACAACGTAAATTGTTGATTATATATATTTAAATATTGGGTACAAGATATCGTTAATATCACATCCTCTACCCAAAATAATCCGCAATAACTACAGCCTCTATCACAGCCTCTACCCTTCGGGTGAGCACTTTGTGTGCACGAAGTAACTCCCTCCCCCTCTCCTACTGTTTAATATCATGTAAACCGCACATGAGATATAATATGCGACAGACTCAACTCAGAAGGCATTGAATGAGGATCGATCCCGAATCATTTGTGTGAATAATCACCCTCCAAACCAACTGAACCATCCCGAGGGGCTATTATTACATTTGTATTAAGCAAAATTTCACTATATTTCAAAACTAAAGAAATTTTTTAAAAAAAATTTCTCTCTTTTCTTAATAAAGCTTAATGGACCAAAATTGGTTATAAATAAATTAAATGGGACACACTAGACCTTAAGAATAACCACATGATTTTACCTACATATTGTACCTTATGGCACATGGGCATGTTACATAATACAATACTAACATGCACAAGACATAGAAATTGAGTGGTCAAATTCAAAATATTGCCAAATTAATACTATAGGTTATCAACTTTCTACCTAATTTTTGGCATATACCAAAGTCCACAATTATATTTTGGTCCCTCATTCGAAAGACATATATTTGACATCTGTATTGAGATACAATTAAATTTAAAATTTGCATTGAAAAATTTCATATATAAAAAAATCGCGATTTTTAGAAATGACATACTCTTAGAAATAAAAAAATATAATTTTGAGCTTAGATGAGGTGATTAGTTCGGTTTTTCACCGGATGATCCTTGGTTTGAAATTTGGGAGAAAATAATGTTTTTTGAGAGTAGCGAAATTGTTTTTTAAACGCTTAAAATATATATATACATATTTTTTTTGGAAAGTGCTTTTCTTGTTTTGGAGAGCAGTATAATTTATCATCATATAATAATTCAATATTTAAAAAATCAATATATTTGTTAAACTAGTCAACTATCATGCAATGTGAGTTACCAAAATTATACCAAACAGGGTCAATCAATACATCTTGTGTTTCACAAATAAATCATACCAATTGACCAAGAAATAAAATAAAATATACCTTTCACATGACCAACATAATTTATAATTCTGTCTTATGTCTTGAAAAATAATTTGAAAAATAGATAATTAATGTTAAAAGTAAAACATAAAGAAAAACTTTCTTTTTTGATATGTTCAAATAGTAAAATAAAAATTTATTTTAAAAATATTAGATAAGTAAAAATAAACAGAGGGAACAATTAATAAGATAACAATAAAAATACTATAAAGAGTACTGAGAGGTTGTTTGGATGTCATATAAAGTATGTTATGGAACATTTTTTAAACAAGATCTTTGATTGGAGAATGCTCTCATACTCGGTACATTTCGTATTAGTTGATTATTTTTTTTATACACATATATTAAGAAAATATAAATAATAAGGTAATTTTATTAATTTACCTTTTAAAAAATTCTTGAATTTACAAATAAATGTAAACACTTTCAAAAAAAATTATTTGCTAGGATAATATAAAATGGAAAAAAAATTAATTAATACTTTCTTGATTTAGTAAGGTGGACAACTAATATGAGACATGTATTAGGGCCAAAAAATTTGGTCAGAATTTGAATTTAGCCTGATTTGGCCAATAATTTAAAAAACATTATAATATTTTTTTATTTTAAAATAAAATAATCATTTTTATTTTTAAATTAAAAGCTATTAAAATTAAAAGAATAAAAATGTTCAAAAAAAGGTAAAATAACATAGTATGAAATATGTTATTTCATCAATCTAGTCATTTTTTGGCCAGAATTTTTTTTTCTTTCGATAAAATGATTAACTATTATGAAATGGAGAGAATAATATTCTTTTATGGTAAAAAATGCTACTCCCTCTATCCGATATTGTTTGTCATGATTTCTATTTTTAGAGTCAAACTATAAAAACTTTGACTAAAATTTTAAGATGTATTTTTTTATCATATTAATATGCAAAATATTGTAATTTATAGTATTTTTCATATAGTTTTAGAATATCTAATTTTTTTTGTTTAAAATATCAAATTAATGTGATCTAATTTACCTCTGAAAATTAGTCAAATTGACTTTCGATAAGCGTAACATGACAAAAAATTTCGGACGAAGGGAGTAATTTTTTATAGTATGGGTTAAGTGCTTGCTTCCACTCTTTGCTTTTATTACCCTTAACTTGAAGCAAATGAATACCTAAATGTTAGGTAAGTGCATGTTTGAAAAAAGTGAAGCTAATTCCAATCATATTGCCTATATATACATTTGGAGGTGAGTCCAAGAGTTTCATAAATCAAATACTCTCATTTTCAATATTTCACTTTTTTTTGTTTAGTATATGAGATTAATTACATATTATTTATCTCTAAACAATTTTTTTACCCCTTAATTTTTTTTATTACCATCATGGAACCTTTTTTAGAAGGCAAGACTATTTTCATTACTGGTGCCACTGGATTTCTTGCAAAGAGTACACACTTTATCATTTCCTTTACATATAATATTATTTGTTATTATAGTATGTTTTGTTAAGTTTTTGAAATTAACTTATATTTATAAATTTACTTCTTATAAAAGATATGTATTGGAAAAGTGCTTTGATTTAAAATAAGGCTTAAGTCATCGATAGCCACTTAAAATTGTACGTAAATTTCACTTAGACACCTCTTTTTAAGGCTTGTTCCAATTGAACACCTAGAAAATAATATTTTTTACCTATTAAATCCTTTTTGTTGACATGGCAAAACGTTTGTAGTACAAACAAAGGAAGAAGCGTGAAAACATAACTTTTTAGTCAAAAACAAAAGATTTTATATCTTCTTCTTCTTTGAGAAAGCTCATTACCATTTTTTCATGGCAAGCTGCAACCATCACCGCTCATAATTCTGCAACCATCACTACTCATAATTCTTTCTCCTTCTTTTTCGATTTTCAGCAATTCTCTTTCTCCAATACACCAGCTTATTAAATCGGTTGATGTCATCCACAAGTCTACCATTGTCAAACAACCTTAGCCTTTCAAACAACCGACTACATATTTAAATTTGTCACCGTAAGTTTTTCAGCCGTAAAAAATGTTATCTCTGCTGCCACCAAAAGTATCCATCCCTTGTTCATCTATTTTGTCAAATTAAACCTAAACATAAAATAAATAAAAATCTTAAAACAAAAGAAAAACAAAAAAAAGAAAGAAGATGAAGCGGAGATTCCTTTCCATTGAAATGAGATGTTAAGCAAATTTCATTGAATAAAGATAATTTTTTTTAAAATAACAAGCAATTAGTGATCAATCATCTTTTTACTGTACTTTAGTGTTCATTATTTCTGGCAAACTCCATTTTTTCGGGTAAGAATAATACGAATTTGAAATTATTTTTTGAAATTGTTAATTTATTTAAATTTTAAAGAACTGACAACACACGAAGAAGAATGGTAAGATAAAAAAATGGTAGTCTATGGTGTATTTGGGGAAGGTTCTGACGAAAGAGGAAAAGGATAATGATGATTATCTTTTTCTTTTATTTCTAAAAAAATATATAATTTTTCCTTATAATTTTTTTTAGTTATTCTAGGTCCAATACCACGTGTCTTTCTTTAATTAGTTACTATGCCACATCATCCGCAAGTGTATAACACTCACTCTCTTATTTCAACTGATTGTCTATAAAGTGTTTGATAGGTAAATTTTTTTATTAGTACGGGTGTTCAATTGGAACAAGCCTAAGAAGAGGTGTCTAAGTGAAATTTGCGAATAACTTTAAGTGGCTATCGATGACTTAAGCCTTAAAATAATAACTACCATCTATTATAAATTTTTAAAAGATATGTTAAGAGTGTAAATGAATTTAAGCTGTCTAATTTATATAAATTAAATTCATTATTTATATATATCCTTGTTTTTGTAATATGTAGTTCTGATAGAGAAGATTCTTCGTATTCAACCAAATGTGAGAAAATTGTTTCTTCTAATAAGAGCTTCAGACGCAAAATCCGTCAGAAAACGTTTTAATGATGAGGTAAAACATATATTGTTTCTTTTGATTTAAATTCTTTTTATCGATAGACTGCTTAGCTTATTTGATTTATTTTAAAAAAAAATTCATTCGACATTTGATATTTATTTTTAGAGCTTTGAATTCTAAGATTAAAACCTTTTCTTGAAATTAGGGTAAAAGTCTTCGACAAATGTTGTTTAGGTAGACCGAAATATACAATCGCAACCTTCACAGCAAGTAAAACTATAGTTATGGAGCATAATTATCGAAAAGATATCTATACAACCTTTTTATGTCTATTATATCACAAAGGATTAACCTCCTTTGTTTATAAAATTACAACGCATATAAAAGGTCTCATAATTTTAATTTATAATAAATATTAGATTTTCTTGACTTTTTTTTTTTTGTATCTTTTTAATTTTTTTATTTTATTTTGAATCCTCTTACTAAAAAATGTTGAACATAATATTTTGTGAGTTTTCACACAGGTTATGCAGACTGAATTATTTAGTGTTCTAAGAGAAAAAATAGGTGCAAATAACCTAAATTCTCTCATAGAAGAGAAAGTATTTCCAGTTGCTGGTGACATTTCATTTGAGGATTTTGGAATTGAAAATTCAGATATGAAAAATAAAATGTTCAAAGAAATTGATATAATCATAAACTCAGCAGCAACTACTAGATTTGATGAGAGGTATATTTTTTTTTCATATGATTTAATTTTAATGCAAAATATTAATTTGATTTTTTTTAACTAATAATTTTATTATTTTCCTTCTTATTGTAGATATGATATTGCAATGGATATCAATGTACTAGGTGCTCTTAATGTCCTCAAATTTGCTAAAAGATGTGAAAATGTGAAGATTATTGTTCATGTATCCACTGGTCAGTTTTTAGATTTCTTAATAAAGGGTCCTTATGTTATTTATTTGTGGAAAAATAAATGTGGGATTCTTATTTTCATATTATACTTTTTCGTTTTCCATTTTATATGACAGTATTTTTCTTTTTAGTTTATTCGAAGTAACTGTCTTCAACGATAGAACTAAAGGGTAAAAGGGATTCATTCAAAATTGTTTATACAATCTTTTTGGTATGTATAATTGAAAATTTCCTTAATTAGTCGAAATTATAACTCCGCGATAGAATGTCATACTTCCTTATTTAGAAATAATCTGATGTTCTAATTCACAATTTTCGAATGTATTTCTTTTTTAATTAAGCTCTGTATTCAGTTGAAGCATGATCACCACATAAAATAAAATGAAAAGAGTATACATTATTATTAGGAAAAACTATCTAAATATGTATACAACTTATTTTATCATATTTTCTAAAATTTCATACCATTTGAAAAAATTATAAAAATCTCTGTTTCTCTCTCTCTCTCTCTCCTATTCTCGAATTTATCACTCTAACGCGATGAATCGGGACGCGATGTATCGAAACATGTATGTCTTGTATCAACAAATTTAATGTATCAGGACATTGAGCGACGAATCGAGACATATGAGTTTGTATCAACAAAGGTAATATATCAAAATACGATTTATTGAGATGTCGAGTGATGTATCGATACACGTGCGTCTTGTATCAACAAATGTAATATATCGGGACGCGATGTATGAGACATTGAGTGAGCCGAAATCCTTAAATTTTAAGGATTTTTTTATAAACTTTTTTAAAAAAAATAGAAATATAATGTAGTTACTTTTTAACACTATGAAATTCTTGTAATTTTTACTAATTATTAGTGCTCTAAGGTTTCTCGAAGATAACTTGCCTTTTCTTCCTTTCTTTTTAATGTTCTGTGTCCAGTTAAACTAAAACACATACATCAAAATAACAATACTTTTTATTGTCTATCATATGCAGCTTATGTTTGTGGAGAAGGTGAAGGAGTAATACCAGAAAAATCATTCACTTTAGGTGAAACACTCAATAAAAACTCAAAATTAGACATTGATGTGGAAAGGGAAGTGATAGATGAAAAACTCAAGGTGCTTGAAGCTCAAAGCTTGACAACAAAGGAAGTCACAATTGCCATGAGAGATCTAGGCATTCAAAGGTGCCTACAAATACTTAAACACATAAACAGAAATCTGACATTCTTTTCGAGACTGATCAAAACAGGAATGGTGTCACATAAAATGGAAAGGAGGAAGTAAATAGATATTGAAAAAAGTGAATTATATTACCAGTGTATTTTAACATGTTATTTACTTATTTGATGTATTAGGGCAAATTTGCATGGGTGGCCAAATACATATTCCTTCACAAAGGCAATGGGAGAGATGCTTTTAGGACACTATAAGGAAGAATTAAAACTTGTTATAATACGTCCAACGATTATTACTAGTACTTATAAAGAGCCATTTCCAGGATGGATCGAAGGTGTAAAGTAAGTAAAATCATTATAATTCATAAATTCAAAATTCTCTACACTAATGAATAACTATTGTTACTCAAATTCTTGAGCTAATTAAATAAAGTACCACATTTATTTAATTAAGATATGACTAATGATCTCTAGCTTATATATTATGTATGTATACAATTTTTGCATTTACAGAACAGTGGATTCCTTTATTTTGGCATATGGTAAAGGAGTAATGAATTTCTGCTTTGGTGACCCAAACACAAAACTTGATATGGTATATTATTTTAATTTTTTTTTTACATAATTGTATACTATATTTACTTAAACTTTGCATGTTTCAAAAGTTAAGTTGTATAACCACATAAATGCATTGGCTTTTTAAGATAATAAATTTAAAAAGTCTTCATTTTTATTATTAAATTCTATGTCAATTCAAACTATTGACCAGAGACAGAGATAGCAAACACATTTAATAGAATCTTGTAATTAACTCTGTCCAGACCTTTGTGTTCGTCTTATAAATTTATTTAATATTAGATAAATTATTATTCTAAAATCCAAATAACTCAAAAAAGCTACAGAATCCCCCCCCCCCCCCCCCAACCCCAACACACACACAAAAGAAAAAAAAGAAAGAACAAAGTCAAAGTTACCTACAACACCAATATAAAAATGGTTTTCTCATCCTTTCAATTACACGTTATAGCAAATAATTTATCTTATTTCTAATTTTAGAGATTTCATTTTTTTTAATAAAGAACTAGTTATAAATATCTTTAGAATGACCTAAAAATTCTCTTAATACTTATGATCATACTTAAATTCTTTCATAAATTATAGCAATAACTTCTTTTCATTTTTTATTTAAAATAATAATAATAATAATATTAATTTTTATTTTTTTTATCAAATACAAGTGAAGTTGAATCTCCTCCTAATTCTTTTACCTCTTGAATTACAGATTCCAGGTGATATGGTTGTGAACTCGATACTTGCATCAATTATAGCACATGTTAAAAATAATGAATATTATTATTCTGAAGAATTAATATATCATATAAGTTCTTCGAAAATAAATCCCCTAAAAACTTCAAATATTCTATTATTCTTATATAATTATTTCACAAAAAATCCATGGATGAACAAAGATGGAAATATCATCAAAGTGGGGAAGCCTACATTATTTAGTAGCATGGATAGCTTTCGAAAATACATCTCAACCTATTATTGGCCATTATTAAAGGTTTGTTTTTTTAAAAAATATTTTTTTAGCATAGTAATATTTAAAGGTCATAAAAAAATTATACTAATTAATTTAATATATATTTGTAGATAGTAGAGTTGGCAAATTTATTATTATGGCATCGTTTTGACAAAATTCACAAGGATTTGAAAAGGAAGATTGATATGGCTATACGTTTATCTGAACTCTACAAACCTTACTTGCTATTCCATGGAAGGTATATTTCAATCTTTATTTTAATTTAATTAAAATAAATGATAAGATTTTATTTAAATACTTGGAATAATTTGACTTTATTATTATTTGATCTGGATGAGAAAATTTTATAGCGACACAAATACTATGGTATATGTGATGATGAATTCAAAAGTTTTATAGCAAAGCAAATGCTATGCAATGTTTAAGACTAGGAGTGTGAAAATTAACGTGGATAGAGTTCGAAGTCTAAAGGGTGAAAAATATTAATAAAAATTTCAAAATGGTATATGATTTTTTTTAAAAATCAAAATGGCAAAATCGCTCACGGAGTAGCGATTTTGTCCGCCGAAAAAATTAAATCATTGCTATAATAGCGATTTGTTAAATTTGATTTTTTTAGAAATTATTTTTTTTAACAAAATTGCTCCCAAAGGAGTGATTTTCAAAATAATTTTTTTTTGATAATATTTTCAATATGTCAGCTACTGAGGCATATTTTCAAAACTTTTTTTTTATTATTTTTTGCTTTTTTTTTAGAGAAAGGTTTGAATCATTTTTTTAAAAAAATCAAATCGCTATCAAGACAGCAATTTTAAATTAAAATCTCTTTTAGCGATTTGATTTTTTTTTAAAAAAAAATTGATTTAAACCTTTTTTTTAAAAAGCAAAAAATAATAATAATTAAACTTAAGTCAATGCTGAGACATTTTAAAAAAAAGTTAAAAATTTTTGGAGCGATTTTGTTTAATTTTTTTTAAAAGAAAAATCAAATTTAACAAATCGCTGCTATTGCAGCGATTTTACTTTTTCCAGTGGACAAAATCGCTACTTCGTGAGCGATTTTGCCGTTTTGGTTAAAAAGAAGTTTCATATACCATTTTAGAATTTTTATTAACATTTTTCACCCTTTAGGCTCCGAACTCGCAAAAATATAACAAGGTTCCAGCATAACATACTTAAGTTGATTAATAACTCGTTCATTTATTAACCGAGTCTAAATATATATCACATATTGAACCATGAAAAAATTTGTCAAAATTTTGGTAAAATTGATCAAGGTGGATTATCACTCAATATTTAACTCGATTTTTAATATGTCTAAACTTAACCAACTTAACCCCCCCACCCCACCTTGATACTTCGTTTTAAGTTATAAATTTCAATAATTATACTAATTACTTGTAAACTTTTTTTTTTTATTAGCTTTGATGATGCTAATACAAAGAGATTGAGAATGACAATGAAAGAACACAAGATGGATGATGTGCTCAATTTTGATCCAAGTTGCATTAATTGGGAAGATTATTTCATGAAAACTCACCTTCCTGGTGCTGTTAATCACATTTTTTAGGGATTAATTATACATTCTACATTAATTAATTCTTCTTCATCATATTATATAAGAATGATGTATTTATTGTTTGCAACAAAAAATGTTCTAAAAAATTATGGTGTGTTTTTTCTATCTTTTTTTTTTAAAAAAAAAAATTGTATCATGTAACTCCTAGGTCATTAATACTATTATTCCCATCTTTTTTCCTTTTTAAAAAAAATATTATTTCCTATTTTTGAAAAAAAATTATTATTATGTTGGTGAATGTTAAAACTATTTTTATATAGTGGTTATTGTGGTATTATATTTGTATACTTTAATTTTATTTTTTTTACCCATAATAGCAGATAATTTGAGAGGAGGGAGTTTATTTATATTGTGAGTGAAAAATGTAAGTTAAGATTCTCTCCGTTCTTCTTTATTTGTCCTCTGTATTAGAAATAGTTATTCATTATTACTAGTTCAATATAAAAATTAATAGATAATTTATCACTTAGTTTTTAATTTACCCTTATTAGTAATAAACAATAGTTATTTTCTCAATACATTTTTTGAAGATATTGAATTTATTATTTAAAGATTGACTTAGAGAACGTTTGACATTTCTGTTGGGAATCATTAAAAAAAAATAGGTTTTGGCAAAGCCGTAAAACTATTTTTATATGAAAGCAGAAATAATTTTTCTATTGTTGGGAAGAAGCTAAAAATGTCTGCTCCTTAAACAAGTATGTAAAAACAAAAAATTATACTTTGAAGACTAAAATATTCCTTCCATATATACATATTTATCAATATATCTCTTACTAATTACTAATCAATATATATATAATAACAGATAATATTAAATAAATAGTATTAAATAATATTAGTATTTACTGTGTACTAATCCTAGTCCTATTAGGATTAGTACTCCTTAATCCTAGTCCTATTAGGATTAGTACTCCTTCCTATATCTCCTATATATATCTCCCATATATTCCCTTATTAGGTTAACACTTCAGTACAATCAATATTCCTTCATGGTATCAAGAGCCAGAAAACCTAGATCTTCTTTTCTCTAGGTTTTTTTCTCTCTTTAGGGCACCGATCGTTCCATCTCTTCTCTTGGGCGGCGGCAGCCATGACAACCGAGGTGGATCCTCTCGATTCACTTCCTTCTGGCGTTAAATTCCTTCTCAGGCATCTTCATGCCTGATTCCCGAAAAATTATCAGACATAAATTACCCTACATGGAAAATCACCGTTCTTACAGCCCTTGAGGCCAATTACCTTCTCAAATACATTGATGGAAGCACAAAACCGCCGCCGGCAGTCATCACCGCCACGGACAAATCAGAAAAAACCAATCCGGCCCATGCCGCCTGGAAAGCCGTGGATGGCCAGATCCGATCATGTTTTATTGCGGTCATCTCTCCCACGGTTTAGAAACACTTCCGATCCTGCACAATTGCTTCAGCCCTGTGGATGGCTCTCGCAACACGCTATGCATCAATTTCCCACTCTCATATTTTTCAATTGCGTGATCGTCTTCACACAGTTACCAAAGACACGAAAACTATGGTGGAGTATTTAGACGAGGTCTCCACCATCATCACAGCCCTCGACACCGTGAATGAAATCATTCCCGAAAAAGATCTCGTCATGTGCGTCGTTCGGGGGCTCCCATTAGCTTACTCCTCCATTAAACAGGCGGTTCGCATCAGTCCAACGCCCGTTGACCTGGCTACTCTCTCCTTGTGGCTAAAAAGTGAAGAAATCAACGTGGATCTGGAGAGCAAACTTCTTCTCCGAGAAACCGCTGTTATGGAGCCGGCCACCGCCTTCACCGCAAGCCAGAACTATCGCGGGGGGCGTGGTGGCGGCCGGCAGGGGAGCCGCGGTGGCTACGGCAGAAACAGCGGAGGCCGCGAGCGCGGCGGTCGGCAGGGCAGTCGTCCGCCGTACGACGATCAGCAGCACGGCAACAACAACAACCTGCACTCCTTCGGCAGCGGCGGGCAGGGCGCTAACGAGCGGGATCGTCCAACTTGTCAAATCTGTCAGAAAACAGGACACACCGCAGTTCGTTGCTGGTTTCGGTATGAGGAGAGCCGAAATAGTGATAACCATGCCAATTATGCATCTCAAGCCGTCCCTTCCTCTGAATGACTATTGGATACTGGGGCCAACATGCACGTTACTTCTGATCTATCCAAGCTTAACGCTTCAAATCCATATCATGGCTCCAATGGTATTACTGTTGGCAATAGTGAGTCCTTTAATATTTCTCACACTGGCACGGGTACCATTTCAACCCCCACCGCTATATTTCACCTAGGTAACCTTACCCACGTCCCTTCTATTAAAATCAATCTCCTTTCAGTTCACCAATTCACAAAAGACAATAATTGCTCACTCTTGTTCACCTCTAATGATTTTCAGATCCTAGACAATACTACCAAGAGGTTGATTTTTCAGGGCCCTTGTGAGCATGGTCTGTACGTTCTTCCTGGCATAAGTTTGTCTGCCTACCCAGTTTCAGAAAGCGTTCCTGTGGCTCCGGTGGCTCTTTCGGCTGATGGTCACAGTCTGTTGTGGCACAGTCATCTGGGTCACCCGTCTACTCAAATAATAAATTCTTTAATATCTCAATTAGGTTTTTCTTCCATTCATGTAAACAATTGTGACTCCTGTTCAATTGCTAAATCTCATAAATTACCTTTTACTTTATCTGAGAAGCGTACAACTACACCTTTTCAACTTATTCATTCTGACCTATGAGGTCCTACTACTGTTCCTTCATTTATTGGTTTTCGCTATTATATTTGTTTTGTGGATGATTTTACAAAATACACTTGGTTGTACCCACTAAAACACAAATCACAGGCATACACCACCTTTGTCACTTTTGAAAAAATGGTCAAAACACAATTCAATTCTCATGTTAAACTTTTTCGAAGTGACAATGGAAAGGAATATGTAAATAACATCTTTGACCAGTTTCTGCAATCCCTGGGAATTATACATCAAACCTCCTGTCCATACACTCCCGAACAGAATGGGGTGGCTGAGCGTAAGCATCGCCATCTCATTGAAACGGTGGTTACTCTTCTACATCAATCTCATCTCCCTGTCTCCTTTTGGGTAGAAGCTCTAGCCACCGCAAACTACCTCATTAACAGAATGCCCAGTCACACCCTCTCCAACAAATCACCCTATCAACTCCTTTACCAAGAACTTCCCAATTATACCAACCTCGCGTCTTTGGGTGTCTTGCCTACCCTTGGCTACGCCCTCATATTACTCACAAATTACAACCCCGATCCCGTCCTTGTATTTTTTTGGGCTATCATCCTACCTCCAAGGGTTATCGCTGTCTTGACCCACAAACTCATAAAGTCTACATATCTCGTCATGTCAAATTTGTCGAAAATGAGTTTCCCTACGAGTCTATTTCCTCCTCCACAAATACATCATTCATTGGCGTCCTTCCCTTTTTTCCAACATACTCACAGGGTCCCTCACCACCTTCCCCCACACCTCCACCCACTACCCAACCACCCCTCATCACCCCTTCGACCGTCACCCACGATACACCCGCAACCACCACCCACACTCACAACCAACCCGAACCACCCCATACCCACAACATCTCCAGCCCGATCTATTTTGGGTCCTTCCCAGCCATCCCCGAATCACCACCGCCCATGCCACCCCCAATACTCATCCCATATTAACCCGTGGCAAAGCCGGTATCTTTAAACCCAAAACCTTTCAGGCTACCATACTACCAAATACACCCCTTCCCGATAGTGAACCAACAACCTACTCTGTTGCCTCAAAAATGCTCATTGGCGTCATGCTATGGATGACGAGTTTAAGGCTTTGACTGATCAGAAAACTTGGGTTCTTGTACCTAAGCCCCATGGGCGGCACCCGGTGGGTTGTAAATGGGTGTACAAAATTAAACACAATGCAGATGGCAGTATTTCCAGGTACAAGGCTCGTTTGGTTGCTAAAGGCTACAATCAGGAGTATGGGCTTGATTACTCCGAGACATTCAGTCCTGTTATTCGGCAGGAAACCATTCGCCTGGTACTGTCACTCGCCGTGCGCAACAATTGGCTCATCAATCAATTGGATGTTTCCAATGCTTTTCTTCATGGCATGCTATCTACATGATGCAACCACTGGGCTATGTTGATCCCCGCTTCCCTCAACATGTTTGCAAACTCCAGAAGTCTCTGTATGGGCTCAAGCAAGCCCCCCGTGCTTGGTACACACGTCTGAAAACGTTCCTCCAGGGACTCGGCTTCACGTGTTGCGTACACGACACGAGTCTGTTTACTCGACATTCAGCACACGGTACAGTCATTCTTCTTGTCTATGTAGATGATATCATTATTACAGGCTCTACTGCAGCTCTCATTCAGGATGTCACTCGAGCTATGCATACTACCTTCAAAATGAAGGACCTTGGCCCGTTACATTATTTTCTGGGAATGGAGGTTTCTCGGACAGGCAGCGACTTGTTTCTTCATCAGTCAAAATATGCTCGAGATCTGTTGCAGAAAGCTGGACTGGAAAAATCCAGTCAACCAACACCGATGGCAGTCTCTTCGTCTACGAATGGAGCCGACACCCCCTTTGCCGATATCATCCACTTCCGCAGCCTCATTGGGGATCTACAGTATCTGGCCATTACCCTTCCTGACATCCATTTTTCTGTCAACCGAGTTGCTCAGCGCATGCATCAACCAAGTGAACATGATTACCATTGTCTAAAACGCATTCTCAGGTACATTTTTGGCACTCTTGGTCGTGATTTACTCATTCGACCCGGGGACTTGGAGCTTCGGGGTTTCTCAGATTCAAATTGGGCGAATGATAAAAATGACAGAAAATCTACATCGGGATTTCTCGTTTTTTGGGGCCGAACCTGATCTCCTGGTGTACAAAAAAACAACCCAAGGTCTCTCGGTCCTCGACTGAAGCTGAATACCGCGCCCTTGCTCTTCTTGCTGCTGAGACCATGTGGGTCACATATATTCTTCGCGAACTCCACGCCACTCACACTGTTCCTGCTCTCTATTGTGACAACAAATCAACCATCTCTGTGGCCAAGAATTCCGTCCTACACACCAGAATGAAGCATGTTGATACCGATTGTCTCTTTGTTCGCGATGAAGTTCATGCCAACACCATGACTGTGCAGTATGTACCCACTGAAGAATAACCGGCTGATATTCTCACCAAGCCTCTCCCGAGCCGACAACACGATTACCTCAGTTCCAAGCTTCCATTCGCTTCCGCTCAGCTCAGCTTGAGGGGGGATAATAACAGATAGTATTAAATAAATAGTATTAAATAATATTAGTATTTACTGTGTACTAATCCTAGTCCTATTAGGATTAGTACTCCTTCCTATATCTCCTATATATATCTCCCATGTATTCCCTTATTAGGTTAACACTTCAATACAATCAATATTACTTCAATATATATCATATATTTTAGTTAAGTTTCATGTAATAATTTTTTTATATAAATAAATTTTATATTCTATTTTAAGTTTATTATTAATAAAATACGTATTATTTTACGTATTATTTTGTACAATTAGAGAAATCGAATAACAACATTTTTGCAAGATAAGGAAAAAAAAGACTTGTCATAATACTTTAAAAAAATCTTAATATTAAAAGTACATCAATACTTGTTATTTTTTATAATTTAACTCTTAAAAACGCTTTTTGTTAAAAGATTTTAACCAAACTCAATTTGCATATGAAAAATACTTTTCAAACAAATTAGCCAAATATAAATTGCTTTTTTTTCAAAAATGTTTTTCTAACAAGATATTCTTAAAAAGTACTTATGAAAATAAATGATTTTTTGACAGTAACACCAAACAGACTCATAATATAATTTATTATTTTATTTATTGGTCAATCCTTGAAGTAAAGATATACGATGAAAATAAAATAAAAAAATAATTTTTCTTATATAATTAGAGAGATAAAAGCTTAATATAAGAGGTGTCACCAAAATAGTTTAATATTAGAACATAAAAATTAACTAAATAGACCACACATAAATATGGTTAAAAATGTGGGTTACCTATATGGATTCGACTACGTCGGAAAATGGTGGGTTGATTTTAGAATATCGATAGATTCATTGTATATATCGATAGATTCATTGTACATATCGATAGTTTAAGATTTAATAGCAGATACATATATAAAAGTATGAATTATTCAGATTAAATCAAAAAAATCAAATCAAACTGAATTGACCTTTGATTTGGATGGATTTTGGATCGAGAATTAGTTTGTTATTTGATTAATTTGTTTGATCTTGGAATTAAAAAAATAAAAATAAAAACATTTTTTATTATATCTTATTACTTATATAAAATTTAGGTTTAAAATTAAGATTCCTTTTTTTTAGTTTAGAATTAAATTGGAGTTCACCAATTTCGTCCTTTTTTAGTTATCGTCTTTTATTATGCTCTAGTTTATAGATTATGTTTAAACATTTATAATTGATCATTGATATACTTTTAAGTATCATGTTTTAAGTTTTATTTGTGTTTAAAAATAGAAAGTACATTTAAGAGATTCAATATTATTATGTTTCTCCTCTTATAGAAAGTACATGTAAGAGATTCAATATTGTTCATAGTTATGATTGAAAAATTAAATCGTATCGAAATTTGAATCAAATAGATTAAAGAAAATTAACATTTGATTTCATTTTAAATTTTGAAAATCAATATATGACAATAAACTCTAACTTCACGGCAAGATACACAACTATTTAAAAATATAAGTAGAATTATAAAGGAAAAATTGTATATAATAGCAAACAATTCAAATTAAATGTTATAATTATACTTTGATTTAATTGTATCCTATAGTGAACTATAGCTATTTTTGTCACTCTCCTTGGTGGAATCTCGCTCACCACTCTCGTTTGGTGGCAGTCTCGCTCGCATCTCGCTTATTATACATACACAAATATATAAAATGTGTCTGTGTTTATATAAAGCGAGAGGAAGTTGTATAAATACATATATTTTCGTTCCCCTCTCTCCCCTCTCCCAAATCTCGCTCATCACTCTCCCTTATCTCGCTCGCCACCGTCGCCTCTCTCACTTATTCTAACAGAAATAAAATGTATAAATTGCATTTCTGTTTGTATAAAACCTAGAGAAAATTGTTTACACATGCAAATACATATATTTTCGTCCTACACACTTCTAATTATACAATATAAATACTCCCCTGTCCAATTTCTTTTGCCTTTCTCTCTTTTTCGTTTTAGACATATTCAAATTGTATATAATTTCTCTCTTTCTTGTTTTATACAATTCGATTCATGTATATTCCCTGCCCAAGTCTCTTTTGCCTTTCTCACTTTCTCATTTTACAAATTCAAATTTTATGTAATCGTCCTATACACTTATGATTATACAATACAAATATTTCCCTGCCCAAGTCTCTTTTGCCTTTCTCTCTTTCTTATTTTATACAAATTCAAATTGTATATAATTTCTCTCTTTCTCGTTTTAAACAATTCGTTTTATACATTCAATTGTATATGTATAGCGAATTATACATATATATGTTTGTTATGGAGCGCAATTAAACAAAAATTTGCTATAACATAAGACATAAATTTTGTGTTTGCTATATGTGAAAATTGTCCTATTATAAAATATAATATGAATATATATCTAATAAAGTAATTTCTCTAAAAATAAATAATGTAAATATGATGAGGCCTAACATAACATGCTTAAGTTTTGACTGATTAATAATAGCCCATCCATTTGTTAACTAAGTTTGTCTTAGCCTGCTCTTCAACCTATCTAAAGTTGAGTTTATTCGATTTTAATATATATATAGCCCAAATCAAATCATGAAAAATTATTTAAAAAATTGGTAAGATTGATTAAGTTGAATTGTCACCCAATATTTAGCCCATCTTAACCTAATACATATTAGCCCAAGTAACAGTTTAGCAGATCAAGACTTATTTGTGTTTTTATTAACGAAAATTATTGACGTCTTATATTTTCCTTATTTTCAATATCTTCTTCTATTTCTAAAAATCTCTAAAATATCTTATTTCTTTAATGAATTCGAGCTACATATTAATGTATCCGAGCTGCATATTATGTATCGGTTTATCTTATAACGTATCGAGTTAGTTTTAACGTATCCGAGCTAAATATTATGTATTGGTTTATGTTATAATGTATAAGAGATACTCTTTAATGTATACGATCTACATATTAATGTATCTTATTTGTGTTACTTACTAAAGTAAGGAATTAACGTAATTACAAACTAAAGAGGAATGGATTGTAATTTCATATTAAAACTATGTGATTTCTAAAATTTATCCTATTCTTTAACTTAATTGGGAAGATTATTTCATGAACACTCACCTTCCTGGTGCTGTTAATCACAATTTTTAGGGATTATATATATTAATTAATTGATTAATTAATATATCTAATTCAGCATATTATATAAGAATGATATAATAGTTTGCAATAAAAATTTTTCTAAAAAAGTATTGGTGTGGTTTTCCTTTTTTTTTTAAAAAAAAAAAATAATAAAAAATTTATAAAGATGAATTGTTCATCCTTCATGTAACTAAGGAGGTTTGGA
The DNA here is from genome assembly GCF_036512215.1 of Solanum lycopersicum. NCBI lineage: Eukaryota > Viridiplantae > Streptophyta > Magnoliopsida > Solanales > Solanaceae > Solanum > Solanum lycopersicum. The sequence continues at coordinate 58,322,230 of NC_090810.1, read as the reverse complement.
CAAATGTATAGCCTGTTTAATTTGGTGATTAATACAAAGATTGGGCTTACACCCAATTCCATCAACAATATGGTTTAATAAATTATTTTCTCTCATTACTTTTATTTGTTCACTATTTTAATAATAAATTTTTATTTTTATTTGTCACTTTTAGCATATTAAGAAAGAACAATTTTCTCTTCATATTTAACGCTTATCAATAGTTATTTATTTCCCAAATTATTTTGTAAAATTTAATATTGAACATCAATTATTAGGGATGATTTGATGAAATAGTCATATTAATTGTTATTTTCTTAATTGATATATAAAATTTAAATATGACAAATAAAAATTTAACGAAAAGGATAATATAATTTGGTATGAATACTAAATGCAAATTTATTATTATTGCGAGTTCTTTAAATGCAAAAGTACTTATATGAAATAGCTTATCCATCCTATTCTGGTCCCTACCAATAGATTTACATACTATAATATTCTCCCCATTTCTTCTTTCCCTATTTGGATATAATAATATTACATTTTATAAGAATAATAGAGCAAATATTAAAGAAATGATCATGATGACGATAGATTATTAGCGATGATTAAAAAAAATTAGGTGATTCATTCAATTTGTTTTAATTTTAATGGACAGAGTTACTGTTGCTGGTGTGAGATAATATGTGTCCCGTGAAGATAGTTAAACTGCACGAAAATTGGTCCAGACATCACAATCATCCAAAAAAAAAATGACCATGAAGACTTGGGATATAGAGAAAGTCTTTTTTATCTTTCCCTCTTGTCGAGAGCCATGTTCTTGAATATTAATATAGGGAGTCGCGACGAGGAGATCAATAGAAAAAAGAGATTAATCAATTAAAAGTTTATCAATTTTTTATTTTTTTTATAATCTAAGGGGAGCTTAAGTTCGACCTATTGTTTCAATAGTTGCTTGGCAAAAATTAAGATTCTGATAAAAATTTTACACAAATTTACAAGTGCAGCGTGATAGACAAAATAAACTATAACATTTCAACTGCATCAAAATAAGTCTTACTCTGCAAAAAAACAGCAAAATCCGATCCAATTTATCGTAATCGATTAGTTAACATGTTGGTTAACCGTATTCTGAAACACGGAAAAAAATCATTGAGCAAACTTTGTACAACTCCTCAAAGGTCCATTAATTAATCACCACATTTATATTGTAAATATGTAGTTAGAATTAATTCTGCCAACTTAATAGAAATAAGACCTAATACAATTCCTTATTGAAGAAAGATTTGAAGAACCACTTATCTAAAATTTCAATTAAAAATCAGATTTTTTAGTAGTCCTCTTTTTTTTATCTAAATAATTATATTAGTAGCTATCCTAAAATTCTTATTGGTTATGTATTTCTCCATATTAGTAACTTTTAGTTGAAACACTCACTAATTTTATATGAAAAAAGTAAATAAAAAAAAATATGAAAACAAATTTGGCACATTTAGGATTTAGCCCAAGTCTATGTTAATTAATTAATTACACATTTAGTATTGTAAGCTAGCTAAAAAGAGAGCTTTAGTTGGGCCAAACCTTTGATACAATTGAACCCTACTTAATTATAGAGTTGGCTTAAGAAATTAATATGGACTATAACAATTATATTGGTCTCACACTATCCTTTTGCATTCTCTATAGTCTATACATTCATTTTATTGATTTATTAACTCTGATATTAATTGCGCAGTTTAAAATATATTTTTAATATAATATAATATAATATTATTCATTTTAGGGCAAATCTCATGTGATTTTCTTCCTATGTACATTTTTAGGCCTAGGATGAATCTATAACATAAATTACTAAAAATTAAATGCCTCCCCTAATGTTAAATTGTGGTACTAATCTTCTAGTTTGCCTATATAAAGATGAGTTCATGGATTCATATCATATATCATTTTTAGTATAATTATTCACAATTTTAGAATTTAGCTTCCCATTTTTTACACTATTTTCCCCCCTAACAATATCTACACAATGGAATTATCTAAAATTGAACCATTTTTAGAAGGCAACACTATTCTCATTACTGGAGCCACTGGATTCCTTGCAAAAAGTACACTTTCTTTCTCTCTCTCTCAATATATATATATATAGACACGTATCAACAATTTTTTATTACTGTATTTTTAAAGAGAACGATATATTTATATGTTTGAAAATTATTGAACTTTTGATTTGTGTTGATTTTCCACATCAATAGGAATATCGATTATTTGCCTTCTTATATATATGGTCCTTGAACACTTTTATCCACAGTTAATTTTTGAAGTTGAGTTAAATTTGAGATATTTCGATCTTGATATCCGATATGAAGCCTTATTTTATATTGTTCACACTTCAATATCCAATTCCGAGTGTATGTTCAGGGAGAAATCGAACGTTCCTATCTAGGTTGGTATGTGGATTATTTGTCTTCTAATACATGTTTGTCAACAATTTTTACTTTAACTAACTTTTGGAGTTGAGTACGATTTATGTTTTTTAGGTCATCTTTAATAATATAGATACATAAATCACATGATATTTTTAAGATAATAACTTTTTTTATATATATATTTATTAATTTCATATATATCCCTTTTGTAATGTAGTTTTAGTGGAGAAGATACTTAGGGTTCAACCGAACATAAAAAGACTATTCCTTCTTCTAAGAGCTTCAGACACCGAATCAGCCCGAAAGCGCTTTAATGTTGAGGTATTAAACATATTATTATTCTTTTTGATAAAGATTTGTTTGCGTGTACCTCAATAATTTTATTAATTATAGCCTTAATTATATTAATATGTTATATATTATCGATAAAAATAGAAAATTACTTTTTCTTATTAGAACCTAGATATGTGGAAAGAAATTTCAAAAAATATCATTTACTAAAAATTTACTTTCTTCGTACAATTATAGTCATCACTATCTATTTGCATCTGGAAATCATCACCACCAAGCATTAATCAATTTTTACTATCAATCATCATCGATCATTGTGCACCTATTAATATTGATGATCACTAACAACCATCATTACACGTCATAATTGTTAACCATCTCCGCAATCGTGATCATTATTATCATTCACCATCTCTTTTAGAATGTGTTCCTTTAAATAAGCAGTTTTTTAATTAAAATATCATATAAAGTAATATTTCCTCTAATATTTTGAAAGATATATTTTTTAATTAATATTTTATTTAAATTTAAATTATTGCTTTTAAATAATTAAAATAAATCACATATATGTGCGTCCGCACACACAAAACAAATATTGTAAATTATCGGAATAATGCACAAGTACCCCTTCAACCTATGTCCGAAATCTTAGAGACACACTTATACTATACTAAGGTCCTATTACCCCACTGAACTTATTTTATTAATAATTTTCTACCCTTTTCGGTCTACGTAGCACTGTCATGTGGGCCCAATACTAGTTGACTTTTTTTTCAAGCTAGTGACACGTAGGACGAAAAGGGGTAAAAAATTACATATAAAATAAGTTCAGGAGGGTAATGGAATCTTAGTATATAATAAATGTGCATCTGAAATTTCGGACATAGATCGAGGGAGTACTTGTGCATTTTCCCTAAATTATCCATAAATGTTATGAAGCATATATGATTTGATGGGATTTGATTTTTTTTTTAAAAAAATTGACTTGCCAATTTTATTCACAGATTTTGCAGGCTGAATTGTTTAATGTTCTAAGAGAAAAAATAGGTACAAATAACTTAAATTCTTTGGTAGAAGAGAAGGTATTTCCAATTGCTGGTGACATTTCAATTGAGGATTTTGGAATTGAAAATTCAGAGATGAAACATGAGATGTTAAAAGAAATTGATATTATCATACACTCAGCTGCAACTACTAGATTTGATGAGAGGTATATAATCATATGATTAGTTTTAATAATATATCGACAATCTCTTATATCAGTAAATTTCATTTAGATATTCGAATTAGATTATGTTTTAATTGAGTGCTTCAATATACGAATAGGAACACTTCCCGTTCTAATTTTGAAAATAAATTATTTGTGATATCAAACGTCTATTACATAGTTAAGTAATTATCTATATAAATCATGATACCTTCTTTAATTACATACATTAGTTGCAATTGGAATATACATGAGGTTTTACATGTTATTGATTGGCTAATGTGTATAATTAAAAAGAGTGATATATTTGAAATTTGTTATAACTTATCTACGCAATGAATACTTGAGAACATGCGTAAATATTTTTGTGTAATTTGAGTTAGAAGTGTCTAATAAAAACACTTTATTATGCACTCAAATGCTTAATCAGAACAAAACATAGCTTGAATTTCTAAATGAAATTAACTGAGAAATTTTAGAGGTTATCGATATATTCCTTAATTTTAGTGCAAGAAATTTTGATTTATTTCTTTATGTCTAGTTTAACTAGTATCATTTTTTTCTTCTTCTTGTAGATATGATATTGCAATGAATATCAATGTGCTTGGTGCCTTCAATGTCCTCAAGTTTGCTAAAAGATGTGCAAATGTCAAAATTCTTGTTCATGTATCCACTGGTCAGTTTATATATGATGCACATTTTGGGACATACTTAATCTATTAGGAAAATGTACAAGTACCCCCTCAAACTATGAAATCATAAATACACACTTATACTATACTAATATTCTATTACCCCCTTGAACTCATTTTATAAGTAATTTTCTACCCCTTTTCGGCCTACGTGGCACTAGCTTGAAAAAAAGTCAATCAACATTGGGCCCACAAGATAGTGTCACGTAGGCCGAAAAGAGGTAGAAAATTATTAATAAAATAAGTTCAGTGGGATAATTAGGATCTTAGTATAGTATAAGTGTGTCTCTGAGATTTCGGACATAGGTTGAGGGGGTACTTGTGCATTATCCTAATCTATCAGATTTTTGTGTTTATGATTATCATTATAACACACTTCGAAATTGACTCGATCAATTGTTTAAATATATTCATCAAAAAGGCGCGTGCCAACGCTTATAAAATTTCATCCTATGAAATTTGACTCATTAATTTTGAAGCGTGTTTTGATGAACAGAGTTACTGATAGTTCAAGTAGAAAACACAATCACCTAATAGTTTAGGTAGAAAATTCAAAAAAAAAAGTGATACTTCGAAAATGTTTTAACTATTATCTCAATATTTGACTATAAATTTAATTTATTTCTAGTGTATTATATTAACTCAAGATCTCCCACTACACTCCTAATTTTGATAAATCTTTATAACTAGATTAATTTTGAGACGATCAATAAATATGTCATCTTTTATGTATTGTTTGTCTCACAGCTTATGTTGGTGGGGAAGGAGAAGGTGTTATATCAGAAAAATCATTCAATTTTGATGATTACTACATAGACATTGATGTGGAGAGGAAAGTGATAGATGACAAACTTAAGGAACTTGAAGCTCAAAATTTGACATCAAAGGAAGTGACAATGGCCATGAGAAACCTAGGCATTCAAAGGTGAGTTGAATTTTTTTAACCATAAAGACAGGGGCGGACTCAGGTTGAGCGAAGGGGTGTCGTGTCTTGGCAAATCAACGCGCTTAAACTTCATGTACAATCAAACATGTTTCAATAAAATGAAAGGAGGGAGTATGTCTATAAAGAAGAATATTTTATTTTAAAACTCGATTTCTAGTCAAACAAGTTCATACTTATATTACATCAACATGACTATTGATCATTTAGGGCAAGTTTACATGGATGGCCAAACACTTATTCCTTCACAAAAGCAATGGGAGAGATGATGTTAGGACACTTCAAAGAGAATATACAACTTGTTATAATACGTCCAACGATTATCACTAGCACTTATAAAGAGCCATTTCCAGGATGGATTGAAAGCACGAAGTAAGTTTTGTAAAATTGATATACTTTTTCTATTTCAATTTATGTGACACGCTTCAGATTTTTGAAAGTCAAACCCGTTTACAGTTAAAATTTAAACTATTTCACTCTCGAAAATTGCAGAACATTGGATACCTTTATGTTGATATATGGTAAAGGTATATCAAATGTCTTCCTTGCTGACCCAAACACAAATGCTGATCTGGTATGTCCTTTCTATACTTGTTCAAAAAAATTTAATACGATAAAGTTATTTTCGTGTGATTTATTGCTTACGTTTTGTGACAAAATGGTCATGAAATTGTAATGACTTACAGATTCCAGGTGATATGGTAGTGAACTCAATCCTTGCAACAATTGTAGCACATGGAAATAATAAATCATATCAAAATGACTTCATATATAACATAAGTTCATCTAAAGGAAATCTCTTGAAACTTGAGGATATGAGACTTTACACATTTAATTACTTCACCAAAAATCCATGGATTGACAAACATGGAAACATCATCAAAGTGAAGGAGATTACATTTTTAAGCAGCATGGATAGCTTTCAAGCATACATTTCAAGATATTATTGGCCCTTGTTAAAGGTGCGTATCGTTCTAATTTTATCGAATATCCTAAAGAGATCTCTTTGTTAAAGGTTTCTTTTCAATATAAAGTTTTTAATTTTCTCTTTTTCACCATCTACGATAACTATTCTCGCTCTCTACCCTCTTATTTTTCATGTGTATCTGGTATCTCAGATTCACCAGATACATCTAGTCTATACTAGTGCGATTCACTTGTATCTATGATATATTAGAGAAATTCCACTCACATCCCTCCTATTTTAGCTCGCCTTCCTAGACGCTATTTCAATGTATCTGCACTGATAGCAAATATTTGCATCTAAGTGCATCTGACTTGAAGTCTAATATAAAATATTATTTAATGAGATAAAATCTAATTATTTCAATCTACTAGGAGAATTAATAAATATGATAGAAATATTCATATAATTAGGTAGTTTTCTCCTTATTTAATGATATAATAAAGTTACATTTTCACAATACTACTTTTTTTTTTGTTTGGTAACAATAATAACTTATGACTTGTTCTTTCATATGTTTTAGGTACTACAATTGGCAAATGTATTGACATGGTATTATCTTATTGATGGAACCTACACAAATTTAAAAAGGAAGATTGATAATGCCATACGTCTATCAAAACTCTACAAACCTTATGTGATTTTTCATGGAAGGTATGATTGAAATCTTGAAAATAAGATCGATAAAGATAATGCAATATGTGTGATGATCATTAAAAATTATTTATTTTATCGGTGCATATATTTACTTATAAGTACTTATATTAATGGTTGTTGTAAAAGATACTTTACACTATCAAGTCATCTAAAAATTATCTACATGTAAGCCTCTTTAAAATTTAACATTTTGTGATCTGTAATCTTGAAAATAAGACAATCAGAATACCTACTACTACAACATGCTAATTGGTTGATCTGATAGCGTAAAAATTTCATACACTGACGATGTATATTTTTTTAATAATTTATTCAGATTTGATGATTCTAACACCGAAAGGTTGAGAATGAGAATGAAAGATTGCAAGATGGATGATTTGCTCAATTTTGATCCAAGTTGCATCAATTGGGAGGATTACTTCATGAATATTCACATTCCTGGGGTTGTGAAGCGATTAGCCTAACGATCATATTTTTTTAAGCCGTTGAAGACATAATTAAGTAAATTAAATTATATTTTTATAATAATTTTAACTTTTTTTGGGATCATGAAATAATTATTGCACTTTATTATAAGCTTCAGGCATATTAGTTATTCAATCTACAATAATATACTTTCAACGAATTATATTCGTTACTAAGTTATTTTTAAATAGCATTTAAAATAATAAGTTCACAATAATGTAACATGCTTAGTGTAATTTCACGAATGGAGACTTAATATGTCAAGTTAGACTGACAATATCGACAAAACAAATTTATTAAAATCTGATAGAATATATGTCTTCACTTAACAAGTAATGGACCAGGTCCCTTACTACACTAATGAATAAAAACAGAAAGTTAAATGCAGTAAAATCAACATGATGATTTTACGTGGAAACCTCCTTGCTCAAGGGAGTAAAACCACGACCTGTCTCACAGGATTTTCAATCGTTTTCACTAATCTTCAAAAGTAAAAGTAAAACACGATTACACCAAATGTAAGAAAGAGTTATCAATCTCACAGTTAAGCAATAGTCCTCTATTGCTTAACAAGCCTAAGTAGAAAACAATCTACCCACTAAGCTATCCCACCTGGACAACCTAGACTTTTAACAATATACACCAATTCCTTTATAGATTCAGGAATGGTTTACAGTTTAAGAACAAGAGAATGTATTCCCAAACAACTAGACGAAAAGCTCCAGAAATTGTTGTTGTTCTTGGAATAATTCTGCCTTTGCTTTGTAGTAGCCTTTGCAAGAGTTCTTGTTGAATGCCTTGAATCGGACCCGCTACAAACAGAAAGGACGGGGGTCTCGCTGTGGCAAACCCTATTCTGTAATTCTGTTTTTGCCTCTCCATAATAAAACTGCTCCCTCTCTTCCCGTGGACGTAGCCAATTTATTGGTGAACCACGTAAATCTGTTGTCTTGTTTTTTGCGTTTATATTTTCTCGTATTATCTCAAATTCCGCACAACAGTTCTTGAAAAGTTTTCATCAAGTTGCAAAAACTGCTTCAAAATGTTTAGGAAAGTGCCTTTTGTATAGACAAGTCACTTTCCTAAACCTCTTTGCCATTGGTTGGAAAAGTCACACTTTCTGACGCCATCGGAAAGTGTGCACCTACTTTCTGTACCGTCTCCAGCTGGCAGTCGGCTGACTCATCATCATGAGAGCCTGGTACCTCTACTAGGTCCCTGGGTTTGTTTCATCTGCAACACTTAAGTAAGAACCTGCAATACTCAAGTAAGAAACCTGGTACCTTTACAAGGTCCCTAAGTTTGTCAAATCATCAAAACTACAAATAACAAAATCCATTCATAATAAGTTTATGAATATGTTTAATATATTTGAACAATAATAGTATTAAAGGGAATAGTTTATGAATATGTTTAATATATTTGAACAATAATAGTATTAAAGGGAATAATTTATACTAACACCCATAGTTTTATTTAGGTAAAAAGAGATCTTTATTATGGTGGGGTTGTCACACCTCGAACGTATAATTTGATCGTGATCGACACTCAAAATTATTATTGATCCCAAATAAAATTATTGACCTGACTTACTACTCCGTAAGACTAAATATTGTATGGATGTTTTTAAAAGATGAGCTACACAACTGATGTAGAAAACATAACTCAAATAGCTTTATAAATAATAAGTCTTTATTGAAATGAGAATAGATGTCATAATAAGATCCTCAATTACGTACCTTATTATGTTAGTGAAAAAACTTATAAGATAATAAAATTGCAAGGTTACAATAGAAAATAAAATGAAGAAATTAATCTTTTCAGGCTGAGGTGCGGATATCTCGCTCTCTTTAAGGAGATTCAAGCCCACTGCAGCAAATGTTTTCACCGGTCCAGCAGTAGTCCTCTTTGACTTGTCCCCTCCAGGATACAACAGCCTTCAGAAAGTATAACTCAACAACTCTGGACAAGAGTTGAGTCCAAAGCTCCACAAAAAAGAACACCTCCCTTTAACTAATAAGAACTCTCTTTTAGACTAATTCTTTCACTCTTTGTTTTCTCTTGTGTTTTTTGTGTGTCCCAAACCAAATGAATACCACCACTATTTATACTACAAGAAGTATTCTTAGAAATAAATAGGAAGATAATGGAGGTAGTAAATAGTAAAGATAATGACCTTAGGAGTTTCATAGGTTACAATAGGAATTACACAGGTTACATAAGTTACAATAGGAGTTACATATGTTACATAGGTTACAAAGAGTAATGGAGGTATTAAGAATGAAATAAAGTGATGGACAACCAATGTTAATGGATGATGTAGAAGTTATTCATTCCAATGTTTTCTTATAACTTCAAAATAAAACAATTTAATATGTTAAATATTAATATTAAAATGCTAATAACCTAACATATTATTCTACTAAGAAACAAATACTGACACAAGAATACTGTGAATTATTTGAGAATTTTTCCTACGAAAATCTTTTACAACTATTTCATGCGAATTTTCTTGCAAAAATTTCTAAATTCTTCAATATTAGAATATGTTACCTACGGAATGTATATTCCCAACAAATTCTGTAGGTAAATTTGGCGTCATTTTGCGTAAAAAATGAACTTGCGATATTACCTGGGGGAAAGTAATGGTAAGTACATTGTCTCTAGCTAAATCCGCACGTACATGAACCAAAAAGAATATTTTAAACTTTTTTCTTATGCCATAGAAAAATCCCCAGGTAATCAATCCTACAGGTGTTTCTGGAGATATTTTGGTGAAAATTTATCTTCTGATTTTATTACTTGGGAAATGATTTGGGGATTAGTTGCTGTGAAATTTGTTGGGAATTTATATTTGGAGATTTATGTAGGAATTTTATTACTTGGAAAATTATTTGGTGATTAATTGCTGTGAAATTTGTCGGGGATTTATATGCGGGGATTGACCTAGAGATTTTATTATTTTGAAAATTATTTGGGATTAATTTGTTGCGTAATTTTCTGGGGATTTATATAGATTTACCTAAGAATTTTATTACTTGCAAAATATTTAGAAACTTTTTGCTACAAATTCAGCTGAAAATTATTTTTTGAGAATTTACGTAGGAATTTCGTGAATTTAAAATTAACAAATTATATAAAGAACATTACAATAACATTAGTAAAGTAATTTTAATAGGAAAATTTTAAAATCGAAGATAACAAATAACAAAAAGAAATAAAAAGTTAAACTAGCTAGTGAGCACGTACTCGGATTAAAAAAAGGTGCTCAAGGAAATTAGTTTGTTGACTCATTATTGAGATTGTTGATGGGTCATCACCAAACGAGAAATCAAAGAGGTGAGAATTCGTTGTCCAAAGATGATAGAGAAGTATGTATATCTTCACGACCTGAACAAGGGGAATATATATATATATATATATATCTTCACGACCTGAACAAGGGGAATATATATATATATATATATATATATATATATATATATATATATATATATATATATAAAATCAATTCTTATTGATAAATATTCATTTGCACGCACCTCAATAATTTTATTGATTTTATCAATATGTTATAAATTATCTATAATTATTTTCTTTGATGGATATAGTATTTCATTATTATTTTATTTAAAAAAAACTGTTGATTTGCAAGTTCCATTCACAGATTTTGCTGGCTGAATTATTTAATGTTCTAAGAGAAAAAATAGGTGCAAATAACTTAAATTCTTTAGTAGAAGAGAAGGTATTTCCAATTGCTGGTGATATTTCAATTGAGGATTTTGGAATTGAAAATTCAGAGATAAAATATGAGATGTTAAAAGAAATTGATAATTGATATTATCATACACTAAGCTGCAACTACTAGATTTGATGAGAGGTATATATTCATATGATCATATTTACTTTGGCAGAATATATCGATAATCCCTTATATATATATATATATATATGGACGATGTCAGTAAAAATTCATTTAGATATTTGAATTAGGTCATGTTTCAGTTGAGTAATTGAAGAAATAAATGGAAGCAGTTTCCATTCAAATTTTGAAGAAAAAATTGTGTGTATTCTTAATCATTTGCTACGTAGTTAAGTTATCCACATAAATTTTAGGCATAATATATATATATTGGATCTTAAATTTTCAAATTTTAACTTTGACCTCCAACTTTCATAATGTATAAACAGACATTTTAACTATCCAACTTTTAAATAAGTAAACACATGAGTTCTACATGACACAATACATGTAGGACACCACGTAGGACAAAAATGACATGTTGGATGACATATAGGACATGCGTGTCTGTTTGTTCAACTTTATACAAATTTAAGTGTGTACTTGTGCACATCCAAAGTTAAAGGACATAAATGTGATTTGAAGCCAAGTTAAAGGGCATAAATATGTATTATGCCTAAATTATATTACCTCCTTTAGTTACACACATCAGCTTAATATACATGATGTTTTACAAGTTATTAATGTAATGTGAATAATTAGATAAGTTATATATTTGAAGTGGTTAACTTATTTACGTAATGGACAGTTGAGAACAAACACATATATTAGAAGTGGTTAACAGGAATATCTTATCATGTTCTTAGCCAGAACAAAACATAGCTCGAATGTCTAAATGAAATTAATTGAGAAATTTAAGGGATTGTCGAAGTATTCCGATCTTATTTATTTAATTTTGTTGCAAGACATTTTGTTCATATATCCACTGGTCAGATTTTTTTTTTTATATATGATACTCATTTTCTAAGTGAATTTAGAATTTTTATTTAATGAGTTCAAGATTTGTATGTTTGGAAAATGACTTGACTTGTTGTTCATATCATATTAAATACTATAATATAATTTAATACAATTATCATCAACAAAATCATTAATAAGATTAACCACTAAACACTTTTCATGACCACATTTTTAAGTTTGCCTAAAAAACATCACCCTTTTTCTTCACCACATTTTTAACGAGGAATATATCTGTTCTGATTTCAAAGTTATAAATAAATTGAGTTTATAGCCAAATATTAAAATAGTAGTACAAGCAAATTTAGCACTAGATAGCGTTTAATGACCTTTTATTAAACATAAAAATATCATTAAATATGAATAAATACAAGCAAGGGAGGCAAGGTCTTACCATACTAATTCTAATAAAATACCTAACATTTACTACCTAATAAGCATGAAAAAAATAAGAGGTAGAGAGAACTAAGTATTTTCTAATCACCACAGAGTTTGTAATACACTCCATGGTGATATTACAAAGGAGGTGCTTAATTGGAGCAACGGTAAAGTTATTTTTGTCTGTTCGAGCCGTGGAAACAGTCACTGATGCTTACATTTTGTCATGAATTATAGATTCCAGGTGACATGCTGAAGTCAAACATTTCATGTTTCATTATTTTATAAAAAATCCTTGGATTGAGAAAATGGGAACAAAATTAAAGTCAAGGAGAGATTACATTTTTAAGAAGCATGGATAGCTTTCAGGCACATATTTCAAGATATTATGGGACCTTGTTAAAGGTGCGTATCGTTCTAATTTTATCGGATGTCATCCTACGAACTATAATTTGGTGGCTCTAATCATTCAAACGAACGTGGGTGACATAAATTTAATCTCAAGATTGGCCCATGAGGTCATATATCATGTAGAATTTAGTTGAGAGAAAGATTGTGTGATGTCCCAACTTAAGATTAGAAGTCCCACATCGATAAAATATAAGAGAGATGTTGGATACTTAAATAAGCAGAGCTTACCATCGTTTAAAATTCGTGTAGGACTAGACCCAGATTAAAGCAAAATATATCACTAGCGAGCTGAGCTGTTAAAAATGGAGTTAGTTTTATTAGTCTATTCATATCTCTAGTAAACTATGAGACTTGAATTGTCATTTGGCCAAGTATTATTATAAAGTTATTTCTTGAATAAAGTCTTCCGTGTGAGTTAAGACTTAATCAAATGTTTGAAGTTCAAATATTAGGTTGGAGTCAATGAATTACTCTTCAAAATAGGATGAATCGATATTAATAAAATATTAAAGAAATAATTATCTCCTTATAAACATTAGATTAATAGTCCCCAAAAAATAAAGCTTTAACCATATTAAACGAAACATAAACAACAAAATATGTCTTTTAGCCATCAAAGTAGTGTTATCGACTCCGTATAATTTTGAATAATGGACTTGCCAAGACATCATTTAATCCAAATAATTTGAGCGACATACGTTATTTCATTGAACTCCAAGAGATGCGTTTTTATACTTTTAATAACTTATCAAGTCCACAACTAATTATATAAGATGTATAATATTTAGATCTGTATGTAGAGGCCTTGAATAGGAGAAAAACTCTCACAATGATGAATAAAATATTTGTACCACTTTTTGAAAATATAAATATATATTAATGAAATAATTACATATCTTTTCTAAAGACCTTAGTGATGAACAACTACATATAAATGAATAATTAATAACAAAATTTAGGGATAATGCCCAAGTACCCCCTCAACCTATGCCCGAAATCTCAGAGACACACTTATACTATACTAAGTTCCTATTACCCCCCTGAACTTATTTTATTAATAATTTTTACCCCTTTTTAGCTTACGTGGCACTATCTTGTGGGCCCAACGATGGTTGACTTTTTTTTCGAACTAGTGTCACGTAGGCTAAAAAGTGGTTGAAAATTACATATAAAATAAGTTCAGGGGGGTAATAGGACCTTAGTATAGTATAAGTGTGTCTCTGAGATTTCGTGCATAGGTTGAGGGGGTACTTGGATATTTTCCGCAAAATTTATAAACACTTAGAATCAAATCTTTTTCGTTTTAAGATTAAAAAAACATTTCATTTCTTCTTTGGATAAACTATTCTTGACAATTTATCGTAGAGTTATACTTTTGAAAAGACTTGTATTATCAATATTCAAAAGTAGATTATTGACGTAATTCACCATTGCGCAAAGTATGGATAAATTACCTAATATATATTAATACTGTTAAATATAATATAGTGACAATTTCTTATTGAAATTCAATCCTTTACTTATCGTAGAGATAGATTCACACATAATTTAATAAGACTATTATCTATTTGATAGTGTTGAATAAATATTGCACTAATTATGCAGCAATTATAATTTTACCATGACACAACCGATTAAATAAAATATTATATTATATAGACTAGCAGTATTTGGAGCGTCATGATTATTTTATTTTGGATGGTCAAATTAAAATCTATATTTATTGGACTTTATGTAACAACTTAGGTATCTTAAATCTTAATGCAATAAATAATTGATATTAACATTCCATAAATTTAAATTAAAAGATTATTTTTTTTAAAAAAAAGATTTTAACTATATCTGTTTAGGTAAGTCATTAACAAGAATTAGATTCTGCAATTTAATTATTTTTTCCATATTTTAGAATGTTAGATTGAGCATTTATTGCTTTATTTTTATTTTTCTCATCCTTTGTTTTGTGTTCTTGTTTTTTAATTACATTTCCTAGTTTCATGTTTGTTTATCTTTTCATGTTATTCTCGTCATTTTAGTGATATATGCAAGTTATTTTCTATAAAGTTTATTTACTACAAAAAAATGCTAAATTGTTTTACATTTCATTTGAATGGGTGTAACTTTTGAAATTTCTTATTCTTTATTTTTAATTTACAATTATACGAACATATAGAGTAAAATTTCATAAACTGACCTATCAAATCGTTGTTAAAATAACGATAACAGGAAAAAGTATTATTTTTATCATAAAATACATAGATATATATTGCGTACAAATAACTTAAAGTAGAGTCAGATTATTAATATTAATACAAAAGTCATACAAATTTACATGACAACTACGTTCGCCAAGTTCTAATACTTGTTACTTTTATGGAAAAGTTTTTTTTTTTTTTTCTATCTAGACTATTTCACCATCGACTACATGATAGAACCAGTTTGTTTGTCAAGCACCTCGTTTATCTAATAGTATATTTTAATTTGTTTTTATTTTTAATTGTATTATAAGTCTATGATCCTACAAAAGAGAGCAAGCCATTAGAAAATATATATCAATTAAACTCTCTAGTGAAAAATATATTCGCAAATCAAATGAGAGTCAGAGCCAAGATTTCAAGCTTATAAATACAGATTTTAGTTAATCTATATATTGCTAAATACATATATTCATGTTCTATATATAATAGTGTAAACATTACAACAAAGAAACATGTAGTGGCAATTGATTTTCCTTATGTTATTGCTTCCAAAATTATCTTTAACAACATTTAATATAGCGGTAAAAAAAATTTTGCATCTAAATACTTTATTTATCATAATGATAGATTCACACATAATTTAATAAGAGTGTTATCTATTAGATAGTGTGAAATAGATGTTGTACAAATTCATTTTGGATCGTGACACAAATATTCATGGGATAACTAATACATGATTATTATTTTTTTTAAAGAAATTTGCTAATTTCTATAAAATGACTCCTAAATTACCACGATCCCCCCCCCCCCCCCCCCCAAAACACCTTAAAGAGGGATCTCATAAAGTTATTTAAGAAAATCTTATCAGAAACCATTTCACTAAATAATGGAAAAGAAAATCTAAACATACGATGTATATGGAGATATATAATTTTCACTATTAGTAAATCGTTACTTTCTGATTGAATTTGTGGAATTTGACTCACCAAATAAAATAAAATAGAAATATATCAATTAGACATTCTTGAAAGAAAAAAATTAATCTAATGCAATTGAAATGAAAGCTAGAGTCGGGATTTCACGCTTATTTTATTCCGTATGCATATCATTTTATACATTCCAACAAAAAGACATATCGTGACAATAAATTTTTTTAGTGTAATTAATTAGCAATATTTATATAGAATATAAATTAGACATACATATATATATATATATATCTCAATACCGTTAAATATAACATAGTGACAATTTCTTATTGAATCTAAATTCTTTATTTATCGTAGAGATAGATTCACACATAATTTAAATGAGTATTATCTATTTGATAGTGGCAATTATATAATTTTACCATGACACAACGGATTAAATAAAATATTATATTATATAGATTAGTAGTATTTGGGGAGTCATTAAATAAAATATTATATTATATAGACTAGCAGTATTTTGGGAGTCATGATTATTTTATTTTGGATAGTAAAATTAAAATCTATATTTATTGAAACAACTTAGATATCTAAAATCTTAATGCAATAAATAAATTGATATTGACATTCCATAAACAAGATTTTGACTATATCTATTTAGGCAAGTCATTAACAGAATTAGCAATTTAATTATTTTTTTCTATACTTTAGTCAGGCTAATTCAACATTATTTAATGATTTGGTCTTACCAGACATGTATAAATACAAAGTCTTAATTTTTATTCAGAGATAGAAATTCACTCATATATTCTACTCTTTTATATCTTGTGCGCTAAAATATGTCTGAAAATAGGGTGTGTTTGACCAGTAGCGATCCTGGTGAAGAAATTAAGAGGAAAAAAATTCTAGATAAAAAATTAGCATCGCTGTGTAAGAAAGCACACGATCTATCTGTTCTATGTGATGTAAAGGTCGGAATAGTTTGTTCTATCCCTGAAAACCCCGAGGTTTTTTCTTGGCCGTCTTCCATAGAGGCTCAGAATACAGTAACTGATCATGTAGCTTTTCCAAAACACAAGATAACTATGCATAACGACTTTCTTCGATTAAAAATTAAAGAGCGCGAAGAAGAAATTAGGAAATTAGAGGAAACTGTTGACAAGATGGAAATGGAGAACCTCTTCAATGAAATTCTCAAGGGAAACAAACGCCTCGATGAAGTAAATGTTGCCGAAATAAAGGGTTTGTTAAAGTTAATTGCTGTTAAGAGGGCTCAATTTGAACAAAGGAAGATCCAAGTTAATCAGATTGCTGCTAATAACAACGGTGGAGATCCTTAGAATGTTAGATTGAGCATTTTAGTGACATATCAAAGTTAAATTGTTTTACATTTCCTTTTAAATGGGTGTAACTTCAGAAATTTTCTTCTTTATTGTTAAGAGTAAAATTTCATAATCTGATCTATCAAATCGCTGTTATAATAGTAAAAGCATTACTTTTTTTCATAAAATATATTCATAAATGAAATGAGAATCAGACAAGATTTCAAGCTTATAAATTCGGATTTTAGTTACTCTATATATTGCTAAATGTGTGTATCCATGTTATATATCTTATAGCGCATAAAATACAACAAAGAAACATATAGTGGCAATAGAACCATACTCGAAAAAATTGTTCTCATGTCCAAGTTTCACGAACCAAACTAGGGCTCATAGAGGCTTCTACAATTCGTAGAAGGGCCTCGTGGACTCAAAGTCTTGAAACACCCTGTATGCTTTCTACGATTGAACAATTTTGCATCATTTTGAATTTGGAGTAAATAGTTATGCTTGTTTTAGTGAAGCTATGTCAGGAAGTCAAAGTTCCACGAATGACACTATAGACGGTGGAATGTTCCACGAACCATAGAGCCTTTCGTGAAGGGTTGCGGCACTTTTCTTTAGGAACTTCCTGCACGTGTTCCAAGTTTATTTTGGTCCTTTTTCAAGCTTTTTAACCCCATTTTAAATCGTTTCGAGCTTTTTAACGGAGTATATCATTCAAGTAACTAGATTACCTTTCAAAATCATCAATCTAAACATTCATATATCTAGAAATTCTATCAAAGCTCACCTAGGGTTCCTCGTCTCAATCAAGAACACTAATACTTCCATATCAAAAATTCTATATATAAGCTATGAGCTAAAACAAGCTCTACGAGCTTGGTATAGTCGCATTAATACTTATTTCAATACGATAGCTAGGTTTTAGAAAATTTCCTTTTCATTTCTAACAAAATCACCTATAGTATAGACTATTAGTATTTGGAGTGTTGTAAATTTTTTTTATTTTTAAATAACATTAAAATCTATATCAATTATACTTTATGTAACAACTTACAAGTCAAACATCACAAACATTAATATAACTTATTGATATTAACCTTCCATAAACTCAACTTCAAGATAGATTAATGTATACCTTAAAAATCATTAACTCAACAACTCATAATTATTCAATTGTATGGTCTTATCAGACATCTATAAATATAAGCGAAACATTCAGGGATAGAAACTCATATCTCGGTTAAAAAAAATGCAAACACAAACACAAATACAAATACAAACAGAGGTTTTAAAAAAAAGTTACAACAAAAACAAAACGAAAAAACAGAGAGAGTGAATTAGGGCAGAGGAGGTGCATCTTCGGTCTTAGAGCCATCGACTTCATTTCTTGTCACAGCCTGCTCCACGGCTGCTCTTGCAGAATTAGCAGCAGCTTCAGCTTCACTGATAGCCAACGGGAGATCAAGCCCGTCTTGAATTTCATGAAGGGTGTTCACTCGGGTTTTTAGGGCCACCCAATTCCTGTCCATTTCAGCTTCATACTTATCAATGTTGTGTCTCACCTGCAATGCGTTTAGCTTGGCTTCAACTCGAGCTCTATCTATTGCATCCTTATGACGTAGCTCATGAACCAATGTCAAATCAGCCTCTAACTTAGCCACCTTTTCTTGCAAAGTATGGTGCGTGGAGTTAAGAATAGCGAATCTGTCCTTTCTTAAGGAGATTTCCCTGAGTAGATTCTTGTTTGCTTTGGTTAGAATGTACAATTCAACTTCCTTCTCCTCTTTCTGCCGTTTAACCTCTTGAACCTTTTGGTTCAAAGAAGTTATCGTAATCTTTAGAATCTCAGTGTTAGTCTGGAGCCCTTCATTCTTTGACCGAAGCTCACTTGCCACACCCTGGAGCTCAACATTCTTTGACTTGAGCTTACTTGCCTCGGCCTTGAGTTTTCTATTCATTGTCCGGAGCTCATTTGCCTCAGCCTCGAGCCTTGCATTCTTTGAGTGGACTTGACTATATGATGTAGGGTCCGAAGGCTTGAGGAATGTAGTTGACTCTACTAAGGCTCCCTTCACCTCGGGCATTGTACCCCTCTTATCAAGACTTTGGAGAAAACGCGAATTCATCACTTCTGAAACCCTTCTCTTTTTTGTTGAGACGGGTGTTTCAGAATGGGGAACCCCATGTTTTCGATTTTCTACAACCCTCATCATCATACTTTGAATGTTACTAGCAGCGGCCCCACATGAAGGTGGCATCGCAATGGGACCTACAAGAATTTCCAAAAATAAAATATAAGACATCGGAAATATAAAACCAAAAAAAAAAAAACACAATAGACAAGACACTTACCGCGGTTTTTGCCCTTGGATGGAGGTGTAAACACTTCCTCCATAGGTTCGTCTATAGGGGCTTTGCCTATTCGACGTTGTGGCTGAACAATTTCCTTTTTACCCCTCTCCGCATTGGGAGGAGGGGGTTGTGAGCTGTTCATCAAGGATAGGAAAGATAAAATGTCAGAAAAAACACATATGTCGTTTTCATTGCTAATGAAAGAAATCAAGTATATTGTATCGAATCGACCTTGGTACACTCATGGTTCCTTGTGACATATTTTCTATGTCATTTTCTTGTAACATGTCGTAGCGCGAAAACCAATTTCTTGGAGCCTAATCGAATAAATGTACAAAAAAAAAATTGTAATTATATTTATTTTGATTTACAAAAAAATATTTGAAAATGTAACAATTTATATGCATCAATTATTTAAAGAAAAAAAAAGAGTAATAAATTACCATAAGAGCTTTGAGAAGATCAGAGGATGACTTAGTTTCACTATGAGGGGAAGTAGAATCATTTGATGACATTTTTTCAATCAAATCCTGTAAAATAAATTGAAGAATTACAAAATAGACAAAAAGATTCATGTAATTTAATTATTATTATATAGCAAAATATATAATTAACATATATTGAAGTCTAGAATATTAAAATATATAAACAAGCAAGCAAAAAAAAACAGAAGATATTAATATGAAAGTTCAGTACTCTTTTTTTTTGTATATATCTATGTTACTACATGTTGTTAATGGCATTAAAGATTTGTGTCAAGAAAATCTATATTGGATTATTTTAATTAGTTGAAAAATTCAAAACAATCATTTAACTGAAATTAAGAATTCAACTTTTAATTATGTAATTAATGTTTTGATACATATAATTTTTCTAGTAAAAAATCATTAATTCTAAGTGAGACATTATATTGTTTTTATTTATAGTAGTCTAAAAATGTAGTTGGCATTCAACTCTTGCTTATTCATTTAAAAATAATTGTCTAATTTGAAATCCCCACCCAAAAAAAAAATTAATAAGGGAAAAATGATAAATTTTAAAATCTTTTAGGTATAAGAAAAATAATTTAAAAATTTTATATTTTTATTCACAGCAACTCACCCTGCATTAGGTAATTAGAATTGTGACATTATTATTTATTCAAAAAGATGTATATTTAAAGGTTTGCTACAATAGAATATATTCAAGTAAAATTAATTTAGAATTGTTAGCACGGTTTATATGGGTAAAATTATTTTATTTAAAATCTAAAAATGAATAAATAAATAAATACAAATGTATGAAACAAAAATAAAGAAAATAATCCTAATTTCTTTAGGTTATCTTTGAAAGTGATTTAACTTTTTTTCTTTTGAAACAATTCAATTTTTTAACTTTATGATATTTCAAAATTCAAATCTATACCATTTATGAGTAAATTTTAATGTTTTTTCCTTTTTCACTCTATATGTTGCGATGCAAAATTTAAATTATTTAATCTAAAGAGAGAAAAAAACGAATGTAGGTCTATAGACTTGTTAATTAGGACTCACAGAATAATTTGTTAAAAAAATAAAGAATTACAAGAAAAAATCAAGCGAGAGTATATATGAGAAACGAAACATAAAAAGAGAGAAAAGTACCTTTTATGAGTTTGAGATATCTGGAAAAATCATTTATAAATAAATGTTGATGTTTTTTTTTCTTTTTAAGTACTGTATATATCGCGATACAAAATTCAAATTATATAATCTAAAGAAAAAAACGAATGTAGATCTATAAACTTGTTAATTAGGACTCAAAGTATAATTTATAAAAAAAATGAAGAATTAAAAGAGAAAAATCATGCTAGAATATATATGAAGAAATGAAACATAAAAGAGAAGAAAGTACCTTCTATGAGTCTTGGGATTTGTGGAAAAATAAAGAACAATTTTTTACATTTATAGGATTTTATAAAATTCAATGAGAAAAAAAATGGTCAATCAAGTTACATCTTTATTTAATTTCTAATTATATTTATTATGACAGTAAGAAAAGGGTAAGGACAAAAAATACTAATTTAAATGATTTGAAAATTATTTTTTCTTGGCAACTTCTTAAATAGTTCCAGATCACACCACAAATATATGTTTTAAATAAATAACTTGTTTAATTTAGGAAAAAGTATAAATATATTTCAAATCAAGTTAAACATTTATAGAAATTAACTAAATGTAATCCCATAATATACACTATAAATTGAAACTAAATTTTTTACCATAGTTTTGATAGTTATACTGGGAAAAAAAATAACATTTTGTTAAAATCGACTCTATAAATCAAGTGAAGAGATTGTAATAATTTATGAATGAGGACTATTCAACAAAATATTATAAATCAACATAAATTATACGGAATACGTCGAAATAAAACTTCAAGGGCTATAATATAATAATTTTTTTTTGAAAAAAAATAACTCTAAAAAATAAAAGTTAAATGTTATTAGTACTCTTCTTATTAACAAAATTATCCAAACTTCAACTTGCTAATAGTTGTGCTTAGTCTCCTCTTGAAAAACTAAATTAAAATTATCCCAACAACAAAAAATTATCTTGGGTTAACATTAGAGAATTTTGAATATGGCATAATACATAAATATGTTCTGTAATTTTGGATGTGCATAAATAGACACTTAAACTTGTATAAAGTTGAACAAATAAACACACATGTCCTACATGTCATTTTTTTCCCTACGTATATTATGTTATGTAGGACTCATATGTTTATTTATTTAAAAGTTGGATAGTTAAAGTGTCTGTTTGTGCATTACGAAAGTTGAAGGTCAAAGTTAAAATTTAAAGCCGAGTTTGAAATTCAATATATGTATTATGCCTTTGAATATTGCGTCTTAATGTATTTCATTTAAAGTTTAAAGCGATAACAATATATTTAGTGCAATTTTATAAAGGATAAAAGATGCACAATTTCTTAAAATTTTCTTGTTGTTCATTTTGTAATATGGAGAAAATCAGATATGACATATATACTAATCAAAAGAAACTTTCATTCAGTGAGTATATTTTAAGTACAGATTACTTGTGATGACATTTTTAAGGCTTATCTACACTAGATACCAATAATACATATAAATAAAATAAAAAAACTACGACTTCTGTACAAGTTTATAGAGAAGATAAAGAATGATCCTTACAGAAAGTATGAAGTTTATTGATTTTAAAACATAACCTTTTTTTTCTTATCGAGGTTCTCGATAGATTATTTATACATATTAAGTGAATTTCTCCGCCCTTGTGGCTCTAAGCACGCCTGTATTCATCTCCGCAGTCGCCAATAACTTTTTGAAGATCTCTGCCCTTGTTTGTAACTTGTAGGATGTTGCTAATGTCTTCTTCATCAAGAACAAGAGAAAACACAGCATTGGCATCTTTAATGTGTTGCGACAGACCGAGCCGAACACCTATCATTGATCCTGCCACAGCTGGCTGCAGTTGTGTGCAACAGTTTTTGTCAAAATGAAACAGATTGACATGTATCCTTGTCGAGTTTAAGTTCTATACACCGTTAGTGTAAAGTATATTTTTAGGCTATCAGGCCATCCTAGTTTGCATTGACGGTGTATATAACTTAAACTAATTGTTCTCGTTCAGTACGCGAGAAAATGAGGAAAACTGGAAAATACCTGATCCAGTATGAATCTCACAGCAACTGTTGGAATGGAGACTCCATGTTTGTTGGCAACAGTTTTTAGTGTCCTGAGCAACTCTTGAAAGAGGCTCCACCCTCCCCAAGCATCAACCATCTGCAATTGTTTTTTCGAAACACAGTAAATTTGTTGATTCAAATACCTCATATAATACAATACGGAACTATATCTTGCATTTCTAATGCCAACGGAACACGAGGGCACATAATACAGTTTGTTAAGCTGTGGTTCCCTAAATATAGGTGGATCTAGGATTTGAAGGTTATGAGTTATGAAGTTTCTATGTTGGCATAACACATTCAAACATTAAAGCGAAAAGTAGTTTTTCCAGGGTAATTACCCTTTTGTACTTCTGTAGTGAAGGAGTGTTCAATGCAGGGCCAGCAAAAGGTATCGTTAAGTTGGTATCGAGGAACTTTTCAGATAATAACCCTCCCATTACTGTTCCATACCTGCATTCAAACAAAATTTAGTAATACACCAGAGTCATGTTACTAGACAATCACATTAACCGATTAAATAAATCATGTATCGTTCTAAGAGAGAGAGAGACGTTATAAGTTTGACTCCTGTAAGCTGACAAAGCTCAGCCATTTTCTGTTGAGGACGCATGTCAACAATTGAATGTTGTACCTGCAGAAACGAATCCTTTTACTTCAAAGCTGAAATACGAAGTAAAGGGCAGAACAATGAGAACTGCCTAGAACTCGATACCTGATTGCTAACAACCGGAATACCATTTTCCAGAATGATCCTTAATCTCTCGGTGTCAAAATTAGTCAGAGCAATGGTCTTAATCTTGCCTGCATGTAAGCTGTGTCACTATGTAGCCTATCGACAACTCTGAGATGAAAGCTCCAAGACAGAAATATACAACTAACCTTCTCCTTTGAGATCCGTGAGGTGCTTAAGTGCGTCTAAGTATCCAGGATTAGAGTAGTCCCACCTGGTTTTCAAGCAGAACAACAAAGAGTAAGAGAAACTAGCAGTTTTGATTCCTAATTTTTTCAGTAGATGACTGTAAGGACTATGAAATGCAGCCTGGATTAGTGCAATAAGCAGTTCAACTTGAAGTTCATAAAGGTAAAGATCGCGATATACTACATATTTAAGAAGTGGAACTTAACATGGTGAAGCAATTTTGTCCACTTAAAGGATAACATTTCAGAAGGAAACATGAAAAATCATTTCTCAAGATATTGCTCAAATGCTTCATCTCAGAAGATCGAAAACCTCAAGGAAACGAAATTTCATTACAAAATTATTTTGTATTGTACTCATGTAAGAGTAGAACAAGATAAGTTTTTCTTGACCTACTGACTTGTGCAACTTACAGTAAGCTCTTTTTGTGCTAAACCACTTTAAACCCCAAGATGATAAGAAGAACTGTAACTACTTGGTGTTATTTCATATCTAAACATCAGATGAACCGTCTATTATTAATTTATCACTGCCATTTCCTAACACGTGAACAATGACATATCAACAAAGACTAGAGATGGTTATTACCAATGAAATTGAAGCATGTCCAAAGCTGCGACATCCATCCTCCTCCTTGAAACATCAATGCTCTCACTGACAAAACTGCGGGTCATCTTGACTGGTGGTGGCACCCATTTTGTAAGACTGGAGGAAAATCAGAAAAATCACTTTACGGGTTGAATTCCTCCCTCAAGCTCAACACAGAAAATTCTATGTTACTATAGAAACATGCCTTTGTTACTCACCCTCTCACAGTTTCTAGAAGTTCTGGTGGGCGCTCTCTACGTACTCTGTTAATGAAGATGCCATAAAGATCTTCAGCAGGTCCATCTGCAAGGCCAACAATGATAAGAAAACTTCTACTTACAAGCATCGAGTCTTTGTAATCCAACTCAAACACTTCTCTAATCCTACAAAATATGTTCCGTTAGCATGTAATAACAAAACTAGATCGATTAATACAATACAAGTCACGCGCCCCAGAGAAAACATTCCGCCAGCATGAAATTACGACATAAACAAGAAGATTAATGTTTACATATATCAGCCAAGTCAAAAGTGTTAAGTCCAGCATCAGCATATTGAAGCATAGCATCAACTGCACTGTCTCGTTCAATTCTTCCCCATCCACCACTAGTCTGCCACATCCCATTGACAACTCTACATATATCCAGTGAATCTTTCCCATTCTTAACTATAGCCCGTTGCTTATCTTCAGTTAACAAGCACTGGAACGGCCTTGGCGTTAATGTTCTTGCTTCATTTGCTCTGAAAGACTTATTCTTGATAGAGTTCAACGAGAACTGACGAACACTGTTATTCAAGAGCTCTACCATTCTTGATCAATAAAATAGTTTAAAGGGTAGTTGAAGGCTTCTCTTATCTGTTTTTGATCTTTTAACTCCTTATCCATTATCTGTCCAGAAAAATATTTGGACAACATTTCGAAATTCTCTCTCCTTTTATAAAAAATAAAAAAGGAAAATTAACTTAAATAATCGCGCACCCAAAAAAATAGCAAGCGAAACGTATAACATATGTATACTAGCTTGCATTTTGTTAATATTTTAGGCTGAGTGGTCAAATGTGTAACTTCACTTTAACATATCCCTGTCAAAATGAACCTTGTTGGCAAGAGAGGACCATAAATGCAAATACAACAACATCTGTAGTACGAAATTGAAAATTCTCAAAAGTAAAGGGGGTCAAACAGAGAAAATCCAAAAAATAACAGATATATGCAGACGTGTTCAAACATATTACACAAAGTAGCGAAATCAAAATTTTTATTAATTTTTCTTTTAAAATATTAAAAGTACGAATTCAAAATTCAAATATATGATACTCATACTCCCTTTATTTCAATTTATTTTAACTTTTGACACAAATCTTAGACTAAAAATATGTTAATAGTCTGTAATCATAATCAAATTAAATGAAAAATTAAAATTAAATAATTAGTTAAATAAAATATGAAAAATAACTTTTTGTATAAAATAATTCATACAGTGGTCGGCCATGTCGAAAGTAGAAAGCCCAGCGTCTGCATAATTAAGCATAGCTTCAACGGCGTCGTTTCGATCGATTCTTCCCCATCCACCACTAGTTTGCCACATCCCGTTCAATACTCTGCATATTTCCAGCTTATCGTCGCCGTTCTTCAGCAATTCCCGCCGGTTTTCTTTCGCCGCCGTCGCTACCTCCGACGCCGGCGACGGCGAGCAACACTTAATCGGAATCACACATTTTCTCTTACTCCTGATACTTCTACAGCTGCTAGCGTAGCTTAAAGGTGTGAATTTTTGGAGATTGAAGAATGCTTGTTGGGTAGAAACGGCAGTCGACCCCATTTTTGCTCTCCGGTTCGAGTCTCTATTAAGCTTTGAATTGAACCTTTCGTTTATCAGCTGAAGGTTCTGGATGTATTCTTGTGTAATGACGATTATGACCCTACTATATGTTGAAAGTGGAGTTTAAACTCAAAAATATATTTAAACTATTAGTCGGTCGTTTAAAAGAATTACTAAACTAAATTTATGTAAAATGTATAAAACTATCCATTTAGTCGAAATTTTGTTTTTCTTTATAATACAAACTAGGTAAATTATTTGTGCTTCGCGCAGGATTAGACTATTTTATTGAACTTATTGATTATTTGATAATATGACCTACAGTAAATGATTAAGTTTCATAGAAAATGAGGAATGAAAAAGGTTCATAAGAAGTTTAATTAAGGTCAAATACATAAACTTGTTGGGTTTTTTCCCTTAGATACCTCAATTACGTCATTTTTCTATTGATCATTAAACCACGCATAATTTGTTTTTTCTTAAAACACCATTGCTTGATTTTGATCGGCTTTTCTATTGTAAATGCCTTCAATTGTATTCGAATCGTAATAATTTTGATTAAATAAATGAAGACAAACCGTGTTAGTCTCATTTGTATTCTAATGTATTCAAATGACTTAAGTAAAAGACAATTATTCTCGAACATTTTCACTATCAATTGGACTAATGAGTTGTGGAACAACATATGTATCCTCAATCAATATCCCTCACAAATCTGATTTCACATCAGACAACGGTGTTTGTTTAAACGGAACAAATTATGGGAATTCAATGATTTAATAGAAAAATAACGTAGTTGAAGTACCTGAGAGAAATAACCTAACAAATTTAGGGATCTGCTTATGTATTTGACCTTTAATTAATGTATTTCAATTCGATTTCTCTATAACAAAAAAAATTACAATAGTGGCAAAAATAAAAGTTTTGTTTACTAAAAAACCAAATGTAATAAATTCAACCATTTCAACAACGTTATGAGTTGTGGAATTAGAGGTGCAAGAGTAGTAATGTGACATTGCAATCGAAATCTATTTTCTTTGTTTATACGAAGAAACCTGTAGAAAGAGACAAAAGAGAAGATCAATTTTCAATCATTTTCTGTGTAACTTTTAACAAAGTTAAAAGAAAAATGTCACCAAAATAGCAAAAAGAGTTGTCATACTTACATGAATCACTACGACTTATAGTAAAGATTAAGCTCCATGAAATACGAGGATGAAAACTTTTAGGAATGACACGAACTTCATAAGAAGCTCAATCAATGTAATTAAATTCAATTATCCAACGGAAAAAAACCTTCAAATAATAGTGGCAGCAAATCCCTTTGTTTATAGATAACAGAGGATAGTGTGGATAAATATTTATTGTACCTTATCGAAAAGGTTACAACTCTTTGAAAAAGTTATAACCATTTGGAAAAGTCACAACCTCTCATAAAAGTCACAATTCTTCATAAAAGTCATAATTTTTCAAAAAAGTTACAACTTTTGATATAAAAGTTACAACTCTTCATAAAAGTTGTAACCATTGATAAAAGTCACAAATCTTAATTAAAATCGCAACTCTTCATAAAAGTCACAATTTTTCTTGAAGGGAAAGACTAGTTTTGAAAATAAATTAATTTAAGAGAGAGTTCTGATTTGTAATGATGCCACGTAGGCGGTCCTAATATTTTCTTTTATATATATATATATATATATATATGATCTTTTAGTGAAAATTAAATATTAAAGTAATTTCTCATATATATGTTTATTTTAATTAAAAATATATATTGTATTAATTTTGTGGTGTATGCGCTGGTGTAGTTAAATTATTTGGTGTATGTGTATGTATCTGTGATATATGTGTTCGTGTAATCAAATTACTAAATATTATTTTATTACATAGAAAGAAGCAATTCTTTTTTTTTTTTAAAAGTGAAATCTAATTTGCAAAGTCAAAAGGCAAGAGAAAACTATCTTTTACACAGATGGAAAAAAATACTAATGAAGTGAGAAAATAAGAGAAAGAAAATTTTATATATATATATATATATATATATTATCAGTAAAGTTAAATTTTATATTCTTGTAATTTTCACTATTTTTTATTTTCAAATAATTTATAAGTTATCTCATAATTAATATATATATTAATTTTTAAATTACAGATTAAATATATTAAATTGTATTCATAATAAAATGAATGTTAATATACTATTGACCATATTACAAATATTTATACATAAAAAGGGATACAAAATAGTCTTAAATCTATAGAAGATTAAAAATCGAAATTCTATCTATAACACATTCCCTATATTTTCATCAATTTGGTTGCGTTTTTCTGAATCAGGTTATTTATATTTCTCTCTTCTAACCCTTTTGAGTTTCTTGCTTAATGAAGAACTTAGATTAATGAATCTTGAACTGAATGCAGAATTTTTATGTGTATTTGTTAACAATAAAAATTTCATGTATTGGGGTGGTAGTTTAGCTTCTTGAATGCTGAATGTTTAGGATAACTTCATGTCCACATAGTGTTTGACAATATGCTTCACTGAATAAATTATTTATTGAAATCTTTTCATAGAAAACGACTCACTTTGGATGTCGCACCCATGTTGGATTCTCCGAAAATGCACTACTTTTTGGAGAATTCGACATGGACCATTGACATTTTTTAAGAGTTCGAGCAACGTTAAGGTACTTGTGGGGTTTGCATTGGATATGTTGTTGTTGACACTTGTGTGGGAGTTGTCTAAAGTTTGAAAATGGTGTGAAGTGTTTTTCATTTCAGTTGCTTATCTGTATGAAAATGTTTTAATTGATTTGGATTGTGCTTCAGTGGTTAATCTCTTTGTTGGTTGCTGGTTCCTTAACTCTATAAATTTAGAATGCTATAATTTTGTTTGGATGAGAATGAGCTGTGGGAATTGAAGTTTGTTCGAATTTGCGGATAATGGTACCAAATAGGAGATTACACTTACACAATGGAAAAACAAAAGATCTTCCTTTTCTAGTTTCATAACTTTCTTTTGGTTTGGTTTGTAGCAAAGTGCAGCAGTCTGTTGCATAACCTTTTTTTTTGGCCAAACACAAGAAATACAGTCGCCCACGTACCAAAGTACCCTGTGCATCTGTATTGACTTGGGATCTTGAAGAAACTCATTGAGGGTCTGTGGAAAATCACTTCTTTGGTGCATAGAATTGAACATCTGCTTGGCCATAGCAAAAGGAGGACACCATGGATGGTAACTCAAAACTCTTTGCATATTATTTCTCTCTTCAACGATTTCTTTTTTTAATTTTCCCCTTCCCCAAGCTTTCATTTTGATTTTCTTGAGCCTAGAGAAATGTTTATTATTCAGTAAAGTAGAAAGGTTTTCTTGTGTCAATTGTCATTGGCAGATTATTCATGTGTTCAGAAATATTGGCTGGAATGGTATTACGAAAACTCATACTTGCATTTGGTGGAGTGATATTGTGTTTTTCATTTGTACTAACATAAATTTATTAAAGTTATTTTCTTGCTTAAATCCAATGTTTTAAATAGCACACTCCAGGCGGGCTTAAGCCCTAGAGCTTCGTGCAACATGTTGAGATATAACATAATTAAGTAATTAAAAGTTATATTCTCTCTAACAATGTCTCTAAGCTTTTAGATAGAGATGGCCACACTCTTTAGACGGTATGCACCTCTACATGGTATGGGATGATCATACAGTTCTACACAACATAAGTTGGTGCTTGACCTCAACTAAGCTTTGGTGCAAGAACCAAGGCATTAAGTGCCTCAATGCAAGGGGCTATTCTTTAAAGAGGGAAGCTCTAAAGATAACTATTACATGAAAAATAATCAAATAATTGTTAATGATATAGTATGAATGGAGGTACTGGGGTCAGGGTCTGAACTATAGGAAATTAGAGATCTATAATAACAAAATTACAAAACTACACACTACTGTTAATTAGAAGTAAGCTTTTGTCTTGTATTTGGGTTCATAATTTAAAATGGTGTTTGAATTTAATTGACACTATTTTTACTTCACATTTCACTTAATTACAAATAAGTCAATTTCTTTGTCCGTATGTAGTTTTTTTTTTCCTTTGCATGACATATAGTTTTAAAATCTTAGCATTTTTTTCTGTTTGTGCCTTTGAAAATACCGTTTGAATAAAAGAAAAGAACAGACATAAAAAAAGGACCTTTTTAAAGAACTGCCACCTCAGCTTCTGAGACTCAACATTACTTGCACTTCTGCATTTGATTAATTATATTGTGAAAGAGGCAGTGCAAAGGATACAACAGTTTGACTTATGCTTGATATTTTGTTGTTTTTTTGTCTTTTAGTTGATTCACAGCAGACTATGGAGGAAACCATCCTGGTGGGTGATGATCTGATGATGGGCCCTCCATCACCGGTCATTCCACCTGAGATAGCGTCTCATGTGCTCGAAGGTGTTGATCTCTGTGACGGAATCTTGAGAAATCTGTTCCTCTGTATGTCTTATTTTCCTCAATGATCCTTCTCGACTCATGTGGTTTAAAATACTCATCAAGTCAAGGTTTTTCTGATTTAGGCTTACAAATCAATGATATCGAGCCATTCTGTCAGGATGAGATTGCTTTATATCGGCAATGTGCAGAGAGAAGGGTGAGAATGATTATAAAGGAGTTAATCTTTTAACATGTTTGCTCATATAAACTTGATTTTCGTGTATTTTAAATGGGGTTTTTGGTTGCTTGAAGAAGTAACTTTATTATGTATAGAGATTCTTATGCTAGTAAGAAACATAGAAAATTTCTAGTACGTTTTTTTTCTTTTATATAATGTTTTCTTGAGATGAATTTAAATGGGTAACATGCTCAGTGAGTATACATATAGCCAACTTCGATTTTCTTGGGATTGAAGCATAGCTGTTTTTAATCTGAAGTTGTCATCTGTAGGATAAGGAGCTCAGACGACGCCTTCAAGATAGTGAACAGAAATTAGGGATGTCAATGCCTCTAGATCAAGCAAAGGAAAGAGCCACTCAACTAGAATCAGAAGTCACATCACTGGAGAGGTTTGTTAGAGTCAAAGTTAGTAATGATATTACTGATTCTGTCTTTTCCTTGGCAATGACTCATTAAGTATTTAGTCAGCTGCAATTTACGGGCTATCTTTGAGCATCAATGCAGCTCCTATGCATGAAATTGCCACGATCATGTGCGCAGTTTATTTATAGTAGTTGCATTCTAGTGAAACAAAAATAACATACTTTACTTATTCATTATGTTCGAAACAGCCTCCTTACTAGGTCCGTGCACACACTACCCAGTGTAATCCAGCAAGTGGGAACGAGGGAGGGTAGTGTTGGGGAAAAAGCATACAATATTGGAATTCTAGTCCGTGGATACATAACTGCTCCTATTTAACATTTTTGTCAGATTTGACATATTTGATGGTATCATTCACCTTAAAGGTAGTTGGCGATCCCACACTCATCAAAAGAAATTTCTAATGTCTGATAAGTCGATCAAGTCCTCTACTCCGCTGCTGCCCTTTCTCTGTTTGCACCACCTATGTAGTATATACAATAAGTATGTTCTCTAAATATCTTCTTTTCATTCTAGGCACTTAATTTTGGCAAGTGGAGTTGAAGGTATGGAAGGTTTTCGGCAACG
Organism: Solanum lycopersicum; assembly: GCF_036512215.1. Classification (NCBI taxonomy): domain Eukaryota; kingdom Viridiplantae; phylum Streptophyta; class Magnoliopsida; order Solanales; family Solanaceae; genus Solanum; species Solanum lycopersicum. The sequence goes on along the minus strand of NC_090810.1, from coordinate 58,289,582 downwards.
ATGGAGTCTACATGGTCGCGTAACTGATACCAAGTATGATAACTGATTCTTATGGTACTTATTTAGATTTTGTGGATCTGTAAATACTGTTCTATTTTCTTAAAGTAACTCTAAGCATGCCATTATTTGCGCTATATAACTATAACGGAGCGGAACCATAAATTTGACAGTCGTATGCTTTCAATTTAGTGGATCACAATCTGTCATGTCAAATAGCTAGACATTCTATCTCAATTTTTCAGTGAGAATCCTATATGCGAGATGGATTATTTTGAGCATCAACCATGGTAGTGTATCTTATTTTGCCAATTGAAGGTGCAGCTTTAACTTTGATTAACAATGAGATATGCATAAGCTGAATTTGGTTGGTAAGAGACTAAGAGATGAATCTATATTAAACTTAAACCTAGGTTGTTGAACAAAATCAAAGCCACTAGGTCTTGGCAAAGTAGAGTTAAGCTCTAGTGTTTTTCACTCCGGTTCTTGAGGTTGATAACTATGCATATCCTACTTCCTAGTGTCGAAGATTTTGTTTGATTTTAATCCCTCATGCAGGAGGAGGCTGGAGGCCCTGAAGGGGGGAATGGAGAACAGAAAGAAGGATGAGCCAGCTGAAAATATCTCTGCCAAGAAAAACTGGTCCTTCTGGTGGAAACAATAGTTACTCCTCCCTCACCATCCAACAAATTGTTACTTTTGTACACTTCTATTGCCATTGTTGGTTTCGTTTTACACAGGTGAATCCAGGATTTGAAGTTTTAGGGTTCCTACAGCAACCGCATGTTGGTATACAATAATATTTGGGTTCACAGTTAAAGATAAATATAGATATTCAGTGAATTTCTTGATATGTACGTGTTCTGTGCAAAAATATTTGGATTCACGTGAACTCATGTTATATGTTTGAAGTTGTGTTCTTAGCAGAGTTGCATTTCTACTACCACAAAACATCAGTATCCCCTCTTTTCCTGGTTTGATGGTTTTCATTATGTTAAAAGAATGACACTATCTACTTAGTGACCAAAACTATGTTTTTTGTTATTTACTGATACACAGCAACAATAAGTCAAAAGTACGATCTTTTCAGACATGAAAGTTTACAGAAATTCTCAAATGCAGTAGAACGATAACGAATCAATTCCAAGTAATATAATGTCACAACAGATACAAGTCAACATTGTGACAAGATAACTAGTCATGAAGAAATAGATCAGTGAGTCGTTCCATAAACTATATATAGAATAGAGCCACATGAGTATGGAAATCTCATGAATTGTTTGGTTTGATTTCGAAAGTACACGACTTACACCTAATTTTAACAACCAACAAGGTCTGATACAGTTAGGTTCATCGTCGTTTACTAATCAAAAAGTAAAAGAAAGATGACTATGTACATTATCACTGTTCTTGCAATATGAACATCATACAGCTCAACTCTTGTAGCATAAATTAAAAAAAGTTGGAGGCCACATATTAGTAATTATTATCTGCATGCTTTCTGTATATAGCAATCAGTTCCCCACCAAACCAGTAAATCTGGAACTAAGGATGGGTATACCGATGCAAATACGAATCTTTTTTTTTCCTCTCCGAAGAAAGGGTGCAGTTGTATAGATAACTGGGACTCCTCGAGGGCGTAAGCCCATGCAGAGAGCTGAATTTCTAAAACAGATCAGCTCTCATTTCAAAGACTCCTCGAATACCTGGACGAAATTGTGTGTCAATAAGAAGTAAAATCTTTGTTTTGGACGCCATGACGCAGCCTTGCACCATGCAGAGCAGCCAGTGAATGTTAAGTGCTCAAACGATTTGTCAATGATAATGAGGTGAACTTATCTGATACTTGTAGTTATCTGGCTTCCAAAATCCAAGAAGTACATTCTTCGAGCAATTGGAACTTTTGATTTACGGCAATGTTCAAGAAGACTTGCATTTTATTGCGGAAATCTGAGACATCTTCCTTGCAGCTAAATGATCCGGAACAAGCACAGTGATCTGATAAATGTGCAGCTTTAACCTGGTGACATTTTACGCATACTAGATCCTGAAGGTGGTATAGCCTCTCTCTCTGTCGAACAATTTGAACAAGAGCATTTTCCATTGTTTCACGATCATAAGGTTGCCCACACTGGGGCACAGCACAACGCCACTCCTGAGAAATCAAAGCTCTGTCTCGACACAAGTCAAGGTCTCTGCAGTCATTGCAGTAACTGAAAGCAACAGATCATGGAAATTAGAAAGCAACTAATACCCTGGGAAGACAAAACCCAGCAGTGGCAGATACTCCCACCTGCTCATGTTTCAGGTTAAAGTAACTCCTATTTCCTCTACATTTACCTGCAAATGACATTTGGAAGGGTATATGATACAGAAAGACTACGAAATTCTGCCTCCGGAGCGAATTCCCTCACACGAACAAGTTTTAATAAATTTTTCCTCATGATCTGCATAATAAAAAGCAATAAACTAGTTAATGGCAAGCTGCAATTAAATGTTATTGTTGCAGAAGAATCAAACTAGTGAAATCCAACTTATCTTTAGCCACGCGCTACTTTAAAACACCACATTTCAATAGGTATCACTAAATAATTTTGCATAACGTTTATGTGGAGCCTTCATGAAACTTATTGGATGGGAGAATGAGACTAAGCAATAGATGTACGTGTGGTTACTATACAGAAACCGGAGTCCCCATGTACGCTAGACTAGACTTTCAGTGCCGGATGGAAAAAATCGATGTCAATAGATATTACTAATGCATATTTTGTTCATAGTAAGAGAAGCTAGAAAAACATTTAATACCAGAACTTCATGCTGCACATTCTGGTCAAGGGCCAAAACTGCACAGACATGCTTAATGAACTCTAAAGCTGGATCCCCCTTTTGGACATGGCTAATAGATTGTGAGTTTGCATCTGGTGTCTCCTGGATCTTCTGAGAGTTGTCCATCGCTTTCATTTGAAGATTAGGGTCACAAACAATTTTCAGAAGTTTGTCAGTGAAGTAAGTTCCAATCTGCAGGCAGAATTTTCTAAAAAGTTGAGTTCTCACACATTAAAGAACTCAGCACAAAATTAACGAAGACAAGGGATGCCTATGAATGAGTCCTAGCAGATACCTTCTTCTTTAGATCTTCTGCCATTTGCAAATCAAATGTTTCAGCATGTGCAGCAGTGATTGATGGTGTACATAAATCACCATCGCTAGTAGATGCTCGATGTGTAGCTTGTTCTTGTGCATATTTCCATGGACCATACATAAACTCCGAAACAATCAAAATGAAGTGATCCTACATGAAAGACCAGCATAGATTAATAAGGTAGAATATTTTATCAAGGAGACCGAGGATCAACTGCATTCTGTTGCAATAAACCATATTCGGGGTGTCCACTTGTATCTTGTTGCACCTTCATTCACATAATAAAAGCAATGTTCCTGTACGGTTTCTAGCTGGGGAAATACCTGAGTTGCCTTCGGTAAATTTTCTGCAATGTTCCAGCTTGACACGATATCAACTTGAGATTCACGACAAACACTTTCTTCACCTGGTTCTGAGTTAACTTCTAAAGGTTCATCACTATGTCTAGCTTGAATTCCGCCATAATTGTACTATCATAAAAGGAAAATTGTAAGATGGAACTTTAATAAATGAAGATAAAAAGAACATATTTGTTGTCAGAATCATCAAACGAAAGTTAGCTTACGAACTCTTTAGAACTCTTTACCCAGAATAAAGGAATATCCCATGAAGCAAGCAGCACCCAATTTTTTTCTATCCTATTTACAAATGAATTTTACCTACTGATTTGATGCATTGCAATTTAATTTAGATTATCATATCTAAAAATCACTTTGGTGGCAAAGGCAATACAAATCATCTCCCAGTACAAAGAAAGCTAGCTAGGGCATTGATAGCATGAAAATACAGCCAAGATATCGTGGGCAACATATTCATCACCGTGAACTCAAAACAGGGTCAAGTAAATTAATGATTCGAAGAAAATGTGAACCATTAGGAGACAGATAGAGACTCAAACTGATCAGCTCCTATCTAAAATTCTCAATGCATGTATTCGCATTGACTTAAACATAACAAAAGGATCTTTTGTGATTTTAAATGCATAAATCTGTTTCTTGGAGAAATGAAGGAAAAGACAGAACACAAAGCTAAAATGTTAATAACAAGAAACAAATCAAGTCAACTATCAGAGCTAACCTGATCCATGAAAAGCAATGAGTGCCAAAACTGCAACGGCTCAAGTTCAATCCACTCAAACAATTCTCTGCAGATATATAAGAGTAAGGGAAGAAAGATCCCAAAAAAGTTAATATACATACATACATACATACATACATACATACATACATATATATATATATATATATATATATATATATGTCTGTAAACAACTTTTGATTCAAGAGACTAACCTTGATTGTACATTTTTAATAACATTATCACAGTAGGCTTTGGCAGCAAAAATATCTGACTTCCCAGTGTCAATAATGATTTTTGAGAAGTCGGCAAACACAATAGCAGCACCCAATTTTCGGAGTTCAGCCACAAGCAATGCAAACATCTTTTGCATAACCTGCCAATTATAAATATATTAAAGCATCAGTTTTGATGAATGTAAGAAGAAATGGAGAAACCACGTGTGAATGAATTAGCATGCTGGGACACATTCCAGAGAAAATAAATGGCATCACTGTCTTATGTTTCAATAATGTATTTGTTTTAGGAGTAAGAGAAATGACTGTCCCAGTACTAATAGCACGAAGGCACGTCATGCATCTCGACTTCCAAATTTTAGACAACCCAGAAGTTTCTTATTCAATATATTACCTTGTGAAGCATACTGTGAAGAGCTGGGTCATGCAGTCTAGATCGGGGGCTGCAATAGTTAGAAGGACAATATAGCATTAGCAATCAAGTAGAATTGTGAACAAAAGTGAAAGAAGCAAGCCGACCTGCAGAGCCATCGGTACAAATGTTGCAGCATGGCATCAGCAAATATGTTTCCTGATGTTACTGCATCTGTAAGGCACCTTTGAATCAACTGCTTAAGTACACGAAATGCTGGTGCACAGGATGTTGTTGCGTCAAAGAAGTACTGTTCATTAGTAAAATTCGCCGTAGGGTTCAAGTCCTGGTCCAATCCAAACAGAGTGCCTCCTTCCATTTCATTTACTTGGTTGCTTTTCAGTAGAGCATCAACAGCCAGATGATGAATCTGATCACAATACCAGAAATAGGAAGAATCTTTTAGCCATAGTGTAATAGTATTATCTGTGTATTGGGAAAAAATTTACCAGACAAAGGAAAAAAAAGTAACTCAAAAAATTGATGGAAATTTTAACCTTCAGCTCAACAGTAACTTTTCTATATGCACCAGGATAAGTAAGAACTGGTTGATTCACCTGCTTTCATAAAGCACAAGATAGCATAAAAATGTGGTCAAGAAAAACATCAGAAGACTAATTCTCTTGAATAATCAGTAAGAGAATAAAGAAAGCAGATATTATTGTAAGAAGTTGATATGTTAAAGTTGACCTCATCCATAAACGATGATACTTCATCATTTATGCCTCCTAAGTCGGGGATTCCATTATCAGATATCCACAAGACCTGTGAGAATCAAAAAGATATATAAAATCATGCAAGGATATCTTAAAAAATGCACTTATAATGCACAAAAAAACTTTAAGTTGCTGAGAGTTCAACACAAATTCTTGCTTGGAGATGTGCAAAATGAGATGAACATAGGAAACAAACAATTTAAAAGAGCTACATATGAAGGTGGATATAATAGAACTCTATATCATCAGAAAGAATAAACCCCTCATCAAGAAGAAAAGTGCAATATGAATGAGATAACCTGTTGCTGATCACGAAGTGCTCTGGAAAAGAAGATATCTGCTGTATGCATGAGCCAATCAACATCAAAATTCCCTATGGGAACCTACAAATGAGGCAATTGGAAACTTAACATTCAGAACTCTCTTGATTGGGCAATACTAGAGAGGAGAGAGTAAGAAAAAAAATTACATGGGCATATCTTGAGAGAGAGATCCTTTCATTTAACCACTGGGAGGATGTCGCGCATCGCTGCATTCCAATCTTTGCTGCTACATTTTGCCAACCTAGTGCCTGAAATGGAGAATTTTTCATTGTTTCATTGAGTATAGATAAGGATCAGATGTACTAAGCAATTGCTCCTTCTTAATCAGGTACTATTAGCATTTGTTGGACCTGATATTGACTATCCCGAGCATTACAAGGGATACTGATGCAAGGAAAATCCTCCAAAGCCCGTATGCCAGACTTCAGTAAATGGGCATTAGGGCACTCGATCATGGCAACTGCAGGTCCATGATGCCTGAATGTCAACCAACGGATTTACATGAGACACTTACCAAATGATTGGAGCTAAATATAGAAAATGTTCAGAAAAAACTGAATCTCTCGTGATAGCTCAATTTCATATTTCAAGATAGGAAAAATTAAACAGAAACATAAATTCGATAATTCCAAAAATATGTCATCAGTTGATTCCCCCAACATCCAAAAAAATAGTCATCACACATGCAATCATGGTAGTCTATTGTTATTGGTGCTGCTGAAGTTTACAAAAATCTATGTTGCGGGGACTATTCATTTTAGCTGCCACACCTTGTCAACATGAATCATACACTGGTACTGGTAAGGGTGTGGGATTCGTACCGGGTGGTCAATCAAAATTGGGTACTTCGACAACAATCCATGACAAAACTTGAAGAGAAAATGGAAGATTGAATTTTATCTGCTGCCTGCCATTGATTAGTGCCTACAATATTGATATTCTCAAAATAAAAGATTAAATTATGGCTGCATCCCACAGCCTTTTAGGATATTTTTATAGATCCTTTTTTAGAATTTTGAATTTGAGCCGGATCCCCGCACCCATATATGTACATTGGATCCGTACCCCTGAATCTTACCTCTAGGTCCACAGTCGGATTGGTCCAATTGGATACCCACACCCAATCCTTGCAACATAGATAAACATGTCTACCAATGAAGAATTACGATTTGGGTGATACTATAATGCATGTATTAGCAAATAACAAGGTTCATCGGATTCAATATGTTCAGAATTCAAGGAGAAATAATTCATTCCTCCCAGATAAGTAGCTTAGAACTGTCTATCACATATTGGTTGAGGAAATGGATCATATCTTATTATATTGTTTAAGGCAATCCTCTCCTCTAAACTAGCTTTTTTTGTTGAGTTGGGCCATAAGTCCAATTTCTTAAGATGTCATCAGAGCCACACGCATCCCTATTCAAGGTTGACCCCATGTCCCCCCACCCCCACTCACCCACCCATATTATGTTATTCACACTTTAGATGACCAGCCCTGAGTATTCGGGAGGTGTTAGTATCCCCCATTAGTTGAGAGAATGGTTGGCTGTTTTGGCAATCCTCACCCATGAGTTAACTCTTGAATTCGAATTAGGCCCAAGGTCCCATTTTCTTAACAAAGATAATATTGTGCATCAACATTTCCTGACATACGAATAGTAAGATATAATGTACAAAAAGTGTACCAGCAGGCCACTAAGGATTTGAAGTGAACCTACGGAATGTTGTTTAGGCTAAAGAAATAGTATACTATCAGCCACCAGACTGAAAAGGTAAGAAATAAATTTCAAACTTAATGATTGACAAGACGGCATATTAAGAACAAATAGAATGACAAAGATTAAGATAATGAAAAATAACCTATGCTCATTAACTGCTCTCTGTAGAATCCTCTCAGCATCCTTGATGTACCCGACATAATCCAACTAAAACAAGAGACAAAAAACAAAAGGATAAGAATGAGAGCATAGCCAAACAGTTAATGCTATTTTGAGGAAACAATGACCTTACCTTGAAACTAATACCTTCCTTTTGTGTGATAGGCTGCCCAGACAATGTTCGGCAAGCTTCATGAAAATGTCTTTCGAGAACGTTTTGTGATAATTCCTTGTTTTGAAATGGATTAACAACCACAACATGTATCATCTTGGACGCAGGAAAATGTCCCACAAAAATGGCTCGTACATCCGACACACTGAAATATAATTCAGATATTACATATTAAGTCTTAGTAACTCGCAAAATCTGTAATGTGAACTTAAACAGTTGTGTGACTAAATCCAGAAGAAACAAGATTGTGTGTGAAAATCAATGCACGATTTCAGAACATGCCCCCAATAGAAGTTAAACAATTAATATTGTTCTAACAAACTGCTTAATCAATGCAAGTGATGATTCATATGTTTGCTTACACATGAAAAAATTCAAAAATTGATTATTCAAAGTAAAATATTGAGGCTGACTTGGTGCATTTGGATTAACGAACTACAGGTTTTTGGGAAAATTAAGGGTTCTTTTTTGGACCACAAATGTAAAAACGTGCCTGTTTAGATTTAAAAAAATTGATAACTGGTAAGATTCTATCTTCAGCATTAAGGGCATTCTGCTACCTGCCTACCTCTGCACCAAAGACAGACCAATTTAACACTATTTTCAAGATTGAAGTTGGAAGTCCCCATCCCCTAAAATCCAATATGATCTCACTAATAAATGGGAATAATCAATCTAAGAAACAATCCAAAGAGCTAAGCAGCAAGCAATATCCAAGCCATTTACGTAGAATGAGGCGAGTACAGTTTCACTTGCTTGGTAACCTCTTTCCCCGTCAAATATAGGAAAGAATCCAAAGCTTACAAGGATATTAGGCTTCATATGTTGTTCGGACGAATAAATTGGGAGGCTAGGACGAAATAACCTACCTTGAATACAAAATCAATTACTATACAGATTGGTTGGCCAACTTGTATGTAATTGAATAAATATCAAGGCCAATTCCCCTGATGGAAGTAAACATAAGGGTTCCTGACAAACAAAGCAACACATGGAAGGCTTATGGATGTAGTACTGGACAGCAAAGTAAGGCAAGAACTTTGGGTACCAAGTAAATTAATGGATGTAGTACAAGCCAGCAGAGGAAGGCAAGAACATTGGGTAGCAAGTAGATTTAACACAAGACCAATTAGATCATCAATGGTTTTGGAACTTCTGAGTTATTTTTAGATTATTAGCAAGCACTTCAAATTTGTTTGCTGTGACTCTTAGAAGGAACCAGGTTTGGCAAGTGAACGGGTTTTACGTGGTAATTGACAGGTGTCACGTCTATATAGTACCCAACAGTCGAGCATGGGTCATGCAAAGAGGATCTTTTAATACATGGAGAGAACCTTTTATAGTCAAGTAAGATTGTACAAATATATTCAAAAATTTGATTTGATGAAACAAACTGTTATATCTATCCTCGCATGTTTCCTTTTTAGGATAAGAATTAACATGAACATTGAACTAAACATAATATATCATGAATCATCATAGAACATAAAATATCAAACTTGAAATGGAAATCTTTCTGAAATTTTAAGCAGGTATATAATAGAATCAAAGGGGTCCTAACTTACCTATGATATAAGTAGAAGAAAGCTATTGACTGCTCCAAATACGGGCACTCAGTTGTTGTCCTCATATGCAGCTCACTCAAACTCCAACCATCTTGTGGATTCCTTTTCTTAGTTGCTTTATCAACTTTACAAACACAACCCATCTGAAGAATAGCACTGAACTCTAACGGAACCTTTGCTTCATATATTCCCTGATCAAAGAATCTCGTAAGACAATTAACATTCAACAAGAAGAGTAAGATTAAAGAGACAAGTTCTTTTTCAGTAAATATATGAAAAAAGTTGAAGTTGAATTACGGTTTTACCCTTTCTATAAATTAAATTGTTATAAAATATTTAAATATTTGATTGTATAAATTTAATTAAATGTTAATGACTTTTAGACTTCCTAAGATTAATTCCTAATTAAATATCTAATCTATTAATATTTACCATCTATAATCTATATGTATATAATAATTATAATTTTCTTTTAAAAAATCTTTACCTAAATTTCTTTTCTTTTCCTCTTCTTATAACTTTTTCCTTAACCCTTCTCATGAATAATATAATTGATGTGGATAAAGTATTATCCTTTATGATAAATAACAAAATTTAATAATTTAAAGGGTGCAAATCGACAAAATGGAGACGCACATTGATAATGTTCTCTTGATTATTATTAAAGAATGACTCTATCTTCACAAATTTAAATTCATTAATGCTTTACATGATAAGAACTTTAGTTGTTCTTTTTATATGGTTTGCTAACTTTAATTTTTTTTTCATATTCTTCATTTATTTATTGTTATTTTCTAATTACTTATTTAACTTTTATACTCTTAATATTCATAACTCTCATCTTTTCATATTCATAACCTCCAAATATTTAAACTAAAACTTTAAGATATCTTTTGATATTCCTTCTATTCTATTTATATAAATTTAACTTCTTTATCTCATGAAACCCCTACCAAGATTATTAGGCTATTATTTTTATTCTATAATAAAAACAGATGATGAAGACTCTTGAATTTTGATAGGACATGAAAGGAATCGATAAAAACTCAGAGAGATTATGTACTAATTTTGTACTTATTTCTTCATCTATATATACATCAATCTTATAAGAATAATGTCTATAGTGTATTTTTTCTTAAATATTGTGTTTCTTTTTGTCTTTTTTTCACTGTGTTAGACTTCTTAATTTAGTTTTCTATGAATGTTTTATTGTCGTAACAATGAGATTTAGTCATTCTAACGTGTCTATAAAATTCACATGAAACACACGTGCGAAGCACGTCCTCAGAAACTAGTATAAATATATATACACTGAATGACTGGAGTGCACTGGAAAAATATCAATTTTACCGAACCCCAGCAGGTTCTCTATGATGAAACTGGAAGTGAATCCTCCACAGCTTTGAATTACTTCTCAGGTATTGCTATAAACAAGGGGAAGATCCATCATTTTTTGTTGAGAGAATCTTTTGATCATGAAAAGCTGTCTTATATCAGATTCATAAAGTATTTTGCTACTGTTATTCATTGTCCTCACCTATTAACAACTTAAATTATATTACTAGTGATGAAAATTTTCTAAACTAAAATTTTGTTGAATCTTTTTTGTTACAATTTTGTTGGCATATAGAATTCACAAACTAAGTACATAGTCATGGAGGACTTCACTTTTTAGTGCATTATTTAAAACTAATCTTACAGAAATAAAATGGTACTGAGAAATAAATGTAGGCCATGTTGTACCAATTAAAACCATATTTGAGAGAGTTCTGTTTTGATTGATAATGCAAGTAATTTATTGATCTAAACCAACAAAAAGATTGCTGGTGAAAGTACATCCAAAAGGAGTAAGTACTAACTGTGAGTGTGAAGAGCTAAGGAAGGAACGTTGTCTTTCTTAGCTTTCTTACATGGCACAGTATACAGTATAATCATAGTTGGATTTAACCTTTAAGGAATGTTGTCTTAGCTTACACATTAATATATTGCCCCTTACTTTTCTTAATCCATTCTACAGGTCATGTGATCTGGCTGCCTTGCACAGTTGCACTTAGACATTTTAAGAAGATTCAAGAAAAAATTATGAAGTTTCAAATTTATCAATCTAAACTTTGTCTAAATAATTTGAGTTGGATCTACACCCACACTCTTATTATTGTCAATTCATGATATTCCATTTTTCAGCAAATCCTCTTAATAAAGTTCAAGACAAATATCAAACAATTATAAAGTAAAACTATGTCATCAAAATCTCAAGCAACAGATTTAAGATTTTGAATATAGAATGGCAAAAGAAACATCATGAATGGGAAATTCAAGAACAACCTAACAGAGAAAACATGTATGTGCAATTGGACAATTAAAACCATTACTAACAGTACACTTACAATACAAATTGATTCAACTTTTTAAAAAGAGAACGGAAGGCAAACACGTTGACAGATCTTATAAAAGAACTTGACATCAAAAGTAAAGTTCTGATTACACTTGCAATTGCATTTTTGAGTGAAGCGCATGCACCAAGCATGTTCAGGTTTATGAACAATACAGAACTTTAGGCGGAAGAAATACTGACCTCCACTTCTGGGTCAGCAAGGTGAGCTGCTAGCTTTTTGCTTTCTGACTTGAATTGATCCTCATCAATAGTGACCTAATAAGAAATAGAAATTGTGCAATGACGGAACCTAAAACCTTTGCAGCCAAACGCATTAAAGTATGATCAGAACTGATAATGATAATGTACCTCAATTAAATTATAGCTATGGCGTCCATGAGGAAGAATCTTGTTGACACGTCTTCCAGGAAATTCCTCAGTTATAGGAGCTTTGGAGTTGAGGTAAAACACTCTGGGGATCGTTACTGAAATTTTGTGCATGACTCCTTCCACAACTACCCATGCAAAAAATTGTCCATGTTGTGAAGTTGGTTCAAGCTGAACTATCTGAAGGAAAGACGAATTTACATAAGAACCAATAAAAGAAATGGATTCAGCAGAATACTCATTAAAATCATATGAGCTACATCACCTGCCAGTGATTACGTGTGAAGGCTAACTCGTGTCGCTCAAAGTAGGAATTAACCCCAGTTTTACCCTGACGTTTGCGATTTGCCATGCTATGAAACATGTCAGTACTGCCATTAACATGGTTTACTGTACTCGACGTATCCAACCTAACAAATACAATAACATCAAAAGAAGAACAAGCCACGATGCACCACAGGGAGTTCAATTGAAAAAGAGATGCTGAGATATTTGGATGTGAGTATCTGTTGTGCCTGATTTGATTAGAAATAGATATTTGAATTTGAGTATCTGTTGTGCCTGATTTGATTTATCTGTGCAAAAGTATTCAAGTAGGAGATATTTATTAAAAACCCAAGACAACAAAAATAAAAGTTATACAGCAATATGATATTCCTTATTATTTGGATAACGAGGTAGCTGCAGTAGGTGTGACCGGTGAAAACTGTGATGATATGAATGATATAGGTAACAGGTTTCCTCTACCCATAAATAGAGGTCATTCTTCCTTCATACTTGCAGAGGTTTCCTCCACCCAAAAATGGATGTAGTTATTTTGTTATATTAGTACTCTGTTACTCCCTCCGTCCCATTTTGACTTGGCACAGTGTTTACGAAAGAAAATAAGACTTGTGAAACTTGTGGTTTAAAACAAGGATAGATATTTGTGTGGCTATAAATTATTTCATCAAGGGTAAAATGGACATTTAAAGTTAAATTGTTACTTAATATAGAAATGTGTCATTCTTTTTGGGACTGACTAAAAAGGAAATCAAGTCATATAAATTTGGTTACAGGTAGTATGATGGTATGTTCTTATGGTACCAAGCACTATGAAGAAATAATGTCAGTTCTCACTGTAATTTTCAGGGAGTTTGTCAAAATTCTGCACCTGCACTTTCTATGCCCGCCAAATTCTTCACTACTTTCTTATTTGTCTGGCTATGGGATTCTTGTCATCACATCTATTCTAGTAACTCTTATAATCATGGTGTCAGGGCCAGCTTGGGTGCACATCAATTGATTCCACAAGGTACTTGCTATCTCCCACCAGCATAGGTAGAAACTGTCTACCAGGCTTGGACAGCTGGGACGAAATCACCCAGTGTTTTTGTCTCCAATGAGATATGAACCCGAGACTTATAGTTCAACCCACTTTATTAACCAATGCGTCATACCCGTGAGTAGCATTTAGCCACCGATCACCAAATATTTTTGACAAGTCATTTTTGGGTGAAGTTTAACCATACGTTTGGCCATAGGTTTTGGGATATATTTGACTTTTTAAAAGAAACATGTTTTATACCCATAAGTTCCAAAATCTATAAAAAAAAATATCCATAAGTTTGTATTATCATTTTATTATAAGCACGTTACGTGAAAATTCATGAAACCGAACAGAAAGAATATGAAATTGAAAAAAAGAGGAAAATACCAATTATATATCTACAAAAAACTACTATTACTACTTGTAATTGGAAGTGACTCCGTAGAGCAAACTCGGACAAAAACTGTATAAAATATGTATATAGCTGTATAAATTTTAACTATGAACTAGGACAGAAATTCTGTTCAAAATTACAAATGATGGGTATTTTTATAAAGTATAAAAACGGAGTAATTTTTAAATTTTTAAAAGTTCCCAAATACTAGTGTTTTCTACTATTTGAGAATTTGGATTGTTTACCAGAAATATTTGCCAAATAATAGCAAGTTGTATGGCCAAACAATATTTTCCAAGTTCTTTTCCAAATATTTTTGGGAAAATCTATGGTCAAACATGTCCTTAGCCCATGAGTGCCTTCTCTAGTGACTATTTATTATCTCACTATTCTTCACTGTTCTACTTATTAGTTGTAATTGTCAAACATGTGTTGAAGAAAGCTAAGGTTGCAGCCCAATACTTTTGAAAGCTTAAACTTATGTGCAAAAGAGAAAGCACCTGGACCAGATGGGTTTCCAATGGTGTTCTTTCAATTTTTTTTGGAATTTAATGAAGAAAGATATAATAAATACTTTCCAGTTTTTTCACTCCAACCAAGTCTTTGAAAAAAGTTTTAATGCAACTTTCATTGCATTAATTCCAAAGAAAGATGGAACGTCCATCCTAAAGGATTTTAGACCAATCAGCTTAGTAAGGGGCGTCTACAAACACATTGCTAGGTGTTTGGCTGAAAGACTGAAAAGAGTGGTGGACAAACTGATCAACAAACATCAGATGGCTTTTTTGAAGCGGAGGCAAATGATGGATGCTGCAGTCATAGTCAGATAATGTATTGATTCCAGAATAAAGGAAGGAAGTTCCGGCTTAATGTGCAAGCTGGATATACAAAAAGCTAATGACCATGTAAATTGGTCGTTCCTTTTAAACATTCTTAACCAGATGGGATTCAGAGCTAGATGGTTGAAGTGGATTGAGACATGCATTAAAACTTGTTGAAATTAAGTCTTAGGCCTAACTCACACCCCAAAAGCTAGCTCAAATTCCAGCAAAAGTAGAAGAACAATTCCAGCAAACTGTTCTTGACTCTGTACCCCTGTGATGTTCTTATTTCCGATTCCAGCAAAAGTAGAAGAACAATTGGACAAGTTAAGGAGAAACTTTCTATGGCAAGGTAGCTATAGTTTAGTTAACTGGAAGACTGTACTTCTTAGCAAAGATCTGGGAATAGAAACTTGAGATTGCAAAATGAAAGTCTGCTGAAAAAGTGGTTGTGGGAGGTACACTGAGGAGGGATGTGCTCTCTGGAAAGAGGTGATTAAAGCTTAGTATGGTGAATTAAGTCCTTGTACAGAGAACACAGTTGAACCTTATGGGTGGGAGTATGGAGAACAATCAGAAACATGTGGCCCCAAATGGAGGCAGATTTTTTATCAAGGTGGGAAATAGCAGTAAAACTAGATTTTGGAAGGATATCGAACAATCCTCACTTAGGGATCTCTTCTCATATCTCTTTCAAATCTGTGAGAATCCTGATGCTAGTGTAAGTTATTGTTGGTCAGAACAGGGCTGGAATTTAATTTTCAGAAGATTTCTCAATGATTGGGAGGTGGAAAGGGTTGCAGAATTACTAGGAAAGTTAGGTGGAATGAGAATAGACAAAAATGCCATAGACAGGATGCTATGGAGGCACAAAAATGATAGTCTTTACTTAATTAGCAGTGCCTACAAAAGAGGTCTCCAACTGATGGCAGGTGACCAAAGCATCAATGGAACTATTTTTATAAGGGGGACTTCCTACAAAAGTGAAATGTTTTACCTGGCTATTGATAAAGAGGGCTTGTTTAACACAGGAAGTTTTACAGAAGAAGGGTAAACAAATAGTTCCCAGATGCTTTTTGTGCAATTTGACAGGAGAAATGAACAATCACCTTTTTTGCATTGTAACTTTACCAAGCAAGTCTGGAATTTATTCCTTAGCATTTCAAACCTGAATTGGACGATGACAGAACATACATCAGAGTTGTTAAAGAGCTGGGTAAGGAAAGGAAGCAGCAAGAGTCAGAGGAGATGATGGAGGTTAATACCATCATGTCTATGGTGGTCAGTTTGGAAGGAAAGGAATGGTAGATGTTTTGAAAATAGATCCAATTCCATTAACAAGGTCAAATGGAATTGTATAGTATCCTCACTCTAATCTCTTCTTCAGAATAGTCTAGTAACTATGATTATTGGGCTGCAATACTTAGCTTTCTTAAGACATGTTTGACAATTGACACATCATGAGAGTGATAATATATAGAAGTTGTCTTACTTTCTATATTTGATCTTTGGATAGTTGTGTTTGCAATAAATATATTTCATATTATTCCTCTTATGGAGAATAAGAGATAAGCATACCTTTGGCGTTTCCTTTCTTCACGAATCTCTTTCCATTTTCTCTTTTTTTGTTGTAGCCATCCATGATAATCTACATTCCTGTCAATATCTTCCACATCAGCAATTTCTTGTGATGGTAACATCTTGGATGGACTGCTAGCTTGACCATTTTGCTGTTGACTGTCCAATCGATCACTAGTGTTCACTAGATGTTCTTTGTTGACTCCATGACGATGAACAACGGGCCTTGGACCAAATATAGACGATTTACCACTGAGTCTAAAGTCTTCCAGGTCTTCAAAATTTTGCTGATTTTTAGAATGTTTACTGGCCACTGTGTCGTCTTTGTTCACTGAACTGAAGATATCATTTAATTTTCGTTGGCGAAATTTGTCTTCTTTTTCACGAACCTTCTTATGCAGCCAATCAGGATGAACCACCCTTGGGACAGGGTTTGAAACCTGAAAGCACCAGAATCATGTACAGGAATTTGCAAATTACTGCATCTTAATCCATAAAATTAGACAGCTAGCTGTACCTTCTGCATTGCAGCAGGAATTGTGATAATCTTTTGAATTGCTGAACTGAGTCGTTGCTTGTAATAAGACCAATCAATAATGGAGCGTATTCCAATTTCCGATGATATTTTGCACCACTTTTTGACATAGTACCTCATGATCTCTGAAGAGCCAAGTGTATAAGAACTAATGCTCTTTATGTAAGGTAAAGGACAAATTAATGCAACTTACCAGCATTAGTTTCAAATATTGCAACAGGAATAGCACGTTCACTTACTGGGGTTCCCTGCATGATAAGACAATTGTTAAATTAACTGCAGAAAGAGAGTAGCCAAAATTATGGGAAGAAAGAACCATCAGAGTAAAAAATTAAATTCTCTATCTGTTCAATGCTAGTTCACCCTTAATCTGAGAGGCAACTGCATGCGTTTTGAAAGTACCTTTTTAAGCAACAATGATAGGAATGTCTTCAAAAGAAAACAATTGGCCTTCCATAATTTCCTCAGATTTTTATTTTTATTTTGATAAACAGTACTTAGGTATTACTGAAACCATATTTACAAATGAGACTCTAGAACACTTCTATCTCTATCTATAATGAATCAAGTACATCAATAATAGACAGACTCATTAGAATATATCTGGTTACACCAAAAACAGAGCAGCAAGATAAAGTTATATTTGATCTTCTGCATTTCATTTTCTACACCTTCATAGCATATGCAATTCCTCTCCTTCCACACTGTCCACCAGATGAATGCCAGGAAAAGTTTCCAGCTATACCTATTTTTAGCTATTTTACTCCTACTTCCGCCCAACTTCTCAGAACTTCAGAAACCCTAGCCTGGCATAACCCATTTTAGGCTTTTAAGGTTAAAAATTATACTCCATAACCTGAATGTGAACTTGCAGAGTAGAAATAAGTGGTTGACTTGCTTTAGATTTTAGGATAACCAATCATATTAACTTAACCTTCACTGGTTCTAGCTTAAATTTTCTTCCTTTTTCCCCCAATATTCACATGGAACAAACTTATATCAAGTGTGGAAACATCACAATCTGAGGGGCTACCCAAATGAATTATTGCAACATCTAGTTTGTGAATGATGCACAATAGAAGAGCTCACAATAAGCTGAGGAAGGTCTGTAAGCAAGTGAAGTAGCGAAAATGGCATGTACATAAGGCTGAAAAAGCATTGGGGAGAGAAGATGGAGGTCGCGTATTAGGGTAGAAGTTAAGTAGGTAGTGGCCCTATTCTTGTTAGTTCAAGTTTTAGATATCTATCTTCATCTGTTTATTATGTTTCGGCTACTGCACTATTCTGTTGTTATTCATATTCTTTTCTTCTCGGCTCTGTACTGCTTCTCCTATTAGTTGTTATGTTTTTGTCACTGTTTTCTTCTTCTTTATACCTGAAAATGATGCACTTGAGCCGAGGGTCTACTGAACAATCTCTCTACTTCCACGAGGTAGTGGGAAGGTCTGCACACACTCTACCCTCCCCAGACCCACTTGTGTGATTTCACTAGGCATGTTGTTGTAAATGGGGTAATTTGGCCCTTAGTAAGACTTTCACACTTATGATAAACTAGTATAGCTTCAGATAACAACAGTTGCAGTAAATGAAATCAATCGGTTCATGATGTCAAAGGAAGAAACCTGAAAAAATTATAGATCAATACTGAAAGAAAGCAAAAACTGGATATTTGTGTCTAGTGGAACACTGAGGGCAAGAACTTATAGGGGTTCTGGGAGGGGCATAGCATAGCATGTTTCCTGGCCAAGATAAGAATTATAATTTACTCAGAATTGACCACAACTTGTCCAAAAAGAACTATCTTGCATGTTAGAGACATCTTAACGGGACTTCATGCAAATGAGATAAGAATTATGCAGCTAAGAGCAAATTAATCCATCTCTATCAAAGAGCATTTGAAGCAGCACTTTCTAGTTTCCCTCGTCTTCCAGACCAATTTCTTGGATGTGTCCATTTCCCTTCACAATGTTATGGCTAAAGTAAAAGGCAACTCTAAAAAAATAGCCATGGAAATATATTTATTGAGTAGATCAAAAAAAAGTTCTTGATCAAAACTCTAAATACAGAGGGGAACTACCAAATCAAGCCGAAACAGGTGTACCTTTGGCTCACATGCAACAATATATTGACAAAGCAATCCTTTCTCTTTGACCATTGCATCCCCTAGAAAATCAGCAAGCCGTTTAGCAGTAGTTACTGCACATGACTTTTGTTCACCATAATCGGCTAGGGACTTGCTCATTGTGCTTGATTCAGATATATATCCAAGCAACTCACTGTCTGCAATATCTTGGCCTTGATTCTGGACAAACAACAGAGTTATAACTGCAACTATAAAAGATTTTTACAAATGCCACTTTTGATCGCACTTGCATAAGTTATTATACATTGCATGCTTAAAATTAAGAACTTCACAGCAGTTTGCTAAGATAACTGTTCACTTACATCAAGCAGGTCAAGCCACCGATCTGCCACAGCAGCAACTGCTGAATAGCATTCCTCTAAGGTTGATCCATGGAGGAACTTATCAAAAAGCTCAGCCTGCAAATATGTTCACTCAAGAATCAATTTGTATGATAATATAAAGTAGATATAACAAGTAACCACTAAAATTTCAGTAAATGATATGTTGGATCCTCATTGACGATACTATTCTATATTGAGTTGAATGGGCCATAGTAGATTAGATAATCAAAATATGCTAATTCATGAAATACCAAAGAAAATCTCACAGGATTAGAGTTGTGTAACTCTTCAAGATTGAACTATAGCTGTTTAGAGGAAAGAATGCGGCTACAACTCTCACATAGTACAGTAAAGTATAACAGAATAGAAAGGAATAAACTGTTGGCCAGTTCATAAAATGCCAGCTGGATATAATGGCAAGAGTAGCAGCTTCTTTTGTCCAGAATAAAATATGAGCAACAGTAATGATGAAATGGACTTAATTTTATCACTCATTAATATATAATATTCATACCTAACTTTGTTATAAATGGAGAAGTCAAAAAAACTGTACATTATAAGACATTTGTATGTGCATCCAAAATAACCAGATGTTCCTTTCTCAGTCATTAGCTAGGACCAACTCAAAGGTTGCAGGTGAAGCAAGATGCAATAATTCAAGTCAGGACCATAACCACGAAAGAAGCAAACATCTATTATAGATGATAGAATTCTCAATTTCTAAGATGCACACCATGTCAATCTTCCATTATAAATCAAAAACATAAGGGGGCAAGACAGAGGTATCTTCCACATCAGGCTCTCTCATAACCTCCTAAATAATTCTCACTATTTAATTTTTTAGATCAGCCAGTAAATCCATCTAATACTAAGAAATGGGAAGGCTAATGCCTAAGGATATTAACCTACAAGACAATGTGAAAGAATCATCTGACTTCAGATGTAAACAACCAGCAGACATGAACTTATAGTAAGGTAGAAAGAATCCATCTTATATTCCCAGATAATCTAACTTGCATCCTAATTAAGTCAAACTAGTTCTCTTTCAATTACTTTTCTCAACATCTAAAGTCACTGATTTAGCCAACAATGTATAACGACTTCTATATAAGAATCAGAAATTAGAATCCCTTTTGGGCCTAGAATAGAAAATTCCCACAAAAGATGTAATAAGATTTGTCATAACAACATATTGAGTCCATTATGGAAGGAAATACATAGGGTGTACACATTATATCTACTGGTAGCAGATACAAACCAGGGTCAAAAAGTTCAATATGAACTACTTCATATCGAGATAACCATATATTCACCCTACAGATGTGTACAATAAACGTCATTTCAGAAAACAGTACACTAGTACGGGATTCATAAGTTGAACTACCTAGATATTTGTCTCATAAACTGGACTACATATTTTGATGTAGTGTACCAGTGGATATATAGATTAACTGTTACCATTCTCAACATAAGAGTAACAGAGCCCTGAAAGGCACAGCCTAATAATCTGCATATTACTACTCCATTTTGCTAAACACTGAACAATGATTAGTGACCCATTTTATAACTTAAAATTGCTCTAAATTCAGAGAGAGAGAAAATACACTTTGGATGAGGTTTCTTTAAATGTACTGGTGGACTGGCGGTATCATTTAAAGAGGTCTAATCCAAGTGTTGTGCATCTTAAAAACAGGAGCAAATTTTGTCCCCTTATATAGTAAAATGTCTTAGAATTTGACAGATTTGACATAACAATAAAACAAGATGGAATAGGAAACAGCTGGACTCAGCACCCAAAACAACATGAAGGGGAGGAGATGTTTTCAGAAAGCACAACAACTACACTTCAGTCCCAAAAAAGTTGGGATAAGCTAAATGAACCCTCACAGACCATGTCCCTCAGAAAGTAAATAGGAGAAAAATATCTTTTAGTTGAAAGAAAAGAACAAATAGTGTATTAAACAAATGAAGTGAGTACCTGAAATACTTTGATGAGCTTTAGCTCACCTCTACGTTTAATTTCAAAACCTTTAAGTTCGGCAAGTGTACCATCATCATTGAAAACTGCATATCGCTTCTTTATTAGAATACCTTCTTCCTTGGAAGCAGGAAGAATCATTGCCTACTTGCAGAAAAAAATAAAAGAATAATCAACATAGTTATCATTCTTATTAAACAGCACAAAGTTATTAAAAGGGACAACACAACGAACACGAAGTTTGCTTATAGATGTGTGTGTAGGTGTTTGTGTTTCACCTTATATGGTCCATCCACTTCAAACTCAATTGAGCACTCACTGTGTATTGTATATGTCTTATTGATGGGGTCCTTGAGCGTCTGAAAATGGAAGAGGAAATAGTTTCTTTAATGCAGTAGAAAACAATGTTTCTAGTTTATTTAAGGTTACAGAAATGATAGACTAATAGTCTTGCAAAAACCATCTGAAAGTAAAACAAGCAGAGTACAGGACTCGCGTCCCCTCCAACCTGGTACTGATCATTGGTATTGTTTCTTGCCACATCAACATTCAGCATTACACAAGGATAAGATATTGTCAGCTTCTTATTTGGATCTCTGAAATACACATCCATAATCATCATGACATCCAGTATAACAGCAGAAAAAATACCATTCTTAATATAAAGGACAAACCTCTACAAAACAGAAATCATCTCAGAAAATAAATATCATGCAGCACAGATTAAAAGAACAGGAGAAAGGGCAACAGCAATAACACTTAAAGAAACAATGTTTCTTAAGAACCAAAGCTTACTTTGTCTTGAAGGTATAATTCTCCGGGAAAGAGCCTGGTAATGCACACCAAATACCATCTGTGTCTAATTCGAGGGGCTTTCCAATTTTTTCAACCAACAATCGAGCATTCTGAATGATTTTTGCACCAGTATATGTGACAACTCCAGCCATCTCCATTGAGTACCATCTCGCACCCCTGGAGGAGAGAAAAAGAGACTGTAGCTACACTGCTGGAAGGCATAGAACAAGGACAGGACAGTGTGCCGGAAATAGTGAAACCATATAAACATACTTGCGCATGACATAACCATAAAAGGAGTTCAAAATGCATTTATGAGCCAGCTGCAATGAATCATACACAACTACCATGTCCTGTGAAAATCAATGAAAATGTAGAACGGTTAGTGACATATAGCATCTCTCTACTTATCAAAGACAGAATGAGTTTTAAACAATAGAAAGACACATTAAAAAGGCACCTGTGCTTCTTGAATCTTTATGGAATTTCCACTAGCCTTTGCTTCAGACAGCTTACCTTTCCAAACTTTATTGAGCCCTTTGTATTCATACCTCCTATCTCGGAAACTTTTAACAGAAAGCAAAAATTCATATGTGCAAACTTGGGGTACAGCTGAAAAGCTCCAAACTGATATTGTTGACATAGTACAGCTATTA
The DNA here is from genome assembly GCF_036512215.1 of Solanum lycopersicum. NCBI lineage: Eukaryota > Viridiplantae > Streptophyta > Magnoliopsida > Solanales > Solanaceae > Solanum > Solanum lycopersicum. Next base: position 58,266,769 of record NC_090810.1, on the reverse strand, counting down.
AAAATACTGGAGATAAATAAACGATCCATAAGCTTGTCTTACCTCCGTACAGTATCAACATAAAAAGGATTTTCTCGCATGCAGATCCCTGCTTCTCGAACTTCTGTGACCGGCTTTTCAAGAACTCTTTTATATGCCTTAAAATAGTTAAAAGGGACTATTCAGTTGTCCTAGAAAAAGAAGTTAAAGGAAGATGGCATAGCAAAGTTAGCAACTTACCTTTTGACAGTATTTCTTTAAACGGTCCTTGAGCTTTACTTGTTGTTCTGCTTTAGGCAAATCAAGAAAAGACTTTGATCGTTGACCATCTCCTACTTCAACAAGTTCAGATTCGAGTTGTCTCTTTATGTGGTAATAATCACTGATGTTTGGTATAAACAAAATATCAAGTTTCAGTAGCAATCTATCTGAAGTTTCCAATTTTTCACTAAATGACTAGAAAATATACCTCCTTTTTGCCATGTATATTTCACCACGCCAAACCCACTCAAGCTTCCGGAGACACTTTTTGCCAGGACGATTAAAATCGCATGCAGTGCATATCTCATCTGATACTATTGATGGTGGCTGATGGAATCAAGTTTAAAGTTAGATTCAAAAGGCTACCAAATATAAAATGCTACATCCACAATAAAGAGATAATGCACCCAACATGAAGCACCTCCTCAATAAGACAGCAGAAGTAAAAATCAGTATTTGTCAGCTGTTCAGCACATCATGTTTTAAAGCAATTGGGTGTCAGCCATAAAAGATCCACATAAAGCCCATTGCAAGCATCTAAAAGTAACTGCCGAATTGTTCTCTTAATTTTCTTAGGCTGCTTCTTGAAATGACACAATACAAAATATATTGATGATACTCGTAAATTCGAATTATTACTTTTTAGGCTGGTAACTACTCGTAAATTAGAATTAGAATAATTTATTAATGGTCATGCCCTAGAGGCTGCACTTAAACAGCAGCAAAATCAACCAATATTCACAGCATGGACTTCCAGGACAATAGATAAGTATAATTTGAGGGTATAGCAGTGAAAAATTAGAAATATCGTTCTAATCCCCTTCAGATATGATTGGTTTAGTGTTACGTAGACCCCGAGAATTTACTATTTAATTGATTCTCAATCTTCTAACTTGTTTCCGATTGAACCTTCTACAACTTGTACTTTCTTCTGCCTTGTCTCCCCCAGAATCTCTTACGGACTGAATATTATTGTGAAGACTGAAGACTCCCACATTAACCCCATAAAGGGATGGTGGTCTCATTAATATAGTTTGGGCAATCATACATTTTGAGCTAGCTTTTGCGTTTGAGTTAGGCCCAAGATCCATTTCTTTACATGGTATTGGACCCACATTAAATTGCTAACACATCACATATCCAGCCCTGTGCGTGAGGGATGAAGAGTACCACATTTACCATTTAAGGGTTGGGTGGCCTCATTAATTTGGGCAATCCTCACCTCTTGAGCCAACTTTGGGGGGTGAGTTAGGTCCAAGATCCATTTTTTTTTATGACAAGAAGAACCTGCAACCGCAACCCTTTGGGTGTATGAGAAATATAGGAAAAGAATATTATTGAATTGTTGTTGTGTCTACATTATTACATGAGACCCTATTTAATAGAATACAATCCTTTATCAAGTAGGATACTATTTAGTATTCCTATTTCTATTCTAATTGGATTGTATAAACATATTCCTATTCTAATAGGATTGTATTAACCTATTCCTATTTCAATAGGATTATATAAACCTATCCTATTCTAACAGGGTGCGCACGGGGAAAACCCCTGCTCCTAAGCAATAGCTCGCAAACTACATACGAGAGGTTACCTACCCTAGGCAAGCCTGATGCGACGATCTCGACCCAAAAGGCAAACCCCTTGCTTTCGCTGGCAAGGGGTTTCGACTTGAGACCTCCAACATGGAAGTCCCAAGCCCAAACCACTGGGCCACCCAAAAGAGTGCCCAAGATTTCTATACAAACATATACTCAAGATTGACTCTATTCGTTCGAAGTCTGGTGTTCCAATGAGGGGCTTAGTGAGATATTCGCAAGTTGATCAGTCGACTTCACAAAATTGACAGTCAGTCTTAATGTACTTGTCTTCTCATTAAATACTGGATTTGATGCAAATGTCAGTAAACACACAGATAAAATTTCAATGTTAAACTTCCCAAACTAAACCTGCAAAGACTGCTTCAAACAATAGAGTGACTCACATAATAGACATACAAGGCTACTAAACTCCCCCTGAGCAACAAAGTGCTCAAAACCTAGTATAAAGTATATGGATCATGTTGGAATCAAAAGATGAGTCGTATTAAACAAGTCACCGAAAAACTGGCTGGAACATGCTCATATGCCGGAGTATTAGGTTTGATGGCTAAAAATGGTCAGAATCTAAGAAATAAAATTATATAGGTAGGATCGGAATGATGTCACGACCCAACTAGAAAATAGAAATTAAATAGGATAATTCGAATTGATGGAACGACAGGGTAGGGTCGGAATGACGCCACGACCCTAATGAAAAAGAGATTATATGGGTAGGATTGGAATGATGGCATAACCCTGTACAAATCAGATTTCAGGAGTCATCGGAAAGACGAATGGAACTACGCAAATCAAATCTGAGGAGTCATCGAAAAGACACACGGTGCTATGCAACTCAGATATGAAAAAGTAGTTCAAAAAAAACTCATGGTACTATGCATATTAATATGAAAAGTAGTCCGGAGAGATGCACGGTGCTACGCAAATAAGATATGCAAAAAAAAAAAAGGTAGTCACCAGAAGGATGACATGGTGCTACACAAATTAAATATGAAAAAGTAGTCACTGATATGATGGCACGGTGCTACAAAAATTAGATATGGAAAAATAGTCACTAGAAAGATACACTGTGACCCAACTTTTGCTAACAAAATCATTGCTCGAACGGGCGGCATATATGAGTAATAGCCGCCCGCCGCAGCGGAAGCTCTTTGATTGTTTACCAAGATCGTAGAGGCTCTGATACCATGTGAGAAATATAGGAAAAGAATATTATTAAATTGTTGTTGTGTCTACATTATTACATGAGACCCTATTTAATAGAATACAATCCTTTATTCCTATTCTAATTGGATTGTATAAACATATTTCTACTCTAATAGGATTGTATAAACCTATTTCTAATAGAATTGTATAAACCTATTCCTATTTCAATAGGATTATATAAACATATTCCTATTCTAATAGGGTGCGCACAAGGAAACCCCTGCTCCTAAGCAATAACTCGCAAACTACATACGAGAGGTAACCTATCCTAGGCAAGCCTGATGTGACGATCTCGACCCAGAAGGCAAACCCCTTGCTTTCACTGGCAAGGGGTTTCGAACTTGACACCTCCAACATGGAAGTCCCAAGCCCAAACCACTGGGCTACCCCAAAGAGTGCCCAAGATTTCTATACAGATATATTCTCAAAATTAACTCTATTCATTTGAAGTCTGGTGTTCCCAGAACGCCCATAGAAATTCATCTTCTAATGATTAACATGTGATATTATCTTCATCTCAAGATTTACAAAATTTCAAGTTCTATGCAGGTACTTTAGACAAGGTAGCGTGCGATAACTATCCCCAATTACAAGAAGTTAATCGTTAAGGATCAACCTGCTGACTTTAAAGCAGAATGCAACAAGAAAAAGGAACAGGTTTAAAAGTCACACAAGACAGGCAGAGAATAAAACCCCACAAGTCTTCAACCTCTAGCATCGTGTATCACTAGTCTTTTATTGTTTTTCCTCGCTTTCCAATTTTCACATGTCTAACCAAGCTGCTGGAATCTAGATTGAAAATTTCAAGTTAACTCTGTTCCGCATCAGCACAGTTATCTGTGCATACATAATACTTCTTTAACAGTCAAAATACTGTGCTACCTTCTCTTTGCAGCCCGACAAATGAAGATGTTAAAGATATAGTCTTGTTGTTTGGTAGGTAATAAGCAAGTTGTAAAAAACTACTCCACTGATATAAACTGACCGCCATCCTTCCTCTAGGACATTTTTAAACTTGAAATGGCAGACTATTTTATCCTAGTCTATTAACGATTTACCTTGTCAATTTTGTATGTACAAAAAATTAACTTTTCTGCCCATGGTTTCTTCCATCTAAAACAGAAAACTGGATTTTCAATTCCTATAAACTATTCAGAACAGGGAAAAGAACACATTCAATCTGGGAAGAAAGAGTAACAAAAAAGCCAGACATAATAACATCTCAGAGAAGAACATTCTTCAAGAAATGGACTGTGAAAGCTGACATACCTGAAGCCTATTTGTAAGTATGATGTTTGGATACATGGCAGCTACATCAAGATGATATATGAGGGGGCATTCTTCCCTTAAAGGATCATCTCGTAAGCTCATTAGCTGTAAATAATATGGTTAAGATGGTCAGAGAGGAGAAAAATTTCTGCAAACATCTAAAGATTTTCTCTAACTATTAAGTTACGCAATAAGAAAGAGAGTCTAAATAAGAAAAAAAAATGACAAGGAAATCAGAAACTTCCAAAACAATAAATTCGACTCCTGTCAGATATGGCCATGGGTGCCGGCAGAATACTTGTAAAATCTCTCTCATGTGACAAACAAATGCCTCAACTCAGCTGAAATTATCAACAAATGAAACGAAGGATGCACTACCTTTTCCATGATGGCATTCTTCACTTCATCATAATTTGTGACAGACTGCAAGTCCATCTTCCCCTCAACTACAATAGAATACTGCAGATCTCTATCAAGGTTGCTGATCAATAGCTGGAGAGTTGAAAATCTTCATGTTAGTAACTGATACAATGGAACAGAAGAGCCTAGAATATATCAAAAGCAACTGTAATAGACACAAAGATCTCAAAAGGCGAGTCTTTACACAATTTAGGATGTAGTTACTGAACATAAGAGCAATACAGCAAGCTAAAAATGAACACTTCACAGTGAATTACTACATTCATCTACAGAAGCAAGAAGAGAATTGGGAGTTCAATTGGCCTTTGGAAAATGCTTTAGAGAACAAAAGCACCCCCTAAAGCAGTCTATTTAGAATGTATAGCTGAAAAAAGAGGCTTGTCTAACACAAGCTGCACTTCAAAAAGAGGCCTGTCTCTCTGCAATATATGTTTCTTATGCAAAGCCTCGTTGGAAGCAAACAATCATCTTCTGCTTCCAGCTTATCCACCACTCTCTTCAATCTTTCTGTCAGTACCTTAGAGATCAGCTTGTAAAAGCTACCAATCAAGCTGATGGGCCTGAATCTTTAAGCTCCTTTCCTCCTGTCTTGTTAGGAATCAGTGCAATGTAGGTTGCATTAAAGCTTTATTCCAAATATACCACTTGAGTGAAAATTATGAAAAACCTTCATTATGTCTTAACTCAACAACCTCCCAACACTTTAGGTAGAACCCCATTATAAAAACGTCAGGGACTGTCTATAGCTCGCGTCTTCAGACACTCAAAAACTTCTTGCTCTTCAAAGACTGCTGGCGATGCCTCTTTCTCATCCTCTGTGATTGACTGATGGTAGGATGGTTGCTAACATTTTCAGATTGCCTCCAGTTTTCAGTGTTTGTGAACAGCTTCTTGTAAAAAGACATGAATTCTTCCTTGATTCTGTTTGATTCAGATAAAGTCTCTCCTTGTAGCTCAACTGATCAATGTGATTGTATCTCTTGTGGGCATTAGCATTCTGGTGGAAAAACTTAGTATTCATGGCCCCCTCCTTGAGCCATAAGGCCTTTGAACTGTCTCCGGGCCACTTCTTCACTCTTCAAACATCCTTTACAATGGGTTTTTTGTTGTTGTATGAAATTTTGTTACGTTTGTTATAAGACAGTTGAAAACCAAATATATTTTCCTCTTCAAAGTCGATTATTCATAAAAATATAACCAACAGACATCCATGTATTTGACCAAACTCTCATGCTAGTCCAAAAAGTTTATAGTATTACCAACTAGATGGTTTGAGGAGAAACAAGACGTCTATTCCTTTTTTCTTAAAATAGATTACCTACTTCATTTCATGGGTCAACAGAAATAATTTTAGATAGATTGTTATAAGAAGTGATTCTGGTGATAGTTTAAAATGGTGAAAAAATAGAGTAACTAGAAGAAAAAAACTCATGAAGTAGTATTACATAAATTCATCTAATCTGGAAGAAGAGAAAGCTTTATAACATTGTTAACCTCATAGGCAGAGGGATCGAGTTTAAAACTGGTTGGGATGTCAGATCTGAATACACCACTTTCTAGGCATTCCACATGACCACCAATGTATGTCTCACTGTCAAGGAGTTGACTACCATAAAACTTCTCTGGATCAGACTGGTGCTTGTTTGGACAGATAACATTTGCCTTATAAGCCTGTACGCAGGTGAAATGCAGAAGAAAAACAAACAAGGCAGTTAGAATACAGAAGAAAAGTGGAAAACATCAGTGGAGATTTCCTTTGTCCTCTTTTCCTAGTCAAACAGAATCAAAACACTGAAAAGGCACCAACCATAAAACTAAAATCCATAAAGAAGGAACTTCCTGAGAACCACAAAGAAAAAAAGAGCTTCTAAAGACAGCTACCTGAACCATAAGAAGCATTTCACACAAAGTCCCACTTCCTTTGCGCAAGACTTCATCTGGCGGCATGGGTATTATGGTTGCAAGGGAGAAAATGAAGGGATGAACATAAGTCATGTACAAGTAGTATGTTGAAACAGCATCTGAAACAGAATATGAAGCCATCATCTGCAAAATCATTTAAACACAAAAAAGTTAGGTTATCCAGAATTCCAGACTGGTTTTCCTCCAGTGAATAAATGAAAAGACGATGAATGCATTTTCTCCTTTACCAAAGTAGCACTCATACACAAGTTAGAAACCAAAATAAGATTACTACTCTACTCACCATGATTAACAATTCAGATAATCATGGTTGTTTGAGGGGAAAATATAATACTCCCTTTGTCCCAATTTATGTGTCGCAGCTCAGATTTTGAGAGTCAAGCATCTTGATTTTGATCATGAACTCGGACATAGAGTCTTTAAATTTTTTGAAACAAAATTTCCATTTTTCAAAAACTATGTAAAAATAATATTATACGTCACAGCAATTAACAATTTGAAAATATTTAAAAGCCATATGAAAAAATTGTGGTCAAAGAAAAATTTCTTCAGCAAATCACAGTTGTTTGAGGGGAAAACATAGTACTCACTCAGTCCCAATTCTATATGACACGGTTTGGATTTTAATCGTGAATTTGGACATAGAATATACAAGTATTTTGTAATAAAATTTACATCTTATAAAACTATGTAAAATACGATTAAGTCACAACAATTAACAATTTAAATATTTAATAGGCATATGAGAAAAATCATGGTCAGAAGAAAAACTCGTTTGACACTCGAAATCCAATCACCACCATAGAAACTGGGACAGAGGGGATATTAGAGAGAATGGAAATCAGGGCCACGCAAACACAGTTGTTAAAAGAGCTCTGCTCTTGGCTGCTTGGCCGAAATTCCATGGATGAATAACCCAAAAGAAATTGGTAAAATCAAACAAGAATCCTCATACTAGGAGGCAGAAATTTTTTCACATAGTATCTTATTCTTCAATTTTTTCTATTGCCTGTTGCTTCTTTGCTTCGTTCATCCTGTTATTTCGTCCAACTTCTTTTGAGCCAAAGGTCTACCGAAAACAATCCATCTTACTCTCCCCAGACTACTTGTTGGATTACACTGGATATGTTGTTGTAATCTTCATACTAGGAACCTACTAAGGTAATTCTTTTTTTTTTTTTGAAACTGGTAACATTTGTATTTCAAATAGTACTTAGGTAGCACTGAAAAACCATATCTACAAATGCAGAAAGTATAATCTATCCAAAAAACTGAACCAAATCTAAATGGATCCTAAAATATCGATGATTGACTCAGTCTCATTGGAGTAGACATTTGTACACCAAAAGCAGAACAACAAAATACACTTAAGCTTAACTTCCTGCAGGGTGTTGTTCCAATTCTCAAAATATCTCTCGTTTCTCTCCCTCCATATAGTCCACCAAATTCTAGCAGGGATCATTCTCCACCTTTCTCTGTTTGTAGCCGCAACTCCAGCCATCTTCCAACTGAATAGAGTCTCATCAATCTTGCTAGGCATACACCAAGATATGCTCTGAGATAAAGGAAAATCTGCCACAGCTGCCCAGTAAAGTTGCAATGCAAGAAGATATGTCTCACTGTCTCATTAGCCTTCCCACACAAGGAACATCTATTGCATAGAGAGATTCCTCTCTTGGCCACATTATCCAATGTCAAAACTGCTTCATTGGCTAGTAGCCATGTGAAGCATGCCACTTTGTGTGGCACTTTGATCCAAGGTAATTCTTTCCATTTTCTGGCTATGAATCTCAACTGTTATAGTAGATTCATAGATGCGAGACTGCAACATCATCTAAACAGTGGGGAGGACTTGGGTTACAGACTTGAAGACTTTTAACGAAACACTTACGGGTTAATGTTTGTGGAGGAGAAGCTTTATGGAGAGAGGTGATAGGGAAAAAATATGGAGTAATGGAAGGGGATGGAGAACAAATGAGATCATTATACCTTTCGGGAGTGGTGTGTGGAGGAATATAACAAAGGGATGGAACGCTTTCGATGATAACATTACTTTTAGGGTTGGGGATGGGAGAAGAGCTAGTTTGGGGGTAAAGGTAGTGTGGAGGTTTGGTGCTTAAGGATGAATTTCCAGTATTGTAGAGGGTCTCCTGCCAAACGGAATTATATTCATCAAGTAAAGGGGACTCGAAAGGATGGGACTTTTTGGGATTTGAGGTGCAGGAGGAATTTCCATGATAGGGAGGTGACTGAGCTTCAAAGAATACTAGATTTACACCAAAAGCAATGTAAGTCAGTCAACAGACCCAATGCTTGGGTTGGGTGTCGGGGAATAACACAGTGTTCTTTTGTCAGGTTTTCAATGAGAAGCTTTTGGTGAGGTGGAGGATAGTTTTCTATATGGTGCAGTATGGATACCAAAGGTGCTGACAGTCGAGGAAGGTGTGCTTCATGTGGTTTGCTACTGGAGGGGTGATTTTGATGACAAAGAACCTAAGGAAGTGAAAGGTTTTCTACAGTGAGTGCACGGATCATATTTTGATACATTGCAGATTAGCCACGAGGTTGTGGGAGCCTTATATTTACATGGTTTGGTGTCACTTGGATAATGCCAAGTCTCATGAAGGAGTTGATGTTGGCGTTGAATGTTACTCATCTTGCTCTAATGTGGTCATTTGGAAAGAGAAATGGGAGAGCTTTTGAAGAGGTGGATAAGAGCTTTGTTCAACTTCAACTGAGAAGTAGTCTCGATCCCTCTTATTATCTTTTGGTGTAACCATGTAGTTCCTGATTTAAAGAGGATTGAGTGTCTTTTGGAGAGACCCATATTTTGTAGGCTTCTCCTTTTTTGAAATATCTCTTGTTTTTTATAAGATAAACGATATTATTAACAATGGGCCTTGTTTTTATTAATGAAAACCTTACTTGATCCAAAAAAGAAAAGGGGTACTAAAAGAGTCATGAGAAAGCTAATAAGATTCCAAAATGATTTTGAGTAGATAAATGGATCACAGCCCTCAAATCAGAGAAGGGAACTTAGCTACCACATGCAGTAAGAGAAATTAATCCTCAAATTTTAGCATGTAATATGCAAAAGGAGGCAGAAATTACAAAGTAACGATGATGGCTCAGAAGATAAACATCCCTTTTAATGGAACGGACAGGCTTTTGACTAGAAAGAATTTCAAAGAGACATGCTCATGCAGCAGGGGAAGAAAATGACTTGCCAGCTAAGGCTACACAATCTTGGATCCCCTCAAGATACTCGTAGTCATATGACATTAAATGATGATTGTGAAATCCTTAGATAATGGAAAGCTATAAACACAAACTTTTCATCATAAAATTGTAAAGCATGAGTTTTGGTCTGTGCAATCTGCAATGTGGCTTCCTTTGGGTCAAACGAACAAGTTATCAATCATGTCTAACACTTCTATAGATAATATCATCTTTGAAATTCATGGTGAACTTACTAAGATATACCAGTTTGAAATAACTCATACCTGTGGTTTTTCCTTTGCAAAGCGAACCATATCCTCAGGATTGACTTCTAGAGGGTCATAACCCAACTTGGCCTTCGTTACAGCCTGAGTTGGAGAGGAATAAGGCAATAGTTACATCAGATGCCATAGTGAAGAGTCTGATATACTTGAAGACAGAAAGTTCAGTCTAAATAGGTCGAAATTATAAATAAGCCAAGAAACTGAAAAGAGATATAACTTCTTCATTTACCACAAATGAAAAATCTCTTGAGCCAACGTATCTGGTCATAATTCTAAACATAAGGTGAACTCATTCACTTCTCATTTTTTTACTACTTTAAGAGAGCCATATTTCTTTCTTTACATTCTTAGGTTGATTATGTGAGCTCTTTGGAACTCTTTATTTTCAAATTTTAGAGGAAAAAAAAGTACAACAGTTACCTATGAAATTTTGTAGAATCTCAAGGGAGTGGGAAGCTTTTCTATGAGGAAAAATAACTCTACAATTATCCACCCAAAATCATTAGGATCTGAACATTTGATTTTGAGCCATACACAGCAAATGGGAGCTCCAAGATGCAAAAAAAAATGTAATCTGATTGTAAAGGAACTACCACCGTCCAGTTTGATAAATATCTTTTACAAGCATACAAGTTTCAATCCAGGCTAAGCTGCTAAGGGGTACGGAAAGAAGAGAACACACTTTCAACAGATATGAGCTCTTAGGCAAAAGACGTGTGGAGTCCACAGAAAACATAAAATATTGATATTACGTAATCAACTGAACAATTAATCAAAGTAGAGAACTAATGTGAATTTCACACTGTGAAGACAAGAAAGATCATACTGGAATACATGAAGGCTTCAGCAAAAGGTTAAAATCAAGTAAAACAAATATAAAGAGCATAAGCAATAAGAAAAGAAAAAGAGGTTATGAGTTGCACCTTCAGACCTTGGCTTCCTTGAGGAAGATAACTATCACGTTTGACCCAAGCAAAACAGTCCAGATGGCAAGCATATTTAGCACGACATTCCCCTTGATTCTTGTCAAAGGAAAACCCAAGCTCCTGCAGTGAAAAATAGAGAACAATAAAGGGTCATTGAGTGTATTAGCAAAATAATGCATGCATTAGCACTATGTATTAGTAGACAGTGGTCCCTTGTTTTGTACACTTTTTTATGTTATGCATAACTAATGCTTGCATTAGTTATATAATCTATTGTGTATTGCAGAGTGTATTACTAATACCATGAATTCTAGGTGTTAGTAAAGCAAAAGGATTTAATGCATGCATTAGCATGGTTAAAAGCCCAATTACCCCTCAAAAACACTTTTACATCTTTTCCTCCATAATTGCGAAGGATATTTTTGTACATAAATACTTTTATACAATGCATACTATTTTCAACATACCAAACCAAACAATGCATAAGAAATAATCTATGCATAATTAATGCAAGCATAACTAATACAAGCATTAATAATACAAGCATTACTAAATACTAACACACTCTATTGAGCATTATTTTAATACTCTATCTAACCAACCCTAAGTGTGTAACATGGGTTTCAGGCAGAAATGAGAAACTACAAAAACATAAAACGAAGAAAAAGAAGATGATACTAATTTCAAAAATGATGATTTTACAAATTATTATTGAGATTACAAATCAACAGAAACAGACAACCTTTGTTGTAGGAATTACAGCAATCCTGCAAGAGTTTTCTTTTTGAGAATGGTAACAGTTAGTCTATATATCCACTGGTACACTACATCAAAATATGTAGTTCCCTTCTAGTGTTACAACTTACATCTTGAACATCTATCTGTTGTTCCTATGAATAGTCTAAAACGTCAAAAATATCTTCTCTTTGAGCTATTAATTTATGTATACACCAAAAAATAACAGTGAAGAATCGAAAAACAAAATATTTTGGGCAGTATGGGTATGCTGAGCCAAAAAGGACCTTATCAAATACCTTAGCAAGAGAAACAACTAGTATATTTTTGTCCAAAAACACAGAGAAATTACACAATTATGAAGTTGGAAATGGACAGAGAGCAGAGCTAGATAATGAATTGGGTGCATCAGGAAAAAAATGGCAAAGTAGCACTGCTCTGGAAAACCATCTACAAGATGCTGAATCATAAACTACTTGAGATTACAAACACAAACACTTTTAACAGTAAGGAGCTACATACATCCTTGAGGCTCAAGCCATAATGAGTAGCTCTTGTCTCAACAAATGGCCAATCAAAGAAGTCACCGTTATATGTTACATAGATACCAGGCTTCGCCACTTGCATGTGTGCGAACCAGTGCCTAAGGAGCCCTTCCTGCAACAAAACAATGTTGTAGAAGAATGAATGTCTTAATGGTGAAGAAATAGAGTGTACAAAATTTCAGAAAAAACATTACCTCGTTTTTCACATTTGTCACTTTAAAATGCCCTTCATATTCTGGTTTTGGGGTATACTCTATATCCTCAATATCCTCCCCAACATACTGGAAATTCAGAAAAAATTGGTTACAATTGCATAGAAAAATAATTAATTTACTTTCCCAAAAAACAAATTAAATGGATCCTTGTTTGTAGATGTATTGCTAAAGAATTCGCTACAAGGAGGAGTCTCACTAACAACAACCAGCTATATAATCTATACGAAGACCCTAAATGGGCAAACACAGTGAAGAAGACCTGAAGAAAGTAGATCATGAAGCCTAACACTAATTTATCATATTTTTATAACAGATAGGAGAAGGAATTCAACAAAACCTAGTTCAGATTAGAAAGTAAGTGTAAGAAACACAAATGCTACAGATTAAGCACCTCTCTGTTAATAATGAGATAGCCTTGGCCATCAACCATGTATGAGATCATCATTATGGAATCATATTCGGCATCAGGAAATTTAAGAGGAAGCTTTGTGGTTTCAAT